>NC_141689.1:266135885-266855885 GCF_964263255.1 Lissotriton vulgaris | reverse complement strand
GTCTGCACCACTCTGTACCCGGCCTCCACAGGACCAGGCCAAGTGGCCCCATATTCAAAGAGGACCTGCTGACGATCCTAAGTTGGGATTTGTGACCCCTGAGCTCCCACAAACTTCTAAACTAAACCTGCAGCCTTTACTTGAAGGGTCACCCCAACCAGGACTGAAGGCTGTAAGACAACCGTTCTCTTGACTGAAATGGTCTAGGACAGGGGTCTCCAAACCGGTCCTGGAGGGCCGGATCCATGCCAGATTTTTAAAATTACTGCATGTATCTCAATGGGGATATCCAAAAAATCTGGCATGGATCCGGCCCTCCAGGACCGGTTTGGGGACCCCTGGTCTAGGAAGTCCGACGCGTCTGTCCACTGGACGCCACCTGTGACCCATTGCAGCCTAAGGAAACCAACACCTAACACACCTCAGCCCTTGACACCTTCCTGGCCTTGGGTGACCCAACGGAGTGTGTCCAGGAATCCTCCCATATCCCCAGTAGCCTTCCCAGTCATGGATCACCACCAAGAAGTCTCCCCGACCGAGCCTGCAGCTTTCTGAAATCAAACGTCTCCCCTGAGAAGCCCCGGGATCCCAACGTTCCGTGTACCTCCCGCACACGGCCGCCTCAGTGTCGGTGGCAGTGCAGTTCTTGTGTCGGTGGTTGGCCCCCGCAGTGCTGCCTGCAACCTTAGGAGCTTGGCTCCCACATTCACGTGGCCTGCTTGTCAGCAGAGACCAACCAAAAGCCCCCTTAGCCAGTTAACTAATGTTGGGGCCCTGCACTCTACAGCCAGCAACCCCAGTGTCGTTGGTGTTGCAACTAGTGAGTCCATCTGGACCTTGGGGAACCTTTGTCCTAACCCTGAAACCTCAATCTCGTAAGTCAAAAACTTACCTCTGAGTTCGATAACCATTTTTCCTCCTACTGGAACACATAGTAGGATATTTTTGGGTCTAGAAAGTGTTCTATGTAGAACTACTAATGTTTGGGGAAAAATGAGCACTATTGTAAAGTAATCCAACAGTAATTGAAGAGTATTTACTTTGTACTTCCAAGTATTCTGCAAAGCGATATCAACCTGTAACTACTACAATTACAAAAACAACTGGATTTCCTTGACTAGTCGTGCAGTTGCTAGTATTTATTGGCAAGTCCTGCTTGTATACATTCTTTCATATTTCTCCTTATTGATCTGGATTCTGTCTTTAAGTGTGTGACATAAGGCTTGGTTGAGTGAATACAATAAAGGGTTAATACACCCTCCTGATAAGCCTAGCCGATAGATCACACTACCACAAATAGAGTTGTTATTGATTATCTAATATAGCGTGTGCTTTACAACTGGGGACCCAAAACACTCTGTGCACACTAAACCTTACTTTGGAATAGTATATGCAGAGCCATCTTCCTACAAAGTGTGTAAAGCATTTGCACATAACATTCATTAATTCAATGAAAACACTACAAAAGGACACCACACTGGTTTAGAAAAATATCCAATATTTACCTGTGTAAAACAAAAACAAAATCCAACATACAACAATCAAAATATGCACTTTGCAAGAATAACCTTAAAAATGCAGTTCCTTGAAGTTGGACGCTCCATCCGGTGCTACTACAATGCTGAAAACAACCAAATCCAACAGTTGCCGTTGACCACGTCGGTGCATACCAGCATTGGTGTCAGAATACATGTAAACAGTATCTTTTTATCTGGCTGAACATGGCTGTGTGGGCTAATGGCAGCAGAATTCGAGGCTTTGGTGTGAAGTTGAGCGGTGCGGCGTGAGGTGCGCTCAGGCCGCAGTGCAGGCAGAGGCTCATTGGCAGTCGTCCAGTAGTGTCGGTGAGACCAGGGCTGCGGTGCGAAGCAGGGCAGTGCTTGTTGCGGTGCTGAAGGTCACAGTAAAATCAGCGGCGACCCTCAAAGATCGATTTATAGAATCGGCCCATTTGCGAACGGGAAAAAGCCTTTTGGGATGTATCATCCCAAAAGGCATTCGCAAAATAGAGAATCACAATTTTTGTGATTACCTATCTTGTGAATGCATTTAGGGAATCGCAATTTGCAGGAAGCAGTTAAAAATTGTGAGCTTGCTTTAAGGAATCGCGAATTACCACCAACTTGAAGTTGGTGGTAATTTGCAGATTCCTGGAAAAATTTAAATATTTGCATTTTTTTAAGTGCCATGTGGCACACATACATGCATGTAGAGCATATATGTGTGCCACATGTGCACACTCACCTTTTTTGAGGGTGCATCAGGGTGGCCTTTTGGTCCCCTATAACCCTTATAATTGCATTCGCAATTTAGGATTACCAATTTGGTAATCGCAAATTGCGAATGTCTTCCCATTCATTCCCATGGGACTCTCTGGAATGGGAATGCATTCCTTAATAGCGAATCGCAATTTCTGATTCGCTATTAAGGAATATGTAGGAATTGCAATTTTTTTTGCGAAACCTAAGTAACATTTTCTATTCTGAAATGAGAAATAGCTCTCCCCAAAAAGCACACTGGAGAGTAGGAAAATCAAAATTGAAGAAATAACCTTCGCATTTACGGTCTCCCTGAGAACTTTGGAGGGCTCTAATCCAACTGTTCATTTTCAGACTTTTCTGCCCAAGCTTCTGGATATGCCTGCCTCTGCTGCATTCAACATGCAACAGGCTCATAGGCTTGGTCCCAAGATCTCAGAAAAACAGTGTGGCGTTATCATGTTCTTCCTACAATAGACTGACCTCCTTCAAGTCATGTCAGTTGTTAAGTCCAAAAAACAAATTCACTGGAAAGACCACCAGCTATATTTTTCTCAGGATGTAGCTAAAGTCACTGCTGATCATCAGAAGAAATTCCTTGACTTGCGTCCTCAGCTGAGATCTATAAATGCCAGATATGGATTGATTCTTCCGTGCCTTTTCAAGCTTACTCATAAGTAGAAGACTACTACTTTTGAGGACCCAGCGGCATGACACAAATTTCTTCAGCTTCACGGAGCGGATGTCATGGACACCTCAAAGCCTACTTGAATGGGCTGTTTTTACTATCTTTGTAGTTCATTTAGTGTTCTTGCACCTTTCCTTTGATTTACAAGATGTTAGTGTACTAGTTTGTGGTTTCTCCTCTCCCTTTCCCTCTTTTTATTAAAAATATCTTATTCATTATCATCCCCTTTTTTCTTCCTAATAAAGGTGTTTTTACTCCACCCCCGCTCTCCACATGGTCTCCTTTATGTGTTGACTCCTTCCCATCCAAACTTTCCCTGCTGTCTGGTGGGGTTCGAGTGCTGTTATCGCAGTCTTCTGGTGTCTCCTTCTCCCAATCAGTCTTGTGTACTGTAGGTATGTTTCTCAGACGTCATTTGTATTGTCTTTTTGCTTCCTGATTTCTCTTCCCTTTCCTGGTGTTTTTCTCTAAGAATCCTTTCCACTATATCCTTTTCCCTATTTTCTTCATTTTCACCCATCTATGTAATGTAATGGTATATTTATATAGCGTGACTATCACTCCGAGGAGCATCTTGGCGCTGAGACGGAAACCAAAGATGGAAAAATACAGCTAGTTTACTGCTACGGTAAAGAAGGGAGATCAGATCAGAGTTTTGCAGAGAGTGTCTGGTGCACCAAAGATCCAGGTTTTTAGTGCCTTCCTAAACAGGGACTTGGATGCAATCTGGAAAAGTTGTGGGGGAAGTTTATTCAATGCCTTTGAACCTAAGACTGTGAGAGATTTTCCTCCCTTTGATACCAATCTGAAAGCAGGTATTTGTCAACTGATTGGCGCATTTGCTAATCTTAAACTTCGGGAGAGAAAATAACGCTTAAAACCAGTTCGAAGATATTGGGGGCCCAAAAAGTGGAAGGCCCCAAAAAGTGATGAGAAGGACCTTGGCCAGGATGCGTTTGTGAATTGGTAGCCAGTGTAGAATATCTAGCGCAACTGTTGCGAACGACCTCCTGGGCCTTTTCAGTACCAGCCGTGCAGCCGCATGCTGGACCATCTGAAGCTTGGGCAGGACTGATCTATTAGTTCCTGCATAGAGGCTATTACAATAATCTAGCCTGGAAGTGATAAGGGCAAAGGTGACAGTTTGCCTTGCTGGGATGGGAATCAGATAGAAGAATTTCTTTAGGCTTTTTATGATGTGGAAGCAGGTACCGGCAACTGCCAGGAATCGCTGTTTAAACGATAGGGTTATGTCAAATTTTATTTGCTGGCCACCAGGGTTTAGGCACAAAAGAATTGTGTTGGCCTAATGGTAGACTTTCGTTTTTTTCAGAATTACACCTCAGGTGGTTATTATTCATCTCACTGAAAGTCGTTGTAAGACAATTGCAGAGATTTTCTTCCGCCTGGGTAGTGTCTTTGTCCTAGACCAAGATTACCTGCGTACCATCCTCATATGAGATGGTGTTTATGTTAAAGGACGATATTAGCTTAATCAGTGGGGCCCTATAGGCATTAAAGAGGGTCGGGCTAAGACTCGAACCCTGGGGTAACCCTGAAAGAAGTGCCTTTTCTTGAGAGTTACATTGGCCAAGTGTGATCAATTGACGGCGATCTTGCAGGAAGTTCTTTATCCATTCCAGGGCAGTGCAAGATATGCCAGATGATGTAAGAAGGTCTAAAAGAATGACATGCGAGGACGTGTCGAAGGCAGCCGACAGGTATATTAGCAACCAGACTGCTATCTTTCATTGATCAAGAGCTGCTCTTAGGGTTTCAGTCATATACAATAGTGCAGATTCTGTAGAGTGTTGCGCTCTGAAACCTGATTGATTAGAGTGCCGCAAATTTGTTTTCTCCAAGAATGTTGTAAATTGACTATTGACAAATTTTTCAGTCAGCTTACACAGACTAGGGAGGAGCGAGATTGGGCTTAGGTTAGAAAGAGTAGTCGGATCCGCATGTTGTTTTTAGTAGCGTGTAGTAGAGTAGGGGAGCAGGGATCAAAGGGAGAGCCCGATTTAATGGACATGATTGCGAGGCACGATTCTTCCATTGTAATTGGCTTAAAAGTTTACATACATGCTCTGTCTATGTCTCCAGAGACTTCCTTGTTTGTAAAAGAAAAAGTAGGAGGGGGTAAGTCTTTTAGTAGTATCCAAACTTTCTCTTAAAAAAATCAGCTATATTGTTACAGAGACTCTGAGAAGGGAGAATCTCATGTTTTAGACTTTTGGGATTTGTAAATAAACTAAACAGAGGAGCGCCTAGCGTGGTGCGTGGTTCAAACCAAAAAGGGCAAAACTTATCGGAGGCATTTCCAAGCCGTGAGGGCAACGGCCGGCGAACGCATTTATTTCCCTTCAAGTCGTGAATGCAACTGCCAGCAAAACTACAGCACCCAGCAGCCTCGGGGACCACCAGCGTACCAGTGACGCTCCTGCCTGCGCCAGGAGGCGCTAGAAAACAGCGGAACGCCTCCCGCAACATGGGACGCGCGCGGGTGGTGCCGGGAGAAGCCCGGGACAAGGGCTAGGCCGTCTGTGGCCGTCCGAGGCCGAAAGAGGCTGGGCTGGGCTACCCCTCTTGGTTGCTTGGAAAGCAATGTCAGTAAGGTACTGTCAGAAGTTTTATTTATCTCTGTGCATATCTGATTAAGTTTGCAAAAGGGGTGTGCTAGTGTCGTTTGGAAACCTCCCCTTGCTCAAAATGAATAGACGGAAGGGTGCTGCCGGAACACTAGACGAATTTATATCAAGAGGTTATCTATTGATACCTCCTATCTCACAGCATTTAGGCAGCCTGTTTCCCCTGTTGTGGCACCGGGTATGCATCAAAATGTGGCCGCTTCTGCTTTAACTTCTTCGGTTACTACAAATATCTCTGGTTTGGAAGCTTGACAAACTGTAGAGGGCCCAGTGTCTATCGGTGAATCGGGCGCTGCTGGAATTGCAGGGATCTTTACAAGATCAAGGGGTCAGAAAACTGTAACATCAAATGATATTGCAAAGAAAGTAAGGAAAGAGAAAAATACTGGTGGAGTGAAGAAGGTGAACCCTGGGGACATATCAAAAACTAGCATTGGAGCTGTTCATGTACAAAATCATGAGGAGGTACTGAGTAGGTCAATCGGGGTTCAAACAGACTGTGTTTTCTCTGCAATCCAAGACAAAGGAAGAGTGTCAGAGGGAGGTGAGGACCGCACTGTGATGGACATTTTTAAGAACGCCCTGGACTCAATACAGACTCACATAGAGGATTGTTTGAGCAAACAAATGATGTCTTTTGATTTTAAAATTAATCAGTTAAGCCTCATTATAGCCAAGTTGGATACTTTAATTGAAGCTGGCAATAAGTCAAGGGAAGAGGGAGCCAGCTTACTATCTGACTTGAGGTCAGCCCACATTGAGATTAAGAAGGCAAACGATGAGGTTTTAGCATCCAGGCAACCTGGGTTTGCACCTGCAATATGTTCTGGAGTGGAGCAAAGTTTAGTGGGTTTGGAGGAGTTCACACACCAAAACCAAAATATTAAGGCCACGCAACTTACAAATAGAGAAAACTATGTGGGAAATGTTAATGCGAGCACAGTTTCGCATAGCCCTAATGCCACTGACCTGATCCCCAACCTAGATAATTTGAACCTACCTCCAGCCTCTTGTCCCTACGTACTTGTTTTAGCGGGTGTTCCAGCTTTAAGAAGAGACCAGAGGGAATCTTGGGACAACCTTAGGAACAAAGTTGTTAACTGGTTGTCCAAGTATAAAACGTTTATACCAAAAAGTCGAATGAAATTTTAATGGTGCATAGGGTGGGGTTGGTGAGTGATTTAGCTAAAGATGTTCAAGGGGATTGCATTGTTGTTAATTGTAGAAACCCCAATATTGTCCGTAATCTCTTGAAAGCTTACATGGAGTTGCCAACTCAAACCACAGGCACATCTACCTTACCGTTGGGTTATTTTTATAAACTGTTGTAATGGGTCCGATTTATAGTGTTGGAAACCCCGCTTTCCCCCAATCTGCCAACAGGTTCCGGGAACTAGCATCCCTTGAGGCCATTGACTGACTGTATTCTTCTGACAGAAAGGGAATAGAATCGCGGAGGGAACCTGTAAACTGTATCCAGAAAGAAGGAAAAGCTCCTTGTGATTTAATATTGGTTGCAGGTGAACACCGCATACCCGAAACGTACCCTCTTATCTGAGGGACCGCAACAGAAGAGGATAATATATGTGCACAGGGTGCTAATGAAACCAAAAATCTGATAGAAGATACGCCCCCTAATATCATCAGTCCCGAGCCAGCAGAAATAAAGATAATTTTGTGGAATATAGCGGGTTTATTTAGGAAACTCAGTGATCCTGAATGGAATGCTTATATTGGTTCAAGTGACATCTGTATTCCCCTTGGAAACCTTGGCTGTTGAAATTCCTCATAGAGTAGGGAAAAAACCTTCAATACTGCTGCCACCCCTTCTGCGATGGGTAGACCTTCAGGGGGACTTGTAATTTGGGTGAAGGTGACAATTGATATTACAACTAGACAATTAAACACTGACTCCCTAGACATTCCTGGTATAACAATAGTCACAAAAGATAACAGGACTCTCTATTTATACAATGTTTAATATTGAACTGTGTCCAGCACACAGGGAGTCACCAGTATTAGAGAAACTTGACTCAATTCAATTCAAAGTACTTTATTCGGTTAAAATTAATAACCATAAAAGCATACAGCGTACAAATTTCATTTACAATAAAATATAGTTAGAAAAGCATAAATCAATTTTCCCTGTGGACAGACAGTAAGGAGTCCACCCAACAAGATAGATTTTGCAAGTTAGAAAGAATTGCAATAGAGGAAGTGAAATGAATATTAAACTGTATTTGGGCTATGTAAAAGAAAGCACATATGTGACATCAAATTAAGATTCATTACATTTGACAACCCAAAAAGGTAACTGTGCTTATTGGATGCTTTCAGATCACCAAATCTAAGCCATGAGGAAGATCATAACGATTGTAGGTGGGTATCTTGTAACTGCTCGTTACGGGCCCCTCCTGCCCATCCAGTGGTTTTCCTCTACGCTCCATCTTGTGGGGGACAGATACACGGTTCTTGGATAGAAATCGGACAATTCTCTTGTTACTCTGTGTCAGGTCCCGAACTGCAGCAAGACAAAATCGGTCTAGGAGATCACGATACCCTAAGCTTTCAGGTCCGATACCTACTCTATCCTTGTGGAGTTGGCGTCAGCGAGTAGCGCAACTGAGGGCAGTCTAGATTGGTTGGTTCCGGGTGAGCCGTTATGTTACGGCGGTCAGCGTTCTAGCTTCCAGCTGACTGTCGCCCATTTCGTGCGCTCGTTCTATCAGTACTGCGCACTTCAACTGTCATTTTCTGACAAATGGTCGCTTCTTTCTGAGGCTCGTCCAATTTCCGTAATATACTGAGTTTTGACCCTACCATTGGTGCGGGGTTTTTGACCCATCCTTCCCCCTCCATTTCCGTCTTTTGAGACCTCCGTTCTCATTGAATTCCATGACGGATATTGTATTCTGAGGTGCTCCAGCGCCTATTCGCAATTCCCGTCACTTCAGATTCTGGAGCTGAGTTCTATCCGGTATCCTGTTATTCCAGTCAGAAGATCTACCAGCTTCAGGTTTTGAGCAGAATCCTCAGGGTCGGCTTTGCGGAGAGAATCCAGAACCTCGTCGGAACCACAAGTAGGAGGTTTCCATTGTGTTTTGAGTTGAGAGTTAAAGACTGTAATGTCATCTTGAGAGACTATTGCAAAGACTTTATTTGCGTATCGCTCCAAGCTATTACTGTGAATTCCTGAGAAACTAGTTACTGGTGTTGGTAACTCCTGCACAGTTCTGGAACTTGTCTACCTAAGAAAAGTCTACTTTTGGATTAATTGGTAGTCGAGGGTTTTCTCATCTCCTCAATCATCACTCAAGAGTGCGTTCTTGTGCTCCAGTAGATAGGGGTATTCAATTGTATGCATATAATTAATACTGCTGTGTACCACCTTATCTTCTTCATCAACCAGAGGAGTAGCCCCAGACACCGAACTGTTGTACTAAAATATCTTCAGCATTTGAGAGTATTACTGGACAATCTAAGAGAGCAGCTAATTCCACACAAGCACAAGGTAGGAGATCAGTCCCAAGGGAGTTAGCGCTAGAATAGGCCAGTAATTATTGGAACGGTATTAATGTTGTCCTTAATGTTCTAGGTGTACATGCTGTGCTGAAGAACCAGAAGACACCTGTGTGGACGTCTCTCTTGTTTGTCTATCCACTTCCTCTTTCTCTTGCGTTCCTGGTCTCGGAGAGATCCGGGTTCAGGGAGGTGAGGGAGTTGGGAATTATTCAGCTGGGACCTCCCTTCGAGTCGTCTGCTCCCATGGAGAACCGCAGGAATTCAGGTACACTTCTGAGAGATTGAAGTGCCCTAAAATTCCTCCGTCTGAGCAAGATGGCTGAAGGGTTAGATGTGAAGGCGCTAGCGTCAATTTTAGAAGGGTTACAGAAACAGCTTAGCGAAACCAGAGAAGAGGTTAGGAAGTCCAACCAAGAGGCCAGTTATCTGCGACAAAGGTTAGATCAATTATCTGAGAGTCCCAGTCCTAACTTTGGGGGTCAAAAAACATCTGTCTTTGATTCTTCCCCTACCACTTCCTCTTCCCTTACTACCCAAGTAGTGCATGCCATGTCACCCACCATTCCTTTGGCGGCTCCGGAAAGATTTCAGGGGGATCCAAATAAGGCCCAAATTTTCATGACGCAGTGTTCTCTGCATTTCCTTTGCAAGCCCATATTGTTTAAGGAGGATCAGTCCAAGGTGGCTTTCGTGCTCTCTTACCTGAGTGGTGATGCCGCAGCCTGGTCCATGCCTTTGGTAACAGCAAATGATCCAGTCCTGTATAAATTTGAAGACTTCAAGGCAGAATTTCTCAGAATCTCTGACCGAAGAACCATTTCACAAGCCACGATAATGAATTATTGGATTTGAAACAGGGAAATCGAGAATTAGTGGCTTATCTAGCCCAGTTCAATAAACTGTATGTGGAGACCAGCTGGCCAGCTGAAAAAAGAGCCGCCATCTTCTATAGAGGATTGAAGGATGAACTGAAAGATGGGCTCTCACAAATTCCAAGACGACCTACTGAATTATCTGAACTCATAGACCTTGTGCTCCAAATAGGTCAGCGCCTATCCGAAAGAAAAAGTGAAAAGAGAAAAGATTTAAAACCATTTGTGCCTCGTTTTGATCGGGCGAAATCTGAGCCTGCGAAAAGTGCCGAAGGGAGCGTTGGCGAAGAACCCATGCAGATTGGCACAGTTCGAGGACCTCTTTCCAAGGAAGAAAGAGAAAAGCGTCAAGCGGGAAAACTTTGCATGTATTGTGGTCAGGCTGGTCATTTCGTAAAAGATTGTACTAAAAGATCAAAATCACGGCAATGGGTAAAAGACAGGCTCCACCAGTAGACGGAGTTGCTCTGGTGGGAATGCCTTCTGAGTCAACTCCCAAACCTCTACACTTAGTGAACACTCTCCAGGTTGCTGCACCGCATTTGATAATCTCCTGTAAAATCTTCTTTGGAAAAGATTTGGAAAAAGAGGTTGCCATTATGTTGGATTCAGGTGCCACAGGAAATTTCTGTGATATTCGATTTGCGAAATCTTTGGGAATCCAATTCGAGAAGAAACCCAGACCTGAGTCAGTTCGAGCAGTGGATGGCACCAATTTATCTTCTGGTCCTATAGTTTTTGACACAGAGTCCATGTTGGTGCAAGGTCGGAGCTATATGAGTTTCAATTTAATTGATGCTCCTCAATTCCAGATGATATTGGGTCTGCCCTGGTTAACAGATCACAATCCTCAAATTGATTGGACAAAACGCACTGTGGAGATGAATTCAACCTTTTGTAAGGAGCATTGCTTTCATGAGTGGAAAGAAGAAGCACAGGCCACCTTGTCTTCCAGTTTGGCAGAGCAAGTTCAGATGATTTGCGCAGTAGAAGTCCCCGAGATTCCACACGAATATCGAGATTAGCTGAAGTGTTTAGTGAACAAGAAGCCAAGAAACTACCTCCCCACAGGGATTATGACTGCCGAATTGAATTGGAGCCAGGAGCAACCTTGCCTTGTAGCCGAATCTACGCCCTATCGGAACCAGAAAATCAGCACCTGAAAGAGTACATTGAGCAAAACTTGGCTAGTGGTTTCATTTGACCATCCCAGTCACCGGTGTCTTCCCCTCTTTTTTTCATCCCGAAGAAGGACGGATCTTTGTGGACTTGCATAGATTATAGGGCTTTGAATCTGGTGACCAAGAAAAATCGCTATCCGTTACCATTAATCTCTGAATTGTTAGATCAAGTGAAAGATGCGTGCATTTACACCAAACTTGATCTCAGAGGTGCATATCATCTTGTGCGCATGGCTGAGGGTGAGGAATGGAAGACGGCCTTCCGAACGCGGCTGGGGTTATTTGAATATCAAGTCATGCCATTTGGCCTATGCAACGCCCCAGCCGCCTTTCAGCATTTTGTCAATGATGTCCTCCGAGAATTTTTGTACCGCTTCGCGGTGGTCTATATTGATGATATTCTCATTTTTTCAAACAGCCTGGAGGAGCATGTTGGGCATGTTCGAGTGATCTTGGAGCGCTTGTTGGAACATCAGCTGTTCATCAAATTGGAGAAATGTGTATTCCATTCTTCCAAAGTGGAATTTTTGGGATTTATTTTGTCTCGAAAGGGAGTTTACATGGATGATTCCAAACTACAAGCAATTAGATCTTGGCCTGCTCCTAGATCGGTGAAGGAAGTGCAAAGCTTTTTGGGATTTGCCAATTTTTATCGAAGGTTCATCCAGAATTTCTCGGAGAAGGTTAGTCCCAACACTCGGCTTTTGAAGAAAAATGAGCGGTTTGTTTGGAGTCAAGAATCGGAAGATGCTTTCCAAACTTTAAAGGAAGCCTTTGTATCAGCACCTGTTCTTCAACACCCGGATTTGAAAGAACCCTTCTTCCTCGAAGCAGATGCATCCAATTTAGCCATTGGGGGAATTCTTTCTCAAGGCCATAAGCAGACTGGCCAGTTGCACCCAGTGGCTTATCACTCTCGGAAATTGTCGTCGGCTGAAATCAATTATTCCATTGCAGACAAGGAATTGCTGGCGGTAAAAGATGCCTTTCAGGTTTGGAGGCATTATTTACTGGGTGCTAGACTTGTGATTACCGTTTTTACCGACCATCGAAATCTGCAATTTTTGAAGTCTGCCCGCACCCTCACACCTCGCCAGTTGCGGTGGTCTCTTTTCTTCGCAGATAATGATTTTGTATTGACCTATAAACCAGGTTCTGCGAATGGGAAAGCTGACGCCTTGTCTCGGCTTAGCTCAGAAGGAGAGGTTGAGGAGATTCAAAAAGGATATATCATTGCACAAGAAAAGGTTGCGGCGACGGTTGTCGAAGATGAACTGGGACATCGGATCCGAGAGGAATTTCATGGTGAACAATACTGCAATTGGGTGGAAGAAGGCCAGAATCGTGAAGTTAGAGATCAGATGCCGTATCATCAAGGAAAGATATTCGTGCCTGGTGACAAATTGCAGAAGGAAGTTATTCAGCTCTGTCATGATCATCCTATGGCTGGACAAAAAGGAAGCTTTAAGACCTTGGAACTGGTGAAGAGAAATTATTCTTGGCCTGGATTGGAAACTCGGGTGAGACAGCACGTAGCCACTTGTGAGCAGTGTGTTAAGGGGAAAAGTTCTAGACAGTCTCCACAGGGCCTCCTCATGCCTTTGCCCTTGGCCCCGTCCCCTTGGCATACCATTTCCATGGATTTCATAGTAGAATTGCCATCTAGTCAAAGTTATTCAGTGATTTGGGTGGTGGTAGATCAATTCTCAAAAATTAGTCACTTTGTCCCTTTAAAGTCTTTGCCCACTGCTCCACAATTGGCCACCTTGTTTGTACAGCATATAGTCAGGTTACATGGAATTCCTAAGGTGGTGATTTCAGATCGGGGCTCCCAGTTCATTTCTAGATTTTGGAGGTCATTTCTGAAAGGTCTGGGGGTGGACTCACGTTTGTCCACCAGTTTCCATCCTGAGACTGATGGGCAGACGGAGAGGGTGAACCAGGACTTGGAGCAGTATCTTCGTTTGTATTTGATGGATCAGGAGGGAGAGTGGCCTTCTTACTTAAGCACCGCTGAGTTTGCCTATAACAACTCAGTGCATTCAGCAACAGGTTACACTCCATTCTTTCTGAACTCAGGCAGACATCCCAACATGTGGGTTGGCAAAGAAGAACTTGAGGTCCCAGCCGCTGAGGAGGTGATTCAGAATTTGCAGAAAATCTATCAGTCTGCTTCTCTCAATCTCTCCAAGGCCAAATCTGGATATAAGAAACAAGCTGACAAAAAGCGGAGGGAAAGTCCAATTTTTAAGGCTGGGGATTTGGTTTGGATTTCCACTCGTCACATGAAGTTAGCGGGGAATCGAAAGTTTCAACCTAGGTATGTAGGCCCATTCCCAGTTGAGCGCATGGTAAATCCAGTTAGTGTGAGAATAGCACTCCCTAAGTCCATGAAAATCCATTCTACCTTCCATGTGTCCTTGATCAAACAACACCCACCAGACTTGAGATGTGAGTCACCTCCCTCGGCAGTTCAAGTAGAGTCAGCAGAAGAGTTCGAGGTGAAAAGAATACTGGATTCCAAATTGAGACGGAATAGACTGTACTACTTAGTTGATTGGAAGGGTTATGGCCCAGAGGACCGCTCTTGGGAGCCTAGCTCTAATGTTCACGCTCCCCGATTGGTGGCAGAATTCCACAAGACTCATCCGCAGAAGCCTAGAGAGGGGGCTTTAGTGGGGGCTACTGTCAGGTCCCGAACTGCAGCAAGACAAAATCGGTCTAGGAGATCACGATACCCTAAGCTTTCAGGTCCGATACCTACTCTATCCTTGTGGAGTTGGCGTCAGCGAGTAGCGCAACTGAGGGCAGTCTAGATTGGTTGGTTCCGGGTGAGCCGTTATGTTACGGCAGTCAGCGTTCTAGCTTCCAGCTTCCATGATGGCAATAAGATCTTTTTGAATTTACACATTTATTTTTTAGAGAACTAGTCACATTGGTAACTAAATAACCAGCGGCAAATGGCAGAGCGAGTAGAATACAGCAGGCAGGGAAAGCTTGGTACAGCAAAGAATGCCGCATTGCAAAGAGCGATTTAGTAAAATAATAACATGGAGGCTATAAAAGAGGCCAGGTTCAATTATAGGAAGACACAGGAAAAGGCTAAGGCAGCCTGGGATGAAGAGATCTGGTCCTAAAAGTAGGGACCATAAGCTGTTTTGGAACATAGTTGTGAAGGGAAATACAAAAGAAAGAGGATCTAGGGAAGTCTTTCTCGATAAGAGTACCTGGATCGATCATTTCCCTAAACTATACGAAGCACCAGAGGAGGATTTAGGTTTATCGGAGGTGGATCTACGGTAAGGGTGGGCGTAGTTCGCGAAGTAGTGCTACGCAAAGCTACGCGAAGTGCACTTCGCACTACGCAAACTTCATGTAGCACTACGCAAGCTGCGTAGTAGCATGTTCGCACTGTGCAAGATGCTTTTTCAATGATTGCACAGTGCGGACAAGCATCCGGCACTGTGCAATCATTGAAAACGGCATCTTGCACAGTGCAAGCTGTAGTTTTCTGCTGCTCGAGTAGATTATTACTCGAGCTGCAGCTTTCTCAACGCGAACTGGTAGTTTCTCATTGAGAGCGGTCGCGAGCATGCGCAACCACTCACAATGAGAAACCTTACCTCCCCGCGTTGAGAATCTCGCCGGGATGTCATTTTGCTTGCTCGTGGTCGCAAACATGACATTCAGGACCGCAAACAAGCAAAAAATGAGCGCTGCACTACGCTACGCTGCACTACGCGTGTTCGCACTGTGCTTCGTGCAGCTCGCGTAGTGCGAAGTTGCGCAAACTTTGAAAACTCCGCGAGCGTAGCATAGTGCTTCGCCCAGGGTTAATCTACGGTTGACCTCCAGTGTGGATGTGGGGATGAACTAGTTTTCCACCTACAGGAAACTGAATTAGCCATTAATCTGGTAAAAAGTGGGAAGGCTCCCAGATTAGATCAAATTCCGGGTGACCTTTACAAGCACGATATTAGTGTTTGGGCTCCCTACATAAATTGTCTGTGCAATGCTTTAGCTGCGGGTGGTAGATTTCCCGGAGACATGGAGGGGGGCGGAAATAGTTAACATTTTTAAAAAGGGCGATAGAAATGATCATGCCAACTATCGCCCCATTAGTCTATTAGACATTTTACAGAAGATTTATGCACCGCACATTTTAATTAGAATAAACATTTGGATGGAGGAAAAAGAGATCCTTACAAAATTTCATGCAGGGTTTAGAGCCAAAATTAGTACTATCGATCAAGTCCTACGGTTTTGCTGCTTATGCTGGAAGTATGTCACACTACGCAAAGGCCATTTATATGTAGCTTTTGTTGACCTGTGAGCTGCTTTCGATCTAATTCCCCGGAAAATATTGTTGGAGATGCTTCAGCACCACGGGCTCCTGGGTAACTTACTAAGGCAAATATTAAGGCTCCACGAAAACAACTATGCCAAAGTAAGGTGGGGATCTGGGGGGGAGTTAACTGACCCAATACAGATAAGGAGAGGGGTCCGACAAGGATGTGTGTTGGCCCCCACATTGTATTCTCTGTTTGTCAATGATATGCCAACTTACTTGGAGAATTGCATTAACGACTCAACAAAACTGGGGGGCAATAGGTTCCCAGCCCTCCTCTTCACTGACGATACAATACTTATCTCCCAAACCCCAAGGGGCTTACAAAATTATTAGACCAATTCCAGTCATATTGCAGCAATAGGGGCCTTGAAATCAATACTAAGAAAACAAAATATATGGCGATTAACCCTCATAAAGATTTTAAGGAAGCAATGTTTTTGAATGGCCATAAACTTGAACATGTTAAGAATTTTAGCTATCTGGGGGTGGCCTTGAATTCTAATTTATCATGGAAAACTCAAATAGAAAGAAGCAAAACAATTCTTACTCAAAATACGTTGCCTATCCTGAAAAGGCATGGTAAAAGTCTGTGTCAAGCTATCTCGCCAGCATTAGAAGTTTTTAAATTTAAAGCGCAATCTGCTGCTCTGTACGGGGCAGAACTGTGGGGGCCTGCGTGCGACAAAGTATTCGCAATTGGCAAAAATAAGTTCTGTAGAGCACTTTTAAATCTACCTGTCAGTACACCTCTAATACCATTTGGATTAGATTTAAACCTTAAACGTACTTACCATCATGCAATCCTAAGACTTGATGTTATGGGGTAAGATTATGGTCAACTCCAGAACTTTCCATTTATAAAAATTATCTTATGGAAGTACTGGAATTGGATAGTTGCAATAATATTTTATGGTTCAGACATGTTAGATCCTGGTTCGCCAGGATTGGCTTAACGCATTTTTGGGATGAACCGCATAGTTTATCCCAAGTTTCACGGAAAATACTGAAGGTATCAATTTGGGCCTATCAAGACTGGAATGTGCTGAACGGAAAAACGTATGGATCTATAACGACTAATTTCCTCTCATTTAAGGATACTGCACAATACAAATCTTTTCTTGATGAGGTCCGTCCACCACTTGCTAAGACACTTTACATGAAATTCAGATATGGCATCTTAAGGATACTTGCAAGTGTAGCAAAGTGGTCTGTTAATAGTGATGATACATGCAGTTTATGTTTTAGCAGAGTGAGAGAAGATGATTATGATGTCCTGTTTTTCTGTCCGACTTCTGTGGTACCTAGAAGGAAATGGATCAGACCACTCTGTCTAAACATAGGCGTAAGATCATACAAAGAGGCAGGAAGGATCCTTAAAAATTATACTAGTCATATATTTGTCTTGGAATCAGTAGATTTCTGTTAGCCACAAACCACATAAGAGCTAAATTTGGACTGACATTTTTATAGGATTATTCTTGGATCTGAAACTCATGATTTATCTTATCCAGAATTATATATATATATGCGTGTCATAGATATAAAGAAAGGTCCTTCCTGCTACCTGCTGAGAATCAGTTCGTCACCCTCTGAAGCAGAAGGCAGCCGCCTTCGAAACGCGTCAGGACTTTTGACGAGCCAGAACTGCATCACGAACCTTGTACCTTTGCTCTCACGCTATCGAGCTACTTGTTGGTAAATAAAGCCCTTACCAGAAGCCCCGCGAGTGTGGTTGGTGTTCTTCTGACACACGAGCCTGCATATTTGAAAGGTCCCATCACCTTTCATCTCCGCACCCGCCATGAAGAGTGCACAGCGCCTTGATGGGGATTGAGCGTCGCAGTGAATCTGCATTGCGCTGGGCACCGCCACACGACGGATGGAAGGAGCCCTGAAATGGCGAGCATACAGCTTGTTGGGATATGCTCATACACGTACCCCTTGCTCCAATACCATGACGCCGCCTGGCAGGCGAGGGGTGTCCTGGCCGGGGCTCTTTCACCACATATGAGAACACAGGACTCGGACGCATTGAGCGTTAAAGAACTATAGCAGGAATACAAGTACCAGAAGGCACGGCGCCCATCCAGGGGCGTGTCATAGAGATAAAGAAAGGTCCTTCCTGCTATCTGCTGAGAATCAGTTTGTCACCCTCTGAAGAAGAAGGCAGCCGCCTTCGAAACGCGTCAGGACTTTTGACGAGCCAGAACTGCATCACGAACCTTGTACCTTTGCTCTCACGCTATCGAGCTACTTGTTGGGAAATAAAGCCCTTACCAGAAGCCCCGCGAGTGTGGTTGGTGTTCTTCTGACACACGAGCCTGCATATTTGAAAGGTCCCATGACCTTTCATCTCCGCACCCGCCATGAAGAGTGCACAGCGCCTTGATGGGGATTGAGCGTCGCAGTGAACCTGCATTGCGCTGGGCACCGCCACACGACGGATGGAAGGAGCCCTGAAATGGCGAGCATACAGCTTGTTGGGATATGCTCATACACGTACCCCTTGCTCCAATACCATGACGCCGCCTGGCAGGCGAGGGGTGTCCTGGCCGGGCTCTTTCACCACATATGAGAACACAGGACTCGGACGCATCAAGCGTTAAAGAACTATAGCAGGAATACAAGTACCAGAAGGCACAGCGCCCATCCAGGGGCGTGTCATAGAGATAAAGAAAGGTCCTTCCTGCTACCTGCTGAGAATCAGTTCGTCACCCTCTGAAGAAGAAGGCAGCCGCCTTCGAAACGCGTCAGGACTTTTGACGAGCCAGAACTGCATCACGAACCTTGTACCTTTGCTCTCACGCTATCGAGCTACTTGTTGGGAAATAAAGCCCTTACCAGAAGCCCCGCGAGTGTGGTTGGTGTTCTTCTGACACACGAGCCTGCATATTTGAAAGGTCCCATCACCTTTCATCTCCGCACCCGCCATGAAGAGTGCACAGCGCCTTGATGGGGATTGAGCGTCGCAGTGAACCTGCATTGCGCTGGGCACCGCCACACGACGGATGGAAGGAGCCCTGAAATGGCGAGCATACAGCTTGTTGGGATATGCTCATACACGTACCCCTTGTCCAATACCATGACGCCGCCTGGCAGGCGAGGGGTTTCCTGGCCGGGGCTCTTTCACCACATATGAGAACACAGGACTCGGACGCATCAAGCGTTAAAGAACTATAGAAGGAACACAAGTACCAGAAGGCACGGCGCCCATCCAGGGGCCTTTCATAGAGATAAAGAAAGGTCCTTCCTGCTACCTGCTGAGAATCAGTTCGTCACCCTCTGAAGAAGAAGGCAGCCGCCTTCGAAACGCGTCAGGACTTTTGACGAGCCAGAACTGCATCACAAACCTTGTACCTTTGCTCTCACGCTATCGAGCTACTTGTTGGGAAATAAAGCCCTTACCAGAAGCCCCGCGAGTGTGGTTGGTGTTCTTCTGACACACAAGCCTGCATATTTGAAAGGTCCCATCACCTTTCATCTCCGCACCCGCCATGAAGAGTGCACAGCGCCTTGATGGGGATTGAGCGTCGCAGTGAACCTGCATTGCGCTGGGCACCGCCACACGACGGATGGAAGGAGCCCTGAAATGGCGAGCATACAGCTTGTTGGGATATGCTCATACACATACCCCTTGCTCCAATACCATGACGCCGCCTGACAGGCGAGGGGTTTCCTGGCCGGGGCTCTTTCACCACATATGAGAACACAGGACTCGGACGCATCAAGCGTTAAAGAACTATAACAGGAATACAAGTACCAGAAGGCACGGCGCCCATCCAGGGGCGTGTCATAGAGATAAAGAAAGGCCCTTCCTGCTACCTGCTGAGAATCAGTTCGTCACCCTCTGAAGAAGAAGGCAGCCGCCTTCGAAACGCGTCAGGACTTTTGACGAGCCAGAACTGCATCACGAACCTTGTACCTTTGCTCTCACGCTATCGAGCTACTTGTTGGGAAATAAAGCCCTTTCCAGAAGCCCCGCGTGTGTGGTTGGTGTTCTTCTGACACACGAGCCTGCATATTTGAAAGGTCCCATCACCTTTCATCTCCGCACCCGCCATGAAGAGTGCACAGCGCCTTGATGGGGATTGAGCGTCGCAGTGAACCTGCATTGCGCTGGGCACCGCCACACGACGGATGGAAGGAGCCCTGAAATGGCGAGCATACAGCTTGTTGGGATATGCTCATACACGTACCCCTTGCTCCAATACCATGACGCCGCCTGGCAGGCGAGGGGTTTCCAGGCCGGGGCTCTTTCACCACATATGAGAACACAGGACTCGGACGCATCAAGCGTTAAAGAACTATAGCAGGAATACAAGTACCAGAAGGCACGGCGCCCATCCAGGGGCGTGTCATAGAGATAAAGAAAGGTCCTTCCTGCTACCTGCTGAGAATCAGTTCGTCACCCTCTGAAGAAGAAGGCAGCCGCCTTCGAAACGTGTCAGGACTTTTGACGAGCCAGAACTGCATCACGAACCTTGTACCTTTGCTCTCACGCTATCGAGCTACTTGTTGGGAAATAAAACCCTTACCAGAAGCCCCGCGAGTGTGGTTGGTGTTCTTCTGAGACACGAGCCTGCATATATATATATATATATATATATATATATATATATATTACCTACTGGCGGTCGCCAGTAGGTATATATAGTTAGGATTTGTTTCCTATGGGATTTCTGAAAATTCTATGTTGAATAACTTTGGCGTTTGTGGACGGAATTGGCTAAAATTTTCAGGAAAATGGCACATATTGTTTGGGGGGGTTTCATCAAGGGGGGGCCGAGAAAAAAGGGGGGTCCCAAAACGCGTTTTTCCCATTCATTTTTCCATAGGGCGGTTGGAATCACTTTTAGCTCGAACGGCTGAATGGATTTACACGAAACTTGGCAAAATTGTAGATTTGGTTTGCCCGACGTGCCTTTGCTATGTCTCAATATATGTGCTCCAGTGGATTTTGAGAAATTAACATTCGAAAAAACAGATATATCTGTGACAGCGTCCCGGTTAGCGCCCGGTTCGTGTACCTGGCGCGTAACGGAACTTCGCGAGGAGAAGCGGATTGGCTCCCCGGTGACTGTCAACATTCTAAACAGTCCGGAGCGGCCGCCATCTTGTGTCTCGGTAGGATCGAGACACAAGAGGTGGAAAAAACAAAGTGGGAAATGAGCATAAGGGGGCAGAGTACATCCTCCCTGACCCCCTAGGTTTGATGAGGGGGCTTTAAAAGGGCCCCGCGGGGCAAAAAAAAAATATATATATTATTGTTTTTTTTTGCGGCGGGAGCGCCCGGTACGCGCACCGGGAAGCGGTCCGGGGAGCGTAATATACAGAAAAAAGAATGAAAGAATGTTCAAATATTGTATGTTTATTGATTGTTCTTTTTGTTGTATTTTTTTTTTTTTATTTAAGTACCAACATGTAGGTACCAATGCAGAGTCTAAAAATAAATATACACCGTTTTCTTTGGAGATATCTTGCATGTTGTTTCAGAAGTTATTGTGGTATATGGAATTCATAGCATAGTCTGTGAGGAAAGCAGAAAGAACATTGAGGCAGGAGATGATAAAGAGGTGTTAAATACACATTGGCGATAATATAGTGGGAGAAAGGAAGTAACTATGAGCAAACTTACTATGTAACACAAAAAAAGTTGCACAGTATATTTTAAGTCTCAGTTTATATTTTATCTTTTTGGGTACTATTTCATAATTTTCATATTAAAAAGAATAATGTCTCAAACAATTTTAACTTTTAAAATTTAAATTTATTGTTCTGATTTTTCATAATCTAAGAGAATTTGTAGCATTAAATCATCAGGAATGTCCTCCTTTTCATTCCAAGAATCACATTCACATTCTTCAGCACATTTAATTAATTATTCGTCTAATGTGTCATCCAAAAAGTCAATTTCTTCATTTTCTTCCTTTGGATTGTTTTCAATCTTAATTTGAAAGGAAATATTATTTTCTTTCTGTTGTGCTTCCATTTTCTTGCTGTAAATTGCATTAAAAAAATATATCAGTGGAGATAGGGCACTGTTGGGTTTAAGTTCACACAGGTGCTTGTGAGTTTTTAACAGTGAAGTAATCTTTGTGCAGTGCATGGTTTCAGGCAGGAAGTAAAACTATTAAAAAGTGCCTGTGATGAAGCCTAAGTAAATTCATAATTATACCACAGAAGCCTAACTCAATCAATAATTTAAATAATTAAGTCTTTCTCAATGACTAACTCTTATAGAGGGGTGGAAAAAGGTACGGGCCGATGACCTTTTTCAGAGTTGCACGGCGCTAACCGCCTCTAATACCACTCAAGTTACCAAACAAAGAGGCAGGCGCTGGAGACTGGAAGGCAGGAAACAGAAGTTTTATTCCGACGGAGCGGAACACGTCAATTCAGACAACAGGGTATCTTCTCGAGGTGCTCTAACCGCATCTCTGAGGCCTGGCCTCTTATACACAGGTTTATGATCTTTATTACAGTTTATTGCATGTGGCACATTCTTGCAAATACTTTGAAGTACGAAAAGGCATCCCCGGAATCCCCGCTTCAAGCCCGTTCCCACACACATTTACAGTAGAAGTCCCCTCCCCGGTCACAACAGGTGACGATTGTCGCGCAGCTGGACATTCCGCCGATTCCCGGAATGCATGTGGTCGATCGGATCTCATGGGGTGGGGGCTTTGATCAACTCGTGGATCCTTTGATGGGAGAAGCTTCCTACTGTATGGGGGCAATAAACAGTATCCACAGGGCCAGGTGGCGGCCTGGGAACGAGCAGGACAATCGGGCACAAAAGAAAAGGGGGGTTTTATCAAAGGACCCGGGATCATGAAAGGAATGGAGGGAGGTGTTGAGCTGGGAACAGGATGGGGTTCCGAGGCAGGGTTGCGCTGAAGAAGGGGTTTATGGCCCAAGCATGTGAGAGCGGGGGCTGTCAGCACGTGGGGGATGCCTGCGAGGTCAGGAGAGAGAGAGAGAGAGACGCGCTGGCTATGGGCGATGGGCAGAGAGGCCATGGCATTTAAAATGGCTGCCGCTTACGCGCACGAATGGGTCCAAAAAAGGGACAAGATGGCGCCGATAATGTTGACACTGCAAACTAGATTTTAACAGTCCTCCCTTTTCAACATATCTAGCCAGCTTGTCTAATCGATGTCTATCTGCATCAGATTCCTAACCTCGGCATCATACAGTGCTCTCATGCGTTCTTTTTGAAGTCCACAGTCTTAGGGCAGATACAATTTGCACATAGTGAACACAGAGGCGGCAGGCATTGAATTCCTAAGCAGAACCCACATATTACAACCACAGGAATCAGGATAATCGAAAACAGTCTCCAGCCCCAGTTCTTAACATTACTCAAGAACCATCCACCAAGCGACCATTCTTCTTGCTCCTGGCGAACTGTGGAGATGTTCAATGGCTTTGTACACTGAGGGCGAATTGTCCGGTATATATGTACAGCAGCTGGACCCAATAATGCGGCATGCTCCACCACGATCCGCTAGAACCACATCTAGAACAAGGCGGTTCTGGAGAGCCACCAGGCGGATCGCTTGAAGCTCGGCTGTATTGTTTGCAAGGATGCCAGCTGTGATGTCAAGCCCCTTATGAAAAAGCAAAATAAATCCCCCACCGACTTGACTAATATGCGCCCAATTTCCCTTCTCCCAGTATTAGGCAAAATCACCGAGCAATTAGTCCATGAGGAACTAAAACATTTTGTGGAAAATCTACATATCTTGCACCCACAGCAATCCGGCTACCGCCCCGGCCATTCCACAGAAACCGCTCTGATTGAGTTATCTGACACCATCAAGTTCTTGCAAGATGAGGGCAGGCAGGCTGTCCTCATCTTGCTCGACCTAACCGCGGCCTTCGACACCATCTCTCATGCTATTCTTATCAGCAGGATGCGTGGGATTGGTGTCTCGGGCTCCGCGCTTGCTTGGATAATTTCATTTCTGTCCAACCACTCTCAAACGGTTTCCTTAGGCCCTTACCTCTCTGGTGAACGCCCCATTATCTCAGGTGTGCCTCAGGGCTCCATCTTGAGCCCTCTCTTTTTTAATGTATACATGGCCCCCCTCCTTACGTTGATTGAGTCACATGGGATTCTAGTGACATCCTATGCTGACGACACTCAACTTGTCGTCACTATTGACAAAAGAATCCCTGACGCTACCATCAGACTCCAAAATTGCCTGTCAGAAGTCTTTTCCTGGCTCAACCTGAATCATTTGAAATGTAACAGCGCCAAAACCGAAATAATACCTCTCGGTAAAGGCACACTCTTTTCCCCTAAAGAGTGGTGGCCCCATAATTCTGAAGCACCACCAAGTGCGGTTGTGTCAGCCCGCAATCTGGGAGTTCAATTCGATGCTTCCCTCAGTTTCGATGAACATGTGCGTATCACCGCAGGACGCTGTTTCAGCTTAATTAGGCAACTAAAGAAATTCTTTAATTTCTTGCCTATCTCAGCCAGGAAGTCAGTCGCGGTTGCGCTCATCCTTTCCCGGCTGGATTATTGTAACGGTCTCCTCGCAGGCATTAAGAAGTCCTCACTAAAAAAACTGCAGACCGTTCAACATGCAGCTGCCAGACTCGTCCTGAAACTCCCCCATAGGTCCTCGGCCACTGCAGCCCTTAACGCACTCCATTGGCTGCCCCTCCACAAGAGAATCTTGTTTAAGCTTTTAGTCACTGTCTTTAAAGCTAACAAGTGCACGGGCCCAGCTTACCTGATCAAGCGCTTTCAGCATTATACTCCAACTCGCTGTTTGAGGTCATCAGGCGCTAATTTCATCTCTGAACCCCGAATCAAATTAAAAACAAAAGGTGGAAAGACCTTTTCATTCCTTGCTGCTAGGGCATGGAATCGCCTCCCCCCTAATCTTAGGCATGCCCCCTCGGAAAGCCTTTTCAGGAAAGCCCTGAAGACGTGGATTTATTCTCAATCTGACTCCTCAGTTCTCGCAGCTATCTGATCCATGCCATCCAAGTAGATCTGCTGTGGGTGCAGCGCCAAGATGCTCCCTCCGGAGCGGTAGAAGCGCTTTACAAAAAACCATAAATATCAAATATCAAATGTTCATTGTTGTCTCGACTGCCTGGGTCAAATGTCGGATGGCACGACTGTTCGCCATCGGGCCCCAGAGTGGAACAAGTCCCTTCATTGCATCGAGGAACTGTGCTCCTGTGGAGTCGGCTTGTTCAATGTCCTTGGCTCGTTTTTGTCTATGGTGATTCGCTGGAGCCACATAGGTCGGGGGAAGGATGAAGGAGATAAAACAGGTGCCCCCCCAGCCTTTGGGGAGCCAGGTGTAGGCTTTTGTGCCGCAAACAAAGTACATGTTTGGAGAGGATACAAAGGAAGGTGGATCGGTGGAGTCCAAAGTTCTGGTGATGCGGCAGGCACTGCGGCCCACCAGCTGTGTCCCAAGCCCTTCTATGCACATTAGGCCTGTGACGTTGATGACGGATAGGGCCACAGTCAGGGTGGCGGCTGTTCGTTTCCGGAGGTAGGAGAAGGTGGGTCTGGTCAGATTGTTAAACACCTGCATTTCAATTCGTTCTTTGACAGGGATGTCCATGTGGATAGAGTCGTTGGAGGTCTGTGGGCAGAAGTGTGCCTTCGTTTTGTTTTGCCAGACCTCATGAAAGAAATGCGTCATAGTTTTGCTGGAGGTGGCATTACCCCTATAGCTCTCTTGCAAGAGGATCAGACAAGCAAGGCAGGAGCTGTGAATTGAGAAGGGTGAAGGGATGAAGGGTATCGAATGTCCAGTGGCGTGGGGTAGCAACCCACAGATCCAGCAGTTGGTGGCATTGGTAGCAAGATTGTGCTGGTGTAGCAGTTGCACGAAGGAGTTGTTCCAAAACTCCCTTCGCCTTTCTCTGAGTTGGGGTGAAAGAGAAATCAGATAATGTTCCTTCATGGTGGTAGGCTGTGCAGTGGTCAGGAATGTCTCATGAGCGGGTGCGCTTTCTTCCACAATCCAGAGGGTGGTCATGAAGAGGAGGCAAATGAGGATCGCAATAAAGAGTGCAATTGTCTTTGAACTGTGGATTTTGTCAGTCTTTGGGTTTTTGTAGTGAATCTTCGGATGTCCGGTTGCTTCCATCATCTTCTTATCGGGTGCTTCCATCATCTTCAAGGGAGCTCGGTAGCGGGCAGAACCAAAAACCTCATCTGGCTTTCTCTCCTGACAGCCTTTGTAGTGTTAGGCCACCGATCTGAGAATTATGACTTAGTCAATGGTCTGCTTAGCCGAAACTCCCTCCTTTCGTCGCAGGTTATACCCTTCTCTGGATGGCACAGTGGGGTCAGGAATCTTTGCCAGTTTGAGTGTCTCTGTGTCCGGATAGCAGTTCAGTGATGGTCGGTCTTTGTTTAGGAGCTCTTCCTGGGTGGTCACGTCTTCGGTCGTCGTCAGAGTCGAGGAGATCCGCTTGCAGTGGTGCGCATGTACCCAGTTGCGCTTTCCCTCCACTCGAAGAGCTGTTCGGGTGGTGAGGAGGACTTGCCAGGGGCCCGTCCACCGGGGTTCCAGACTCTTGGCACGCTGGAAGTTTCGTATTAGGACATAGTCCCCGGGTTGCAGGTTGTGTCCGGGACCCCTGAAGCATCAGGGATGGCATGCAGCACCTGTTGGTGAATAACAGACAGGGTTTCAGTCAATTTATACAAGTAATCAGACATTAGGACGTCCGGGACATCATGAACGGAGGTTGGTTTTGGTGCAGACCAGACGCTCATGGGTCGGCCGAAAACGACCTTGTAAGGTGTCAAGTGGTGTTTGGTGGGGGTGGAACGCATCGATAGCAATGCCAGTGGGAGAGCGTCTGGCCATTTCAGTCCTGTGGTAGCCACTATCTTAGCTAGTTTTAGTTTTAGTGTGGCATTGTGTCGCTCAACAAGTCCAGCAGATTGGGGGTGGAAGACTGCGTGGAACTTCTGTTTTACACCCAGCCCCTTCAAGATGAGCTGGATAACTTCGGCTACAAAGTGGGGGACATTGTCGCTCCATAAAATTCGGCAAAGGCCATAGCGAGCGAAGAATTCCTTTAATAGTACCTTTGCAGTGGCCATAGCAGTGTTGTCGAGGGTTGGATAGGCTTCCACCCATTTGCTAAATGCACACACCACAACAAGTACGTATTTCAGGCCTTGGCATCTTTCTAGCTGGATGTAGTCCATCTGCAGGACTTCAAATGGGTGATTGGGAACCCCAAACCCTCCCTCCCCGGGGTACTACTGTTCCTTTCCCAGAGTTATGTTGCAAGCATATCAAGCATTGTTGGACCAGACGTTTGGCGGAGTCTGTGATTTTATCGTTGTGCCAAACTCTGGAGACAAGATTGATCATGGGGGCTGATCCTATGTGTGCAGGGGAGTGTGCCATAGTCAATATGGGAATCAGGTATGAGTCAGGTAGCAACCATTTGTTCGTGTCTTTTGTTCGCCAGCAGCCTTCGTCGTCTTTCAGTCCCACCCGTGCCCACTCAGTCAATTTGTGTTGTGAGCTGGCCATTTGAATGTCCCTAATAGTGTCCCTAGCGTCGGTCCATTTCTCTGCTTGGGACCTGGTCACGTACATGCGTGTCGTCGTCCTATTCTCAGCTGTGGTCCGAGCAGTGAAGTCGGCTAGTGCATTTCCCTGTCCAATAATGTCTGTCACCTTCTTGTGTGCCTGGCATTTGATGACTGCAAGTCGTTTGGGAAGGAGGACGGCTTCGATCAGGGCGGAGACTAGATCTCCGTGTAAGATGGGGGTGCCGTGTGAGGTCAAGAATCCCCTATCCTTCCAAAGGAGCCCAAAATGGTGAACCACCCCGAAGGCATACTGGCTGTCGGTGTAGATGTTTGCTGTGGTAAGTACAAGTTACCTCTGTGGGGACCTATATTGCTTTAACATTGAATAAATCTTAACTATTTTTATAACAAGATGCCAAAGAGGAAAATTGAAACTTCAAAGTATTATCAAAACATATATTTTATTTGTATTTTTTCAGATAAGTATATTTGAAAACATTTATGCAGCTGTACATATCATTTCATCATATATCATGCTCAACAAAAATTCATCACTATTACAAAAATATTTTTGAATAAATCCATAAATTGCAAATGCAGACAAATAAAGCATAAGAACAAATGTGCCCTCTAACAATATATGATCCTAACATTCATACATCCATGCTCGCATACCAATCATACCATTTCTTTTCTTAAAATACATACCTAACAACATAAATACATAGACTAGATCCCACAAAACATAGAAAAAAGACAACCCGAAGGTGTACTTGATGGAATACAATGAGAACTTAGATGAAACAGTTCTGCCAATTAGCTTTTTGGTCTAGATGGAATTGACCAGTTTTTATCCAAACAGTGGATGTTGGGCCGACGTACGTTTCGGTGATGATGCCACCTTCCTCAGGGCCAAAGACAACATGTAAAAAGATATATATATGACATATATACAGATTCTCTACTCGTTTTTAAAAGAACAAGGGAATGGCACAGTTTTCTGAAAATGAAGAGAGACATTTGTAAGTATAATCATTCTTTATACTCATTCGTTATATAACATTGTAACTCAATGGCATCATCTATATACATAATTTGCATCACTATAGCGTTTTTATAGATTCATTAACTGCTCATATGAAGCAACAAAGCAACCTTATCAGTATTGGATCTAAATAGAGTAAAGAGCTTAACAGACAGGATAAAGAGTAGTGATTTAGAAAAGCAAGATAGGTTCCACCAAAATTGTTCACCCAGTGTGCTGGAGACATTTTTTCTCTAGGTGGTGCTCTGTTTTCCCAATGGAGTGAGAATAAAGATTTTTTACCTATTGGGTAAGTGATCAGTGGATAGATTCCACTGAAGACAGGCTCTGACTGTTATTTAAGACGTATGCTGTAAAAATGAGGACAGCTGTAAGTATATATTAATAAAAGAGCTGAAGTAGTAAGTGCTATTTAAATTGCGCCATGTTACCTTAGTTGCACAGAGTTTTTCTAATATTGAAAGTCCATTGGGGGTTGAAGGCAGAGGACCTCTGTATATCATGCATTCCTTCTATGTAAGAGAAGGTATTATATATAATGAGTATGTGAATATAAATGTTAACAGCCAAAAGAGCGAAGATTTTTAAGGTAAATACTAACGAGAATACCTGATCGCTTTTACTTTGTAGGACTCGAATATTTGGATGGTACAGATCGGCCAGCCTCTATATCTATAATGAAATAACAGGGTATAGTAAACCTGTTACAAAGGGCTTGGTGTGTCAGATATAAGCATTTAAGATAAACATATATGTGCATGCTATGGTAATATGATGCTGTACCGCTGACATGGTACTCTATAGAGGCATCAGACATCCTGGTTAAAAGGAATATATGGGCTATAGTACGCAGCAAAAAGGCACATTGCAACGCGTAATATTACGTGTAATAGTTTTGACATACAAAGTTGCGAGAGACTGCACAGAGGTGACCGGAAATAATACGGCGGTGACATTATGACTTTTTGGTTAGTTAACCTCCAACCCTGCTTTCCTCAGGGAAACGGGAGGGAGCAAGGTAGAAGATTCATTATACTCTACTCTTACTGGATAACCGCTATAGAAACAAACGCTCGTAAGACAGATGGAAAATTAGATTACGAGTCAGGTTACACTAAATAATGCACTCAAATGACCGTTGCTATTTTGTGGTCGTGCCGAGTATATTAGTGTTAAGGATCTGATTACATTATTTTAAAACATAAAATAACAAACAAAGGACTTCTCTGTACTGTGCTTTAATTAACAAAAACATCACTACAGCTAGTACAAGTTAAAGGAGGGTTGCAATATAGGTCCCCACAGAGGTAACTTGTACTTTCTGCTTGTCTTTGTCTCCCCCCTCTGGACCTAAAATCAACTGGGAGAACTCTCTCTTTCTGCGGATGTTTGCTCTGGTTCCTGCTGCTAGGATGCATGCTCGTGTCAGGGCAATCAGTTCTTCTGCCTGGGCAGATCTTTGCGTGATGCGGGCTGTGTCTACTACAGTTCGGGCTGTGGTGACCGCATAAGCAGCTGAGGTGGTACCATCAGGGAGTTTGATGCAAGAGCCGTCCACCCACAGCTCTCCATTGGGGTCAGGAAAAGCTGTGTCTCTGAGGTCAACCCTACTCCTAGTCTGTTAGTCCGTGAGGGTCACACAGTCATGTACAGGGGACACATTGGGATCGTTCTCCGGTATGGGCAACAAAGTTGCCGGGTTCAGTGTGGTGCATCTTTTCAGGGTGATGTGGGGTGCAAGCAGAGTCAGTTCATATCCAGTCAGTCATGCACTCGTCAGGTGTTGTGTCTTAGTTTGGTTCAGGAGGGTGTCAACTGCATGGGGTACTAATACTGTGAGGGAATTCAAGAGCACGATCCCCTCACTTTGTCGGATAGAGATAGCAGCGGCAGCTACAGCTCGAAGGCAGGCAGGCAAGGCTCTGGCTACGGGGTCAAGAGTGGCAGGGAAGTAAGCGCCTGGGCGTTGCTTGGGACCAATGGACTGGGTCAAGACAGACAAAGCACATCCCTCCCTTTCTTGAGTGTAGAGAGAGAAAGACTTCGCGTAATCGGGGGTTCCTAGGACAGGGGCCGAACAAAGGGCATCTTGTAGTTCTATGAAGGAGGATTGGCATTCAGGGGTCCAAGGGAGTGGGAAGGGGACATCTTTAGCTAGTAGAGAAAGTAGTGGTTTCACAACGAGGCTGAAGTTTGGTAACCACTGCCGACAGAAGGAGGTGAGGCCTAGTAGGGAGCGGACTTGTTTCTGAGTCTTAGGGACAGGGGTCTCTAGAATGGTTTGGATCCGGTCGGGAGTAAGTTTCCTTCCGTCTTTGGACAAAAGGTGGCCTAAGTAAGTGACCTGGGGTTGGCAGAATTGCAACTTCTTCTTGGAGACCTTGTGGCCATTTTCCGCAAGGAAGTGCAGGAGTTGAATGGTGGCTGTGACTGCAAGTGGAGTGGTGTCAGCCGCCAAAAGGATGTCATCGACGTATTGTATCAACACCACTCCATCGGGTAACTGGACTTCATCCAGTTGTCTCTTGAGGGCCTGACTGTAGATGCTGGGGCTTTCTGTGTAGCCTTGGGGTGCTCGACAGAATCTATATGAGCGGGCTTTAAGGGTGAAGCCAAAGAGGTATCGGCTGTCTGGATGGATGGGGATAGAAAAGGTCAATGACAGTGAAGGTGGTGGCAGTGGAAGGAATCAAAGTCAGGATAGTGGTGATGTCTGAGACCACGGGGTACTGGGGTACAACTACTTTGTTGATCTCGCGAAGGTCGATGATGAAGCGGTACGCTTTCTCATCTCCCTCTCCTTGTTTCTTTATGATGGGCAAGATGGGGCTGTTGCAAACATTGCTAACCACTTCCTCTACCACTCCTGCGTCTATCAGTGACTGAACAATTTTTCCCAATGCCTTCTCGCCCTCGGGCGATATCCGATATTGTGGGAGTTTCGGGAGTATTGCGTCCGGTCGAACAGTGATGTGCACTGGGTCAATCATCATGAGTCCTACGTCCGAATCTGTCTTGGCCCACAGATACGGAGGCAGAGTGTCAAGTAGGGACGAGTCAGTGTCAGTGATGGAAAACATGTGTCGGGAAGGGCAGTGTCTGAGCAGAATTGGGTTGTCGTACAGAAAAACTCGAACTCCGTCTTGTGAACATCTAATCGTAGCTCGAAAATGTTTCAGCAAGTCAAGTCCCATAATGGCGTCAGGGGTATTGGCGGAAAGCAAAAACGTTGTGTCAGTTGTGTTGTTCTTTAAGTCGAAGGAGATCGGTGTGGACAAAGGGTTAGTGGAGGGCGTTCCATCGAAACCTATCGATGTTACAAGCGAGCCAGACAAGGGTGCCCTTGGAATCAGTCATTTAGATAAAGCACTACGTGTCGCGCCAGTGTCTACCAGAAATAGAGACTTCGTACCTAGGACCTTAGCGGTGACATAAGGACCTTGCTGGTCAACATAGAGCTCGACTGGATCCCTCCCTTGCCCTAGGCAGTCCTATGCGAAGTCGTGGGCATCGTCGCAGTCAGACTGCTGGTACTGGTTTTGTCAGGGACGGTCAAATGTATTCGGTCTGTTTGATCTATTGTTATTCGTGTCATTCGTGGACCCCCGTTGCTGTCCTCTATTTCTCGGTCCACCCGCTACGTCTTTGGGGTCCCTATTTTTGTTCATCTCCAACAGAACCGGACACTGGGATTTCCAATGCCAGAATCCTTTGCAGAATGCACACTGGTCCTCGCTAATGTCTCTACGTCCAACATGGGGTGTCGGGGTATGGTCTTTAGGGGGTGCGTTCCTAGGGACATTTGTCTGGTAGTTCCCTTTGTATTGCTCTCGTCCTACAGTCGTCCCTTGCAACTGCGCAATCATCACCCTTTCTTTTAAGTCTTTCTTCTTTTTCTCTGTCGCTCTATCGTTTTCATTTTTCTGGTGCTCGTAATATTGGGCCATCTGGAGGATAGCCGCGGGTTTGGAGGCTGCCCAACTACTCTCGCTGGCCTGTAGTTTCTGAGAGACCTCCTGCGACAAACCTTTTACATAATTCTGGACAAACAGATGGTGTCCGGTTGCAGTGGTCATGTCCTGGCCGCTGTAATCGGAGAACACAATTTCAAACTAGGATAAGTATTCCGATACGTCTTCCTGGGGTTTCTGACGACAGGCCGTTACTATCGACCAGTCCACTTTCTTTTCTGGGATCAGGGTTTTCAGTTTCTGTACAATTTTGTCTGGGAGTTCTAAAATGGATTTCAAAGGCTTCTGTCCAGGTTCTTGTTGCCTATCTATGCCATCGAGTTGTGACCAGGTATGTCCAAACAGCTCAAGGTGGTCGACTTTCCAGATTTGCTTCCACACATCAGCTGGCAGACATAACCCGAAAAACAAGTCGATGTCAGCCAGGGTCATAATCGTTGAACCTAGGGCTGTACCTAATTCAGTGTAGAAGGCAGTGGGGCTTTTACATAAATCGGGCAGAGACTTCCGGAACGTCAGAATATCTTGCCGATCCCATGGCTGGTAGACCCAGTTGTACTCTACCCTCCCTCTTGCATCTTGGTGGTTGACGTCATCGTGTGTTCCCAGACCTCGTGGGGGAACCCAGTAGGGGGCAGCCTCTCTTATTGGCATCATGGTGCTAGCTTGCTCAGTTCGTGATTCCGTCGCTACGGTGTCGTAGGTTTAGCTTCCGATTCTTGTTCAGTGAGGTGGCGGAAAACCTCAAGCATACGCATAAGGAGGTCCGTCACATCACACTCGCCCTCATCCCCAATATCGACCTTTCTATACAGGGTCGTTAGGCTCTCGGGACCTTTGTCTCGATATCGGTCCTCATACGCATTCAGGGCATGATAACACAATCGTACGGCAAAGTGCCGTCTGTGGCTCCCTGCATATGAGTTGAACATATCCGTGATGTGCTCCTCACTCTCCTTTCTTTCTACCAGTGTCCTCACTATCTTGTCGATCCCTGCTCGCTCATCTTTGCTTAACCTGTTCGTTCTTGTGGAATCTGGCTTTCGGGCCTCAGGGTCATCTAACATTGTCGCTTGTGCTGTATCTAGTACAAGGGGTTCGGCCGGCGCGGAGGCCATGGGGACCGAAGCTCTGGTACTACTCTCGCCTGTGCTTGGGGGTAGTGGGTGCTGTGCCAAAGGTTGGGAAGGGGCAAATGGAGGGGGCATGTAGATGATCGGAGGACCTAACAAAAGATCATCGTTGGCTAGCTGTTTCGAAGGTAATTCAGGGTAGAGCGTAGAGGGTGTTCTAACCGGACACTGACTTGATGTCGCTAACTCTTGTTTCTGTTTGGATTCTTCTCTCTCCTTAATCTCTTCTTCTAATTTCTTAGCAGCTAGGTGGGCAGCCTTTCGCAGCTCTTTCTCCAACCTACTGAGGAAATATAAATTTTATGGTCAGAAATGTTCCCTAACGTGTACCACTTCGTCTCCATGTACGAGCTTAAAGTGCATGTACCTTCCCTCCCGTATCAACTATGAAGACGCAAATACATTTGTGTCCAACGTTAACATGTCCTCTTTCAGATCCACCATGAATGGGTCAGATATTCCGTTCCTAAGTGTGCCTTGCCAACGTCTTTTCGTGGTGCACATTTCACGTTTTCCCTGGCTCAGGCGAGTTAGGCCCTGATTCCTGTCATCGAGTTCTTTCCTGCTCTCTGCCTCTGAATGCTCCAGCTTGGATGAGCATCTGTATCCATGACCTTTGTCTTACTCCCTGTGCGGCTAACGGTGCCTGGCTCAGCCTGTTGCCTGCCAAAACAATATTTTGCTTTCGAGTTATCTGCTCCGCTCCTCGAAAATACATTCCTGTCTGGTAGTTTAGGAAAACATCCTTCCAGCTGCAGAGCAAAGGGCCCGGCCTCACTGTCTCCATGCAAGTAATTCATAGCTCCTGTTACCATGGTAGGCCCATGCCCCCTCGCATCTCATGCAGACACGTAGACGCATATGTACGCACTAGCAGTCAGTATAGAATAGCCTTTTGCCCGAGAGACCTTTTCCATTCAGATAATACAGTTCCCTAAACACAAGATATTAGATGCGATTTGGGATTAGGTTGTTCTGACACCCCAGACTTCTGTCTCCTCATGTAAGGCTAAATGTCAAGTCCCCTTCACCCTCCAGTCCCACGTCAATCACACGTCATACTGCCTGCGCGCGCATCTCTGCCATATATTTCTGCTGACACTGCAGGATTCTCTTGTGGATCCACCCACCTGTGACATCACATAATGGCGTTTCTAGTACCTGCCCTCATGCACGCCTATTGTAACGCCTTTTTTCATTACGTATGTGTATTCTTATCTCTCCTCTCAGCTGTTACGCCTCCTGCATCTGTCATTATTGTAATGCATTGACTATATATATGTTAACTTGTCAATAAAGTATTGTCTATCCTTTCCCGAGCCTTAGTGGCAACGGAAATCGATTTGCCATGGTTCGAACCATATAACCAATTCCTTTTTAAGGAATAAAACCCCTTTTAAACCCTCAAATACCACGGATTCTGTCTCTCCTTTTTTTGACTGAGTTATTTTTATTGAACTTTACCGCATAAATTAAGTATAGGTAATTAAAATTTACCACAAAATTGGCGCCCGAACAGGGACTCCTCCCCCACCTTACGCGCCGGAGGTGCGTTGCAGGCCTAGCCCCCTGCCACAGCCGGACGGACAATTACGCGTACCCGCAGGATTTCCTGTATCTCCCTCAGGCCAACGGAGGTGACTGAGGCTGCGATCAACACCCAGACGAGGCGGTGAGGAGTGCGGAGGATCCCGACCAGAGCCTAGCTGAGAGAGAGCAAGATCCGAGGTATACGGAGGCCCACCAGGTTCCGAAGTTCCGAAGTATCTGCGTCACGAGTCGAGTCGAGTCGAGTCCAGTCCAGTGTCGAGTTTCCGAGGCCTTCTGTTCTGTGCTTCCCGGTGAGTACCGTTGCTGGGGACGCATCTAGACGTGCGCATTAATTTGTGCCGGTCAAGACGGGTTTGGGTACACAGACCCGGTATGCACTGTTTTTAGCGGTGTATCTGTACTGTTTAGCAGTATATCCGGTCTGCACTGTTTTAGCAGTGTATCTGTACTGTTTAGCAGTACATCCAGTATCATGCAGTTAGCTAGTTTTATTCTAATTATTATTGTTCATTTTGAAAATGTTTTAATGTGGTTTTAAATGTCGTGGTATGAGTGATTGTTCGATCTTCATTATTGTGTTTATTGTATTAACTGTGTTCGAGTTCCAAGTAAATATCAAGTATCAGGGTTCAAGATGCCGCTGTTCTCTAAATTAAGACAGATAAAAACCAGAAAAGGGGTACTCGAGGAAGCCGTTCCCATTCCACCTAGGGACACTCCAGGGTACTTTATGTACCACAAACATGGCCTAGATGCCGTATTATATCTTGATTTATGGGTGGACTACACCAAGGATCTAGCAGAGAATCAGAGATGGCCCGCTGCGGGGACATGGGATGCAGATTGCATCGTGAGAGTAGAAGAAGCATTATGGAAAAAGAAAGCCAGACAGTCACAGAAAGATGCCATTGAATTATGGCGTAAAGAATCGCATAGACGCACAGAAAAAGCACTCAGAAAAGAAGAGAAAAGTAGAGAAGATTCAGACAAGGCCCGAGAAAATGTATTAGTTGAGGAAGGCATTCGAGTAAAAACAGAAGAAGTAGATAGACAACGAAACACCCTTATGAATGGTATGTATCCTCTTCTGACCGAGGGTTTACCTAAAGCCACTCCAGAAGTACCAAAAGATCTGCCACCTCCATTGCTCCCGACTAAATTACACCATAAGACCGCAAAGGACATTTTCCTTTCATCCGACTTAGATGATGTAGCTTCCGCATATACAGTTTCACGTGTCCAGGCGCCACCCGCTGATGGCACTCCGCCCCGAAACAATCCGCCCCCACTTCCACAGCAACAACCTCCTCCTGCCGATCAACACCTTCCGCCCGTTCCACCACTTCTTCCTGCACCTATTCTCCCCCCAACGAATCCTTTTAGATCCGACACCTCAGGAGGTGCGGCAGGAGGTGCGACAGGTTTTCAGACCCCACCACAAACACACTGATGGACTTATAGGGATTTAGCGCAGCAACGTACACCACAATTAGCCGATTATGACCTATATAAAGAACGTCTCACAGACTGTAGATATGATCCAGTACCCGGTAAAAAGAATGACGACAGAATGATGCTCGCATCAATACGATTACGACGAGTTACAAACTTTTTATTGACACTACCCGGAATGATTGATCATCTAGACAGAATATATCATTTTGTTCAAACAGGGGAAGGCCCTGAAAGTATTGGCGAGGCTATGGCTTACCAAAAAGTTGACACTCAAGCCAAGATATTACGGTTTTTTATAAACTGCCTAATAAGAGAACAAGATAGGCCGGGTGCAGACCCGGAAGAAATGAAAGCACTTAATAGATGGGGTCAGAATATAGCAGACGGGAACCATGATAAACAGAGTTGTATAGAAAACATGTACCGAAGGATCAGAAATGCAGTAATAAAAATACATGAGAGAAGACGGCCAGAACCAGAAATAGATTCAGACAAAGTTGAATCCTCAGGGGAGGAGGAAACACCAGAAACGGAAACAGGACAAGTACAATTACCAGCTAGAGAAATGATAGCTTATGTAGGTAAAGGAAGATCCTTTAATAATTCAATGCGTCCAGTACGTCCAGAAAGTAAAAGAATTTTTCAGGCAGCCATGTCTAATCCGAGAACTCCTGAACACTTATTCCAGGCCACTGACAATAGACTTCGAGAACGAATGGGGTACCATGTACTCGATTCTATGGACGAACAAGAATTAGCCAGGTCAGCAGTACAATGGGCTGACAGTTCTGAAAAATATAGTGATGATGCGCTAGCACACACGTTTTTGAATATGTCACCAAGCGAACAGCGTTTAGCTGGTATGTATATGATACAACATCTACTCATATTGTATAGAAGCCAACATTCCGATCCAGGTCCCCTGCCTGATATATTAGTAGAACTACTCATGAATAAATGGAGAGGTCTAGGTACCGATCTAATTAAAGTAATTCTAGAATATCGGCACAGATATAGTGCCTTCCTGTATCCACAGCCTGATCCAGCACACACAATGGAAAGAAAAATGTATTACATAGACAGACAGAATCCCCTACGAGAAGTGCACCCAGTTAGGAATGATGATAATACTTTTAGACGCGTGTTTGTGTACACGCCCATAACTAAAATAGAATTATTGGAAATTAAAAAACTAGTGCCCAGCCATGATAAAGATCCAGCAGGTTTTCACCGTGAAATAAAAGACATGTTACTCATGGGTGATTATACTTATCCAGACATTATGAAAATATTGAAAGTATTATTGCCTGCCGGTATTCAAAGAAAAAGAATGGGAGGTGGGAGACACAAAGATTGATTGGGCTGCATTAGAAAATGAAGAAAATACCCGAGTCGCAGGCCTAGGACTTGGGGACAAAGTTAAAGCATTGCCAGGATTGTTAGTACAAGTACTGCCACGTTTATTAGCTACGAAAAAGGAAGACTGGGGTGCAATCTCAGCTTGCAAACAGAAACCTGATGAAGACACTAGTGATTTTTATTCCCGATTTGAAAAATGTTTTGGTATTAACAGTGGCCTGAAGGCAAGTAGCGAATCGTACCCACATCTTTTTGTCACAAAATTGGTCGAGAATTCCCTGCCCCAGGTTAAGAACAGAGTACTGAAAGTCGAGAGCACTTGGCAAGCTAATATACCTTCACAAATGTTACAAATGTTACAGTACCACCAGAATAGAATCAGAGAGGAACAAGAACACGAACAAAGACGTATGAAAGACACGAAAATGAAAATGTTAGTTGCCCAGTCAGTTCCAGCTGACGGTCATAAAAAGGGTGCAACACAGCCAGGTAATTCGACAGCTCCTGTTAAAGGGACATGTAACTATTGCAAACAGCCAGGTCATTATATAAACGACTGTGCAGTTCTGAAACACAATATCTCCACGGGTAAGACCAAGGAGAGACCGCGTCCACCTAGACAAGATCAGGCCCAACAACAAGTACCCCAGAATATACAGAACATACCGCCTATGCCAGCTTCACAACAGACCGTAGCAGTACCACAGCCACAGCCTATCACCGCAACACAAAACACGACACAACAGATGTACCAGTATGCCCAAAATGACTACCCCGATTATCAGCGATACACATGAAACAGCCTAGAGAGGGAGGTTGGCTTGCCTCTTATTGAGGTTCCTGTAGATCAAGAGGGTCCTTATGTACACAGTCAAGTATTAGGGAAAGACAGAAAGTTTTTAATTGATACAGGGGCAAGCAGGACGACCATCAGTCACGACGAGGTTCCAGGGGCACCCCTCTCAGGCTCACAGAATGTTTCCCTTGGATTTTCAGGAAAGCCTATTATTAACGAAGTATCGCAACCTCTTCCTCTTGCAGTTGGTCCTTTGACACGGACTACAGATTTATTGCTTACAAAATCATGCCCAGAAAACTTGTTAGGTATAAAAACACTGAAAGCTCTAGGAGCTATAATATGCTGTTCTCCGGAAGGAGTACGATTATTCTTGCGAGATTTTAAAGGTCACTATGTATTGAGAGATATGGATCACCGGTTGCAGAATGTCCCTGCACATTTATGGGCGCAAGGCCCCACTGATGTAGGTTGTATGCACATTACACCATATCGAGTCACACTCAAAACAGGAGTGGTATTACCACGAATTCGACAATACAAGTTACCTCCAGATGCTGTAGTGGCTTTACTGCAAATCATTGACGAGCTCATTGCACAAGGAGTGGTCATGGAAACCGACTCCAATGTATGTAATTCACCTATCATTCCAATTCTTAAACGCACTGATCCAAATGCACCACCAGTTTATCGATTAGTTATTGATCTGCGCGAATTGAATAAATGCATTGTACCACAATATCCCGTGGTTCCAGAAATCTCTTCATTACTGACAGCTATCGATCCAGAAGCAACGTTCTTTACCGTAATTGACCTGAAGAACGCTTTCTTTAGTGTTCCAATTGACCCAGAAAGCCAATACTTGTTCGGATTCTGTTTAAATGGACGAAGTTTCAAATTTGCACGCGCACCTCAAGGATTCACAGAAAGCCCCAGCATCTATAGCCAAGCACTGAAAAGACAACTTGACAGTATCCACATGCCTGTTAACACCGCCCTGCTTCAGTATGTCGATGATCTGCTGATCACCGCCCGAAGCGAACCCGAATGTGAAAAAGCATCACTGACGGTTTTACATTTCCTGGCCGACAAGGGGCACAAGGTGTCCCCTTCGAAGCTACAATTCTGTGTTCAGCAAGTTGTTTACCTTGGGCACTTGCTGTCCAAAGGGGGGAGACAGCTCACACCTGATCGCATCCAGTTAATTGTAAATATGTCACGACCCAGAACACAAAAGGAGGTACGGGCCTTTATAGGCCTCACTTCTTACTGCAGACAATGGATTCCACAATATGCATTTCTAGCAAAGCCACTCATTCAGTTGACAACCCAGGAGGCAGCGTCTTCGACTGTCCTCCCTTGGACTCAGGAACATACACGAGCTTTTGAAGACTTAAAGAAAGCCTTATGTCAAGCACCTGTTTTAGCAACACCATGTTACAATAAGCCTTTTACACTTTTTGTCACTGAACGCGAAGGTACTGCCTTGTCAGTACTCACACAGGAACAAGCAGGTTCACACAAACCGTGTGCTTACTTTTCTAGCACATTAGATCCAGTAGCCCAGGCTCTGCCTGCGTGCTTGAAATCAGTTGCAGCGACAGCTTTAGCAATCAGACAAAGTGATTCCATAGTATTAGGACATCAGTTGACAGTGCATGTTCCACATTCCGTGGAAGTTCTTTTAAACCGTACACAGACCCAGCACTTGACTATAGCACGACTGACAGGTTATGAATTGACATTGTTTCAGCCACACATAGAGATCAGACGCTGTAGTACAATAAATCCTGCTACACTTTTGCCATTAAGTGGAACAGACCCATTGGCACATGATTGTATTGAAGTCATTACTATTACGACGAAACCCAGACAAGACTTGACAGACATTCCATTACCATATCCAGACCTGACACTTTATGTGGATGGTTCATGTATGAGAACAAGTACAGGTGAATTAGTGGCCGCTTACGCAGTCACGACAGATACTGAAGTCGTTGAAACAAATTGTATCAACACCTTGTCAGCTCAAGCAGCAGAGCTCATCGCTCTGACACAAGCCTGTATTCAAGCCAAAAACAAGAAAGTCAACATATACACAGATTCACGTTATGCATTCGGAGTCGTTCACGACTTCGGAGTCCTTTGGCGAGAGAGAGGTTACTTAACTTCTCACGGTGCCAACATCCAACACGGTCCCCTCATTCAAGCTCTGTTAGATGCAATACATCTGCCTACTGCGGTTTCTATCATGAAGTGTAAGGCACATACAAAAGTCACCGACACCATCTCCCAGGGTAACGACCTGGCAGACCGAACAGCTAAGCAAACTGCCCAGAATCGAACTCATGTAACTGACTTGACAAAGACAATAGTTCCGACACCGACACACTGCATGACAGTTAGGGATCCCGCACATGATGTAATTGACATACAGACACATGCTACACCAGAAGAAATCAAGAAATGGACTGAACTAGGAGGGATCCAAACAGATCAGGGATGGATGACGAAGGGAAAATCTACATGGTTTCTCCCCGACTCTATGGTTCAAGTCATTATTAACACGATACATAGTCCCGCACATCTAGGAGAGAAAGCTATGCTAGACAGTATTCAACACATCTGGTCAACAAACACTTACGAGCAGCAGCTAAACAGAAAGTGCGTACTTGCATGATTTGTTGTCAGTTCAATCCAGGTAAAAGCATTCCTGTAGAGCAAGGTGGATTTCAACCTCCCGATCACCCTTTTGAAGTCCTCCAGATGGATTATATCCAGATGGAACGTTGTCGAGGGTTCAAATATGTCCTCGTAGTTGTATGTGCACTCTCCCGATGGACAGAAGCATATCCAGTCCCAGATTACACTGCTCCGACCACTGCCAAGCAGCTGGTTCGTGAATTCTTCCCACGGTACGGCTTGCCCCATATCGTATACTCAGATAACGGCCAGCCATTCTCATCTGAGCTGGTGAAACAAGTTACACTCCTGTTAGGCTATCAGTGGAAATTCCACTGTGTCCGGCATCCCGAGGCAGCAGGTCTCGTGGAGGGTCATAATCAGACTCTGAAAATCCGACTTTCAAAAATCTGCAGAGAGAAAGGCGTTGACTGGATAGTAGCTTTGCCAGTTGCGCTCTTCTACATGAGAATGATAGCACATTCTCGATCAGGGCTATCCCCGTATGAGGTGGTCTTCGGTAGGCCACCAAATATGTGGGGGACGCCTATACCTCGTAAAATAACGGATGTTGATTGTAATATGCTGACAGATTACCTTGCCTCCTTGATGTCTACACTACAATCTTGTCGTTCACAGGTAGCTGCAGCCTTTCCCAACAACACCGACGTGAAGCCCCATGAAGTGGTTCCTGGAAATTATGTATTCATAAGACATTTCGACCGACGGAGCCCGCTGGAGCCCCGCTGGCAAACGCCGAAATTGGTACTTCTGACGACGAGGACGGCTGTCAAGGTTGAGGGCCGTAAAGGGTGGCTGCACTCGAGCCACATAAAGAAATTTTATGGACTTCCTTCTGATCTGAACTCTCAGCCCTGCCCTCCTCCACAGACTGACTCAAAACTCCCCCTGGTTGAGAAAACCGCTTCACAAGAATATAAGCTAAAATTAAGGTCTAGCAAGTCAGACAGTTTAATTGTTTAAGTCCTCCCCTAGGTGAATCGGTTAAATTAGTTTCTGACATGTATCCCCTAGACCGAAATAGAGAGAGAGATAGACAGAAACAGCTCAAGAAAGATGTATATTGTAAATCACTTCGTAGTCACTGTATAGTGACACTCTTGATTATGTTTTTTCTAAGTTTATTGATTATTGCTGCAAGTATCCTACTGCACATTTATTACCCTATTTTCAAGCGTGCACATTCTGCTTTCAACGTCACTGCCGAACATTCTTTTAGTGAATTACCCCCGCATGAGTTGTCCTACAGACTTGCGCTGCGCAACAACACTTTCATTAGTATGTTACATCACTCTCATCAGACCAGCAACGCTACAAATTGTTGGATATGTGGCCGACTCCCTCCCTACCAGAAATACAAGGGAGTTCTGCCTCTATTCCCGTATCCGTTCACACATAATGGTTCCTGCGGCGCATGGTTTAGTTTGATTAATTCTTTAGATTCAAATACAGTAGTTTACAAGGGCAACTGGGTATGGGGAAACCTGAATACAGTTCTGCATAAAGTATGTTTCCCTGACAAGGAGGGACTCCCCAAAAGGACAGGGACTGACCTAGAAAATGAAGTATATGGATTAGGTAACTTTACACTTAACCTCATGATTCTGAATGTTGAATCCGAATCCGAGCCAGTCTTGCCTGCTATGTCAGTATTACCAGTCAAGGGTGAACTATGTGTTAGAAAGAATGGTTCAGTACACCTGGGTCATAGTAAATGTACTACTGTGATCGAATTCAGTGATAAGGGCAAGTCTGCGTTTAAAGCTTCACGACATTCCTACTTCATTTGTGGTCATACCGCATATATACGTTTACCTCTAGATTGGGATGGTACCTGTTACATTGCATTCCTTCTGCCACCTGTTTTCCTAGCTCCTCCTGATTATCATTGGAATACCCATCTAGTACACAATAGACCCAAGAGAGATCTCCCGATTGTCGACTATACTGAAACGGCATGGGAGCAATACACAGACTTCAATAAAGGTTTCTTTCCCTATTTAGGTGCTGTCTTTAATAGTAAACTGATACGCAAGTTAACTAGGACCCTCGAAGCAGTAGTGAATGAGACTACTTCCGCCCTAGGTAACTTAACAGAGGAGCAGTCTGCGATGCGGATTGTTGTTCTTCAAAATCGTCTCGTCCTTGACGTCATCCTGGCCGATAGGGGCGGAGCCTGTAGAGTCATCGGATCGAGCTGCTGTGTTTTCATTCCAGAAAACGCGCCATCAGTGTATAGAGCCATTACTCGTCTTCATAAAATTGCAAGTCAGATACACCAGAATCCAGGCACCTGGACTTGGTCCGGTTGGTTCTGGACAACGTTGTCAGCCTGGGGATGGAAGATCCTATCCTTCCTAGGTATTGCCCTTCTCATCGTATTCAGTTGTTGCCTATGTCTACAATGTGGGCCGGCGATTTGCGGCTTGTGCGCCACATCATGTATTCCCCATTCAAATTCTCATCCCAAACGTCATAAGAAGAAAGAAGAGCAAATTATACTACGTGAGCAGATTGACAGACTTATGAGTATCGATATATCATGAAGGGTCCTTAGGGAACAAGGAGGGAATGAGGAAATATAAATTTTATGGTCAGAAATGTTCCCTAACGTGTACCCCTTCGTCTCCATGTACGAGCTTAAAGTGCATGTAACTTCCCTCCCGTATCAACTATGAAGACGCAAATACATTTGCGTCCAACGTTAACATGTCCTCTTTCAGATCCACCATGAATGGGTCAGATATTCCGTTCCTAAGTGTGCCTTGCCAACGTCTTTTCATGGTGCACATTTCACGTTTTCCCTGGCTCAGGCGAGTTAGGCCCTGATTCCTGTCATCGAGTTCTTTCCTGCTCTCTGCCTCTGAATGCTCCAGCTTGGATGAGCATCTGTATCCATGACCTTTGTCTTACTCCCTGTGCGGCTAACGGTGCCTGGCTCAGCCTGTTGCCTGCCAAAACGGTATTTTGCTTTCGAGTTATCTGCTCCGCTCCTCGAAAATACATTCCTGTCTGGTAGTTTAGGAAAACATCCTTCCAGCTGCAGAGCAAAGGGCCCGGCCTCACTGTCTCCATGCAAGTAATTCATAGCTCCTGTTACCATGGTAGGCCCATGCCCCCTCGCATCTCATGCAGACACGTAGACGCATATGCACGCACTAGCAGTCAGTATAGAATAGCCTTTTGCCCGAGAGACCTTTTCCATTCAGATAATACAGTTCCCTAAACACAAGATATTTGATACGATTTGGGATTAGGTTGTTCTGACACCCCAGACTTCTGTCTCCTCATGTAAGGCTAAATGTCAAGTCCCCTTCACCCTCCAGTCCCACGTCAATCACACGTCATACTGCCTGCGCGCGCATCTCTGCCATATATTTCTGCTGACACTGCAGGATTCTCTTGTGGATCCACCCACCTGTGACATCACATAATGACGTTTCTAGTACCTGCCCTCATGCACGCCTATTGTAACGCCTTTTTTCATTACGTATGTGTATTCTTATCTCTCCTCTCAGCTGTTACGCCTCCTGCATCTGTCATTATTGTAATGCATTGACTATATATATGTTAACTTGTCAATAAAGTATTGTCTATCCTTTCCCGAGCCTTAGTGGCAACGGAAATCGATTTGCCATGGTTCGAACCATATAACCAATTCCTTTTTAAGGAATAAAACCCCTTTTAAACCCTCAAATACCACGGATTCTGTCTCTCCTTTTTTTGACTGAGTTATTTTTATTGAACTTTACCGCATAAATTAAGTATAGGTAATTAAAATTTACCACACTACCTTCATTTCTCCTTTTACGTTGTTCTGTTTCTTTGCGCCACATGCCGAGACTATCAAGCATAGCGGGCGTTGTCTTGTGTTTCCCAAGGGCTGTTTCTAGCGCGCTTATTTTATCCTCGTCGAAGGATCCTATCAGTGGCCATTGACTTTTCTGATCCTTCTTCGTATATTTATGCCACAGCTTGCTATAGGCTATGGCGATCAATCCATGCTTCATAAACATGTCCTTATTAGGGGTGCCTTCCAGTGGAGCCGGATGGTTCATCTCTAATAAGCGGTCCGGGCCAAACAGGCTACCAATCAGTGGGGAGAAGATAGGTATGACGGAGTACAACGGGGACAAAAGTCTGCACTACCTATCTTATCACTGCGTGCAAAGACTAGACAGAATATTTCTATTCTTCGTTATTTGCAGGCAGTGAATACCTCAAAAGAACCAATATCGAACAGTCAATGTTCAGACAATCAAACAATCAATGGGGAGAATAAGTAGGCACGATGGGTTACAACGGGGACAAAAGTCTGCGTTACCTATCCTTCACTACCTGCAAAGAGAGAACCTGTTCTTCTCCGTTTGCAGACAGAGAATCTCCAGAAAACAATCCGCGAACAACAGTTCGGGCCAAACAATCAATCAGTGGGGGAGGAAGATAGGCACGACGGATTACAACTGGGACAAAAGTCTGCGTTACCTATCCTTCACTACCTGCAAAGAGAGAACCTGTTCTTCTCCGTTTGCAGACAGCGAATCTCCAAAAAAAACAACAATTCAAAGACTAATACTAGTATTTTCCAAATCAAACAATCATTTCGCAATTTGTCGTGTTACACGACCTTACCCGGACCGCATGGACAGTTTCTTGTCTTCCGAATCCAGCGCCCGATCGTCCTCTACTCTTCGTGACCGTCGCGGCACTCCTGATGGTTCCCAGTCAGGGCCGTAGATCGCTCGAGAGAGGTCTGTTCAGGACTGGTGAAGTTCGGATGATCGGCTGTCAGACGAGGGTCTATCGGACAGGAGCTCTCCCGATCGTTGCAGTCGTTTGTCGTCAGGACCTCTCCCACTGGATCCACGCGTCACTGATGGGCCCCACGTTTGGGACGCCAATTGTGGAAAAAGGTACGGGCCGATGACCTTTTTCAGAGTTGCCCGACGCTAACCGCCTCTAATACCACTCAAGTTACCAAACAAAGAGGCAGGCGCTGGAGACTGGAAGGCAGGAAACAGAAGTTTTATTCCGACGGAGCAGAACACGTCAATTCAGACAACAGGGTATCTTCTCGAGGTGCTCTAACCGCATCTCTGAGGCCTGGCCTCTTATACACAGGTTTATGATCTTTATTACAGTTTATTGCATGTGGCACATTCTTGCAAATACTTTGAAGTACGAAAAGGCATCCCCGGAATCCCCGTTCCCACACACATTTACAGTAGAAGTCCCCTCCCCGGTCACAACAGGTGACGATTGTCGCGCAGCTGGACATTCCGCCGATTCCCGGAATGCATGTGGTCGATCGGATCTCATGGGGTGGGGGCTTTGATCAACTCGTGGATCCTTTGATGGGAGAAGCTTCCTACTGTATGGGGACAATAAACAGTATCCGCAGGGCCAGGTGGCGGCCTGGGAACGAGCAGGACAATCGGGCACAAAAGAAAAGGGGGATTTTGTCAAAGGACCCGGGATCATGAAAGGAATGGAGGGAGGTGTTGAGCTGGGAACAGGATGGGGTTCCGAGGCAGGGTTGCGCTGAAGAGGGGTTTATGGCCCAAGCATGTGAGAGCGGGTGCTGTCAGCGCACTGGGGATGCCTGCGAGGTCAGGAGAGAGAGAGAGAGAGACGCGCTGGCTATGGGCGATGGGCAGAGAGGCCATGGCATTTAAAATGGCTGCCGCTTACGCGCATGAATGGGCCCAAAAAAGGGACAAGATGGCGCCGATACTGTTGACACTGCAAACTAGATTTTAACAGAGGGACAGTATGTAACTATCTGAAAACATTTCCTTATTTAATTTAAAGTGCATAACATAGTTCTCCTTTCAAATTTTAAAAATTATATCTTACCTTTGAAAAAGAAGTTAAAGTTCACAGTCAAAATGCTCTTGAAATGTACTGCAGGAAGTAGTAGTCAAAATGGCTGTGTTTCTCTCTCTTTCTTTATATATATATTCAGGTACATAACCAATCAAATGTCATGAAATAATAGTAGAAAATGAAAGTAACATTTTAATTGGTTGTCAATTCTAACACTTCATATGTGTTTCTGTCATGTAATTTACCTCAGGATATTTAGTCAGTCCTACAGCATAATTTTCTTAATGGATTTCCATCAAATGTGGGTAAATGGTAGGGACTGCTATGTAGTAGGGCCTATTCTATATTTGATAAAAGTGTCTCCAGTGGTTTTTCTGTAAATTACTTTCTCACCTTCTTTTAGCGAGCGCTCACCGGTGCGCGAACCGGCAGCGTTACGGGAGTCCACCATTTTGTGTATCGGTAGAATTGAGACACAAGATGGAGGGGAAACAATGTTCGGAATGGGTAGAAGGGGCACGGTAGACACTTTGTGACCCTCTAGGTTTTCTGAGGGGGGCTTAGGACGCTCATATAGGCAAAAAAAAAAAAAAGAAAAATTTCGCTGGGGAGCGCCCGGTACGCGCACCGGTAAGCGAACCGGGGAGCGTACTTTGATGAAAAATAGTGAAAAAAGTTAGAAAAAGATTAACGTTTAGAATGATCAGAGATAGGGTAGCTCTGAACAGAGCTATTGGGTTCTGTTGCTGATTTAGGTACCTACAAGTAGGTTCCAATGCACAGTTTTAAATTCAGGAGGAATATTCTATTCCCCTCATCTGAGAAGTGCACACCATCTCCTCTGTAGATGTCTTGCATGTTGTAATGCAAGTTATTGTTGTATATTGAACCCATTTTAAAGTCTCTCATGTAAGCAGAAAAAGATTTATTCACATGTTTCCGTGCTTTCTCAAATTGTGGACAAAATTGGTTGGACCAGTTCCATTTCTGTCTTTGGCATATATTGGAATATACCAAGGCAGTTTGGGGAAAAAGTGTCATCAATTGATGAAAGGTGTCCTTTAAAAGCATTTACAGACCAACCCCAGTCATAGTGCCCAAATCATTTCCACCACAGTGCACTATTAAGAGGTCAGGGTTTGGCAGATGCATAAAACAATTATAATTAAAACCTATAAAATATATAAAATATATTTTTCATTTAAAAGAAGAATACATTTACAGCTTTTGATATTTGCTATTAAAAAAACATTGAAATTCACTGAAAAAACCATAGGTTATAGACCATATATAGTTAGGAATTAGCTTTTACAAAACCTTGAAAATTCACTGAAAAAACCATAGGTTATAGACCATATATAGTTAGGATTAGCATTTACAAAACCTTATTTTACTCACACAAAACCATTGAAATTCGCATATATAGTTAGTTGCACTAACTATATATCGCGCACCCGCAATCCACTGCTGATGATGTCACATATTACATCATTCATGACATGGTCAGTGACATCACTGATGACATCACTGTTGACAACTCAAATGACATCACTGACAACATCACTGATGACATCATGCATGTGATAATACGACGAACCTCTTCAGACTCTAATATAACCTTACATACACTCAGTGTAAACAGACACTCACAGACTGTCACTCATCCATGGAGTTACTCACACACCTAGTCAGTCATGCAAAGAATCAATCACACCTCCATTTCCTCAACTATACAGTTATACACACCTTACTTATTCAAACATATACTAACACATAATTACTCTTTTATACAATCCTTGATTGAAGTTCACAAAGATCCATACAGCCACTCACACATTCACTGGCTCTCATGCACAGTTATTTATATATGTCAACTCTCACATGTACTGTGTTTTACATATGTACTTACTTTGACATGTAGCACTGAGATATCCATTCACTCACCAATACACTCATGCACACAGTCAACCACCCATACAGCTGTTTCCACATGCAGTTTTGAACCCATACATCTAGTGAATCAACTGTTCACACATCTATGCACAGAGTCACACACCTCCCAGCCACCCCCACACACATACTCACTGTCCCATACAAATACTTGGCCAACCAATCAATAACCCATATAGTTACTCATGTAGCAAATGATCAACACAAGCAGCAGTTTACAGAACAACAGATATAATGATGCACAAATTAAGACAGTTTAGTCACTAACCCATGCACTCAGTGAGACACATTTAATCACTCTCTCATACAGTCAGTCATGCACCTACTAAATCCTTCATCCAGACACTTATACATCCACTCATTCTTCAATATGTAAGACATATTTTAACTTTAAAAAAAAATACAGTCACTGGATGATGTCATCAGTGATGTCATCAGTGATGTCACTGACCATGTCATTCATGAATGATGTAATATGTGACATCATCAGCAGTGGATTGCGGGTGGGCGAGTAAAATAAGGTTTTGTAAATGCTAATCCCTAACTATATATGGTCTATAACCTATGTTTTTTTCAGTGAATATATATATATATATATATATATATATATATATATATATATATATATATATATATATATATATATATATGTATATATATATATATATATATATATATATGTATATGTATATATATATATATATATTTATGTATATATATATATATATATATATATATATATGTTAATATTTTAAATTTTATATGTTTGGTCTTTAATGCAACGACAAACGCCGCCATAAGTGTCTTTGTCTCTTTACCAGAATTGTTCCCTATTGGATTTGATATGCTCTCTTTTATTCTTTTTTTTATCTTGTTGCTTTTCGGTAATATTAATGCCTACCGTAGCACGAATTGGCTTTATCATGTCTCACATTTTTTATTCTAAAAATCTCGTCTGTTTATATATTTATTTACTGCATATTTTATTGTCTATTTGTATCTGCTGGGACTTATGAAATGCTTTTGGTCACCTTGGGCACTGTAAATCCATAAAATATTTATCCATACAATAACATGATGTGAAAGTCAATGAATCTGTGTGCATGCCTTTAAGCCTATTTATGAAAAATCAGAGAACCCTGCTGGAATATAATATTCAACAGAAGAACATTTAACCTTCTGTTAGTAACCATAATTGTTAATGTAAGCACATGCTTGGAATTTACATCTTTCCCGGTACTGCAGGTACAGCATCGGCTTATAAAAAGTAATAATTTATCAAATTTTCTTTCTATTAATCACCAGCGATATATACAGTTTTTTGGATTTTATTGTTTCTCAGGGCACGCTTTGAAATAGCAACCACAAACACAAATCATCTGTGCTTGACAATGACATAACACGATAATAACAGCCAGCGAGATCCTGTAACACATTTAATGTGACAGCCTCAATTCTAAAAGTATGCCTCTAAAACGAAGCATTCTCAAAAGTGATATCTCTCACCCTGACTTGCTTCTAAATTAATTGTGGAGGAAGCCATGCTTACACTACTAATGCATTTTCTCAGCAACATAAAAAAAATCATTTTCTAGCTATTTTGATTGGACTAGGGAAAGTATTTATTGAAGAGCAAGGAGAAACACTGTTTACCACAGCCGATAAATAATGAACCCCGCGGTATTGTATTAATTGCACCAAACAAAGGACTACTCACGAGTGTGCTCAGATAGTATGCGCTTGGTCTGATCAGAGAATCCGCACTTTTCAGAGTTTCTGTTTACCTTTAAATAAACCCATACAGATTTACATACTCTTTGAATTACAATGTAAGCAGGGAAACTAACTGGCCTAAAAATGCTACTCTCTCTGCTGTAATACAGTATGCACTACACTATATTCTATCTCTGCATCAAGGTTGATATAAATGTGTCGAAATCCACATGACTTACCATTAATTATGACTGATCAAATTAACCCACTCTTTTCATAGGAAACTGCATAATACAACCGGTCAAGTCTAAGTATGGCAAGTACTACATGTATGGATGTAAATGACCTAAGGCAGCTTTACACAAAGCAAAAACATGACACAACCTTCACCTGATTTAAACATGCTGCCTTCATGGTATAATTACCTCTCTAAGTAATGGAGGAGATAGTGAAAACTTCTGCACTCTCGTTCCATCCTCACAGCAAGAATGAAACCCATTCCCAATTTTGTCTCAATAAACTACGATTATCCAGAATACAACGAAGGGACAAATAATTCAATTCAAATAGTCTTTATTCGACAAACATATCATAAAAGACAGCCTGTTCAAAATACTAAACATATTATTAAAAAACACATATCAATTCATCAATAACAGAACGTAGCCTCCAAGAAAATAGTGATTCTGAGGGTTACTCAATACAATAATCTGTGGTACTTTAAAGGACAACATAAAACCTATACAATAATTGAAGTTAAGAAGTCTAAAATCATAGATCGATTAGCATCACAGTATCGGTCATATACAGGAATTTGAATAAGAACATTTCAGTTTTGACGTAGCTTTCTCCTCTGAATTGCCCACATCCAGTGTAAAAAATGTGCCACAGCAATTGTAATACATTCAGAGGTATCTGTTTGGAATATCCTTAAAGCCTCCACCCCTGTGGTAATGCCCATTAACAAACATACGGGCTTTAGCCACTTGTGCTGAGGATGTTTGTACTCGGGGCAGATAAACAAGATATGGGCTACACTTTCCGGCTGCAGAGGACAGAATGGGCAAAATATGTTGTTATTAACTTTCCATTTGCCGGTTAAGGAATTGACAGGAAGGGTACACAACCTATATAATTAAAGACAGTCTATAAACAAACAAGGAAAATTATTGTAGATAGACAGACTTGACCTCACAATTCTGATGCCTACTTACAAACATCCCAGCTCAAATGAATGATGGCAAGTGTTTGAAATGTTTGCAAAGAGCCCATATCGGTCTGGAGATTTCCTCCTCGGAGACTACTACTGATGTAATCATGTCCAACCTGAGCAGCCAAAAAATCACTGTCTCTTCACTCAAACCTCAAGAGCTTCTAAGACAACCAAATGTGTGCTCAACTGGTCCCTTTTTCTTTTGGGTCTTGCTGGTAGGACATCATCAGCACCGCTTTGCAACAAGGGAAAAAATAAATACAGTGAAGTCATTACTCTTTAGAAAAAAAACAAGCATTGGCATAGCCAATGGGTCTCGCCTTTGGGACTTTATAAGTATTTAGTTATGCAGTTATCCTTGGTGCAACAACATCAACTGTTGCATGGCTAAACACTTATAAGGTCCCAAAGGCAAGATCTATTGGCTCATGCCTTGGTGGCTGTCTCTTGTGCAGTGTGAGCTAAGTAACTTGTCAGAGTAATCTTAACCAACATTGACGCCCAGCATAGGCTGGAGAACACATGTATGTGCACGGTCGCTCATTTATTTAAATGTTTTACTTCTTCTCAAAATTAGCAACAGAAATAAAATAAAATAAAAATACTCATCCCGCAGGTGGCAACAAAAAGTTTCGTTCTCAGTTTTGGAACTGTGAGATTGGCATAGCCCACCTGCTGCTGGATAAAAGGTCACTTTGCTCCTCATTCACTGTCCATTCTCCCCAACCCTTGTTTACGGTGTGTTCAGGGAGTAACGTGAACAGCTGTGCCGGAGCAACTTAGTACTGTAGGGCAGGCTCACTCGAGCAGGCCGCATTCTGCAGTGAAAAGTCCTGAGAGATCTGGACTTGGGTGGGAGTTTGAAGGGCCTGGGATGCTCCTGGCTACCAGAGCGGAAGTGATAAAGGATGCTGCACTCCACGACCAGGAAGAGCTCAGCGAGCCCGGACATCAGAAGTACTGCGCGTTATCACAGTGGGATTTCCTCTCTCACATTCTGGCATCCACGGGAGGGGGCGAGGAGGCACTCCTTCGTAGTTAACGTCCGTCACTCCCCAGAATGCCCAGGTGCACAGCTGGGGTCATGGGAAGCCCTTGCTGATCCATCAGTGAAGTCCAAAGTTATCTCTGTGAATTAATACCCAAATGGTTTGCAAATAGAGAAGCTTTGAGAAGCCAGCAGCAGACTTTGTGAGATGGACTAGGCCGCAATTGTCCAGAGCCTGTTCTGCTACAGACAGCCAGGACACTGCTTTGGGAATTCATACTTCTGCACACCAGTTTTAAGGTTTTCAGCTGATGATTCCCAGGCAGCACATTTAAATCCTAAAATATGAGGCCCAAATGACCCCTTGGAAGACTTCCCTTCAAAGATGAACTATCCGACGCAGAATTGGGCTCAGCAGTAGCAGAAAATGTAAAAAAGAATCAAGCCAATTACACATTTATTAGCAGTGGACTAAGCGCAATGGGATACTGTTATATTCACCCTGTGCCTTTATCTGCCTCAGCCTGTGTCTCGCGCTGAGCTCGTGCTTTCTGATTCTGTAAACGTGTTGAGTGTTCGGTCCAATGGCAGTTAGATGCCCGTTTGGTACCGGTCTTGCTGGTTGGGTTTTCTACGTCTGTTCTCATTAAAGTGCCTAACCAAAGTGACACTGGTGTGCAGCCTTCATCTTTGTTTATAACATTTTGGCGACGAGGATGGGATTATTTACATTCATTATGAACACTTTAGATTACTCCTTACGGCAATATAATCAGTTTAGGCAACAATACTAAGACAGAATATAAATCAGGATGAATGCAATGTTGAGTACTTACCTGGTTGGTGCAACAGTGTTGCAGACTGTTTATCAAGTTTGCCAGACATTAAGGTGCAGCCTAAAGAGATGGTGACCGAGAGTGTGGTCGCATTTTTAGATGACTTGGAAGGTGATTTACCCAGTTCTATATCTAAGCGGGAGTGGATGGAGGAAATGAAGAAGGATCTTGTCATGGAAAGTTTAATTAAGATGTGTAGGGAAGGAGTGTCCAGGCAAAGTACGGTCTCGCCTACTCTTAGGCCTTATGTTCAGTTACAAGATGAAATTTCTTTACAGAGCGAGTTCATTCTTGTGCGGGGTGAAAAATATATACCACCTGCATCTCTTAGACCCCGTATCATTGCCTTGGTGCATGAGGGCCATCTAGGCCAAACCCTTACTGGCAAACGCGTTAAAGCTGACTTTTGGTGGCCGGGAATAGATGCACAGGTAAAGAGTTGGGTTGAACAGTGTCAGCCTTGCAAAGAATCTGAGAAGAGGTTACAGGTTCGTGCCAGCAAGGATACTATGGGACAGATTGTTTCTGAGGATGGTGCGTGGCAGAAGGTTTGCATCGACTTCATAGGTCCTTTTCATGATCTATTGGATTCTGAGAAATTTGCTTTGGTATTAGTGGATTCGGCCTCTAGGTGGGTAGAGGTTGCCTTTATGAAAAGTATCACTGCTGAGTCCACTGTCAAAGATATTGATGAGATCTTTAGACGTGAAGGGATTCCTTCTATGGTTTTGACAGATAATGGCACACAGCTTACTTCTGCCATTATGGAGGATTATTTTGTTTTTTTGGGTTTAAAGCATTTGCGTACTTCGCTTTACAACCCACAAGGGAATGGACTATGCGAGAGGGTAACAGACTTGTTAAGGGCACTATGCAGCTTGCTTTAGCCTCAGGTCGTTCAGTACAGAAAGAGATAAAAGAAATGCTGTGGGCATACCGCACAACGATTCATAGCAACATGTCCATGACGCCTTTTGAACTCATGAGGGGGAGATCAGCGGGTACGAAACTGATTCCTACTTGGCTACATGAGAAAGTGGTGAAGGTGGGTTGCAACATCCCGAAAAATCACAGTGCTTCAACTAATATAGCTGAAGGGGACTTGGTAAAAGTGAAACCAGGCGGAAATCAGAGGATGTTCAACAAATTTAGAGGGCCTTACCAAGTTAAATCGGTTGTTGGTAACTACATAAAGTTACAGAATAGACAAACTTGGAATCTCCGCAGGGTAGCACTTTACCAAAAGAGAGACAAGCCAACAATTTCAGTGCCGGACACCAAAAAAGCTGTTGGGGAAAAGATTTGCAGACCACTTCGTAAAAGGGTTGCACCTGCCTATTTAAAAGACTTTGTGTAATATATCTTGTTTAAGGAAGGGTGTGAGGTTACATGGTCCATTGTGATCTCAAGGGAAAACTGTGGGTTGAATGTAGTATCATTAACTTTCGTGCTTCAATTGATCTTTACAGTATGTTGATGTAAATTCTTGCCTAACTTGATTTTGTTACTTTATCTTTATTTATTGTTTAAGGAAAAGAGATGTGTTATATTCACCCTGTGCCTTTATCTGCCTCAGCCTGTGTCTCCCGCTGAGCTCGTGCTTTCTGATTCTGTTAACGTGTTGAGTGTTCGGTCCAACGACAGTTAGATGCCCGTTTGGTCCCGGTCTTGCTGGTTGGGTTTTCTACGTCTGTTCTCATTAAAGTGCCTAACCAAAGCGACACTGGTGTGCAGCCTTCATCTTTGTTTATAACAGATACAGAGAGCTTTTACATCAGCAGGTTTTAGGTCAAAGCGTTATTTAGTGAACATCGATACCCTGTTGTGGACCAGTAGTTTGTGATACTTTCTGGGAAAGAAAAAAACACGCACACGTGCACAACACACACCCGGCACAAACACACCTGGCGCACACTCACCACACCCCGCGCAAACACACCACAGACACACCACTCATTTGGGTAGAAGAATTCAAGAAGGAGTGATCTGCGGGACTCTGGAGGAAGAAAGATTTGCCTAGACAGCGCGTCTTACAAAGTCTCAGGTGGAGTGTTAGCTGCAGCTGGATGGCCGCGACTTTACACAATTTAAAACAGGGACCTGTGCTTTGGATTAATATTTTGGCCTGGAAAAGTGTCTATCTCTGTGGTAGCACGCTACCAGAATCACTAGTATACGCTGCTCTACAGGGAGGTGTGAGTGATGTATTTTAAGATGTCTATGATAAAAAAACTAGTGTGCATGCTAGGATTATAACTCTGGGGTTGAGGCTGTGCAGGTGACAACGCATCAGCACGATAGCTCAGCCACGGCCGTCCCTTCATTGCTGTGGGCACTGTACAACAGGGAAGAGAGGACAGTGAAATAAGAAGAGTTTTCAATCCACTAAGAGACGATGTAAATTGATTTACGACACATAATCTTCCTGCGGGTAGTAAAGTCCTTCACAATGGCTCATAACCCATAAAACATGCCCAGGAGTACACAGTGCCTGCGCATTATGCATTGTTTACACCATTTTGTCTCTCAGGGTAATGAAGGAAAGTGCTGAGAATTGCAGCACTTTGTCACAATAACAACAGGTACTGGGGCGCCAGGGCGGAAACGAGATATATTTTGGGCTTATCAAAAAAGACAGGCCGGGCCTTTCCGGTGTGGGCATGCGGGGTGTCCTCACATGAACTGCGTGGGTGCTGCTTGGCACAAGTGGGCAGCGCTCCCATCCAAAGTTTTATAAGGCTCGAGGAAAAAACCCAAACTGCAAATAAAATATTTAACAACGATAAATATTAATTTAGCCGCTCTCATTTTACCAGGCCTAATGGGCCGGAAGGGTGCTTTTTTAAGGGGGTTACCCAGTTCCATTTGTGTTTCTATTAGGTTTTGGTGATTCCCTGAGCACGTAGGGGATGCTGCCATTCAAAAGGAAAAAGGATACGAAAGCGATGGAGCATTTGTGCTGAGGGGGGCCTCTATAATAAGGGAAGCGCTGCGTTTATGTAAGAGGGTGGTGGGCGGGCGGAAGCAGCGATGCCAGAAAGCAAAAAGGGACATGTTGTGTTTGGTGAAAGGGCGCAGAGACGCACTAAATAAAGAAGCTTAAACAGTCACAGAAAAACATAAGAAAGGGACAGAAGGAATTGAAAAACAAGAATTGGCCGTGCAGCCGCGAAATGAAAAAAAAAAACAACCAGTGGTGACGCGCGTGGTGCGCACGCGTGTCACCGCAAGTGCTACTTTGCCGGCGATCAGCATGCTATAATGCGCATGTGCACGCGCGCTCTTGTGCGCGTTCTAGCAAGCTGATCGCCTGCAAAGCAGCTTTTTCAGAGCCCCAAAATGTCTCGGCCGAGACCAGCGCATGCGCTGGCTCAGGCCGAGACCTTAACAGAAGCCACTAATTCAGACCGTAATCATTTTCATTCTTTCAATCATTCATCGTGTCTGGGAAAACTATCAAAATGTCGATCGCTATCAAATTCACTGTCAAGTCTAGCAATAGTTTGTGTCCTCTCTTCAGAACCAAGCCCATGTTTTCAGAATTGAATAGTTTAATTACTAACTATTTCAAGGCCTTTATTGAGTTTTACAAAGACCTCTCTTGTTTCCCATTAATATTTAACAATTATTTGGAGCCCATCTGTGAGATGATCATATATATTAGTATCACCATTGTGTGGTGGCACAATGATGGAGCTTGATTGCTGCATCTCAGTACGACATATCAAACCTTGTTGTGTGTTTTCTGCGCAGGACATTGTAGTTTTCCCTATGTTAGGCTAATTGTGCACGTTGTAGGCCTCATTTTGTTTTGCACATGTTACTATATAAACACATTTTGCTTTTGTGCCACATTGTACTTTCACACGGAATCTGTGTGTTTTCACGTTCTGATCCTATTCAGGGATTTAGTCTGAACCCCTCTGAAAAGGTCAAACAATAATCTCCCTTGTTGCTCTTTCCGACCAGGCTCTAGCACCTAGACATCACACAATGTTGTTTAGGCACACACGTGTCATATCGTATAGATGAGAACATGAGAAATAAAAACACACATGGAATGAGAGTTCTGCGACAAGCATCCTGCTTCTGCAGAGATGTAGAGCGTTCATCTATGCATGCTAAGGTACGGGGTCTGCCAGTAATTCCAGAGATCTTTGATATATAATCATTTAGCTTCATTCAGCAAGGAAAGGGGGGTTTAGGTTGTTCTGCTTTATAAAATGACAGGACTTTTCATGATATATAGAATATTAAGCATGTGGATGTATTTTTTGTATGCATTTGTTTTCTAATTGTGGCACGTATATTGCATTGATATTTTATTGTGGATGAATACAGTGAGAGGGAGAAAGGTTTCTTCCTGTCACCGTGATCCCTGAGAGGGTCGCAAGAGTTGTGTTCTGGGGTTGACAACTCACTTGTTGTCTCTGGTAAGGTTAGGAGGGCACTATAGTTAGTCAAACTCCCACCCATAAACACTGAGGTTGTATGGTGACTCAGTCCCTACATACTGATTTTCCATGGTTCTAAGCACAGTACTGTTCTAAAAACAGAGGGGCATATTATCAAGGGGGTTTATCTCCGCTTTTTTGGCTTTAAAAGCCAAGAAAGCGGAGATAAAATTATCTCCCTATTACCAAGCTGTCGCTAACACCAGTTAGTGACAGCTAATAGGAGATAGCGACCATCTTGGGCCCCGCTTTGCATGTCAGTGATATTTATCACTAATGACATGCAAAGTGGGCGTGCCAAGATGTTAGCGACTGGAAACAGTCGCTAACATCGCTATCTCCTATTACCAACTTTTGGAGATATTGGTGCTAAGCACGAATATCTCCAAAAGCTAACACCTGCCCTGAGCAGTTCTTAGCCATGTTATCCAATGGGAGGTGGATAACATGGCTAAGAGCATTTGCTCGATAATGCATGAATATCGCTGAGTTTTCAGCGATATTCATGCATAACGGCCGTTTTTTATCGCATTTGCGATAAACCTTGCTAATAGCAAGGTTTATCTGCGATAAAAATCGCCGATGTGCGGCGATAATTGTTGTCTCTAAACAAGTTAGAGACAAAAATTATCGCTAGTTGTTGGTAATATGCCCCAGAATCCCTGCAACAACCTTTCAGAAAGCATGAGACAAATGAAAGACTACATGCCCGACCACAGTATGCAAATCAACAACTTCTGGCTTTATGTTTCTCTGATGCTTCCATTCAGCAATGAATACTTGCATGCACTGTTGCATATATAAGCCTGACCCTCGCATCAGATGTCAGATCCTCAGTTTTTAATCCTAACAGTAGACTCCATCAATAATATCACATCACTAACATGGTGAAAGGAGCGCAATGTCAACTTCAAATTTAAAATACATTAAATAATCTGGTTTTGTAACATCGAAACTATGGAAATGCAGTGATCGTGGGTGTCCCAAAATATGTCTAGCCCCGCTTTCAGCAGTGCAACTTGTGTGCAAGTCACAAAAATAATAACGATGTGAAGCAATTAGATTTCTAACATATTTTATTATTCAACAGCTGCTGATGAGACAGGTGCCACGTGGACCCCCATACAGATCTTAAGATGCTTTTTTATCAAAATAAATTACAAGGCATATTGCATGTATTGCACAAATGAGACACAGCCAGTGAGAGCCAGTTGCTCATTGGAACAGTGGCGGTGTTCCACTAATTCATCCCATCATTATTTAGAAAAAGGTCCTTGGCTTTACCTGGGCATTCAAAATCAGCAAGAGACGCATAGCAACAGGTTGTCACGTACATTTCTCAAGGCCCTGCGGTTACAGCAAAAGTACAGACCGTTCAAGCTCACTTACAGGCCAACGGCTGTGCACTATCTGAAGACTTACCGCCATTGAGTGTCACAAAATAAAAACCAAGTTCAATGACCATCGCTTTCCTTGTTTGCCTGCTCAATGGTAAGCTCTGCGCTTCCTGGGCATACCCACTTTAGTTGGGATGCGCCTTGGTACGGCTATCATTAGTGTGGGAAGAAGTATCAAGATTCCAAGACCTATCAATATTGCTTCCAATGTCCATTTTCCTCTATTCACCCAACCAGGCAGTCATAAAATCCCATAACCTACATGAAAGCGAAAGGAGGAGCACAAGAGAGAAGAGGAAAAAAGAGAAAGAGAAAGGATGTGGAAATAGATGAAAGTCAGTGTAGGTTTTATGATGACATGAAACATCTGGAAAATACTAGACAAAAGTTTTTGAAAACTTCAAGGTATTGACTTGATCTCACCTGATAAGGATTTGTATGTGTGTCATTGTGATGGCTGACATCGTTATCAGAGGAGGGATTGGAAGAGCGCAATTTAAATTCCATATCTTACACATCATGACATTATATATACGGTGTGCCTTGCTAAAGATTAATGTGTGCGAACATAATAATGCATTAATGTAATGTAACAACTGAAAAACTGAAGCATTATAAATGTGTGCACAAATGTTCAGTTAAACCTGAAGAGATAATCTGTATTTACTTTACATTCATACTTATGGCCTAATTACGAGCTTGGGAGGCCATTGGATCACCAAACCCATGATGGTGGTCCCTGAACCGCCAGATTGACAGGCCACCTGCTGTATTACGAATACAGTGGTAAGACTGCCACAGGACCACCACAACCACCAGGGATCATGGATCACGTGGCGGTGGTGTGGCATTCAGAGGCCCTAATATGCAGACAGTGCCTCTGTAGGACCACTGGGAGTGCTAGGAGTTTCCTCACCATAACAGTTTTCATGCGGTGACTCCACTATGAAAACTGTGGTAGTGAGGAAGTAAAGGGGGCCATGCAGGACCCGCTGTTGCCTCAGGGCAGTGACCCCCTATCCTGCCTGTCATGGACTTTACAGTTCATGCTGTTCAAGAATAGGCTTTGGCGTTCCCATTGTGGTGCCTTTTTAATAAGCACCCCAGTGGGAACGCCAAGTGGAATGCTGGTCAAACCACGAGATTACTTGTAATCTGGTGGACAGTGATTACGTTTGTTGGTCTTGGAGTGGGGCGCTGGAGTGGCGACCTGCATCAGGACCGCCAAACTTGTAATCACGCCCTAAGTCACATTTCCATACATTCTAAAAGTTATTTTCAAAAGTGTAATCATGTATGCTTTATTCATATTTGCATTTGTTCTTAAGTTATGGTTTCAAAGCTTTATTCGAGCAATATACTCATAAAAGCACAACATACATTTAAAAAATACTTTTAAAAAACACAATACATAAAATTAACCATATTATACATTCAATGATAAGAACCGTTGTGCAAGCTTAGACAAAAAGGAGATAGAAACAATTAAAAACACATTTACTCAAAAATCAATGTATATTAGAGGAGATAGCCCTCTGTCTAATGGACCATGCCCACCCCAGGTATTTTGCTGTTCCCAAAACAATTGGCAAATCGGTGGAAGTACAAATAATTCTAAGCGCCTCACCACCACTAGATATCCCTAAGTTCCTACAAACGGGAACTAACCATACTCTTCGAGGGGTTGCGTATGCCTCACAAAGGAATAAGAAGTGGCCTATGCTTTCCTTGGCTGCACCACACACTGGGCAGCACGAGTTGGTCGTACTCCTCCACCTGCCCGTCAAAGATCTCAGGGGGAGGGAACCAGCTCTTAGCTGGAACATTAACTTCCTGTCTCCTGGGACGGTGATACTGTCCCAGTATAGTTCTAATAATGGACACTGTTTAATTTCCAAGAAGCGCCCCCCCATCGTGTCAGATCTCGTTCTGCTCCAGAGTCTGCCATCAACCCTATCCCAATATAAACTTTTAATGGTATTTTTACACGGAAAAACTTCCCCGAGGGTTCTCCTAAAGCAGCCCTGAGGTGTTTGAGCCATGTTATTTTATGGAAAACATCTGCTTTAATTATTGCAAGGAATCCATCGGCATAATGCTGTATCTCTGGGGTGGTCCAGAGGCGTCGCCAATAGAGGATTGGACGTAATCTTACTCGGTCACTGACTGATCTTCCCCCCAGATCAAGGCCAAGCGGAATTAGTGGAGTACTCTGGGGACGTCCCGTTATGCCCCTAATAAACCTATTCTCGGATATCTGCAAGGGAAGAACCTTGTCAAAGCCCCATAGTTCCGCCCCGTACAGGGCAGACCCGATGACCTTGGCATCGTAAACTGCCAGGACTGCTTTGATAGGTTTAGATTGTGATTTTTTGTGTTCAACCCTTAATGCTCCCGCGACCTGTTGGTGTTTCAGGACCACCTTTTCTATATGATAGGACCACTTTAAATTGTTAGTGATCTGGACCCCGAGGTAAGTAAATACACTAGCCACCTCTAACTCGTAGTTATTCAAAAGTATTTTTGGCCGAGCTCTACGCCTAGACGAGAAAGTCATCAGCTTGGTCTTGCCCACATTCACTTCCAAGCCGTGTTCCCCGCAGAAGTGGTCAAAGATACGTAGGGCACGCTGCAGGCCACCCGGTGTTTTGGACAAGATCAATGTGTCGTCGGCGAACATCAGGATCGGGACCCTGATGCCCGCCAACGAGGGTGCATCAACACAGGCATCCAACATCCGAGCCACAATTCCGTTAATAAATAACGAAAAGAGCAGGGGTGCCATTGCACATCCCTGGCGAACACCACGCTCGACGGGAAAGTCGGCAGAAGATTCACCGTTCGTGCCCCACTGAACCCTGGCAAAATTAGCCTCGTGCAGCCTCATAATTAGGGTAAGTAACTCGGCTGGGAGACCCATTTCGCTCAGGACTGCCCAAAGCTTTCCCCTTGGGACCAGGTCGAAGGCAGCCCGCAAGTCGACAAAGGCGACATACAGGCTGCCCTCGCCAAGCACCACCGTCCCCCATTGAAGTAAGGCAAACCGAAACACCTGGTCAACCGTACTTGTGGCCCGCCTAAAACCGGCCTGGTAAGGAGACAATGCACTATTCTCTACAACCCACTCCATAAGCTTATTTACCACCATTCTCCCCACCACTTTCTGAATGGTGGCAATCAAGCTTATTGGCCTGTAGTTAGCCGGGAGGGACCTATCCCCCTTTTTGTAAATGGGTATAATGATCGCCCCCTTCCATACTTCCGGGACTTCAGCTCCTTTTGCAATAGAATTTCCCAGGAGGGAAACATACTTGGCCCACCGACCCATATCATTTTTGAAGACGTCAGAGGGTATCCCGTCAAGACCCGGGGCCCTTCCCCCTTGGGCAGCACATATTGCAATCTCGGTTTCTTTAAAAGAAAACAAATTTCCAGTTGCCAAGACCACTGGAATCGTTTTCACAAACCCAACCTCCTTGGACTCTGCATATTGGGGTTTAAAGTATTCCACCCAGGCACCCACAACGACGTTGTTATCGGGCTTGTTCGGAGTACCACCTCTGCCCTACTTTAATAATCTCCCAAACAACATGGAGTCCTTGACCCCTGACGCTTCCTTTAACTCTGCCCAATACTCTTCATCCCATGTTTTTTTCGCTAGTAATATACTAGCCTTGTAGTGCTTCCTAGCCTTGCCAATAGCTTCCCTATCCCTATTCCTAATAGCGCCACCTAAGGCTAACCTGGCTTCCCTGCACTGGTGGTTAAACCACCTAGCTGGTTTAGGTGATTGTTTCATGTTTTTCTTACGTGCTCTCATGAAATGTGGTCTTATGTGGGAGAAGAGCTTATTATGTATATCCGTTATTTCCCTAGACCCTGGGTTAACGGAATTTTCAGACTCCATTGCAGCGATTGCAGCATCCAACTCGGAACTTATAAAGTCCATTGAATCCGCATACGCCAAAACACTTGGCCAATTAAGTCTACGCATATCGTTTGTCATTATGTGCTTTTGATCTTAATTCAATTGCTGACTATCTGGCATGATTGACCACCAATTGTGGTCCACACAGAGGGGATTGTGGTCACTTTCCAATCTACCCTCTACTTAAATGTCCCATACCCACTGCCATAGACTAAAGCTGCAAATGACATAGTCTATCCTACTACGGCTAAGACCATTGTCAAAGGTACAAGCCCCTACACTGTCACCTTTCGTTCTCCCATTGAGAGCTCTCAACCCATGTTCCAGGCAGATAGCATTCATTAACAAGATATCTTTAGTCCATCGTTTTACAGGAGCCAGGTTTAGGATCGGGACACCCCATTGTGTGTCCTCCTCCTGCTCCAGGGGATCATCTATACTATCTAGTGGCTCAAAGGTCCTGTTCAGGTCACCGGCTACTATGATTTTATTCCCCAATGACTGTGATTCTAATGAGGTGAAGAGGGCCTCTAAAGTGGGAGAGCTTCCTGAGTTGGTACCCCTAGCATAGATATTATAAATATCTATCACCCCTCCCTTTTCCGAAGCCAATCTTAACATTTGGATGTCCCTACAGCCCAGATAGACCACTTTTACTTCTATTTGTAGGTTTTGTTTCACCCAAGCTGTGAGGCCACCCATTGGTCGACCCCTAGGACCTTTACTTGCCGGGATTGGGAAGTTTAGATATCCAGGGAGAAAAATAGGGTCACATGCCCATGTCTCCTGGAAGAGACAGACTTCAAAACCATTAACAAAGTCTATCCAATCCTGGGACATCAGTTTGCCGGCCAGCCCGGCAATATTCCATGAGAAAAACTTCCCTATACTTGGGCCGCCCCTGGGCACTGGTCCTACAGGAGACCTCGTTGGCAGATTTAACAGGGTTACATCAGCTTCCACCCTATGCCTTATTACGTCTGTATAGTTATGCTTGACCCCCTGGTTACTTCGGATACCTGAAATAATTGGATCCTCACCCCCAGATATTTGGTTACATTCATCCCATGATTTCTCCAAAGTCACAAACCCCAAGCCAGTATATATTCCATTAGGTTCCACATTTTGGTTTTTAAGAGGTTTAACAAAATTCCCGCATGGGTTCCGGCTAGTCATAACATTTGCGTTATCCATACAGTTGTCAAGCATCTGTCAATACCCCCAACCCAGCTCCCTCAGTGCTCCAAAACAATTAGTATTTATGCCACCATAATAGCTATTCCGTTGAAATGGTACAGTAAAGGGGACAGACCCTAGAAACGAGACGTTGGTTAAGGATCTTGGGTAAGTTGTCATGACAGGTTCCACACCCGCTGGTCTCGGATAAAAGAAAGTGAGATTTACGACACCAATTCCCCCACCAGTTGTACCCCCATCATGCTTCGTTATCAAACTTGCCACCCTAGGATCTTGAAAATTAACAACTATACAATCACCCCCCACTTTCTTTGGAGTACAACCCATCCACTCCGTCCTTCTTACTCCAACAATCAAACCATCTACTTCCCCGGGGAGTGGTCTATTTACCCTTAACCAATGCATTACCTTGTTTTTTAGCATTTGGAAGGATTCCCTTTGCCCAACCAATAGTGGTGGCACATTTATAAGGACAGCCACGTAGGGAAAAGAATCTGGGGTAAGATTCATGTAAGGTATCCTGCGCAGTGCCTTCGATGGGGGTGGTTTACGTAGACTATTGGCAGGAACCACGAATCCGGAACAAGAGGTATCGTGTGGTGGTTGGGAGCTGGTTGATGGAATATTTTTGTTCCCAGAGATATTTCTGCTACTGCTAGCTGCAATACCATGACAGGGTGTTGGGTTGTTCAATGGGATTTGAAAGGCGTTGGATGGGGGGCAACAGTCCTAGTGCAATCTTTTGTACCCGTAACAACTGTGACAGGAGGCTTAGCTACTTTGTTGATCTTATTACTTGGGTTGTTTTTTGGCTCCAAATTGGTCTTTTTATTTTTCCCTTTACCCTGGAGCCCACTTGGGGTGCCAGCCACAGGTGGAGGGGGTATAACAGCCGACACACCTTTCTCCTGCCCACTAAGTTGGTGAGGATTACTACCCTCCCCTATCCTTATGTAGGACTTTATTAATGATTTAGTAGTGAAAAAATTGTCCAAGGTTGCCTGCTCAAAGTGGTCTAACCTATCTGCTAGTTTTTTGACTCGTTCCTCGAGCGGAGTCAAAAGAGACCTCATTAGCTTCTCCATCTCGAGTAGCAGGGTAGGGGTAACGTGTAAAGACTCAACCACTCCCATTTCTGGGAGATCATTGGTCTTGGGGCTAGGACTAACTAGCACTTTGCCCTCCTCGAGAGACAGGGGGAGAACTACAGGAGGGAGCGCTGGCAACCCCATAGATAGTACATCAGTGCTATTCACGCCAGAGCTAACCACCTCAGGAGTTGCCCCCACCTCACATGTTTTTTCCCCATTGGGACCAACCTCAATAGGTTCCTGGGAAGAGTGAGAACATGCTCCAACTTTCCTTATTTTTTGGGGGGGGTTTAGACAAGTAGCACTTCTTTGGGGCGGGACATCTCTTCCTTTTGGAACATGACTTTGCTCTAACCACGTGGTTTAACACACTCCGTTGGGCCGAATTCGGCTGCACTATTGATGGATCAGTGGGTAAGGGAGGTGTACTTCCAAGGGGAGAGCGAATGTCAGAGTCCACTTGCGAGTTGGTCAGCAACTCAATCGTAGGGGGGGGAGGCATAAGAAGTTTCAACTACCACTGGCAGAGTTAAAGAAGACCCAGGGGGGATCAATGCCGTGAAAACCTGTGGTTGTCTTTTTTCCAGGGGTATTTTAAGGAGTTCAATTGACTGCCTACGCTCAGCGCGTCTCTCCGCCAGTGCAATCTCTCTGTCGATATCGTTGGCTACCCGGGAAAAATATTTGTCCAAAGGGCCCGAGATTGCTGGCCCCACCTCGGCCTGTGATTGGATGCCGATGGTGGAGGTGGTAGGTGATGTCATATTTGATAACCTAGAAATTTAAAGGGAGTATTAGAATCTACAGATGACAATACCTACAATCGTTTTGAACACCAGCTCACAGAGGCAATACTGTATGTCACAAATACAAAAATGACAGAGGGGTGGCCCAGCCCGGCCTCCCTCGGCCCCTGACGGCCACAGATGATCCCGCCCTTGTCCCGGGCTTCTCCCGGGACGCTCCCGCGCAGCAGGGATAACAACTCCTGTTATAGGAGAGAGGTGTTCGGGGGGCGGGTCAGACAGGGAGAGCGTCCAGGTGCAGGTAATAACAACGCAGGGACTCCTGGGAAATGGAGTCCCTGTCTCTCACCTGGCGCTCGCAGCCCTGCTAATCCCCCGCAGTCTCTGGTCCACAGTCACAAGCCAAATTAAACACCCAGGCAGACGGGCGATGCCGGACCCGCGAAGCGGGTACCGCGAGGTTCCAAGGAATTAGGAAGCAAAGCGGCAAACAGAAAGCTCTCCCTCTTTCCACGGCAGCAGGGCGTAGGCGTCTCCCAACGCAGCAAAGGCAGGCAGGCACCTTTCACTCGGTGCTCAGGGGGCGGGTCAGACAGGAAGAGCGTCCAGGTGCAGGTGATAACAACGCAGGGACTCCTGGGAAATGGAGTCCCTGTCTCTCACCTGGTGCTCGCAGCCCTGCTAATCCCCCGCAGTCTCTGGTCCACAGTCACAAGCCAAATTAAACACCCAGGCAGACGGGCGATGCGGGACCTGCGAAGCGGGTACCGCGAGGTTCCAAGGAATTAGGAAGCAAAGCGGCAAACAGAAAGCTCTCCCTCTTTCCATGGCAGCAGGGCGTAGGCGTCTCCCAACACAGCAATGGCAGGCAGGCACCTTTCACTCGGTGCTCGGGGGGCGGGTCAGACAGGGAGAGCGTCCAGGTGCAGGTGATAACAATGCAGGGACTTCTGGGAAATGGAGTCCCTGTCTCTCACCTGGCGCTCGCAGCCCTGCTAATCCCCCGCAGTCCCTGGTCCACAGTCACAAGCCAAATTAAACACCCAGGCAGACGGGCGATGCGGGACCCGCAAAGCGGGTATCCGCGAGGTTCCAAGGAATTAGGAAGTAAAGCGGCAAACAGAAAGCTCTCCCTCTTTCCACGGCAGCAGGGCGTAGGCGTCTTAAGTTATATGTGTACAAGTATAACCATGTATTTGAAGTGCACATTTAAATGCTTACCTAATGTTAGCCTGACTTGATTATGAAATATCCTTCACTTGGTTAGAACGTTCTTTTCTTACAGGTCGATTATCAAGATTTCATTAGGTAGAGAAAAGGAGTATTGTTGTCTGAATTAGTTTCCTGCTAGTAAGGTTGGAGTAGGGAAATTTTGGCAAGAAACCTGAGGACCTAGGGAGAAAATGATGCCTCCTATTCATTGTATATCAGGAACGGATGAAGGTTCAAGGTTACAGCATCTGTCTAAGTTCTGCGGGATGGAAAAGTCTGGTAATGTTGAAAACTGAACAAAGTGACGTTGCGGATGATTGGTCTCTGGAGGGGTGGAAAGAGATATGATTGTTGCTGAAATTTCCGCTTGTTTTAATTAGCTTTCACATTGTTAGAGGATAGCAGATTCCCTTAGACTTTGAGAGACACAGACCTCTCTGTTTCCCTTTATTCTTGTAAGTGTGAAGCTTCAGGTTAAACACTTATTCCAATTCTGACTACTTCTACTGAAGTCTTCACTATGCTGACACCTTCTTGCATTTCCGAACCCCCTTGAAAACCCATTTTAGAAACTACCCTTATTTTAGACTTAGATCTTCGTTTTGATAACTATAGAACGTATTCATGTTTAGGAAGGAACATCAGAGTTTCTTTATGGGACATCTATTTATCGTTCTCAGTATTGTTGTGGCAGTAATTAGTTTTGATTTATCCTTCTGAGACTGAATTTGTTGCAAGATTTCAATTATCAACAGTAATCATGTATTTTTTTAATCTTCTTCTGATGATGGTATAGATTGGTTTGATTGATAATTTGAAATAAACTTCTGAGCTACAATCATAGATTTCTAGTCCTCCTTGTGGGGCCAATTTGTCTTTCCGGAAGTTTAATTGGTTTTTCATTGTTAACTCCGTTTTTGTCTGGGTCAACTTAAAAAGATCAGTCAGATGAGAGATTGCAAATCAGTCTCCTGTGCGTTCTCAGCTTGTTTGAATTTTGCATTGGAAGGAGATAAGTAAACAGGACTGCATTTGCCTTTTCGTATTGCATTGAAATTAGTACATACTTGTTGACAACTATTGTAAGTATGCACTTTATGACTAAAAGCAGGTTGGTACTTTATTCTACTACAGCAGTCCTTCCTTGATTTATGATACCACAAGTCTTTCCTGAGAATAGAAATCCATCCTTTTTGCTCTGATGCTTGAAAAGAATTGTGTTCAAAAGTATGTAGCCCTTGCAATTCCTGATGTTTACCAAACAGATTAGCTTTGTTAGAAATGCACTTGGCTGTAAATATTGTTTTCCTAAAAGCTTAATTTAAATATTTGACTCATACTTAACCCCTTCCGTGCGGCCGCGATTTTCCCCGTGTGCGGCCGCCGGCAGAACACGGGCGGGCCATGACGAACCCCAGCCGTCATCAGCACACGAGCACTGTAGTGCATGACGGCTGGGGTTCGTCACCAGCATGGAAGGGGTTAAACTTCAAATATCCACTGTACATGTTAAACCTCCTTCTATTTGCACATCTATGGCAGAAGATCATCCGCCTTGCAGTGGTATCAAAACCTCAAGAGCAAGATTGTCAACACATCTCTCCCATCCTACCGACCCTACACCTACTTTGCAAGACTTTATATATCACTAGCAGCCCGTCCCGACGTTGTTCGGGTATGAATTGCTGCCGGCCAGTAGTATATTGTTTTGTAGGATTTCGTTTTGATAGCATTTCTTATCTCTGACAGGCCTGTGAAATGCTCCGATTCACAGTGCACTGTTGATGCACTTAAGAGTGCACGTTCAGTAGTGTGTGAATTTGAGTTTCCCTACTTTATTTTTCCTTGCAATATTATATAGCGCAAACTCGACAACATGGCATGAGCACAATTTACATTACAGAAGAACACATTCATTTGTGATAGGTACGGGGAGACAAAGCGATTTGCCTGGAATCACAGGATGTTGAGCTGATGCCGAGAATCGAACGTAGCTCCCCAGCTCTAAAGTTCGCAATTCTAGAACTTGGTGTGTCTAAAAGTGTATGTCGGTGCTGGCCATCAATGAGAGAGACCTGTGCATTTTTCAAATGAGTGGTGAAAAAATATGAGTATATTGCTGGAGATGTGGGCCACCGTGCCACCTATGTATTTACCGGGGGAGGATAAACACCCATTATTCCGCAACTTTCTTTCCGCATACCATCACTCCGCATACTTTCATTACGAAAGTACCATGACTCCGCAATGCCATTATAACGCATGGCATTACATTTTATATGCTTTTACCACGCATACATTGACAACGACATTCAATGTAAATGCATGAATGGTAAAAGCATGTTTTTTTTAATGTTTGGATAAGGTAAGTATGGGTATCGGGGTATATGTTTTGGGGTACTCAGGTATATGTTTTGGGGTGTTTGGGTATTTTAAGGGTTCAGATATAGTTTTGGGTTATGGGGTACAGGGGTAGTTTTAGGGTTTAGGGATAGGTATGGGTTTTGGGGTACAGGGATATTTTTAGGGTTCAGGGCTAGGTTTGGGTTTTGGGGTACAGGGGTATTTTTAGGGTTCATGGCTAGGTTTGGGTTTTGGGGTACAGGGATATTTTAGGGTTCAAGGGTAGGTTTGGGTTTTGGGGTACAGGGTTGTTTTTAGGGTTCAGGGCTATGTTTGGGTTTTGGGGTACAAGGGTATTTTTAGGGTTCAGGGGTAGGTTTGGGTTTTGGGGTACAGGAGTTTTTTAAGGGTTCAGGGCTAGGTTTGGGTTTTGGGGTACAGGGGTATTTTAGGGTTCAGGGGTAGGTTTGGGTTTTGGGGTACATTGGTATTTTTAGGGTTCAGGGCTAGGTTTGGGTTTTGGGGTACAGGGGTATTTTTAGGGTTCAGGGGTAGGTTTAGGTTTTGAGGTACAGGGGTATTAATAGGGTTCAGGGCTAGGTTTGGGTTTTGGGGTACAGGGGTATTTTGGGGTTTAGGGGTAGGTTTGGGTTTTGGGGTACAGGGTATATTTATAGGGTTAAGATGGGTTAGTGTTTAAGGGTGTTGGGGTATTTTAAGGAGTAAGGGTGGGTTATGATTATGGGGTGTAGGGGTATTTAAAGGGAGCAGGGTGGGATTAAAGCACGATATGAGACATGGCATGAAGGGCGGAACATACCACACGCCCCCAGCGTTTGTCACGCCCCCAGCGTTTGTCACGCCCCCAGCACACGCCCACATCACAATGCAGACACACCCACACAGGACTACATTGCTGGCATGGTTCTTTTACATTTTAAATATATATGGCAAGCGTCTGCATAGCCTATGCCCTTCTGCTGCAACTGCCGTTTCCAACGCTGTATTGGGTGTTGTGATTGGTGCTGTGGTTACTGAGATTACCCGCCTCAAAGGTTTGGGCTCTCTCTTTATAATATTAGTATGGATTTCATGTATTCATTTCGAGGATTTATGTATGTAGATTAAATCTAAATAAAGAGCAATGGGTTTTGCTCAAAGGAGAAAGTGTACAACATGAGTATTAGAAGTACAGAGTAGGAAAGGAGACATTTTTTCAATTCATTTGGCCTGATTCCCAAAGGTATTTGTATGTGTAAGTTTAACCTAAATGTTTTGTAAGTATGGTTGAAGGAATCCACAAAGTAAAATGAGCTTGTCTAAGCCAATACCCTGCACTGGGTATATTTCCCACGATGGGCAGGGAGAGGATATTGTGGCCCTGACATGTTTGGAAACATCAATCACAATCTTCTCTGCTACTTTTTCCCTTTCTGGAAACGATAAGATTCATTTCTGTCAGAGCAAGAATAATCTCTTTCTCTAATGGGCAGGAAACAACCCCAAAATTGAATAAAAATTGGCAAAGCCAATAGGTCTGGCTTTGGCCGCCAGTCTTTTGGCGAATTCTTGTTTTGTTTTGTCATGTTTGGGAAGCTGCTGTGCCGTCGTCAATTTAAACAAAAAAAAAATGATTAAAGGCAAAATATTTTGTTTTTGGTCTCATTAGGATGCTGAAAAATGTTCTCCCACTCCTACCTATGGAGGCCAAACAAGCGGCCGTTCAGGGCCTGATCCAGTCCCGATTGGACTTTAGCAATGTCCTGTATCTCGGTGCCCCTGAATACACATTGCGCAAGCTGCAGGTAGTCCAAAACTGCGCGGCCCGCACATTGCTCCAACTGCCTTGTAGACTGTCAAGAAAAAAGGGCAAGAAAGAAGAAGAAAGGCACAAAAGAAAGAACAGCAATAAAGAAAGCATGAAAAAGCAAAGAAAGAAGGGATGAAAGGAAGAAAGCAAGAAAGAAAGGAAGAGGAAAGAAAGAAGGATAAAGATGCAAAGAGGGGTAAAGTATGGAAAGATGTATCGAAGAAAAAAAGAACAAAGCAGAATGAAAGATGAAAGAAGTATGTAAGAAAAAAGAAATATAGAGGAAGAAAGAAAAATGAGAGAAGAAAGAAAGGAGAAATAAAGAAATAAAGAAAAGGTGAAGAAAAAAGGGTAGGAAAGAAAAGGGGAGAAAAGTGTAATTATGCATTCTTGTATTGTCATTATTATTACAATTTCAAATTGGTTCTGGGCTTAGGATCATTGGCGGATGATTTGAACATGTTCATATGCATATTTTTTTAAGTTACTTCTTCTCACTACCGTTTTACATGCTTAATGGATTTTGTAATCATAACATTCTTGATACCACATGAATTTTTGGCCCGAACAAACTAGGGGTGTTATAATTTCCTAAAGTTCTGTTATGGTTATTTATTATCATTATTATTATTATTATTTGACAATGTAAAGCACGGCTACTCGACAGAGTGTCCCGGGGCTGGCAGAGGGAAGACAAGATGCTAGGACGAGTCTAATCATTAAAAAGATGTGTTTTAAGTTTCTTCTTAAAAAGTTCCAGATTGTCTATCAGCCTCAGAGACATAGGAAGACTGTTCCACGTGCAGGGACCCAGGTAAGCAAAGGATCTCCCACCCATCCGAAGACGGTTACATCAAGGGATAATTGCCATATGAGTTGAGGAGGAGCAAAGACTGCAAGCAGGGACGTAAGGGGTGATTCTCTCCGTAAGATTGGTACGACCCGTCCCCTTCATGGCTTTATGCATTAGGACCATGGCTTTAAACATCACCCTCTGTTTCATGGGAAGCCAGTGGAGGGCCCTTTAGTGCGGAGTCATGTGGGATCTCGAGGGGAGAGTAAGCAGAAGTCTAGATGCGGCATTCTACACCACCTGGAGTCTGTTAAAAAGGTAGCCCTGTAGGCCCAGGTACAGTGCATTACAGTAGTCCAGTCTTGATGTAATTAGGGATTGTACCACCTTTCAGCCTGCTGCCTCAGAGAGGAGAGGTAAAATAAATTCAAGTCCGAAGTACGTTCAAACAGGTCCCCGCCAAGGCTAGGATCTGGGGGAGGAAGGATAGAGAGCTGTAGATTTTAATTCCTAAGTTCTTCACACAGTTTTTGGGAGAACCTGGGTGAGGGCAATTGCTGGTCCGACATTCACTGCCGCATTGTGTTGGACATCTCCCAAGGTCACAATTGTAATGTAATGTAATTGCCCATTTATACCGCGCTACAATCGCTCCAAGGAGCATCTCGGCACCCATGTATGGTCAACCTGATGTCAATGTTGCCTTACTGCTTGGAGTGACCAGGACCGGAATCACACTAGTGCTCTGGCAGTTATGTCTTGAAGGTTGTAGATCCAGGTTTTTAATTGTTTACGGAATTCTGATTCCTTGTCCAGTGCTCTCAGGTGTGGAGGAAGGACATTCCACGCTTTTGCACCTAGTACCGCCAGGGATTTGCCCCCACGGGTTTTGAGTCTAAATCCTGGGACGGTCAGTAGGTTGGCATTTGAGGATCGTAGTGCTCGAGTTGGACAGTATCTTACAAATTTTTTTCTTAGGTATAGAGGTCCTAGGTTGTGGACAGCTCGAAAGGTAATTATCAGCACTTTGTACAGGACCCTTTTTGATATAGGCAACCAATGTAATACGTTAAGGGCTTTGGTTGCTGAGGATTTTCTCGGCCATTTTAAACCAGCCTTGCTGCCGCATGCTGTACCATCTGGAGTTTATGGGTGACCACTTTATTGGTACCAGCATACAGGCTGTTGCAATAATCAATGCGTGATGTCACTAATGCAACCGTAACTGTTTTCCTCGCTTCAAAGGGCAGCAAGTCAAAGAACTTCCTGAGCCCCTTTATCACCCACAACAGGTGCCTGCCACTTTTGACGCCTGTTGTTTGAAGGATAGGTCGGCATCAAAGTGTACCCCAAGGTTGCGGGCCGAGATGGTGGAATGAGGCGGTATTTCTGCCTTCTCGGGCCACCATAGTCTGGGAATTAAATCCTTTTTTGGGCCCATAGGCATGATCTCAGTTTTGCCAGTATTGCATTTTAGGTGGTTTCTCCGCATCTAATCAAAAGTGGCCGTTAGGCAACATTTGAGTTTTTCCTCCCATACCTGGTTATCTTTATCCATTACCAGGATAAGTTGTGTATCGTCGGCATATGCTATTACATCTATGCCAAATGATGATATCAACTTTATCAGGGGTGCAGTGTAGACATTGAACAATGTCGGACTCAAGCTGGAACCTTGAGGTACTCCCGTCGACAGTGGTTTCTCACTGGAACGGAATTCCCCCAAGGTCACCACTTGTCTCCTGTCACTTAGAAAGTTCTTTATCCACTCCAGGGCTATGCCTGTGATGCCAGATGTTATTAGCCGGTCTATTAAGATAACATGTGAGACCGTATCGAAGGCCGCCGATAGATCTAATAATATCAGGACGGCCTTCTTACCTTGGTCTAGGGCTGAGCGGATAGTTTCAGTAGTGAACAGGAGAGCTGATTCCGTGGAATGTTGAGTCCTGAAACCTGCTTGGTTAGGGAGCCATGCTTCACTGTCTTCCAGAAAGCGTGTAAGCTATTTATTTACTATCGACTCTGTGATTTTACACAGTGCCGGAAGTAGTGAAATGGGACGTAGATGTGATAGTATAGTGGGGTCAGGGAGCTGTTATTTTTGCAGAGGTTTCACTGCAGAGGTTTCACTGCTGCCAGTTTCCACTCTTGGCCGTAGACAGTGAATTATTGACAATGTCATTTATGACTGGGTTGACAATTTCTGCAATGTGGTGCAGGAGTCCAATGGGGCACGGGTCAAATGGTGATCCTGATTTTATTGCCAAAATTGCTTGCTTAGTCTCCTCCAGACTGATTGCACGAAAGGCTGTAAACTGGGTTACCTCCTGCCTTGTATTGTCATCCTCATTCCTTGAGCCAGGTGTAGGGACCTCGAAGTCCTTGTTAAACCCTGAACCTTTTCTTCAAAGAAGTCTGCGATAGAGTCACAGAGCATTTGTGAGGGCGGAATGTCCTGCATTAGTCATTTAGGTTTGTTAAAATCATTCACAATTTTAAAAATCGCTTTATGTTTGCTATTAGCTATTTCTATTGCTGACGTAAAATACTTCATTTTTGCCTGTTTGATTAGTACGTGATACGCACTCTTAATCTTTTTGTATTTACCACGTTCTGTGCTGCGATAATTTTTCCGCCAGCTACGTTCAGCTCTTCGTAGCTCCCCCTGTTTGTTTTTAAGTTCTCGGTCAAACCAAGGGGCGGACATCTTCTTTTTCCCGGGTCTAATTTTACTTCTTCCCTGTCCAGCCATACCTTTCAGTTCATTCATCCAAGCCCTAAACGTGTTTAAGTTTGGAGATCCTACTAGCTTTGGTCTGCATTCTCTAGCCATTGTAATTAGTTCTGGGTGGGTCATAATAGCTTTCCAGTCATCTCGTCTGGCCTGGTTGTGTTCTTCTGCATGTTTGTTCTTTCTATTAGTCTCCAGAGGGAACGTAAAAGGTATTAATGCGTGATCCGTCCACGTTTGGGGTTTTGGGCAGTCTGTTGTTAAAGTATCTAAATTAGTGGCAATGCAATCTATCGTGTGTCCAGCCTCATGGGTGGCTTGGGTGTCACAAATTGTGAGACCCAGTACGTCCATGGTTTCCCTAAAGGAGGCAGTAGATGCTTCCGTTGTGGACTCTAGGGGAATATTTATATCTCCCAACATAGTAAAATTAGAGTATCTAAGTATCAATGGACTTAGCCATCACCAATACTCTCCAGAAAACCTGTGCATGGTCCAGGTGGGAGGTAAATCAATGCCCCAGCAAAGGAGAAGTTATCATGAATTTTAAGACAAATTCTGTTTTCTCTTGGTTACATCTAAGGTGGTGCAATGCCATCCACTGGAAAACTCGGGCGTGGCACTTGGCTATTACTCTCTCATCTAGATCCTAGCCTTAATCACATGAGAACAGTAGCTGAGTGTTGTCTGCATATGAGAAAACTTTAGCACCAAGAGAGTCTGCTAATGTTGCAAGAGGGGTCAAATATGCATTAAACAAGCGTGGGGCTGAGTCCCGATGCCTGTGGCTCTCTCACCCCCAGTGGCTAGCCTGAACTGTAAATGGAGGCACCCACACTTCTATGGACAGCCCGTCCAGAAAATATGCCAACCTATTATAGGCCTAATGTCTGATTCCTATTTCATGTAGTCGCTCCAGCAGCTTATGGTGAGGAACCATGTCAAATGGATGGAATCCAGATTGTGTGGCATGAAGTATGCCATTGGTCTCCAGGTAAACAGACAATTGGCAGTTTACTTCCTTCTAAAGAATTTGGGAGAAGGCTGGGAGCAGCAAAATAGGCCTATAGTTGGTAACTAACTTAGGGTGGTCTACGGTAGGTTTTTTCAGCAGTGGCAGGACTTTAACTTTTTTCCACAGACAGGAAGAGAAGAGTTAAAAATATGGTTTAGTGCCAGGTTAATTGTAGGTACCACCATGTTTAAAACTGACACAGGGCACGGGTCAAAAGAGGAGCCAGATTTAAGACTTTTTAATGCTGCTAAGGACTGAATAAATGGACTTGGGGTAAAAGCGTTGAGTGTGGCATACGTAAGTGGGGAGGGAGTAGACTTCCACTCCAGATTCAGTGTGTGTAGCCACGCCTCCAAATTCTTTCCAGCTTCTCACTCTGACTCTCACACAAATTTAAAGCAAGGGGCCATTGGGCCAGCTCTAGATTGAGAGGCCTTCTTCATGGGTGCGTGTATTCACAGTTTCGCCAATCCAATTTTTCAGTTGGGTGGTGTCACAGTCGATGTTACCTGTCATAACTAGGGCAGAGGAAAGTAAGGTATGATTGATATCTTCTGGTTGTACTTTTTGGTAGGCCCGATAAGTGACAGGGCCATTGCTGCAATGTATGGGTGATTTACTACACATCTGGACCCACGTGAAGGTGATCAGATAATGGTCTGTCCACGGGAGAGGGGTAGACACAGTGGCAACAGAGTTCAGATTTGAACAAATCTTAAACAAGAGTATGACCCGCCGAATGGGTGGGTCCAGAGACCTCCTCTTTAAGTCCCAGGGGGCTCATAATTTCATGTAAGGCACGATTTCTGACCCTGTGGCGTTATCGAAGTGAATATTAAAATTTCCCAGTACCATGAAGTTGGTATATCTCACTACCAATGCAGCCAGTATATTTTCCAATGAGCGGAGGCATTTGCTGGGACGTCCCGGGGGTTGATAGACCAACACCCCAGCCAGCGACTGGTTTGGTGTGAGGGTCAGGCAGAAGCCTAAGGTCTCTATCTCAAGGAGGTCAGCCAATTCAAAACAGGCATAGTAACATTCTTTTTTAAATATAGATCCCCCCTCCTCTACCGTCGTCGCGGTCCTTCCCAAGGATTTTGTATTTGGAAGAAATGGCTGCTGCTATTATAGGATTAGGTGTTTCCGACAACAATGTCTCTGTGAGGAACAACAGATCTAGTTCTTCGTCCTTGAGTAGGTCACATATAAGCTCTTTATGTTTCTGAGTGACCTAGTATTAAGGAGAGCAGCCCTCATCTTGATTGGAGGACTCCCGGAGATCCGGAGGCAGACTCTCCGTCGAGTAGAGACCTGGGGAACAAATGTCCAGGCACACTTAGGGCAGATAAACTCCTGGCACAGGGTATCCGGGGACCATCTAGATGTGCATTTACACTTCTTAGATAGGCTAAATAATACTGTCCTGTAATAACATACCCCATCTTTCATGGTCATCGTTATTAGGACATAGTGGCTAGTGCTGGTCACTTCTGGGATGCTGGCGGGCGCAGACAGTCTTGACTTAGACGTGCCTTCGGCCCCCTTTATATTAATTAATCGAAGGAGGGAAAGCCATTAGAGCGCATTCCTCTCCAAGATGGCGCTTCCCCCTAGAGTCTCCTCCTCCCCTGTCCGAGCCTGGAAGAAAGAATAAATCCCAACCGACCTCGGGATTGGCAATTGCGGGAGGGAGTGAGAAGCCAACAACTTAAAAACCCAGTTGGTTAAAAAGTCGAGCGCTAAAACAGGTACAATTTCAATTACTGTACCAGTTCTTTTTAAACGCCGGCAGCATAAGCCAAAATGCAATGTACAGCGAGCAGCTTCAAATTCAATGACAGTGCTTTTAAAAACCAAAAACCTAAAACAAAGTGTGATGTGCAGCGAGCAGCTTCAAATTCAATGACAGTACTTTTAAAAACCAAACAACATAAAGCAGGGAGAAGAGCAATTAGCGATTCTGACCTCCCGGAGCCAGACCCATTTAGATGGGGTATGTGGATTGCATATTTTGGAGTAGGTTGTTACCTATTTTATCTTTTCTTGCAAATGATTGGATGTTTTTCAAACTGCATTTCTCTCTTGGATTAAGCAGCCCTGGTGAAGCTCATGATTTAAGAGTGAAACACGTTGGCTGATTTGCTTTGTTTTATTCCGCTCATCAGAAAAACAATAAAGAATACTTTGAAAGATTCCTGGATTTCAAGTTTTCTTGGCCTAAAGGGACATTGTCATTGCTTTTGCTTCCTTTTCATAATGTAATGTTTCAGAAGTGTGGATTCAGGGATGCAGGTAGCATATTTGTGTATGTGATAATAGGGGAACTAATTGATAGCTGTGGTGGAGTACCTTACGCTGAAACAACTACAAGAAGTTATCCTTCACGTAACATGTCAATAGTGTTAAATGAGAGGCATCCTTACAAATGATATTCATGGATCCTCTGTAAGGAAATACAAAATCAAATTTTGTGATTTGTTTGCCTCAATTGCATTCTAGATTGGGCATAATAGATGTGATAAGCTTAATTGATCTTTTTTTCTTGATGGGATTTATCAGGATTTGCATTCTGCAGCACCCAGAGAAAGAGGAAAAAGACTCTTGTGATTGTGCTTGTGCAGGAAGGTGTCCCTTCCTGCACAACAACAGCAGGAAAGTGTCCCTTACTAAACTACAACAATCTTCCCCGCACTGCAGGCACCCTTGTACCATGGTTTAAGGGTGCCTGCTGTGGTGCATGGCACTAAATTGGGCAGCAGTATGCATGATATTGTTTAAAAGATGACATATCACTGTACGTTTAAGATGATGCAACTCAGCGCAGCAAAATGGCTTGGTTTGCAATGCTGTGTAATTTTATTGAAAATAAACATTCAGTTACAATACAAGCACATATATATTGTGTTATTTGTGAGTAGAGAGTAGTGGATATGTGGAACATGCCATGTGGAAAGCTATCACTCCACCTACGGTAATTCAAATGTAGCAATAAGTGATTACTTTAGAATGTATCTTATTCGAACATAGCATGTATCTCATGTAATCACCAATAACAGAAAGCACAGATGTGCTTGGCAAAGACATGAATGCTAGTAGAACAAAGGCGAAAAATTGAACTTAACAGAGCACCTGCTTGATTTGACATACTTTACTGACTTCAACAGCCAAGCAACTTGATTGGTTAAATAACAAAAGTAGACAAAGCACTTTCTACAGTGTCAATGTAGACTATGTAGAAACTCACTCTTTTGCTACTGATATCCGGCTTGCCGCTGCTATGATGCAGAGAATGCAACATTTAGTGCACCACACTTTCTTCTTCTGCATGGTGGGCCTCACCCGAGCAAGATCCACTGCTGATGGCCCTCTCAGCTTTCCTCCACACATGAAGGCTGCAAAAATAGTCGACCCTCAGCATGTGGCCCTCCACATCTTTGGCATGAGCGCTGACCTACACAATGGAGGACTGTGATTTTTACTGGAAGTGGATGGTAGTCCTCTATGAGTAATAATGACACTGTTCCTTAATAGGTCCAGCTAGGTTTAAGTATTTAAACCTTAGCTCAACCCTAAGTTTCTGTAGCACGGAACAGAAAAGCATACATAGGAAAACAAGTGTGAAGCATTTTGTCAGTGCCAAAACACTTAGAAAGTAGAAAAGTGCTTTTCTATGGGAGAGCCAACCTTGCCATTCTGAAAAACGAGTTTAGGGAGTTTTCATTGCCAGGACATGTAAAACGTAAGTGCACATGTTCCACTCTTAAATACCATGCACCATGTCCTATAGGTGTTTAAGGCCTCCCATGGTGTGACTTGTCCGTATTAGAAAGAAAAAGGTTTGGACCTGGCAAAAGCATTATTAACTTTATGTCAAATTTGCAGTTTTGACACTGCACACTCTAGCTGCACAGGCAGTACTGAAGATTTGCTTTGCCTTGTCACTTTAGTTGTGGCATAATCAGTGTTGCAGTCCACTAGTGATATTTAACTTTCAGGCCCTGAGTAAACAGAACACCACATACTAGGGACCTACAGGTAAGTTAAATATGTAAACCAGGGATTAGCCAAGTGTATACATGTTTTAGGGGGCAGGGTTTCTAACAAACGCTATAGGTATGAAAATCTTAACAGAAGAGAAAGAAAATCGCTAGAAAAGATCAGGAACAACAAAGATTTAATAATCCGTGAGGCAGATAAAGGTGGAAACATTGTCCTTATGAACAGGAAAGATAATGAGTCGGAAGTATACAGACAACTATCTGTTGAAACATGCTATAAAAAACTAACATCTAACCCGTATGGAAGTGCCTCTGCACCATTCAAAGATCAGCTAAGGCATTGGAAAGAGATTGGCCTCCTCTCGGATACTGAATACAGATATCTACGGGTGGAATATCCTAGATATCCATGTATATACTTATTACCCAAGATCCATAAGAAGGCAATCTTTCCTCCTGGACGTCCTATAATTGCAGGCATTGGATCCTTAACAGAACCAATGGCCCAATTTGTGGACTCATTCCTGCAGCCTCTGGTGCACAATCTCCCATCTTATATTAAAGACACCATGGACCTATTAAACAAACTAGATGGATTACCGTGGGTGATTCATTTTGGCTATGGACACTAGATGTGGAATCCCTTTATACTTGTATAAGGGAGGACCTAGGTGTAAGAGCCGTGGAACACTTTCTCTCCTCACGCCAAGCCCAATATTACGATCATAACCAAATGCTCTTAGAAATGTTACATCTAATTTTAGATAACAACTTTTTCCTACATGACACTACCTGGTAAAAACAACTGCAAGGGACCGCAATGGGGTCTAAGGTGGCACCATCATATGCAAATTTGTTTATGGGGTGGGTAGAAGCAATACATGTATGGGCCCATACATCATCTCAGTGGACAGAACACATACCTTTCTGGGGATGTTATATCGACGACGTCATTGTCATTTGGTCGGGATCACAAGATAGTTTTAAAGCCTACTTCAACTATCTAAATGACAACACCATGAATGTAAAATTCACTATGAGCATGTCACAGGCCAGAATTGAATTTCTTGGCATCACATTATATGTGATGAATAACATCTTACAGAGTACCCTACATAGAAAAGAAACCTCAGTGAATAGTCTTTTACATTATGCGAGTTCACATTCGACTAGCACCAAAAATGCCATCCCTTTTGGTGAACTAGTAAGAATTAAAAGAAACTGCAGTGAGACAGCAGAATTTGAAAGACATAGCTTGGATCTGGTACAATGTCTAAGACAAAGGGGGTATAAGAGAGAGACTTTAAAACAGGCAGTTGACAAAGCAAAAAAATTAGATCGAGGAGCGACCCTAATACCCAGAGCGAAAACCCCAAAGGAGAGACTATCATTTATAACAACCAATTCCAATCTTAATCAAGACATATATAAAATATTAGGAAAACACTGGCATCTGTTACAAGGTGCCCCAGGCATTGGTAATTTGGTTCAGAACAAACCTAATGTAGTCTTCAGGAGATGTAAAACCCTAAGGGAGACCTTATGTCCAAGCTATACCCGACCGGCACAAGATAGACAAAAACTATGGCTGAGCCCTAAAATGTGCTTCTTTCCCTGTGGGTGTTGCAATATGTGTGTACAAGCAAGCCGGATGGCCAGCTTTAAATACAACACAGACAAAACCTATGACATTAGATTCTTCATCAGCTGTTTGACTAAGTTTGCAGTATATGTTATTATTTGCGAGTGCAAAAAAATCTTATGTAGGGAGTACAGTCAGGACACTTAAAACACGCATACAGGAACATAAACGGGCCTGTATAAACCAAGATCTGTCCTATGCGTTTGTGTCACATCAATGCACAAGCACGGGTGACAGATCCAAATTTAAATTCCATGCAATTGATCACTTACCGACATTAGAAAGGGGAGGTGATAGAAAACTACAACTCCACCAACTAGAAGCTAAGTGGATCTTTAGACTACGTGCCTTCTCAAAAGGTTTAAATATTGATTCAGTGATGCATCATTTTCTACAGTAACATATACAAGTGTGATATGATACAAAGCAGTACCAGGAATAGTTAGTCACTTGTTCTTAATTTTTGTTAATTTCCTATTGGAAGAGCGAGTTACTGATTTGCATTATTCTTGAACTTTCATTTCCAGTACAAGATCCTTTCCCCGTATGATGGTGTTGAGCCATGAATTACCTAACCCATATTGAGACTTCTATTAATAATGACCTTCAATTGAGGTCACATGTCTGGTATAACGCCATTAAATCAGTATAGTGCTTATGACCCTGAGGACTTATAATATACCAAATAGCGTTATCACGGTTTCTGTTTTTTGTTTGCCCTCATACACCGATTTTTGCAACATCGAGGTAGACAACAAGTAACACAAAAAAATCCTTCATGTTTTATGAAAATGTGATGCTACAGGCACCCAATCGCTACAGGGACCCACTGTAGTTAACAGTTAAATATGTAATCTGTTATGACCCAAATCTATACCTAGGTTAATCAACATATTTACCATGTTGTCTGTTTAACTTACATATTCGATCTTCCGTTTTATTCCAACTAGAAAAAATTCATAATGGAATAATAATCTACACATAATGTGTGATTTCAATTAATAGGTTAGAAATTAAGGTCACCATCTCATGTGGGGTTAGCACTACGGGTTACGGCTAGGGCTATCTATACATGACCCATTAGGGGTTCGAATCAGCTCCAAAGTACCATCTTTGGATTCCCGTTTTTTAATTAATTTTTTTACTAATATAATCGTATGACGATCTCTGAGACTCTATAATACACAAATATACAATAGCGACCTTATTCAAACCTGCCCGACGGCATCTCTTTCCTAAATTAACTGTAAAGATTCATCTTGGTTAAGGTTGTGCTATTTGTCTTTCTCTCTCTTGAAAAATGGAATTCCAAAATGGTCAGAAACACTAACTTCACCCTTAGCCTTCGGTTTCTTTACTTTAGCTCCTGTGTTTATTCAGGCTCTAACTGGAAGTGGAGATAGCACTAATGGTACAGACGCGGGTTACCTAACCTGAGGCGTAGGGAGTTCGTGCTAGTGCACAGCGATAAACCCCTTTTTTCATTAAAATATAGTATGAGTATTCTGGTTTCACAAATCGCAAGACTTTTTCTTAAATTCGTGTTTTGTTGTATTTACTTTTCATTTTCAGCAAAAATAATTACTCCTATGAAAACACAGATGTCGGTTTCCACTTGCCGCTCGCTTTCATTAAATCCTGCAATCCAGTACGTGTCTTTTAAGACATTGTGTGAGTCTTTGCGCGGGACACAGGTGATTTGAATTTACTAATTTGACACAGTATAAAAACGGGCCAGGATAGTCCTTGTTTCTTTACACATACCTCCTGGAATGAAGGCTGGAGGAGAAGGGCTCCGACATAGGAGGTAAGGTTACTCGCGGTAACGGCGTCTATTTAGGAAAGAAGTCACCGGCATAGTAGGATAAATGTCAGTCTTAGTTGGGGCGAATAGAGTGTGCGTTTAGATCAACCGTGTTTTTACTTGTTTAAAATTGTTTGGGCTCTTGTTTATAGACGGAGCTGCATGATTCTGGAATAACATTGAGATTTAACAAGACACGGAGATCAGGCTTACGTTCGTTATCTGACAGATATACAACATTTCTTTGACCTCTAGAGGGAGTTGTGGATAAAGAGATTTTCCTTATATCGTTAGTACTGGTAATAGAAGTAGCAAATGCGAGGATTGTTTTTATGGGACTATAGGAATGATTACACTGTTTTTTTCTCGTGACAAGTAATTCTTAAACTCTTGAAAAGACCAAGGATTAGTAGTCTCAGGAGTGGAATAGGCTAACACCCATCTTTAACTTATAATTACAGATAGTACATTGTGCCTTAATCGGTACGTGATAGCAACACGGCTATGATTTAAGTTTTCCCTTCACCCTAAGAAGCAAGGACTCCAATAACATAGGAGGGGTAAGCATGTGTAGGGTTATTTCTTCTGAATAAAAGATAATATTAGGAATTCTGCACCCAAATACCCGATGACTTAAATTAAATTGGGTGTCACTTCTTTACTCATAGAGATTTTGTGTAATTTACACCCTTTAAACTTCCAACATGTTAACAATAGATCGTGTTTAAACTCGGTGGTATAATGTATTCACAGATTACGAGATAATACCCAACTACTTAATGAATGAGTGACTTTATGAATTGAGATATACTCGCTCATGTTGGACAAAATCAATGAAGACAATTTGGAGACGTTTCAATGTCAGGATACAAAGATAAGGTACATTCAATTGACACCCCTTTATTCTTCACTTTATGTGTATTATTAGAGCCATGATCTCTCTTACGTCAATAGCCTTATATTCCATAGGTAGTTTGACTTCAGTCCATTATTACTCTCAGAATTTGAGTTTTTCTCTTCTGTCCCTGGATTTAGGTGGTATACCACTATATGTAGAACTTGGTTACCTCTCTCTTCCAAAAAAAAGAAATTCTTTCCTCTTTGGTATTTTGTATATAAACTTGTGTATGTCCAGTTTGGAAAAACCATTTAACCCCTTCGCTGCTCATGACGAGCTCAGCTCGTCATAAGGCACACTGGAGCTGTGCTTATGACAAGCTGAGCTCGTCATGAAACAATAGTATTCAAAGCCTCCCAGCACGGGAGGGGAAAAACCATAGCAGCCAAGGTGTTAAAGAATACTAAGTACAAACACATGTAACAACTATAAAGATGATGTGTTTACCATGGTCTTTTGTTTTAGCTATTTTTAGATGTAATACTTGTCTCGCAGTCTAATAGGCCTTTTTCCAAATCTCTCTTCTTTCTTGAAATTGCGTTTTAAAACATGTGTTTTTGTAAATTTGCAAATGCTATAGTTGATTTGTAAATAGGTATTATGTGTGTTTTACATCTTTTCTTATGATGTGTATATATGTATTATTTACAGCCCTGAAGAAGCCCGTGTTGGGCGAAACGCATAGGCTGTGGATTTTATGAAATATAATAAAAGCATTTTGAAAATCACGTCATCGTTTGGAAGATTCATCACTCCTGTCATCTGTTTATGTTTATATGTATGATTAAACAACAGGGGGTGGTGATGGACAGAGTTTCTGAATTAAGCAGAACACTCTCACCCAGTCAAGAGATCAGGGCTTAATCCAACACCGTTTTTTAGCTCACTGCACCATCCCAGCTCAGAACCTTGCTATTTGCTATATGCAAATTAATCTGTCCCTGGCCCAGTGTATCATGGGAACAGGGCAAACCAAACTACCAAGCCAATTCTTTCACTGGGAAGGAAACAAGCTACCGGGGACCGGTTTCTGGCATTTCAGCCGTCTTCGGCCCGGCTTGCTTGAATCCTGATGGTGCAATGAGCAAGGGACTCACGTCTGAGTATACCCTTCCACGCTTATGGTGGACAAAATAATTAAACAACAGGGGGTGGTGATTATGTTTATATGTATGGCATCTGAAGCCGTGAATATTTATTGATACACTTTGCCTCTCCACATCTGTGTAAAAAAGTTTATATGTTTAGGTAAAGACCAACATTGGTGGCTGGTCTTAGGAGGTGGGCATTCGTGGAAACCGTACCTGAAACCAAGGAACCGTTGTTACAACTGTCCGTTAGTGCAGCAATAATACCTGCCACCATTTTCTGTGCAGTAACTACATGCACTGGGGCCTGGTTGACAGGGCTCCAGTGCAACAGAATAAAAAAACTGCAGTATTCGTAAAAAAGGGTGTGGTGCCAGCTCTTCGGAAAGCACAGTGATCTCTGCCAGGCAGGCAGAGATTTCCAAATATGGCGAGCTCTGTTTTGCCAGATCAGCACAATATATCACTTTGTTGCATTGGCCGAACAAAGTACACTCCCTTATTGTCTAAAGGAAACCTTTACTCTATATCACACTTTCAGTTAACAAAGATTTGCAAAACATACAAGTGTCGGAAATAGCCCCTTCTGCAGGGTCACCTGCAGAGATGTTTGCCTTCCTTCTTCTACTTTTTATTGAATTCGCTTTTGCAGACCATATGATTCTGAGCACTTTACCACTGCTAGCCAGTGCTAAAGTACATGTGCTGTCTTCTCTAAACATGGTCATATTGGCTTTTACGTCCCTAACCCTTTTTGCTCCCCATCCTACCAAAACACTTTACCCCTCCTTCTTGTCACATATTTGGCAGAGCAGAGACGCAAGCTGATTAATGTAAAGTGACATGTTATTTGGAAGGAGTAATAATTTAGCAAGCATCTCCACCATTCACCAATATCCTCAGTCAATGTTTTATCCCACCTTGTATTTGTCATGTTTTTGATGTGATGTTTTTCAGCTATAATCCATTTAAGCATGTACTTCTTCCAAGCAGCATGTCTTTGAGCTCTATTAGACACCTGGGGCATTAAAATTGAGTTTTTGGACGACACAGTGCCCATCGACACCATTCTTATTCTAATTTTCAGCATCCTTTTTGTTAGACCTGGAAACCTTGGCGTGGTCTCCCCTGACTTTTTTGCTTTCAGACCTTCTGTTTTGCTGACTTCGTTTTTACTAGATTTAGGATTCTGGGCACTTTACCACTGCTAAAAAGTGCTAAAGGGCATGTGCTTACATGGTAAACATGGTAACGTTGGCTTATCCGCAACTGGCATATTTAATTTACTTATAAGTGCCTTGTAAAGTGCACTACATGTGCCAAGGGCCTGTAAATTAAATGTTTCTAGTGGGCCTGCTTTCAGAGAAAATAAGGGAACCCAAAGGTAATATACTTGGGACCCTGGGCGCTAATTTGTTACTAAAGACAGTGGTCCCTAGAACCTTGGAAAATAAACGATTAGAATCAACATAAACTAAATAGCCATTATCTTCTTTGTCCAGCCAGACAGCGATTTATTTTGCAAATATATAAAATGTAGCAAAAAATTGAAGGTAATGTCAAGGAGACACAGTCTGTGACCCACATACAACAAGGCAAAACAGCAATTGTTACAGGCAAAAGGCGAACAAGGCAGTCTGTATCCTAGTATTCAGTGAACAGACTTGATTCAATCACAGTACCATTGTAAATGTAATCAACTTATTTAGTGGACATATGGTACAAAAGTTGTTGACGATGCTCAAACTCTAAATAAATGGCATCATCTTCAGGACAGTATTATAGAATATGTCTGTCTTGGAATCATACTGTTTCCTTTCATACATATATGACAGTAAACATAAACAATTTTAACGAGGTGGAATAAAATGGGAGAGATGGAAAAAAGAAACAGCAATTTAGAACAGGAATGTCAGACCGCCCAACTCTCTACTCTATTGACTACATTAAAAAAATCCTAGGAGGTCCCTCACTACTATCAGATTCTTTAGGTACACTCAATGAATCTAGCACTTCACTTAGTGAGGAACTTGAAAAAAACAAAAAGAAAGAAGTCAGATTACTGCTCATGATCAAACTCTTAACTGAATACCTTAAAGCAAAGACTATTCCAGTGGGGTTGCAAGTTCGCAACGTCCCTAGAGTCTTTAATGACAATCCTAAATATTTAACTGGCTTCAGCTATATCAGTACTACCTGTTCCCCACACTGGATGGTGCTAGGGATTGATATAGCAACCAAGGAGCTCCAAAAAGTGATTGCCGAAATCCAAGATCTTGAAAAACAAATTAAAGATAAAAACACCAATACCGAGGCCAAGAAACTCATTGAACACGTACAAAAAACTATAGAAGGATTTCACAGGTTTTTATCAAAAGAAAAAAACGATCAAGGTCAAAAAAGATATAAAAGGCTTTACTCAAGACAGAACATACCCATATCTCCATTAAGACTATTACATCAACCGATCATACAACGGACCCCAGAACCAACGGCCCTGGGGGAGATTTAGCCGACGCCAAAACCTTGTAGGTTTCTCAGATAGCTTGGTAGACTCCTCTGAACATTCTGATCAAGGAGAAAGTCCAGGCCCCTCCAACAGGAATATTTAAGGCAGAGGTCAGTCAGAACCCTTGAGAGGTGGGATAGGGAAACAGCCACAACGATGGCCGAACCCACCAGGCGAACGCTTCACGTGGCGCAAACACTACCGCTGGTAACTGTCAACTATCACAATACTGAATCTACCCTCTTTGAAGACAACATAGAGCATACCAATACCCTGTTACCCATCTTCAACCTGACGCAGCATCAACTCTCAGTTGGTGAGATGTCCTTGCTTAGCAAAGGGCTCTCCTTCGTCCCTACTATACGTCCTAACTATTTGGATGCCCAAACCGAACTGCTTCAATTCTTCGGTAAACTCCGACTTCAGAGCTACTTTCTTCTGAATCCCTCCCCTATCAAGGTGTCTAACACTCCATTCAAACCAACATCCAAATTCTCCCCCACTGCTGGGATGATCCCACCGGAAATCCGTACTTTTGAGAAACTTGTCCTCAATGATCTAGCAACCCTGGAAAAACAGAAATCTTTTGTACCTTATGATATCTCAATAACAGAAAAAAATGCCTTGGCTTCACTTAAGAGTAAACTCTCCCTTGTGATTAAACCCGCCGACAAAGGCGGTGAATCGTGATCCAAGGAATAGCCGAATATAAAAATGAGATCCACAGACAGCTAAGCAATACCGACCACTACTGCAAATTACCTTGCAACCCCACAAGGGAAATCCAGAAAGTAATTCTGCAAGTCACAAATGGGGCCCTTGAATCAGGCTATTTGTCTAAAAAAGAACTCAAATTCCTCAACACAAAGGCACCAAGAATACCAGTGATCTACTGTCTACCTAAAATCCATAAAAACCCTGGTATACCACCAGGCCCTCCAATTGTCTCGGGGTGTGGGTCCCTTTTGGAGCTTCTCGGACAATATATTGATTTTTTTATCAAAGGTTTTGTCCCCCAAACACAATGCTTTATAAGAGACAGCATGTCCATGATCAACATAATCAAGGAATATCCCTTTGATCCCACATCCAGCACTATGTGCACCCTGGATGTGGAACCACTTTACACTAATATTCCACAGATAGAATCACTACGCATGATTGAAGACGTGCTAGATACCCGTCCACGCCCTCACAATGTTCCCACCTTGTTCATTTTGCATCTCCTAGAAATCTGCCTTATTAAAAACTTTTTCTTATTTGAAAATCAGTTCTACAGTCAAGTACGTGGAACATCCATGCGCACTATTTTTGCTCCTAATTTGGCAGTCCTGTACATGGACAACCTGGAAACACTCAATATTCTGAGTCCAACTAATCCTTTTCACATTGGCATTGCCCTGTGGAAACGATATATTGATGACATTTTTATGGTTTGGACAGAATCAGCTGAATCTCTCACACAAATGCTACATTGGCTAAATAACAATAGTGGAGGTCTAAAATACACATTATCAGTAAGCAAAGAGTCGATCCCCTTCCTTGACCTTGAAATTAAACACCAAGACGGCCGCCTGATTACCAGTCCTCACTGGAAGCCTACAGAGTGGAACACACTCCTGAGTTACACTAGTCACCATCCCTGTGCCTTGAGAGACTCACTTTCTTACTCTCAATTCCTTCGCATCCGACGGAATTGTTATTTCAAAGAAGATTACTTTGCTGAAGCAAAGACACTCAGCAACAAACTTCGTAACCGTGGCTACGCGCGGAAGCTATTACGCCGCTCGCTGAAGAGAGCATGGTATTGTCCCCGAGATGTCCTTCTTGAACCTAGAGCCAAGAAACACCAGGATAGACTCATTTTTGTTATAACCTTCTCCCCAGCCTCTAATGCCATACGGAAAAGTGTATTAAAACATTGGCCAGTAATTAATGCTGGTCCCCTAGATATAGAACGCCCTATGTTTGTCTTCAAAAGAGCCAAAAATATTAAAGATCACCTTTTAAGGGCAGCACTTCCTCAACCTCCAGCCAAGTTCAATATAAATGATGCATGGGGCCTACCCGCCCCCACTGGCCACGTGAAATGTGGCGAATGTGTAGCATGTGAGTCAACTATCGAAGGGAAAACATTTACGTATGAGGCTTTGAGGTATGAAAGAAGATACTTTACCAATTGTAATTCCACAAATGTCGTTTATGCTATTTTCTGTCCCTGTATGAAAATCTTAGTGGGACAGACTTTTGGAGCTTCTCGGACAATATATTGATTTTTTTATCAAAGGTTTTGTCCCCCAAACACAATGCTTTATAAGAGACAGCATGTCCATGATCAACATAATCAAGGAATATCCCTTTGATCCCACATCCAGCACTATGTGCACCCTGGATGTGGAACCACTTTACACTAATATTCCACAGATAGAATCACTACGCATGATTGAAGGCGTGCTAGATACCCGTCCACGCCCTCACAATGTTCCCACCTTGTTCATTTTGCATCTCCTAGAAATCTGCCTTATTAAAAACTTTTTCTTATTTGAAAATCAGTTCTACAGTCAAGTACGTGGAACATCCATGCGCACTATTTTTGCTCCTAATTTGGCAGTCCTGTACATGGACAACCTGGAAACACTCAATATTCTGAGTCCAACTAATCCTTTCCACATTGGCATTGCCCTGTGGAAACGATATATTGATGACATTTTTATGGTTTGGACAGAATCAGCTGAATCCCTCACACAAATGCTACATTGGCTAAATAACAATAGTGGAGGTCTAAAATACACATTATCAGTAAGCAAAGAGTCGATCCCCTTCCTTGACCTTGAAATTAAACACCAAGACGGCCGCCTGATTACCAGTCCTCACTGGAAGCCTACAGAGTGGAACACACTCCTGAGTTACACTAGTCACCATCCCTGTGCCTTGAGAGACTCACTTTCTTACTCTCAATTCCTTCGCATCCGACGGAATTGTTATTTCAAAGAAGATTACTTTGCTGAAGCAAAGACACTCAGCAACAAACTTCGTAACCGTGGCTACGCGCGGAAGCTATTACGCCGCTCGCTGAAGAGAGCATGGTATTGTCCCCGAGATGTCCTTCTTGAACCTAGAGCCAAGAAACACCAGGATAGACTCATTTTTGTAATAACCTTCTCCCCAGCCTCTAATGCCATACGGAAAAGTGTATTAAAACATTGGCCAGTAATTAATGCTGGTCCCCTAGATATAGAACGCCCTATGTTTGTCTTCAAAAGAGCCAAAAATATTAAAGATCACCTTTTAAGGGCAGCACTTCCTCAACCTCCAGCCAAGTTCAATATAAATGATGCATGGGGCCTACCCGCCCCCACTGGCCACGTGAAATGTGGCGAATGTGTAGCATGTGAGTCAACTATCGAAGGGAAAACGTTTACGTATGAGGCTTTGAGGTATGAAAGAAGATACTTTACCAATTGTAATTCCACAAATGTTGTTTATGCTATTTTCTGTCCCTGTATGAAAATCTTAGTGGGACAGACTACCCAGAAAATAAAGCTACGCATCGGCCAATATCTAAGCAGAAATCGATGCAGTACGCCCAATATGCCCTTGGTTGAACATTTCCAGGCCATGGAACACACCGAAAAAGATTTCATATGGACTATAATTACTGCTATTAAACCACCACCAAGAGGAGCTGACATCTCAAAACTACTCAATAAAGAGGATAATGTGCAACAACAGTATCCACACTGGCCTCAATCGCCTTGAAGATTGGACTTCACTGTTATAAGTTGGTCATAACCATGCTTTTGTTGAACTGATTAACTAGTGGGTTTTAGTGTTTTTTAGTGCGAAATTGATAACCTTAAAGTACTGAAATGCAGTACATAAGATAACTCCATTGACCTTTTCCCCACTCCAAGATGGCCGAAATTTTTCCAACTTGTCTCGAAACTGTGCAGATGCACTTATACACTAACCAGACTACCATTTTAATTGGTCTGAACTGTTGATAGATGTACCATAGAATCGTTTTATAATTCTTCATATTCCTCACATGTGATTGCCAGTATTATTCACTATTCCACGTTGCTCTGCAATGAGCGGATTTAGCATATAGTCCCCCTTCTAAGATGGCCGCGCCTATAGGAGTGCCTCTCATGTCATGCGACCTCCCATGTGACCGCTCACAGTTATAAGCAAACTACTCCTATGTGTGTCTCCAAGGATTCCCGCAGACACCCACGCCGACCAGCGCGCTAATTGAGTGTTCACTCGGTAAGTCGACTTGTGTCCCCTCTGGTCTAGCTAAGAACCCTGCACATGTTGATCTGTCCATTTAGTATTGTTTCCCCCTTTTTATTGTAGAAGGTTGCCAAAATTCAACATCCACGACGGCTTCATTATCCATATTGCGTGTCCCGTGAGTCTATGCTATCTGAGGTAAGCGCAATCCACGCCAGTCAAACTCACCCCCAGGGCCGCAATTGTTCGCTCTCCTGAACTCTCACATCTAATTCTAGATCCTGCACACCTCCCCCAGAGTGCTCCCATCGGATACCATCATGTGCTCTTGATCAGCCTCCAGGCATCAGTCCTCTGGTAATTCACCCTGCCGTTTATTTCCTCACACCGAAATCACTCGCTATAGGTTTTTAAATTCCGCCTCACCGCGCCGTATAAGGTTGTATTGCGAAGTCCTTACTGAGCCGGTTCTCTAATCTGCACACCCTCATTGTACAGTGTGCTATTTGCCTTTACCTTTTAATTGTCTTTTAATCTGCACACTCTCACCGCACAGGGTGCACCATGCCTTAGCCCAACCCTTTTCACCTCGCCCCCAATTACACAGCCTCACTGCGCCACAACACATTCTCCTTTACTGCCCGCTCAACCCTTCAAGCCGCCGAACATTATATTGGTCATTGTTTCTCTAAGTCCTCACTACGCTGTACACTCACTGTCTGATAAATGCACTGCACCGAACGCCGCCAATGTTGTCACAACGGCATGTCGAATGAACTCCGCATGCCACTTCCACCAGGCAGTTGGTTCTATGTTCACACCACTGGTAACAAAGTCACTGATAAGTCAATGAACTCTGACGAGAATGGTCCGTGCCTAGTCTACTGTCTAAATTACTGTTTCTTTTTTCCATCTCTCCCATTTTATTCCCCCTTGTTAAAAAATGTTATGTTTACTGTTATGTATGTATGAAAGGAAACAATATGATTCCAAGACAGACATGTTCTATAATACTGTCCTGAAGATGATGCTATTTATTTAGAGTTTGAGCATCAAAACGTTGACAACTTTTGTACCATATGTCCACTAAATAAGTTGATTACATCGCACAATGGTACTGGGATTGAATCAAGTCTGTTCATTGAATACTAGGATACAGACCGCCTCGTTTGCCTTTTGCCTGTAACAATTGCTGTTTTGTCTTGTTGTATGTGGGTCACAGGCTGTGCCTTACTTGACATTACCTTCAATTTTTTGGTATACTTTATATATTTGCAAAATAAATCGCTGTCCGGCTGGACAAAGAAAATACTGGCTATTAAGCTTATGTTGATTCTAGTGGGCCTGCAGCACTGCTTGTGTCACCCACTTAAGTAGCCTTCTAACCATGTCTCAAGTCTGCCATTGCAGAACCTGTGTGCGAAGTTTACATTGCCATGTCGACCTGGCAAAATAAACCTTTTGCCAGGCGCAGACCTTCCCTTCTTATGCATATAAACTCCCCTAAGGTAGGCCCTAAACAACCCAGAGGGCAGGGGGCATTGTATTTGAAACTTAGGCCATTTACTTTTAAGTTTTACATGTCCTGGTAATGAAATACTCCCAAAGTCGTTTTTCACTACTGCAAGGCCCATCTATCCCCTAGGCAGGCCTAAAGAAATCTATTTGCCCACTCGCTGTGGCAATCCAGATTTGATCAGATAGAGCTATTTATAGCTTCTACGTGTCCATTCTGGCAAGTAAGCTTAAGCTGGAAGGAACAAGTGTTCTGTTCATCAACAAAGTGACGGAGCAATAAAGAAACATTTAAATCTTGTTTTTATCTTGACAAATTTGTTGTCTGTTCAAGGAAAAATGTCAAATTTGAGTTTGGCTTTTTACTAATTGTTGGGTCGCTTTTCATAAGAAATGGAGTTTACCTTCCTTTCTCTTATTACAGCAAGAGGTTGTTGTCAAGTGAGCTGTCTGACAATCATTATGAAGCAAAAGGCTGGAAGATGGCAGTTTTTTCCTAGCAAACAAATGAATAGTACATGTATTCCAAAATATATCAATAATTACAATAGAACATCTTTTCTGTTATTCTGAAGTGTGATGCTAACAAATCAGAGCACTTTATTTGGTGTTGTGCAAATAACAGGGGTGTGGAATTTATTAAAATATCTACTTGCCCATGGGGCAGGTTGCTTCATATATCTACTTGTCCTGTAACTAGATCCACTTGTCCCTTTTGTGCCATGTAATGCAGCAACAAATTTTGTCAGCAATCCCATTATATAGGAGCTCTCATATAGTCTATCTGATTATGCCAGGCCTCATAACATAGTAGGGTTTGAATACTAGCACTTCCCTTATGTTGCTACTTTCTGCAGATATACACACGGGGGCTGGAGGTAGTGCAGGACTCGAAAAAATCATGAAAATATTACTAGATCTGCAGGTCTAGTAACTTGAATACATTACTCGACCAACTGTAATGTACTTGACCCGTGAACTTGTCTTATCCCAATCGTCACACAGTTCACTTTACAAAATCCTTTAACTTTAGTCACAAAAGTAAATGTTGAAAGACAAACTGACTTTTGTCCTCTTTTCTCTGAAAGCTGAGAAATGTGACAAGATAAGATTTAAATGCAACTTTATTGCTCATTCACTTTGTGAGCAAGCAGAGCACCTGTTGGTAGCTCGCCAGAACGGCAAGTAGGCCCTATAAAGGCTAGTCCTGATTAAATCTGGCTATTGTGAGTGGAGTCTTCCAACCTTGTAGTAATAAGCAATAGTTCCAAGGTTGGAATGCTCTTTTGAGTGTGTACAAACCATCTAGCTTGCATGTTTTAAGAGTTTTCTCCAACTCTTCTCTAATTTTTTCCATACTGAGAAAGGTTAGAAATGCACCCCCGACAATGGCAGACGTACAACTTCTTCCAGGGTTAGAAAAAAAGTGGTTGGGGGGAAAGTGAATTTGTAAACACTCAGATTTTCACATGAGCAAATCTACACATGCATTTTTGCTCATGCTAAAATGCAGTTCACAAATATTTTCGAGGAGTACTATTTCTTGGACTACTTTTGTAACTTCTTGTGAATTCATGAATGCTGTATATCTGCACTTAATGCAAAGACATATACCATGGGTGCACTTTTGAGACTTTATTTAGGCATGCGTTGACTAAGACCTTTTGTGTTTATTAAAATTCTGTCTCTTTTTCGGTCTTTGGCAGGCTTCACTGTGTGACAGCATTCTGTTCTTTCACAAGGAGCATATCAGTACACAAATTAGTTGTGTTCGGTGCCAGGAACTAGTATGGCAATGTGTGCTTTTTGAGACCAGAAAACTATTTTTGCTTTGGTCAATTTTAGTGTAAAATGGTGAGGGCCCGGCAGCTGCCACACCAATAAGGGCCCAGCTACTCCCAAACCTGCAAAGCTTTACAAAATCCATGCCAAAACAAGTCATGCAGTGACAAAACCAAAAGGCTGGCCACCAATTTCAGACCTACTGGCTTTGCCAATGCTTGTTTATTTTTATGTTTCCTATATTCGTATTGAAACTGGTTACACTAATTTTCCATGATGAATATTTTTGGGAAATACTAGCATACATGAACACATTTTGCTTAATGCTGCTGAAAAGAAATGGTACCTAAAATGTTACAGTAGTTCAGCTAACAGTTTTATTCCAACTTGCATTTTTGTGAAGATTTTATTTTGAAAGCAAAGAATCCACAATCTTGCTTTGAAGTTTATGCAAATATTTGCATCTAATCAGAGAGCATTATACATAGCCTCATATTGGGAAACTTTGTAAACATGTGTACACATTTTTATACTGGAACCACTGCTGGCAGTGCAGTCCGAGCTTACAACCTTTACATAGGGCGCTCATCCAAATAATAAAAGCTTTGCGTTAATGTAACATAAATACAAGTTGAAGAAGCATTAACAGATGGTCACAAATATTACTTAAACTGCATACATTGCCCCTCCTTGATCCCAAATGTCGTACAGTAAAATGGTAGCCAAAGTGCTTGTGCTGTGGAGGATTGGGACTACTTGTCCCAAGGTCAAAATACACATAAAAACTTGTTGCCCTTGACCCTAAACAATATGTCCTGGGCGTTGTGGTATGGGAATTCCACATCCCTGAAATAACAATTATTTTCAGAAACTCAATTTCACAACATGGCACACTATATAGTTTTATCTGTAAAACTGCATGCTAGTGGGAAATGTTGTGGCCATTGCAATGGAAATTCTGCTGATTGCCAATAAGTGTGCTACCACTTCATGCTTCAGGTATGTATTCATTAAAATTGACAATTTTTAAACATGATTTGAGAAACATTCCTGCCCCCGCCATGATGACAATGCAGTTAATGAACTAAAAGGCAATTCAGCGGTCATGTGTATCCCATACATGGCTAGATTTATATTATATATGAGCAAAAATTGAGTTTATTAAATCGAATAAAAGTGTTTTTTGAACAGCTGACATGCTGAACTTGTGTATTTGATGGTGCTCTCATATGTGATAAAGAAGAAAATAGCGTTTCAGTGAATTTAAACATGTACCCAGGATCACGTAATTCGAAACCAGTTTATGGGTCAAGAGCATTATAATTAAGTCCAGTTTATTTAAATCATTGGACCTACAGCTCTATTAAAATGTTCATGATTTTTGGAGGCCTGAAAGGATAACACTGGTATTACCGTATTACATTTTATAAGTGTAATTGGGATGAGATAAGAGCCCAAAGTATGATATCTCTAGAATCACAATTTAAAATCACAACTTTTGGTGAAGTCACATTTCATATTGCAATTCGTAAAAATCCCCATTTTAGAAAGAATTTTCTATTCATTTTCGTTTACACACTGTTTAAGTTTGTAAAACCAACGTTCTTGTTATATTATAATATGGTTTTGTTTTTCTGTTGTTTGTTTTATAGAGTTTGTGTGTAAGTTAATTAATTTCAAAAAATAGTTTGCCGTTCAGATGACTTGTTTAAAAAGGATTACAATTAACTCAAGTGAATTATGAAGAATATGTGAATAAATCACAACGGCTAATGAAAATTAAGTTATTGGTCCTCTTCTGTTGAGTCAGTATAAGAATCAAGGAGCTAGATCTTTTGCTTATATTACATTGTTAAGAGGTCTATTCTAGTTGCCATTAAAGACCCAGCCCCTTTCTTACATAAAACCTTTTAGAAAGTTGGCATTTTCTTACTTTAGCCATTTGTTACCTGCTGCCTGTCTCTGATGCACATCTAGGAAGGGTGACAACTGGGCTGCATGTATCCCCACTAGACAGCCATATACAATGGGGGCTTGAGTGTGACTTGATGGGCAAACCTTGCAGGATGGTTGGGAGGATCTGGACCCAGACTCACTTACACAAGAACAGGCTGTGTCCTGTCCCCACTAAAATGGGCTGCATACCCCCTGTAGTAAGTCTTGAACCAGGGCAGGAATGGAGGACCTCTGTGTATTTCAAAGACCTGTCTTTGAAGTCTCCCCCACTTCAAAAAGGCACAACTGGGTATACGTACTGGACCTCTGGCACCACCACTTCAATACACTTCTGGACCTGTAAAGACTGTGTCAGGAAGAAGGGTCACCGGGATTTGAACCTGTGACAATGAGGTCAAACACAGGACCCTACAGTGGTCGCATTACTCCACTAAGTCACCAGACTCAACTAGCTGGCTGACCTCATGATATGAAGTCTTAGGGAGACAAAAGACTTCCAATGTACGTGCTTCTGCACCTGCCATCTCTGGATCTGCCCAACCACGTGATGCCACCTCAGTCCTGGACCCTTGGAGGGGAGGCCTAAGATGCCCGCTTCAGCAAAACCCATGCATCTGCTGTCAAACCGGCGCAATAGGGCCGTTGTGTGTATCAGAATTGGCTCATTTCTCCTGTTGCGTGGATGCGAACCTGCAGATCCCTCCTGTTACGTGGATCGGTACCAGCACATCACTCCTGTTGCATGACCAGAACCGGTGCATTGCACCTACTGCATGGATTGGCCCGACACATCGTCTTCGGAACCACCACTGCACAAAGGCTCAACATCTCTGTCGAAGTCATCCTCAATTTTGTCAACAAATCTTTGCATTGCAGATCTTCACTCATCAGAGCCGAAACATTGTCACTGCAATGAGGATCAGCACCGGCGCCTCGCCTCCACTGCGTGGATTGACACTAACGCATCACTTCAGCTGCAGCCCACTTCTTCGACATTGACGCAGCCAGGAAAAAGGTACTTTTGTTCAGTGGACCTCACAGGGTCCATGTATCTAGACCGTGCTCCATACCTGTTGACCTGAACTTTGCCTTTCTACTGGTCCGGTGCAATCAGTTACGCCATGTATGTGTACATAAACCAAGAGCGACCACACAATTTTGTGAGAACCCCAGGTAATAAACTGTATTGCACCAAAACAGCATTTCACTTATGCAATTAGCCAAAAAACCAAGCGACAACAAGGTCTAAATTAACCATAAGACCAGAAACTATTCTACCACCAGGACAAACAGGGAGCAGGAGGAAAAATAATGAAACATGAATCATCTAAAACCACAAGATGAATGACTCCTTTAATAATTTCCCTGTTGGGAGAACACAATATTAAGGGCAATCAATTAGCTATAACGATGGTCTGAAATGAAAGAACTTAGTCAGGGGTCTAAGAGAAGCAAAATCTTGTAGCCACAGAAGGTTGACTTCTGAAGCCACCTGGTGCACTAGTTCCTTCGATAGTGTGTCTCCCTTCTGAACAGGATTCCTAAGTAGGCAGCAACTGAGAGTACAGATCCTTAAATCACTACTGTAGCAGCAGCACAATGCCTAGTGTATAGGCTACACTCACTGCTAGACTTGGCATCTTTTGGCAGGTTTCCCCAGTCTTTTTGCTTTCTGACCTCCCGGTTTTGACTCTGTTTTTGCTGGTTTAGTTTCTCTGTCCAATTTCTCACTGCTGTTGTGTTAAAGTGCAAGTGCTCCTGTTCCAAATTATTATTATGGATTGGTGTTTCTATGATTGCCATATTTGACTTACTGGTAAGCCCATGGTAAAGTGCACTGAGTGTCCCAGGGCCTGTAAATTGAATTCTACAAGTGGGTCTGCAGCACTGATTGTGCCACCCACATGAGTAACCCTGAAAAGGTATCTAAGACCTGCTACTGCAGTGTCTGCGTGCAGTTTGCAACTGCCATGTCGACCTGGCAAGTGCGCCCACTTGCAGGCCCTAACGTACCCTTTTCTTACATATACATCACCCCTAAGGTAGGCTCAAGGTACCCCTGTGGGCAGGGTGCTCTGTATGTTAAAGGTAGGACATGTACTGGTGTGTGTGACATGTCCTGTTAGTGTATTACAGTGTATTTCGTTTTTCACTACTGTACGGCTATAAATCCCAAAGGAAAGAATGGGAGTGTTACTTATAACATCTTATAAGCAGAACTTCCCATTAGGACAAGATAGAGAAATGGAGTTTAGTATGCCTGGATTCAGAATGTAAAAATACATCTTTTAGTAAGGATGATTTTAATGTTGTGGGTTTGAAAATCCTACTTTTAAAAAGTAGGTATTTTTTTTGCTTCGCCATTGTGTGTGCCTCTGCTGGGTTTGTGGATTGACTGTATGGCTTTAGGGTGACAGGGTCTTGGGATGTGCAGTGGTTCCAGAGTCTGGATGAGTCAGGGCTGGGCTGAATAGACTTGGGCTGAATTTAGAGTAATGGGAGGAGATTTCCTTGCACCTAAATGGGCCTGGTCTGCCTCGTACAATGCTGCCTCCAACTCCTGCCAAGAAGCTGGGCCAGAGAGGAATGAACTGGTTTGGACTAATCACAGACACTTTCTGCCTGAGAGAACAAAGGGATTTTGAGTATAAATATTGGGGCCCAGATCTCAGAATTTTAGAACTCACTGGAATCAAGGAACCTGCCAAGAAGAAGAGCTGGACGAACTGCCAGGAGGAGTACTGCCCCTTTGCTTTGTTGTTGTTTTGTTTGGTTTGGCCTTTAGTTACTGCTTCTGTCTTGGGCAGTAAAAGTACTGTACTGAACTTTCTTTACTTGTGCTACGTATCTCCCAGGGCCAGAAGTAGAGCTCGTTTTCTGTTCTGATGTCTTTGGGTCTGCAAAGACTTCACGACCTCTAGGTACTGCTTCTGGAACCGCTATTTCAGTTGCCACATAGAAGGGAAACGCAATGGACTCCATCACAAACTCCGACACTGGCTCTGTGTCCTGACAGCACCACGGAAGGCACCGTCTGCATCTTGCACCACAACCCTGGTCTCACCGATGACGATAACTGACACAACTGAGCCACTGCTTGCACCGTGACCTGTGGGCACCCCACTCTGCACCGCCTCACTTCACTTCGCCATCCTGGTCTCACCAACATTGTCACTGCTGAGTCCGACACCGTGACCACAATGTGGCTCGGGGCACTGCTCGTAAAGTTCACGATGCACCGCCTTGTCCCACAAAGCAGTGTAGGCCAACCGACATCATCTCCCGCTAACTGGCTCTGTCGATTGCACCGCAACGTGCCAGCACCGTACCGAGCATCGCCTTGCCCTGCACCGTAAGCCTTGGTCTCACCAATGCCATCTGGACGATCGTCACCGAGCCGCTGCCTGCACAGCATTGAGAGAGCCTCGCACCCTGCACCACTTCCATTTTGCAACGCAACTGCGACTGTTGCCACAACCAGCTTGCAACAACGTGCCAGCCGCAATGAGAAAGGTACTGTTATCGAGTCTGTCCACGCTTTTGTTGGCCTGTACCAATGCGGTCGGCTGGAACTGTTAGACTCTGTTGTTTTCAGCATCAAAGTAGCCCCGGGCGGAGCTACATACTTGTATGAACTGTGTTTTTGATGTATTTCTGCAATTTTAAGAATATTTTGCAAAGTATATATACTTTTAAGTACTGTATGTTGGATTCTTATCGCTTTGGTCCTGTTTTAGATATATACAAATATTGGTGTGGTGTACTTTTGTAGTGCTTTCACTGTATTACTGTTGGTTATGCGCAAATGCTTCACACACTGCCTCTAAGATAAGCCTGACTGCTCGTGCCAAGCTGTGAAGGGGTGAGCAGGGGTTCTTTTAGGAGTGTAACTCCCTTACCCTGACTATGAAAAAGGGTCTCTACGGACAAAGGTACCTACCTCTGCCAACTAGAGACCCCATTTCTATCTCTCACTACTTCATATCACTGATCTTTCCCAGTAGGCAGCATACCACTGGGTTATAAACTTGCAGGGCCCGCTTATCTCCTGAGAGCGTATTCCTATAGTGATATATTTTGTCCAGTAGTCCACCTGCCACTGGTTAAGAATAACTTGATCTATACGGACTGTATCCCAATGCCCTCTGTGGCTATTAGATGTTGCTTCCCTTAGACCCTTGATGTCACTAAATTCCTCTTTTTTATTTGCTGTCAGATGTGATTGGAGGCAAAAATGGCAAAGATGGAAGTGTTGTCTGGTCAGTGATGGTAATGCAAGCAAACGTTTCAAGTCTCATGCTCAAGTATGCCGACAGGATAGATTTGTGCTGGCACTTTGAATGCACCAAACATCATACTTCAGTGAACCAAACTTTGTTGGAAAAAGTAAAATGAGAAATTAGTGATGATTAATCAGTATTTATTGCATGAAAATGTGAAATTACAGGCAGTAGGGTGAAAAGATTTTTCACTGCTGTCCATAGCTTTGGCTGATGGCTCATTGCATGCCCTTGTAAGCAGTAGACCTCCTGCCATTTCAGAAAACCAGGAGGAAATGTCAGTCCCATCAGGTTTGGGAGGCTGCAACCATTCTCTATCATCATCACTTCCGCATCCAAGTGTGTCCTGACTCCCTCTTGAACCACCAACATTGGAACTAAGCCTTCTTCCAGTAGGCTAACTACCACTGTTTCCAATGTGGTCACCTCAGGTGATGAGGCCCCAAGCAGAATGTGAAGAGGGGCCCATGAGTCTCCATGTTTCACAGACAATCATGGGTCTTAGGTTGAGCACCTGGGTCACCCCTATTCTACCTTTGTTTATAATCAGAAAATCTGTCCCAACGTGATAAGAGAGACATATGGCCATAACCTCAGATTCACAAGGCCCTTCCATGTCGAAGCTGCTGTGATAGGACCTGCTGTTGAGAAGGATGTGTGGGGTGTAGTCACTAATGTAACTGACATAGTACAAAGCTTTATTGTTGTGGTCAAGTGCCAGGTGGGGCAACTGGACAAACTCATCAGTCTTCCTAATATGCAGAACAACTTCCAGGAGTGTAAGACCAGGCATCTTCTATCTGTACCCCACTGCGCCAACCACCATCCGCTGCCACATACTTCACCTCACCATTTCAGGGTAGCAGGATCACTTAAAGCACAGCAGTTCTATCAACTGTTTCTTTTGACAACCAACATCATGTTCCTGATTCTGTTCCTCCATAGTCCCTACACAATGACGCATGTGTCATTCGGCTAGTCCATTCGATACCATGACCATAAAAAAACACCACGAAGAGGAGGAAGAACTAATGTCATCCTGTTTGCTATCTATATGCTTTGGACTTTGATTTCAAACCATTTGCATGATGGGCAAAACTTCTCTTGCTACTCTGCACTATATGCTTGCAGCCTGAGTCCAAAGCAATCTTCACAAAAACATCCACCATTACCATTCTTACAGAAAAAGCAATTACAACTACAAATTTAAATATTTTAAATAAAGGGTACAGATGAGAAAATAACCAGTGTATATGTAGAATTCTTCTTTTGTTTACTTTGCCAATGCCTACCTTGTTGTATAATGGAAGACATCAACTCAATGTCTGTTCCCTGTGAAGATTTGAACATGGCATTCATGCATTTGCTTTAAAATCCATATGCCAGAGATGGGATAGCATGTTATCGGCATATCATCAGTTTTATATTTTACCAAACTTAAATGTATACTAAAAAAATGTCAATGCAGTTGCAAAGTGCTTCCTAAGCAATGATGAGGCATGATTGCAAGTAGATTGTGGTACACTATGCGCACACCGTTACTCTCCCAATGCAGTAAAAAAACTATAAGAAAGGTAAGATATCTTTGATCATGGGACCACATATTGCAAATACAATGATGGCTGGTTACTTATCATATAGCCATAGGCAGTACAGAGATATTTTAGTTATACATTTAAAAAAAACTTTTTATTGGGATTTTGATGCATAAATACCATTACAGAATTTGCTACACAACAAGGCATGCAGTACATAGAAGAGACAATGGTATATTTGAGGCGAAGCCTGGCCCTCAATAGCTACTCATCAGCTTTCAGGAAGCATTCTCTCGGATCCCTATGGTCTGGGAGTTACCACTACTAGAAGCGTTGCCTCATAGCATCATTCCCAAGAAAGAAACCTCAATTCGAGATGTAAATACAGGCGTGTGTGGTGGGAGGCAGGCAGGGGGCAAATGTTTTGGCAGCAGTGGATGTGATGGGGGCACAGGCGCTGATTCAGGGGAGCCGGTGGTGATTTTCCAGCCACTTTGACTAAAGCAGAGGCACATACAGAGCGAGACCATGGGGAGAGCAGCTTTTACCCACTGGGGAGCATTTATTAGGGCAAATCTTGCCAGGGTTTGTGACAGCATGGCCATAGGATCTTCAGCAGTCATGTGGTGTATGCCCATGAGCAGCATTTCTCACTCAGGGGAGATGGGGAGGAGACAAAGCCAACGCACGTCCTCGTTACGAAGTGCGTCTTCCTCTGCAGCACATCATTTTCATACTGCTCCTATCCAGTTCTCTAGCCGGGGGCCCGTTGGGGCACGCCCGTGCATGGTAATGGCTCGATTGCTAAAAGAAGGGCCATAGTAGCTATGCACGTTTGCACTTTGAACTGTAGGGAACAAAGCCATTCTGCTCTAAGTGTACGAGCACCGGGAGGGCCTGGGCATATCGGTTGGCTAGCATTTTGCTTAGAATTTTGTAATCCGCCTCCAGAATGGCCATGCGCATGTAGGTCAGCAGGATGGGTCTCTGCCTGGCTTTGGGATCGAAACTAAGAGTGACTCGCAAAGCTCACCTTCCTCCAGGGACACCCCATACATTGCTGTAGTATTCTAACCATCCAGGCCCGGGGTTTTATTTCAAGCCAGATCAAGGATTGCCTGTTTTCCATCAACCGGCGTGAACTCCGCATCCAGAAAAGGCCCGTGCAAGAGGTGGAATCTGGGGTAGGACGAGGCTACCTAGGAACTGATCCGCTTGTTCCGACTCATCAGTCAGCAGTGGCCTGTATATAACGGAGTAATAGTCGTAGGCGGCTTCCAATATGCTGGATTGGGTGCAGATCTTGCCACCAGATGGGGTGACCACCTACGTAATGGAACAGTATTTTGTGTCCTGTCAAATCAACCAGGCCAAGAGTGTGGCAGGTCTGTTGCCTTCTCGGTGTATCTTGGTGGTGTGAACCTTAAAGCTGTATCCCTAAAGTCTTCAAGAGGTGCTGCGTAGGTGGTCTTTGTCTCTGCCAGCCCAGTCACAGAAGCCAGAGTGGTGTTAGACACCTTGCTAAGGGCAGCTAGGTGATGCTCCGCCATCTTAAAATCTGTCTGTAGCATGCTGCGGGCTTCCGCTACCTTACTGGTACAAGCACCCCTAGTCACAACTTTGAGGGCATCCCTTTTCAGGGTCCTGAAGGACGCCGTTTTGTGATTTTCAGAAAAGTAATGGCGGATGCTGGTTACCTGCTCGTGGCGGAAGACCAGATCCTCAAGACAATCTCCGGGCAGTCTCCAAGTGGAAGTGGAGGGTAAATGGAGCCTCCACCTGAGGGTCAGCAGATGTTCGTCTTTGTCAGAGAAAACCCGGCCCAAGTAATCTGTATGCTAGATCAGGCGGAGAACAGTGGGAGAGCATAGAAGTGGTCGAAGCGTATGTAGAGGTTATGTGGGATAGAGCGAAATTAATACAATTTTGTCATGGAGTGTCGGGATCTCCATGCATCCATCAGTGACCAGTGGTGTACCCAAGCTGAGAAGTGCTCTGTCTGTACATATAAACAACAAAATAACTGCCAGTACTGCCACTCTATTCTAATCTCTTTTTCCAGGAAACATATTGATTTGAAACAATATGCACCATGGACTTCTTTTTCAGTCAGAAAATAAATCAATTTATTTTATTTAATTTTTCATCAAAGGAACTTTTTCATATATTTATATACTTGTGATTTACATTTGCACCATAGCACATTCTAAAAGACACAAAAATGAATTCCATTCACTCTCTATCCTACTCACATTCCTACTCATCCATTCATACATCCATCCAACATTTTTCTTTTTACAAAGACAATATATACATTCTACAGAATTTTTACAAAAAACAACCATGGGAACACATTTTACTTAATTGTCTAATTTGTGTTATAAGAAATACTCCTAAGGTTGTGTGAATAAACTGGTCTATGCGTTTCGAACTCCCTCAGTTGAGGGGAGTTCTCATCAGGAACACGTAGCTGGAAGACAAAATGACAAAAATGTGTCAGCTAAGGGATGCCCTTCCCAATTGGGCCCAAACCTTTTGTGCATGCAAAAACGGGTTACACATCTGGCCCTATATTTTCAAATAGTTTTTTTCAAAATGTGTAACTCTGGTACAGCTTGTTGGATTTTTTTCATTTTGGTATTAATTTACCAATAAAAATATCATCTATTTTTAACCCCTGTATGGAGTATTTTTGTGGTGTTTTCGTTATGTTACACAAATACTTTACACATTGCCTCTTTAGACAAGCCTGACTGATCTGTGGAAAGCTACCAGAAGGTGAGCACAGGTTATCTTTTAGAGTGAATCTAGCTTACCCAGGCACAAGAGGTGGTCCCTACTTGGACATGGTAGACATGTCTGCCAACAAAAGACCCCCTTTCTAACACTTCCAGATCTAACAACATGTTCAACAACCTTATAAATACTTGCGTCTCCACAGAAGTTACCACTGCCACTTCCGGCCATAGTCATTACAGATCCATTCAGCACAAAATATAAAGATACTAGCTAGTAAACCTAATGAGACCGACTATATCAAGGGAAATCTCCTCCCAGGTTGCAGAAGGCAATCTCCTCACCACCATAGGTTGAGTTCTGCATTTCACAATTCATACACTATCTAGAAACTCAACACAATCCCTCAGCTTTCTTTCTACCATAATATCCATCCCTGTCCACCAATAGTCAGTTCTAATCCTCATTTTGGTTTTTGGCTTCTCAAGGTGGCTTTATTGAGCCAATGTAATGATGTGATTCCTTAAAGGAGTGGGAGGAGCCAACTCACTTCCTAATGAGCAGTTCACCGCACAGCGTAAACTCCAATCTTACTTTGCCTGCTTTCTCACAAACCTCTTTCCTTGACCAACCTGAGGACGTCAGTTGCCTAACAAGCTGCAACACCTAATCCTTCCTCATCTCCTCTACCCACTCTTCCTCTAGAATAGCTCCACTTGTGACCTCACAGACTTTCATTTCTTTATCGTACATCTCACCACCAAAGATATCCTCTTTCCCGTCGCTCTGATGGTTCTTGCAACACATGTGAGTTAAACAATCCGCTAAGATGTTCTTAGCACCAGGAATATACACAATGCTAAAATTTTAATTCTACAAGGCAATCACCCACATTCATATTTTGGTGGAAACTGCATCAGTTCCCTTGGACATAATGATTTCCTTCAGGTGCTTGTGATCTTTCTTAATTGCAAAGTTACTTCCCCCTAAACATGTTCTAAGCTTTCTCACTGCCCAGGACACTCCCAAAGCCTTCTACTGAATCACTGAAAACTTTCTGTCTGCTCCTCCAAAACGCATTGAAGCAAACAAAATAGTTCTCTTTTTGCCATCAACCACTTGCATAAGAACTGCTCCCAAGCCATTTGCAATTAGTAAAGTTTCCTGCCCTGGTTCAAAGGTTCAAAACTGGACAGGCTAGGACCGTCCTTAAACTCTGCTCATCTTTCCACTTAAATTCACTACACTTTTTTAGCAATTCCCTCATGTTCTTACTCTTCTCAGTACAATTTTCCACAAATGTGCGTAGTACTCAGCCATGCCAAGGAACTTCACCAACTCATCCTTACTTTCCAGTATCAGCATATCACTGATCACACCCACCAATTCTTTCCTTGGGAGGATAGCACCTGAGGAAATCTGATGCTCCAAATTCTCTATGTTGTTCAGATTAAATTTACACTTGTTTAGCTTCAGAAAGAGACAACTGTAATCCAGTCTTGAAAGGACTATGTGCAATCTTTTGACCTGCTCTACCACCGAAGTACCAAACACTAAAACATCGTCCTGGTATATCTTGGCCCCAGGTATCTCTTCCAATAGGTTTTCCATTACCCACTGGAACATGGACATACTAAATTGAAAGGCATTCTGACGTACTTGAACGTACCATAGGGGATGATAAAAGATGTCATATCTTGAGACAACATATGCAATTTTATCTAATGATAAGAGGACATTGAGTCAAGGCAAGAGAAACACTTGACATCTACTATTGAACTCAACATCTTTGTTATATTGGGTAGAGCGCTGTGATCCTGTTGCAAAACTCAGTCACTTTGTAAATAGCCTATAAGTTTAATGGTCTGTCTCCATACCTTCTCAGTTTTATATCTGGTTTGAACAACTCTACTTTTCCTCTTGATTCCTGGTTGTAAAATTCCTTGGGCACTAACGTGATTTTGACTCCAGAATCAAACAGCATGCTTACCGTTGCACCTCCAACACACACAACACCCACAGAACCTTGATCACCCTTAGTGCCAAATAGTAGCACAATCACATTACAATCATCCTCTGAAACATATTCCACTTCTCTCACTTTACCTTCATCAATATCGGACCAGCAATTTGCTCTAAAGTGACCTTTGTGCCCACAGTTTTTACAAACTTATTTTCACCCTGGGCAGTCCTTGCTTTTAGCTTGATGTGAAGCAGTATTACAATTGAAACAACAAAGTTAAGCCTTGTTCCCCTCCTTCGGGTCATCTTTCTTGTATGTTTTAACTCTCACACTCCTGATCTTGTCACCATCACCACTTTCATGCATACTGTATTCTTTATCAATGACATCAACACACGCCATTGAGTGCTGTGGTTAGTAAATCGTTAAGAATTGGGTTGTCGTTTTACCACAATGCACCAGTTACCTTTTCAGTGATGCAACCAAGCATGAACAGGTCCCTTAACCGTTCCTCACATGATGTCCCAAAATTACACATCGATGCCAATTTGCGTATTGATGTTATTTACTCTTCCACTGAATCGTTAGATCTTTGCATTTGAGTCCCAAATTGGTACCGCACCAGCAGTGCACATATTTTGGAAAGATCATTTTTTAATGCAAATTTCAAATTCATTTAAATCAGATGAGTCTGGCTTACTCACGTAACCGTATGATACTCATACACTTTATGCCCCTCCGGACCCAAGCACTGAGTCAAGAGAAAGATCTTACGTTTGGCACTCAAAGGTGTGCCACACAACTTGGCATAATGAGTAAATACCTTCTTTCACTATGACCAGCGAAGCACAGGTTCACCAGGAGATGATAAGAAAAATGGGGGAGGACATACATTCTGGATTGTTGTAAAATACAATTCACTAACTTGATCGCAAGTTAAATTACACAGTGGAACAACGAATGAAGAGCTCCTTTTCTTATCAAGTAGCAGTTTCACTGGTATTCGGTTAGTACCCAAGAGTCCAGACTAGCCAATTTTCACGTATCCTACTTTTGGGAATAACACCAGAAAAGTAATGTTCATAGTAATTCCTGATGATGCAAAGGTAATTCCATAAATGGTTAATGACCCCAGGAGAGATGAAAATCCAAAGTATCAATCAATCCACTGCCATGCCCTGTACTGAAGTTGCTTCAAGTTGCCCAATTAATGTAGCCACAAAAACTGGTCTCTGAACACAGCCCACACAGAAATGGCTATTTTTAATGCCAATAAATCTGTTATACTGATTGTTATCAGAAATAAGACTCACTGTCCGCCGAAAACATGAGCCCCACTAATGATGACTGATGTAGTTGAATCAAATTGTTCAAATAAAAATTGGTGTATTATGGGGGGAATAGCAGCTGCTGACATTTAGCCGTACTACTGGGTATCAGACATATTCAAAATAATTGACTGGATATTGGATATATGATGATCGAAATAACCCAGCTTTTGCCTTTAATTGCATCTTTTCCTTAGGGGAGTGCCGCACAATTACTATATGAAGTCAAAAGGGAAGAAGGATTGCTATTCTGTCGTGACATTCCATGTCATACAGTGTATCATCTAAAGAACATTTTGGGCCAGATGCATCAACAAACCATTTTGGAATTCACAATTAGAAAATTGCAAAAAGGAATGCATGGAAGTGTGTTTAATACCTTCTGCTATTCATAGGGGATCACAAATAACCTACCTCATGAATATTAACGATGTAGGTCGCAATTTGCGACCCCATAGGAATTACAAAAATCATGGGGATGGTGGCCTGCTGGGGTCAGCAGACGACCATCTGCGTGATTTCTTCCTAATGATTAACCTTTTTTTTGTAAAGCAGACCGTTTTTTATTTTTTTATTTTGTTTATTTGTAGAGCGCAACAATCATCCCAAGGGACATCACAGCGCTAAGACAAAGCAAAGTACAGGCTATTGCAGGAGTATCGTTTTCTAATTGTCAGGTTAGTAGCAGGGGAATAGGTGGGGTTTTAGCTTTTTCCCGAACATTAGGTAATCTTCAGTCATACAAATTTCCTATGGGAGTTTGTTCCAGAGGGCCCCTGCTAATTTTGAGAAAGATCGGTCACCCATCCTGACTTTAGTCGTCCGCTTGACTGACGCCAGTGCCTGATGGTGGGATCTCAGGTTGCGCGAGGGTACATAAAAATCTAAATTGCCATGTAGGATTTGTGGGCCTGTTTTATATAGCTCTCTATGTGCACAGCTTAAAGTTGGCTCTTTGGCGTACTGGTAACCAATGTAACACCTTCATACAGAAGGAGGCTGAACTGTATTTGCTCTTATTGCATATCAGTTTAGCAGCGGCATTTTGGACCACTTGAAGTTTGGTGAAAAGATAGTCCGCCAGCCAAAATACAGTGCATTGCCATACACCAACCTACTCACAAGAAGTGACTGTGTCACTGTTTTTCTACAGTTTAATGGGATCCAGGGAAAGAGTCGTCTAAGAAGTTTTAGAGTGGCAAAGCTTTTCCCGCACAGTAGGCGTACTTCATTTTGCATGGACAGGGCATCATTCTTAGCAGCCTGTCTCGGTTCAGGGACAGTGCCCAGGGTCTGGGGCCACCAACTATTATCCCAAATCGCATGGGTGCCTCCGAAAAGTAGGATCTCTGATTTTCCGGCATTTAGCTTTAAGCAATGTCCAGACATCCAACATGCAATTTCTGTAAGGCAGTGTATGAGATTATCTTTAGAGTCGACTTTTGTCAGTTTATCAAACAGGGGAATTATCAATTGTTTGTCATCAGCGTAGGAACATATCTCGAAACCCCATTTCCTGCTGAGGTCTGCTAGGGAAGAATCATATATATTAAAAAGAGTAGGGCTCAGGGTAGCTCCCTGTGGAACTCCATAATTGACTCTTTTTGCAGTGGAGGAACAGGGACCCATTTGAATTATCTGGGTTCGGTTTTCAAGAAAAGACGCAAACCATACTAGGGCTTTTGAACAGAGCCCTTTTTAATAGAGAATCTGTAGCAGCTTGCTGTGAGACACAGTATCAAAAGCCGCTGTGAGGTCCAAAAGGATCAGTGCTACGGCTTTGCCCTGATCAACTAAAGACCTAATATTATCAGACACAGCTAGCAAGGTCGCCTTGGTGCTGTTGTTTGCCTAAATCCGGTTTGTGAGGGATCTAAATACCTCCAATACTTTAGACAGGTATCGTAGTTGGGAGATTGGCCTATAGTTGGATGGATCATAGATTTCGAGACCTGGTTTCTTTAAAATGGGGAAAACAACAGTTTTTTCCATATATCTGGAAAGGATGCAAGCTCTAAAGATTGAATGAGAGCTTTGGTGACCTGAGAGCATAATACTGACACCAGGCGGGAGAAAATTAAATGTGGACAAGGGACTAATGGAGATTCTTTAACCTCTATCATGGCTTTAGACACGTGTTCTTCGGAAAAAGATGACAGACTATCAAGATGACTGTGGACTGCCGGGTGAGGAGCCAAATTTTCCCAGACCGTATTGTCTTCCTTGTTAGCGGGAGTAAAGGTTGCATAGATTTTTGTCACCTTATCTATAAAGAAGTTGTTCAGTAGTTCACAATTCTCGGACGAAGGCGCCATAGATTGAGACAGTGAGGTGGGCTTAAAAAGTTCCTGAATGACTTTATAAAGTTCTTTGGATGAGCTACCAGTTTCTTCCATCCTTTCTGTATAATATTTGGTTTTAGCATCTTTTAAGGCCCCTTGATAGATTTTTGTTCCGCTAGATGGATATGTCTATCTGTGCTTGTTTTTGAGAGTCTCCATTTGTGTTCCTTGATTCTGCACTCTCTTTTCATAAGTTTTAATTTCAGTGTATACCACTTTTCTGATTGGGTTTTAGTGACTGGTTTCCGAGTAAGTTTGGGGGCACACTGATCAAGAACTTTTTCAATATCTAGTTGTAGCTGTGTAGCTAATGTGGTTGTAGGGTCTTGATACTGCAGTGTAGAGGCACAGGAAAAAAAAACACTAAATGATTCTTCCGTAATTTGATTCCAAGCCCTAGTCTTTGTCTGATATGATGTCTCAGCCTTAGGTGAATTATTGGGTAGGCTAAAAGAGAAGGAGATTAGGAAATGATCAGTCCAGAATAGAGGTTTAGTTTCATGAATGTTCAAGGATTCTATGTTAGAAAACAGTCTAAGGTGTGACCAGCCATATGAGTTGGTTTGGTGATCCTCTGGAGTAGCCGCATATAGCCATGTCATCGTCTAGGTGTTTAACCCCCGGGTTTGTACGTTTTTCATAATGTAAGTTAAAATCCCTTATAACTAGAACCTGATTTTGTTTTAGACAGAAGGGGAGAAGTTGTGTTAGTAAGCTAGTACTAAAACCAGGCAGGTAGCCTGGCGGATTATAAATGATCGCCCCTCCAAATAAATTACAATCACCCACAGACACTGAGAACCTTAGAATCTCATGTGTGTCTGCTTCAGTGACCATAATGGGAGCACAGGTGAAATGATCTTTATATAACATTGCAATCCCTCCACCTCTCTTACCGCATTTCCTATCTTGTTTTAATATTTTATATCCTATGGGTAAGGCAGTGACAATATCTGGGGTATTGTTATCATCGAGCCAGGTTTCATTAATAAAGGCCAAGTCTGGGCTCAGATCATCTAATGTCTCCCAAACCTTGCTGCTATGTTTAGGGAGTGATATGGTGTTAAAATAAATACAGTTCAAATCCTGGATATTAGAATTATGATTTGACTTTTTCTCTGAGCATCGTGCTTGTATATAATATCTTCCCCATTTACAGTGCTTACAAGAAAATGGGCCTTCCATCATGGTGGTGGATGCTCTAATACATACCTTATCTGAACTAAATGTATCACCTATGGTTAAGAGTTCTTCCATTGTGTAGGAGAGAAGTTCAGTCGTGGTTGGTAGAATTTGGGCAGAGATTTTGGCCCCTGGTCCTGGCCGCACACGGACATGCGCAGACGTGCTTGTCTTAGGCGCGCCTTCGGCATGCATTTGGCGCGCCCTCTGCGCATTGTCTTTGAAGGCTTTCCTCCAAGAAGTGGGGAGCAACTAGAGCGCTGACCCTCTTCCTCTAAGATGGTGCTCCCGCAAAAGATTAATGAAATGCTCCCGGTACTCTTCCGCACAAACAGGACCTCCCACGAAAAACGGGGTGCTTTACAAAAGGCAGTGGTCTGCAGGACCACTGCCTGCTCTTAGAAAATGCATTTACAGACATTCACAAAGGGGAAGGGGACCCATTCCCATTTGCGAATCAGTTGCTACCTACTTGAAGGAGGTGGTAAAATGTGAATGTTTTGCAACCGCATTTCTGTCGCAATACATTCATACCAATGCGATTTAGTATTAGGAAGGGGCGCCCTAAACATACCGCTTCCTAATAGCAAATCGCAACCCCATTTTGCGATTCGGTAACAGGTTACCGAATTGTAAAATAGCGGTTTTTGCATCAGAAGGGTATTCTTTTTTGAGCTCGCAGACGGTTGATTGTGCGAATTAGCTGTTTGTGATGGCAAACACTGCTTGATGCATCTGGCCCATTGTTTTCAAAATGATAACCTTCTAAAATCACATTTCTTGTACTCTATTTTACAAAGCCATATGTTTTAGGTTAACGCTGGACTTGTATTTTATAAGAAAAGTATACAAAACATTACATTTCCATCAGACTACAAGTCCCATAAGGTATCAGTGAAAGGACTATATATGGGCTATTTGTTCTCCTGCCAAGATGCATCCGCTTTTGTGAACATGCACTGTACACTGATTGTTATAGATGCAAAGCATTTGGCAAATAAGGATGTTAAACCGGACGTTTAGGGAATTTAGACGAGGCATTATTCTGTTGTACAGGGGTGTATTTTACATGTGTCATTGTTTTTCAAACTTAAAGATGCCATCAACATTGTTAATACTCCATGTACAGGGATTACATGGTGTTATATAGGCCACTTGGTCAATGATTTTGATACATTGCTTTGACAAGGTTGATTATTATTTCATTTTTGATATACAGATGTGCCTTTTTGACACATCATATTTAGTATATGTGCAAAAAAAGTCATGGATCTGGTATGACGTACAACTATAAATTCCACAGTGGTGTGAGGGCTACAATGTGCATTGAACACACATTCACTACTGAGTACACAAAAAACAGGCTTATTTCTCTAAGCTTACTACGTCCTTTACCTCCTCGAGGGATCTATTTAAAATCGTTGACTCTCTATGTTCCTTACAAACCACTGATTCCATCACAAGTTCCCAAGAGCTGTGCGACAGGATCACGCAGTTCTTTCATACTAGAATTGCGGACATCTATCATACTCTGGAAACTCAGAGAGCCCAATTGAGTCCCCTCTCTCTCCCGACCCAACCCCCCTTAGATTGCTGGGGCAAAGCATTTGGCAAATAAGAATGTTAAACCGGACATTTAGGGAATTTAGACGAGGCATTATTCTGTTGTACAGGGGTGTATTTTACATGTGTCATTGTTTTTCAAACTTAAAGATGCCATCAACATTGTTAATACTCCATGTACAGGGATTACATGGTATTATATAGGCCACTTGGTCAATGATTTTGATACATTGCTTTGACAAGGTTGATTATTATTTCATTTTTGATATACAGATGTGCCTTTTTGACACATCATATTTAGTATATGTGCAAAAAAAGTCATGGATCTGGTATGACGTACAACTATAAATTCCACAGTGGTGTGAGGGCTACAATGTGCATTGAATACACATTCACTACTGAGTACACAAAAAACAGGCTTATTTCTCTAAGCTTACTACGTCCTTTACATCCTCGAGGGATCTATTTAAAATCGTTGACTCTCTATGTTCCTTACAAACCACTGATTCCATCACAAGTTCCCAAGAGCTGTGCGACAGGATCGCGCAGTTCTTTCATACTAAAATTGCGGACATCTATCATACTCTGGAAACTCAGAGAGCCCAATTGAGTCCCCTCTCTCTCCCGACCCAACCCCCCTTAGATTGCTGGGGCAAAGCTCCCACAAGCATTTTATCCGACTTTCCACCCCTTACACTGGAGCAGCTAGACTTTCTCCTAAATACCACCAAGTCAGGCTCGCCTCTGGATCCCTGCCCTTTGAAGATCCTGAAAGAATGCAGGGAAACTCTGCTGCCTCCTCTGCTGGAGATAATGAACTGTGCCATGTCCCAGGGCATTTTTTCTACAGTTTGGAAAAAGGCCATAGTCAAGCCGCTGCTTAAAAAGCCGACTTTGGATACAGAAATCCTTAAAAATGTTCGACCTATATCGCTGCTGCCTGCCCCAGCTAAAATGCTTGAATGCCATCTCAATCAGCAACTGACCTCTTTTCTGGAGGTCTCGGGGTTTCTGGACCAATCACAGCACAGCTTCAGAAAGTTCCATAGTACTGAGTCGGCTCTTACGGTGGTAGTCGACAATATTAGATCAAAGGTCGACCGAGGCCAGACCACTGTACTGGTCTTACTTGACCTGACTGCAGCTTTTGATACCCTATCTCCTTTGACTTTAACAGCCCGGTTAAAGGAGATAGGGGTGGAGGGCCCAGCACTGAGCCTCCTGTCCTCTTTCCTCAGCCATAGAGAGCAGAGGGTCAAGCTTGGAGTGTTCCTCTCCCCTGCTAAGCCTGTGCAATGTGGGGTCCCACAGGGGTCGACCTTGAGTCCGACCCTTTTTAACATCTATGTGGCCCCACTTGCTAGGTTAGTAAGATCGCACGGGATGGAGGTGGTGTCATACGCCGATGACACGCAGATCATGGTGTCCCTTTCCCACTCGGTGAGTACCTCCGCGTTCAGCTTCAGGAACTGCATGCAGGCAGTTTCCGAATGGATGATCTTAAATTCACTGAAGCTGAACGGAGAGAAAACCGAGGTCTTGATCTTCGGCAAAGAGCAAAACATATGGTCCAATGATTGGTGGCCCCCCTCCCTGGGAACATGTCCTATGCCTGTTAAATCAGCCCGCAATTTGGGAGTGATTTTTGATACCTCACTGGACATGACGCAGCAGGTCAACCGGACTGTGTCCACCTGTTGGGGAGTCATCAAGATTCTCCGAAAGATAGCCCATTATCTTTCCCCCCAAGCTTGTAAACAGACTGTGGTGGCCCTCCGGGCATCACGATTAGACTACTGTAATACACTGTACGCGGGAATCAATAACAGCCTGATTCTACGCCTGCAGACCGTTCAGAATGCGGCTGCAAAATTTGTCTTGGGCGTTTCTAATTCGTCCTCTGCTACTCTTGCTAGGAAGAGTTTGCACGGGCTCCCGATTCATCTTAGGATCACTTTCAAAATCTTATGCTTGGTCTACAGTGCCCTAGCAGGTTTAGGTTCATTAGCCATTGGCTCTCTCCTGGTCCCCTACATCCCTAGCAGAAGTCTCCGTTCTGCTTCTAAGAATCTCCTAGCCGTTCCCCAAACAAATAGAGTCAGATGGGGTGGAAGGGCCTTCTCCTCTATGGCCCCCAAACTGTGGAATGAACTCCCTTCTGAGTTAAAAGAGCAGCACTCTCTGGCCCTCTTTAAAAAAGAATTAAAAACGTGGCTTTTCGTTGAGGCTTATCAGTAGCATGTCTTTCTGATTTTTTATTTGGTATAAGGTTTGGTTATGCACCTTGACACCCGTTGGGCTAAGTTGCGCGTTATAAATTGCTTTTCATTCATTCACACGTGGAGAAAACAATTCTAATCATTTCAGCAATTTCTGTCATTATACAATACATTAAGTAGAAAAATGGATGGGGTAACTGGCACCTGTTTCTGTCAGATTGATTTCATTAATCATTTTAGTGTGAGAATTCTTTCAATACATCTATTTGGCAATTCTAGTTACTAAAATGTCCCATTGCCCTTATCCTGATCATGTATGTACATTGAGTTGCTAAATTGAACATGTAGGTAGGAGGTATTTGGTATGATTCCTGTTTTCTTTTCAATGTTACAAAATAGATCCACAAACTGGTCATTTATTTAACCATTTTTGTTCCATTCAATATCTGTTATATTCCTGCAATTAGTTTCTCTCTCTTCATTTTTGATATGTACCCTTCCCTCCGCCATGTCATCTTGCGAGGAGGAGACATGACTTTCCAAATGGCCTTCGATAGTCGATCATAACATATGAGTATTACAGGTGTTGCGTTCCTGCCTTCTTATAGTCTGGAAGCAGTGCATACAAAGTATAAATCAACTAGATCAATGGTATATATGGCTATAGTTTGTGAAGAGGGAGCAGGTGGTATGTAAAAGAACATTACACTTCGACTACAGTGGAGTGTAACCAAAGTAAGACCACATTGCTTTAATCAAATGTATTGTGATAGTAAAAAGGGGTCCCCAATGCAAGCTGTGCCTCAGCATATCCAAATACATGTTTACACAATACGACTGCACACTCAAAAACCTTCTCCCCCTTGGGGTATGGGGTTGAGGGCATGCAACATCCATCACCTACTCCCATAGCACGTTGGTGAAACCAAGCATAGAGTGAACAGACTCCACAAGTCATCCTATGAGCGTTGCACATTGGTCACAGCAATCACTCAATCCAATTTTCTGGTCAATAATTTCCAACACGGACTCATGCTATTTGTCTAGATCTGCGCTCCAGACAACTGTGGCACACCCCTTATTATTTCATCCATAATTATGCCTATCTCAGAAAAACAAGGTCTCTCCTGCTCTCTTTGGAAGTGGCTTTGCCGTCATAGGTCAGTGGAGTGAGTGGTAGTTTGTTTGTTTTATATGGAGGCAGTAGGGGTTGGTATTGGTAACTGTACATCAGCTGTACCCTGGTGGATCACCACTTGATTTTGATAGACACCCAGCATACATTTTCCTGTCTTCCATTGCCATTCTCTAATGACTATAGCTTGCAATTCCTACCATGGTGTTGGGCACATCTATATATGGAATTCAGTGTACCACCACACCAAATCTGATGGACGTACGATTGTCACTGGAGAAAGGTGCACCTATTGATGGAGGAGGGCAAGACCACCAATCATAAGAATCAGAACAGCCCTCCAAGACATTCAGAGGGACCTGGAGCCTGAATGTGTGAACCAAGTTTCCATGAGATAGCGAAGGGGCAATTGGCGTCGGAAACCAGTCCTAAAACGTCCAATGGTTTGGGATGGACGTTCCAGCGCCTTAAGACACATTCAGGTGAGTAGCTGTGCTTTACCAACCCTGATTGATTGATTGATGGATTGATGGATGAGTTAAAGGCATAATAAGTAGATTCAGAGTTAAAGTGACTGGATTGGGAGAAATGTCTGAGGTAACAGGTTGGCAACAGCATTGGGACCCTCGCTGGATGACTTCTGCAAAGCACAGAAGGAATACCCAAATCTCAAATGGCTTTCACAACAGGCCAGGGCACAGGACAACTGGGAGACCAATGCTGATCAACTGGTCTACTGGTAGGATGAGGTACGCTAAAACAAGCCTATTGTTTGTGCATCTGGGTCTAATAAAATTCTGGTGGCCCCCCAGAGCTATTGGGAATTCCTACTGGAACTGGCACATGGTATCTGATTACCAGGACACACAGGGCAGGCCAAAACATCTGTCAAGTTGGATAACCATGTTTACTGGACCACATGAGGCAGAAAATAAGTGTATTTTGTTGCTCTTGCTTGCCTTGTCAAGCCAAGTAAAGAGGAAAGATTAAGGCCACTGATTATTGGAGATCCAAATGGAAGCGACCTCCCAATAGATCTATACTAGACATGGTGCATTATGTGATTACTTTCACACCTAAGATGAGTCAGTATGAAAAAAGCCAGCCAAAACCTGGAAGCAAATCAAGTACTTAAAAAACACAGCGGTTTGATTACAAGGTGTATCAGGTTGAATACCAGCACGATTAGAGGTTTTAGGGGATGAAACCAATAGAGCCCCAAGTACTCCCAAATAGATGTACCTGCCCGTAAGTTACCTTGTAGATCTTCAGACTCCAGGGTCCTGCATGTGTACAGGATGAAACCTCCCTACTGCAGCTCAGAAATGATCATGTCTCTGGTGACTAGAGAAAGGAGAAAAAGAGGAGTGCGAGCACCTTCCAGATCGTTTATCACATTATGAGAAGGGTGACTCAGTGGAAAGAGTTGTACTCTCTCCGACTCTGACTGAGAAACAACAATGGCACTGTCACCAGCTGCTGGGACTCTTGCCTCACTGTTTTTGCAGACACCCATGCACACCATTTGTAGTGCCCATGATGTACACACAAGTGATAAAGTGCCTGTAGAAACTAAGATTTACAGGCTGTTGGACTTGATGATGCCCAGCATCAAGGAAGAAAGGGGTGCCCAAAATGTTTGACCTAGATGGTGATTGAACCTTTTATCAGTTGTTGATCCAGTCCAGTGATTTTAGTACCAAAAGTCGCCCTGCAGGGAGCAAATTCAGAGATGAAGGTCTGTGTGGGCTACGTGGGGTTCAATGCAGTCACAATGACTGATGTCCACCCGACACCAAGGCTTGATGAGTTCACTGACCGGTTATGAAGTGCCTAGTTTTACAGTACATTTCATTTTGATTCAGGGTAATGATAGATTTCCCTAACACAGAGAGCATAGGAGAGGTCTGCATTCCCTAACCCTCCCCCGCCCCACCACCCCATAACACTCCCACTGCTTAACAGGAATTGGTCATCAGGGAGAAATACTCAAACAACCGGCAGAACGAAGCACAGAATTAAAATTCGCTCTGGTAAGTTCAGGATTCAAAATGTGCTGACAGGATCTGCCCTTCTGAGCAGGGGTGTCATCAACTGTTTGCTTTAGCAGCTACGGGGGGGTGGGCTCTGGATGGGCGTCTTCTGACTGCAACTCGGCAGACAAAGACTCATACCTAAAGTAAAAGTGTAGGAGGGTGGGTGGGTTTTGTGGATGGATGGATGAGTGGGTGAAAGGTTTGATGTAAGGATGGATCGGTGAAAGGGGACTTGGGGACTAGGGGACTTTAATGTACATAGTGAATTACTGGATAATGTGGAGGTCCAATCTCTGTTAACCGATCTTTCCCGTAAGAACTGTATTGCCTCACAACTTATGGAGGCAGGCAACGCCCCCAAGGTTTTGTATCGGATTCTTCAGACCTTCACTAAACCCATGGCTTGCGAGAGTCCTGATCTATCGTCGCAACAATTATGCAACAATATTTCCCTCTATTTCACCAACAAGATAGGCAGGATTTATAATAAAATCACTGACTCAAGCCTTTCCATGGGCCAGCCCTTGGTGCCATCTCAGGAAAGCAGGGTTGCAAATTCCATCATGCTTACTGAGTTTCCTGCTGCTTCCCTGGGCGAGGTAGAGTACCTTATTGGTCAAATCAAGAGTGGTTCACCATAAGACTTTATCCCGGCAAGAATTTTGTCATCGGTCGGCAAGGTACTCGGTCCTGTGATCCAGTCCCTTGTCAACCTTTCTCTTTCCGAGGGCCGGGTTCTACAGGAGTGGAAGACGGCACTGGTGAGACCCATTCGGAAGAATTCTTCCATCTCATAGACAGAACTGTCCAACCTCAGGCCCATATCTCTCCTCCCGTACCTGAGCAAATTAACGGAAAAGCATGCTAATATCCATCTGTCAAGCTTTATCGAGCGAACAGGAAGTCTGGATCATTCTCAGTCCGGCTTCAGGCCACATCATAGCACCGAATCAGCGCTCCTTTCGGTGGCAGATGACATCCGATTGTCCCAGGATAAAAGGTAATCAGTGATTTTGGTGCTATTGGATCTATCGGCAACATTCAATACTATATCCCATGACATCTTGCTCAGGCGTTTGGTAGAGGTTGGGCTTGAGGGTTCGGCATTGGCCTGGATGAGGAGCTTTTTATCTGGCCATACACAGAGTGTAACTATGGGATCATTTCGATCTGCCTCTGTAGAGCTCACAAAGGAGGTGCCACAGGGATCATGTTTAAGCCCTACTCTCTTTAACATCTATGTGGCCCCCTGGCCAGTATTATGAGATCATATGGGTTTATCCCAGTGTCATATGCTGATGACACTCAGCTCCTTTTACCATTCAAGTCATTAAGCTCCATGGTTAACAGTCCTTTTCAGAAGGCATGAAGGCGGTCTGTCAATGGATGGCCCTGAATTTCCTACAGTGCAATGTGGGAAAAACGGAGGTTATGCTTTTTGGGGAAGCCAAAATGCTGTGGACTCCAGACTGGTGGTCCCCAGATCTAGGCCCCGTCCCTAGCCCTAAACAGGTGGTAAAGAACCTGGGTGTGCGGCTGGATCTAGATCTATATTTAAAGGACCACGTAAACTTGACAGTCGGGTCCTGCTTTTATGTAATTGGACTACTTCGCAAAGTGTTTCCTTTACTTCCAGACACAACTAGGAAAACGTTGGTCCAGGCCTTGGTGCTCAGTCGCCTGGATTATTGCAACGGGCTGTTGGTATCGGCAAACAATGGTGTACTTAGCAGGCTTCAGGTGGTTCAAAACACTGCTGCAAGGCTGGCCCTGAATGCCCCACCTAGATCTCCATCACGCCCTTTGTTTGAAAAACTACACTGGTTGCCGATTCGCCAACGGATCAAATTCAAGATCTGCTGTGTGGTCCACAAGGGTATACATGGTCTAGGCCCATCTTATCTGGCAGAAAAGTTCATTCCCTGCAACCCAACACGTACCCTCCGCTCTAGTAACCAGTCTTTTTTGCAAGTCCCAATTGTTAAAAAGGCAAGACAGGGTGGAAAAGCCTTATCCTTTCTCGGCCCTGGCCTCTGGAATAAACTCCCTGATTCTCTTAGGCATTGTACGGACCATCTGACCTTTAGGAAATGGCTACAAACCTTTTTGTTCCAGGCTCAGCACCTTCTCTAGATTCTTAGCTCTTCCATTCTTACCTCTCACGTTGCGTTGGGTGCAGAGATACTCCTTCGGGAGTTGATTCTAGCGCTGTACAAACCCATAAATAAAGAGAGGAAGGATGAATGAAGGGACGGATGAGTAAAAGGACGAATGGATGGATAAGTAAAAGGGTGGATGGGTGATGAAAGAATGGAAATGAGTGAGTGACAGGATGGAGATGATGAAAGGGTAAATGGATGGATGAGTGGATGGATGGAGTGAACGGCTGGGTGGATGAAAGGTAGAAAGTTTGGATAGAAGGCTAAGTAAAAGTATGGATGGATGGATGGATGAGTGAATGAAAGGACAGATGTAAGGATGAATGAGGGACAGAATGGATGGATGAGTTAAAGGGAGGGTAGTTGGGTGGCTGGATGAAAAGGTGGATGGATGAATGAATGGAAGGATGAATGGACAGATGAGTGAAAGGGTGGGTGCATGAGTGAATAAAAGGATGGATGAGTGAAAGGGTAAAGAGATGGATTAGTGGACGGATAGGTGGAACATTGGATTGGTCAGTGAAATGAGGAATGGCTGAGTGAAAGGGTGAATGGAAGAATGAGTGAAAGGGAGGATTGATGGATGGAGTGAAAGGGTGAATAAATGGATGAGTGAAGGGGTGAATGGATGAGCAAAAGAATGCATGATTGAAAGGATAAATGGGTGGATGAAAGGGGGATGGATTAGTGAAAGGATGGACGACTGAATGAAAGGATCAATATGTTTGATGGATAGGTTTGAAGATAGATGGATCGTTTGGATATGGATGGGCAGGAGGATAGATGGAATGGTGACAGACTGAATAGTGACAGCGCAGAAGAGAGGCTAGTACAGACCAAGGTCATTAGGGAAAAATGGGGAGGAAGATATTTCTCCCACCTGGCTCCCAAATTATGGAACTCCCTACAATTGGAACTCAGGTGGATAGAAGGGGAGAAAACATGGCTGTTCAGGCAATATCTGTAAGGTTTACCTTGCCCAAACTCAGTACCTGACTGCACAGCGCTGGGAAGCCTAAGGGCAGCCATGCGCTTTACAAATCCATCATTCATTCATGTTGAAAGAAAGATTGAATAGATGAATGAATGTACAGGTGAAATGCTGGATATCAGCAGGTCGATTGAAGGATGAAAGGCTAAATGAATAGATGCCATGATACAGGAGACAAGCAACATCTTCTGGATAGAGGTCACAATGACTTGCATCACTTGCTTGGTGCCATGAGAGCTTTGGTTCAAAGTGGCGGGTATTCTACTTTTCTGGATACTTCCTTGGTTCTGAGAGCTCTCCTAGAGCCTGGCAGAGGAAGCAGTACTCATCAAAACAGGGTTTTGGTTTATACGGGGTCAGAGACCATTCTGGTAGATGAAAGGAATACTTTATGTAATATGTTATAATAATTTGCTAATTATGAACAAATACCTGAAGGTGTCTAGGCGCTAGCACAGAGGGAGCAAGATAACAAGTTCAGTGAAATTATTTATTGAAGAGCCAGTTTTTTAGGATCTTTCTGAACAGAAGCAGATTCAGAATTGACCTGATAGAAAGGGAAAGCCAGGTCCATTCCTTATCAGTAAAGTTTAGAAAAAACTCTTGCTCACCAATTTGTTTGTTTGAACTTATTAACAATTAGTTTTCAGGTGCCTGTTGACTTTAAGCATCTTTCTGGAAAATACCACTGAAATGCTTGTTTATAGAACTCAGGGCCAGCTCCATACAGAGATTTGTGGGCAAGGCAGAGAACTTTAAATTTGATGAGCTGCCTGACAGGTACTCAATGGAGATTTTTAATAGCTTGTGTGATCGATTGCTGTTTGGGGATTCCAGTAAGCAAACTAGCCACTGCATTTGATAAAACCTGAAGCTGATTGAGGTGTTGCTGCTGCATGTTAAGATATAAAGCATTGCAGTAGTAAACCTTGGAAAGTATGAGAGCCTTGATCACCGTTTTTGAGAGCTGTCTGGAATGAAAGGAAAGACCTTTCGAAACATGCTCAGGACATGAGACATCAAGGGTGTGACTGCATTGGCCAGCAATCCAGAAGTCATGATCACACCAAGATTTCTGGCCTTGGACGGAGTCCATAAGGAAGGGGAGTTTCCAAACAGGATGACCTTGGTATTTCCTGAAATTACTTTTAAACCATTCATGGGCATCCAATTTCCTACAATACTCATGCAGTCATTAAAGATGGAAACTGATTGGCAGTTTGAAGTAGACTGAACCACCTTAATTTGGGTATCATCTGCTTAAAATGTGACCGTCAGCCTGAAAAATCTAATGAGTGAGACCAGGGGTTTAATATAAATGTCAAATAACATAGGGCTCAGAGTGGAGCCTTTAGGGAGCCCGCATGGCTGTGAGAAGGGGTTGGACATAAATGGATCCAGGGCTACCACTTCAGATCTCCCATACAAGAAGGATTCTAGGAGTTTAAGTGCCAGCCCTTGATCTCGACAACCCAAAGACGCTTGCCCAAGACCTTATGGTCGACCGTATCAAAGGCTGCAGATAAATTGAGGAGTATTAGCTCCGCGTTGCCGCCTCCGTCAACTACGGACCTGATCTTCTTGGTTGTTTTGATGAAGGCGGTTTCAGTACTATGGCTGCTTCCATATCAAAATTGGGTGGTGTCAAGTAGCTTGTGTTCAGACAGGAATTAGATTATCTGATGAATTATGGCCTTTTCTATTACCTTGGCTGGAAATGCCAAGCAGGAGATTGGCCGATAGTTATTTGATTCGTTGGGATTCAGATTAGTCTTTTTCAGCAAGATTAGCCAAGATTAGCCACCTTGAACTTAAATATGCTGGGAATCTTTACACTAAAGCATAGAGAAAATAGACATGGCAAGAAAGTCAGGGGTTCAGGGTAGGAGGAAGTCTTCAATTACTGTATAGTGCAAAGAATGAGACTGGCACCTCACACTATCGCCTAACATCATTCATGGTTCTATTAAGACTACATCTGAAGGAGAAGAAGGTCCTTCATGAACAAAGAATGTTTAAGGACCCTTAACACCTCCTGCTAGCATCCAGTGTCCACTATGCTCAGATGGCTGATCTCCAATTTGCTACTCCAGGGACTGAAAAAGCAAGACTTCTGACTCCAATAAGGTCCGGCTGACCACTGATGACTGAGCTCCGCATTGGCCAGCTTGTCAAAAGACTGGGTGCAGAGAAGCCTGCCATGAAGATTTAAGGATTGCAGGAGTGACCAAGAGGAACTTACCAGCCTCTGGAGAAAAGTGGGGCTTATTAATATTTCTACCTCCAGAATACAGACACCTGGTGCCTATATGCACGCTCTGAAGGTCTTTGGTTTTAAGAAGTGACCAGGAAGGAACTTTCTCAGCCACTGTAGAAAAGTAGGATTTAGGGGCTGATTTATTTTTTAGCAATCAGCTAGTACAACCTACTTGCTCTCTGGATAAGTAAGATTGAACGCCTTGGAGCCGGGCCGATGCGACTTTTTCTCACCATAGCGTGGGGACACGCCGAGATGGCGTCACCATGCGCTTTATAAATTCCTTTATTATTATTATTACTCTGCCAGAGCAAAAGAGTAAATGACCCGGTTGCCCTGGCAGAGGTGCTGACCAACGAAGTATGAAATGCCAGTTTGCCTGGCGGGCATTTCAAGCATTGATAGGAACCACCATCAAGGCAGTTGCTGTCAGTGCATTGTAACTTTGCCTGTCGGCTCCATCAAGCATGATGAAGACGTCGGGCAGAGTTTAAAATATATATATAAATTCTCTAAACAAAAATATCAAAGTGGAATTCTTTTCCTGAAAATAAAAAAAGCTTCCTCCCTCGCTATGGGTTTTACTTCCTATGGAGATGTGAGGATTGAGCACGTCTCGCGGCCTTTCACTGCCCGGTTTTTCCAAGCAGTGACAGGCATTGAGAAACGGATGTATGTCCACCCATTTAAATAAAGTGGATGGACATACAGCTTAGTCTCCAACACCCCTTACTCTGTCTGACGAGCTTAGCCACGGCAGAAACTAAGTGCCTTCCGCCATCATCAAACTATGGTCTTCCTGCATTTAAAGCAGGCTGGTGGACCATAGTCTTGGTGGGGAGAGTACTCTGTTGACGTTGCAATGGAGTTACTTCCCCGCCAAGATCTTAATCAAGCCCTTAGCCATTTTTCTACCTCCATGGGAGGGGGACAAGTTCTGAAGCTTGCCCCAGCCATTCTTACTCTTGGAGGGAAAGGAAATTAGGTTTATGCTCTTTGCCCATCCTGCCTTGCCCAGGTACAGCTTCCAGTCTTGCCCTGTTGTTGGGTTTGATAACCAAAAATTCTACTATGTCTAAAGGCAGAGCATCTGACTGGGGAAAGGCAGCAAATCTATTGTAACCAACGAGCAACAATAAAATCCTAATTTGAGCACTTGGGACCAAAACCAATGGCTATAGCAGATGCATTATAATGCAGTGTCTGACTTAAAGGAACCTTTGATGGCTTCAGCTTTGTAACTTTCCAGGTGCAAAACTTTGAGCTCAAAGAAATAGACTAAGGGCCTGTTCAGAGACAGAGTCACGACAGACAGAGTAATCGTCTTAGAGATGTCTGCCGGTCCAGTGAGTATCTCTAGTCATTGGCAGTAACCTCCACTTGGTTATGCACTTTCAATAAGTTAAATTTTGAAATGAGGGTTCTGTCAAACATGATGGTCACCCATCAAACCTTTTACTAGTTTCTTCAAAAATGAAACCTACAGCTGGATTTTGTTTTTGAAAGAACAAAACTAAAGTACCCCGCCCACCATCGGAGTTAGATGGTAAGGGGCAGTATAAACTGCCCATTCAATGCCCATTCTACATCAGGTGGGCCGTCAAATGGCCAAACCTCCAACAGCCCTTACTTAGTTGGGACGTTGGAGGAATAGGTCAGTACCGAGTTGAAGTAGGTTCTGTAGCTTACATATTTAAGGTCCGCCCAACTGCAAATCAGGAGAAGATGCTCCATCAACTTTGTGAATGAGTACCCTCACCATCAAAATCTAAATCAGCCCCTAATTCCCAAAGTAAATACCTTGACATCTCCGACGTGCATGGTATAGCCAAACTATACTCTATTGCAGTCAGCTTGCAGTCATATCTATTTTCCGCCGAACTGACATTTTCCATTCACACTTTATATTTTCTAGGCATATGTTGCCTTAATGGTTTAGAAGTTTCGTATCACCACTTATCTGTTGTGCTATGTTAATTTCTTTGAAGCATTTTTGCCTATTAAATAATTTTCTCTATATTGGGAAGTCTGTTATGTTATCTTCTTGACTTTAAAATTGTTTATTTTGGTATTTGGTAATTGGTATTGTCTGAACTAAACTTGCATTCCGATGGGGAAGTGCCTGCTGAATCTGCCCACACCTAGCAGGGATTGAGCAGAGATCCTCTATGAAATGAGTCGGCGCCTAACCAAAGTGTGTTTATTACTTTTGTTCCGGAAACCCTTTTCCCAAAGTAATACCTTACTTTCTGATGCTTTTGCAACATTCACAGAGATTTCTGTTTCATAGATTGAAGTTCAAAAATTAAACATACTGCCATAAATATCTCAACTCTGCTAATGACTGTTTGCACGAAAAATAGCTTACATTAGCTGAAAAGCTAGTGCTTCATTTCTCTGTTGAAATGGCAGTTGTAATTATGTTCCACGACCTCTCTTTCACACTGTGCTAGTTGTGAAAGAGGCATTCTGACATTACAACTCAACCATAATAACCCATTACAGTACAGTAGCAACTTGATTTTCTTAGTACAGGCGACTTGACATGTCACAACTAAAATGCAAAAAGAAAATTAGAGACATGTTTTATATATATTTATAAACATTGCAAGCTTTATTGTAAATAATACATTACATTTGCGCACACTTACCTGTCATATGAAGAAGTAAAGGAAGCACTCTTAGATGCCATTCCTCCAACTTTTTTTCTGGAACCCAAATACTGTTTATTACACACTATAAGGTACCACTACTGCATGTATTCTGAATAATATGAATCACCATGGATGTATGCGATCAGAACCCATTGGTGATATTCCAAAAACTGAGTGGTCCGTATTAAAAGAATAAAACCCTGTTCTGAATATTGTTATTAAAGTTAGTTGTAACATCTTTAGTCATTAGTCATGTGTAATACATCTCGGGCCCGATTCACAGAATAAACCTAAGACTCAATCCTAAACTTCCTACTATTTTGGTATTCACAGAATGCACTTACTACTTTTGGCATTCACAAAATGCACTTACTACTTTTGGCATTCACAAAATGAACTTACTACATTTGGTATTCGCAGAAGTTAGGATTTTGTCTTAAATTTGTCTTAAGACAAACTTAAGACAGACTTAAGACAGAATTTTGTCTTAAGTCTGTCTTAAGTCTGTCTTAAGTCTGTCTTAAGTTTGTCTTAAGACAAAATCCTAACTTCTGTGAATACCAAAAGTAGTAAGTTCATTCTGTGAATGCCAAAAGTAGTAAGTGCATTCTGTGAATGCCAAAATAGTAGTAAGTTTAGGATTTTGTCTTAAGTTAGTTCTGTGAATCGGGCCCAAAGTAATTTGCTACTCTTCAGCAACAATTTATTATAGGTTAGTTATGATGACACATGTCCTCTACTAGAGCCAGTTGACACAGTAAACTCAGGTCACTGAGCAGCATCGCAACTGCTTTTTAATTAATTCAAATATAACTAGGTTCGGATTCAGATGTAGGTTTGCTAATTTAAATATTAAATAAATCCACTAACAGTTATGTTGGCCTTTTGTTTTGATTGCGGGCACTACGAGGGTTTCTCCAGAATCAGCTGACGGGTCACTTGAGACGCCGAGCAGCCGAGCAGAGCTCAGCAAGCAAGGGGCGATGAGCGCCTTAGAGCCCTTCACCTGTTGGAGGGAGAGCACTTTGATTCCTGAACTCCCAGGCAACTCTAGACTTTGCAGACAGTGTCAACGGCAGTGGCTGCAGGTAAGCACAGGAGTGCAAGAGCGCGGTCGCTGTTAGTGGTGACCACTGAGTGAGTGCCCAGGTGCGTCCGCGGAAGCGGCCCAACTAGGTTGGGTGAGGCTTGCGGCTCCCCAGTGTGCCCTGCTCTCTGGCTACTTCCCCTCCTGCCCCCTGCTATTTGCCCACCGCAATAGCGATAGCCATTACCATCCGCCGCTTGCCTTCCTTCTCTCCCCATGTTAATTGGGCGTAAATTGATCCCAAACGGTCCGACTGATTCTTCTCAGCTTCCTAGTAAGCTGAGAAGAATCAGGCGGACCGTTTGGGATCAATTTAGGCGTATTATTAGAACACAAATGCCTGACATTAAATAGGCCCTCAGAGCTATAGTTACAGCCATAGTCATTGCCACAACTACAATCATAACTACAATCATAACCGCTACAATGGTTTTTACCTGAGCTTGACAATCTTTGGCACTTTATATAGTTATACAGTGAAGAAACCCACTAAAGCAGAGTGTGGGTACAGGCTGAAGAGTTCACCTATTTGCGGACCATGTAACTCAGGTAACAAACTAATCATAAAAAACTAATAAGGGGGTCATGAGGTCGAGCAGAGTAAGGAGGACTCCCTTAAGACCAAAATCTAAATAAAAAAAGAGAAAGTAAACAGAGAGGGTTCAAGTGCCCTTGGATTAGGGTCCGCCTCCGATAAAACTAGTAAAAAAGGTAAATACAATCAGGGGTGACAGATAGCTAACTTGAAGCAGTCTCCAGAAACTCAATTGGGAAAAATCGTATAAGCATTGAGGGGGCACCTCAAAGGAAAAGCCCTTGCACACTCCAACCAAAAATTTAAATGTTAGACCTGGCATTATTGGCATGAGTCTCTCCTCCATTTTTTCATCTGTTTGCCTCCTCTGTTTACGATGTTTTGCTGGAATATTGCTCTGGGCACTGTGCCACTACTGATCAGTGCCACAGTGCAAGTGCTCCCTATGTTAAATTGGTACATTAATCGGATTCCATGTTTGGCTTATTTGGTTTACTGTCAGTCCCTAGTATAGTGCACCAGGAGTGCCAGGGCTTGTAAATACAAATGTTGCTGGTGGGCTTGCAGGACTAGTTGTACCACCCACAGAAGTGGCCTAGTAAAATATGTCTAAGGTCTGCCATAGCAGAACCTGCGTGCAGTCTGGTACTGTCATGCTGACTGCGCAAGTACACCTACTTGCCAGTCCCTAAAACCTTCCCTTAACTTCATGTTAGTCACCCCTGTGGTAGGTCCAAGGTCAGGGTGCATTGTAAGCATAAGGTAGGACAAGCCCTGATGTGTGTGGCATGTCCCAATAGTGAATTATAGCCATTTTTGGTTTTCACTATTGTAAGGCTACCTGCTCTCCTTAGGCCAGACTGGGCTGCTGGAATTATTACACTATATAATCCTAACAGACTCAGAGAGCACGGTGGAAAGTCGAGTTTAGTATCCCTGAACTCAGAATTATGATAACACATCCTTTAGGATGGATGGTTTTTAGATTCTGAGTTCGAAACTAGCACTTTTAGAAAGTGACTAGTTTCTTGTCTAACTATTTATCGGTCTCTGCTGGTTTGATGTGTGTGTGACAGGGGCTGGGTGGCTCCAGAAGTCTGAAGGAGTCAGTGTGGGGTGAATGAGGCATTTGCGTTTAGAGTGGGGGAAGAGTAGTTCCTGATAGCCTACCCCGCCTGACACAATGCTGGCTCAACCTCCTGCCGGGCGACTGATGGCTCTGCCCCTGCCAGTGACAATGCTGGCTCCACCTCCTGGCGGGCGACTGAGGACCCTGCCCTGCACAGTGAATAGGCCAGGTGCCTCGGCCTGGCAACACCTACAACAAACCCAGGATGGGGGAAATCTCCCTGCATGGACAAAGGGATCAAAGCAGAAAAAGGGTATAAGAGAAGGACACCTGAACCAAGCAATTTAGATCACTTCTGACAAGGAAACCTACACCAAGGACAAGAAGCCTGCTGATCCAAAGACTTGCCTGCCCCTTCTGCCAGTGTGCTGTTTGCTGGGGGGAATCCTGCAGTTGCTTCTTTATTTTTGCCAAGGAACAAGGAGAGAGAAACTGAGTGTGTACTCTCAAGCTTTGCCAAGAAAATCTCCAAGGGCTGGAAGAGTGCCAGTCTCCTGTTGAAGTCACAGGGCTAATCACCCTCATCGACATGGATGCAAAATACTAAGGGGGAACAATCCTGGATGAGCTAACCTCTTGGCCTTCATTTCTACAAATCAAACTGGGTTCTGCAGTGGCTAAGGAAGAACAACCAACATCTTAGCCCTAACCCTTTTAATGGACGCAGCTAAGGAAGCTAAAATCCCCTTATTCCTTTGTTTTATTGACTATACAGCCACCTTCAACCCCGTTAACCGGGGAAAACTCTGGGAAAAACTTGAAAGCTGGGGTCTACCAAAATCACTCCTGGATCGGCTCAAACTGTTACACACAGACACCTGGGTCAGGATTAAATTAGGCACAGGGACACATATCTCCAAATGTATTGTGACCTTGAAAGGCCTCAAGCAGGGGTGTGTCCTTGCGCCACTTCTTTTTAACCTTTTTATAGTCGACCTCCCAGGGTAGTTGGACAGCTGTACATCCCACACTCCAAAACTGAGAAACAAGTTACTGTCAAACCAGCTATATGCGGACGACCTAGTACTGATAAGCGGGACTTCCATCGGTGTTCAACATCTTTTGAATACGACAAGTAGCTTCTCACATCGGAATACCCTCCAAATAAATCTTCAGAAAACCAAAATTATGGTAGTAAACTGCCATAAAAATAAGAAAAACAGTTGGTACCTAGATGGGCATCGTCTGGATTAGGTAACAAGGTATAAATATCTAGGAATACTTATGGACCATAAAAGCTCTTTTGCACAGCTAGAGTTCATGCGGAGAAAGTGAATATTGACTTGCGTAGCAATGGAATCATTGAAGAAATGGCTTCCCGACCTCACGCTCGATCCCTTTCTACAAGTACTGTGAGCTAAACTGCTGCTGGCACTAACATACCGGAGGCTCATAAAGGCAAAGCCCCAGATACAGTAACAGCCAATTCCTATAGAGCAATTTTCCATCTCCCAAAATACGGCTCGCCGGCCCAAATACGGCTGGAATTTGGGCTCCAAAGATAATTGGTGGAAAGAAGGAGGGTGTATGTAAAAAGTTGGCATAAAATACACAGTGCGGAGGCAGGGTCTCTAAACTCCCATCTCTGGAACTAGCTATCTCGTCAAGGAAAATGCCCAGTCTGGGACTATTTGTTTGGCTACCTCGAGCTACTGGAACTGTCCGAACTCTGGTTAACACCAACAGATCATCCTTTCTTCAAAGAAATAGTGAAAAAGACAATGTCTATGATATGTGTCTTAGAAGATAAAGCACAGCGCTTGCTAAAAAGCCACATGGCTGGATAGTGCTTAGTGGCTGTGTAAGGCTCAAACCGCAATCTTACTTGAGTAAAGGAGTCAAAATAAGGACGAAAGAAAATTTCTTTAAGCTACGATTGGGGGTTATTGCAATCAATCCCCATCTCTCTCCATGGTAAAGGAGAAAAGGTATGCTGCTTTGTCATTTATGTTGAAGTGGGAGGGGGGATATTATTCAAGTCATCTGTAATCGTCCCAACCTAAAGGACATAAGATGCACCTTGTTACGTCCTTTTTTCAGGTATGACGGCACCCGGAACTGTAGGCAGGCAGTAAAGCTTTGCTTCAACACTGTTGAGGTTCAGCTAAACTGTCGGCTAACAAAATTCTTAGAGACAGTAACTAAGATACTCAAACATTTGTCGCATATAGAAGTATGACAAAAATGAGGTAGCACAAGGGTCACCTGAAGGGAGCCGCTAAAAGCAAGTAATGGCACCTTATAGTCGCATCAGCACTTTAATTTAATGTTGCCTATAGGTTCAAAAAAATAACCTTTGCTATGTTGAAATTAACTAATAACACCTTATAGTCGCATTAGCACCCTTAAATTAATGTTGTCCACAAGCTCAGAACAACATTCCTGGTTATGCTGTGTCGGGATGCCTGGTCAACCAACGGAAGTTATTGTCAGTCTATCTCTTCCAAAGCACAAGGATTTTAGTTTTATTGTCTCCTATAATAGCTAATTGTATAAATTACGAAACAATTTTATTGATGGTCTTTTAACACTGTTTTTATGTTTACATTATCTGTGTATTAGGAAACCTTGGTGTTATGTGTTTGCAAAGATTTTAATTAATCATGCATAATAAATATTACCTTAGCTAACAGTTATGTCGAGGACTGGTTGCTGAATAGCAAGACGCCGTTGCAACTTGCACCACTCATTGCTGCCAAAACAATTACTAACCATCTCTCTGGCCTGCAAGTGCAACAGTTCACATTTTTCTGGGTAGCTAAAGAAATGGCTGGGACGGAAGGTATTAGTAATTTTTAATGTACATTGTAGTCATAAACACTTGTTGTTCTGCTTATCACTAAATTAGATGAGCAGCACCACCATGTGGCAGACTGTCATAAGTGCAGTGTTGACAGTTAAGTGCCGGTGCCAAGCACCGGAAACCAATTAAGTGCCAGGGCTGAGTACAGAAAAACACTGGCTCAAATTAAGTACTGGATTTGTGGGGGACGAGATTTGGAAGTTCAGCGGAGAAAATAGCAACTGCTCTCTGGTTAGTTTTGTATGTGTGCCTGTTCTGATGACTTGTCACTTCTGTGCGAGAATCTAGTGGAGAGCTTATTGGAGGCCTGTGTGAGTGGAGGAGGAAGCAGCATTGATCATGTTGTCAGCCAGTTGTCTGATGTGTGTGCTCTGCTCAGGGTTGAGCACCCATGCTGCTGGAACTGCTATTGTATCTCTGCCCTCGAGGTGCCCTGAGACATGTTCTGTGAGCGATCAGGAGTACAGGGAGAGAATGGCGGCAATGAATTTGCAGGATGGATTGCTGAGTGAAACATGTCAATCTTGGGCCTCTTCTTCATTTCTCAAGGGAACACTGTGACTTCCATCAGAAGAGTGGTTACACCTTTTAACACGCCCTTTCCAAGGGAATGATTCATCCATAGAATGCTGTCTGAACAACCCAACCCTAGATGCAGGTGGGTTGTATTCCTGTGCATAGAGCTCCTGTTAAAACCAGATAGAAGGAAGCAGTTCTAACTGAAGGATGTGTCGCAATGCATTGTTCTATTATTACATTCCTCATCTCGTTGCTTCCCTTTTTATCTTTGATTTTTGCTCATTGAACCTGGATCTTTCCATTGGAACCTACTTTCTGCTCCTACTGGAAGCGTCCGGTGCTCTGCTGATCACTTCATTTCTAATATTTATCTTCAATCAAGATTCAGAAGATTGGCAGAGGGAGGCCCCTCTTTTTGTTTTGTTTCCTTTTAATTGGGACCCTCCTATGAAGACACTTGCCACATTTTAGGTCTACTAATCTGTGAGGTTGGCATTGCGCCAACTTGGAGGAGTCGCACTTTCTATGGACAGTCCACAAGGGGACTCAAAAGTCTGACCAAGCATCCAGTTTTGACATGCCTGTACACAAATTCAGCTGCACAAACAGGAGTCCTTTGCTGTAATTGGTGATAGATTTTGAGTTTGAGACAGTAAAGCCTCATACAAATACCATATACATATACACTGCATTGACAAGTGGAGAAGTGGAGAAGTGTGGCTCAATGATTAGAGCGGCAGACCCTGATGCAGAGGTCTAGCCTGGGACCAGGGTTCAATTCCACGCCTCGGCAGGTCTTGGGCTCAAAATTCCAGGGACCTGATAATTCTCGTCTCGTCTCGGTGCCTATTCCAATCATGGAGTACCACTCTGCAACTCTGGGCAATAGCTTGCTTAATCTCCACAACGGCCCCCACAATGATAAGGATGCCTGGCCTCCACCTTGGGGGTGCCCAGGAGTGTACGCCTCACAGGGAAAGCCAGGATCGGTTCCACAGCAGTATTCGTACAAGTGCCTTGAGACCCTTGTGGGTGAGTAGTGCTAAACAAGTATCAATTTACAAGTGATAACGATGCCTGTAGAAGCTAAGATTTACTGGATGTCGGACAAGGTGAGGGGCAGCATCAAGGGAGAGGTATCCAAGACGTTGGTCATAGGGGTGATTGAACCTTTCATCAGTTTCAAGTGTAGTCCAGTGGGTACCTTTCTCCAATTGATCTTGTTGCTATGAAGAAACCATACGGTACCGTGAAAGGATTTGCCAGTCTTTTGCTTATATTTGCTGAAATTATCTTTGCTGTAAAGTATCTTTGTTGTAATTAGTTTTGCTCAACTTACCTTTCATTGCCTTAGCTTTGCAGGTACATGCTTCAGAACACTAATAGTGTTTTTTTCTTCTTTCCTCTTCTTCCAGGATTCAATGACAATAGGAATTGAAAACCAAAACATGGGTATAGATTACATAGGGCTGTCCCCAAGATGGTGGCCCATTAACATCTGATTTCGAACTCTTGTTTGTTTTTTCACAAGGTCTCGGAACTGGATCCAGCGGGAGTGGAAAGCAAGAAGTAACAATGCAGGCTCATGCTGCCAGTCCCACACCTGACCAATTTAGTTGTATTTTTGGGAGAATGTAACGTGCTTGTAATTTGAGATTCATTTTCTGCTGCATGTTGGCATGTTTATTTTCACACATCTGCGGTGACGCATGTTTTTCCTAGGTTGGGGAAGGTAAATCCTGTGACAATGTAGTTAATACTATATGTTCTACCTTATGCTGTTGGGATATTGCAAGTCACTTTCCACGTCTCTGAATATTCGGGAACATTTCAGTGACTTGAATTCGCCTTTTGATGCACAGTCGGGGAGGTTTAGATGTATTCTTCCACTTTCTTCTTATCACCATCATCATCATCATCACCATCATAATCATTGTTAATATTGGTAACCTGGTTAATGATAACAAAAACACTATTAATACTAGATTGAAATAAGCAGGTAAAGATTATGTGTGGTTTGAAACTCGTCAGCTACTAGACTGACCCCCAGAGTGCACACTGCTATAATTGTTCATTTATTATTCCATTCCAGGGCACGTTTGTGTGGCTAATTAAAGCCTGGACATGGCATATCAGTTTGCGGTGTTGTATGCTAAACAGGGTTCATCGTAAAGTGGAAAGTTATTAATAGGCTCAAATCGTGCAAATTAATTTTAGGTTATGAGTGACTCGACTAATGAATGTCAGGCAGTGCACATAATGCCAGAAAAATACTAATTGACTGTGAGCTTGTAAGAGGCAATAATTACATTGTAAATTCAAGCATGCCGTAAACTACAAAATTGGCGTGTAGCTTTAACATTTCCGCTGAAAACAGAGGCTTTGTTGAGGCTATAGATATACAGCAACCCCTCACTTAATGGTATGCATGTGTTCGTATTTATTGACAGTGCTTACCGACACTTATTTCCACAAACATTTGACACACAGCATTCAGAATCGAAAATAAGAAGGGAAATCCGTCCAGACCACTCCTATATGCAGAGGAGGTTGCAAACGTTACCTTGCAAGTCAGAAAGACTTTGCATTCCATTTCCCACACATTCATTTTTAGGGAGATTATTAGAATCACACCTTTTTGTCATCTGTCGAAGCCCAGATGACAGCTCAGACCCCTAGGTTGTGGGCTTAGACACCCACGACACCACGCCTCATCCTACTTGGTACAACTTGTACCGCACTGATCCCTAAACATTCGAGGGCCTCATTTATGAGGCCTTGCGTCAGTTTTGTGCTTCCGATGCGTCACTTTTTGTGACGCATCGGCGGCGTAAAACATGCCTCCTTTTGCGCACTATTTACAAAGTGACGCATCTAAGCAGATGCGTCACTTTGTATACCCCTGGGCTACATTATACCTGCGTCAGGTATAATGTATGCGGGGGCGGCGCCCCACGCAAAAAGCCTTGTAGAAGTGACGCTGTGAAATCTTTGAGATTTCACTCCGTCACTTCTAGGACGCCGTTGCGTCAAAATCTTATGCCTGCCTCACAGCAGGCGTAAGACTGATGCAGGTCCTTTCACATGGGGCTTGCCCCATTTCAAAGGACGCATTGCTGGAGTTGCTTCACTTTTGTGACACACTCCAGCAATGCGCCACTTTTGCGCCATACAGATATGTTAGAAATAATGACGTATCTGTAACTCCTTGCGACATGATGCATCATACAGTAAATATGAGGCATCAGGTATGTCACAAGGAGTACGCACTGCAAAGTGACGCACTGCTGCTTTCACGCAGCGATGCTTCATTTCTCATAAATGAGGCCCCCGACGCTGTCAAAGGTATTTAAAAATATTAGAGACGTTCCTACCATCACATGAGACAAAGATTTATATCTTACTAGAACATAATAGGAGTACAAGTAAACGAGAAACAAAATCAAAGATGGCGTACAGTAGACTGAGGCCCCAGTTTTAGGAGGGAACATGCTTAAACACTACCTCATGTTGAAAACTAGATGAAGACTCGCAACTACTTGAACCCATGATGTTTCAAACTTTACTTCTCAAATTTGAGTGGTTGAGAAAATTCCAAGAGACAAAGACACAGAAGGAAAACGTATGCACTTTCAAGACAACTATGTCTTAATATTTATCAGGCGCAAGCAAAATAGGAGTCTAGAAGGAAAGACAAAACTAGGACGCCCTCCACTCAGTAAGTCATCAAACAACACAGGTCCTAGTTTTCGAGGCAATTCTCGTCTATTGATCTGCAGACATCACTGGTTAAGCATAAATCACCCCAGGAAATCTCTTAATATAGAGATTATCAAGCTGTCTCAGTCCATTGCCTTTATAAAAAACTGCCTAGCTCTGATCACACATTTAGAACAACACAAAACCCACAATCACCTTATAAGACGACAAAAAAAGTGTGGAGAGCGAGATGGCACCTCACGGGCGCACCACCAATGGGACCCCTGTCTGGTACTCACCAGGATGGCCCTGTTCTCATCATTGGTGCCATCAAGCCTTAACGGAAACGTGTCATAAACCCAAAGTAAAAGGACAGTGAGTGGTGCAGTGGACACACCTTATATGTGACAAAAACTTACAACATTAAAACATTTAACATACAAGCTACTGTGCAACCAGGACAATAAACTTTACTCATGTTCCTTTCTTTGTTGCAAACAGTAAACACATAAACATAAAAATGGAGAGTGTGAATACTACCCATCGATTCACACCCTACTTACAGCCGATATGTTTCATTGCCTTAGTTTCTATCAGGCAATTTCCTCAGGGCAACTCAATTAAATGCCACTGCCAAAGACACTGAGCTTTGCGTGCTGTAATAAAAACAAACATATGCGAGGTTACCTGCTGTCCACCCCTGTATTATATACATAAATCATTGTGCACTGTCAAACAACCATGTTGTTTTAGATAATAGTTACCCTTCAATTAGCCTTGCCTCTCATACCAGCCAAGAGGAAAATTAAAACAGGGATGCAGCCCCCATAGGTGAGCGTGATCCTATCTCCCTTCGGTTCTGTTACTACAAGAAAACGCCAAACAAACAAAGGTAATATACTCAAGGAGCATGTATCTATGTAGGCCAATTTGAGGAGCACATCATCGAATCTGACATCAATCCCTTCAAGGGCCATATGCGCCTTTGGAGGAGATATATAGACGATGTGCTCCTCATATGGTCAGGAGAAGAAACATCTCTCCTCCAGTTTCTGAACTGGCTGAATACACAAGACATGAGCCTACGCTTCACCTGGAAATATCATCATACCAGTGCGGTCTACCTTGACCTAGACATCGAAGCTGTAGAAGGAGTATTTCGAACAAGTGTACACCAAAAGCCTACTGATAGGAATTCATTGCTATCCTACCAATCATACCACCCGAGAGCATTAAGAGACAATCTCCCTGTGGGGCAATTTCTGCGGTACAGGAGAAATTGTTCCTCTACCGAAGTATATAAAGAGCAAGCAGAGGTACCCAGTAAGAAGCTGGAAGCCCGTGACTACCCGCGTAGAGTCATCAAACAGGCCAAGAAAAGGGCCCTGAACACACCGAGATCTGTTCTGTTAGAGTCGCACACAAAGGAGAAGACAGACTGCCTACCTGTGGTCATGACCTATGATCCAATGGCCACCAAGATCCGTCAATCTATCAGAAAACATTGGTCTCTATTATCCACGACGGATTTAAAGATGCCTCCGCCACGCTTCGCGTTCCGAAGAGCTAACAATCTTAAAGATAAATTAGTACACACCAGGATGAACGGAAGACCAGAAACAGAGGCAACCACTGTACCCAATGGACACTTTCCATGCGGAAACTGCTCAGTGTGCCCCCTCACGAAAAAAACTTCAACAGTGACTCTACAATCTGGAAAGAACTGGTCACTGAATCGCTTCAGCAACTGCAACACTACCAACGTGGTGTACAGATTAAAATGTTAATGTGGTTTGGAGTACATTGGACTCACCACACGGAAGATCAAGCTCCGCATCCAGGAGGATGTGAGCACTATAAGGATTGGGAAATTAACTACTAAACTAGAGCAACAATGCCACCGCAATAAACACACCTTTACGTGGGTGGTCCTGGAGAGAGTGATGGGAGATGCCCAGACAGCAGAGCGACGTTTAATCACCAAAGAAGCACAATGGATATATCAGGAACAAAGTGAACAGAAAGGACTGAATGAACTTTTGGAGTGGAACAAGCTGCGTTGAAATATACATGTAGATGTTCTTGTGTGTAGTAGGCTATTGACTATTACATTTGGGGTACATTTCTAGCTTGAGTACAACTAAGTTGCCTTCCATCTCTGAATAGTTGGGATAGGTAACATATGAAACAACATTGAAATAGTACTAGGTACCTTTGAACCGACCCCATACATGTACCGATACACTCTTATCTACATTATGGGATATAAAGTAGAGCCCCTTTTTTTAATAACACCACGGGTTCTGTATCTATATAGAGGTAAACACCCTGAAAATTATGTAGAACCCCCCAGTAATGGTAATACTTTGGTAATAACTTCTGATCCCATATACTTTCTAGATAGGGATCCTAGACAAAGACGATTAATACAGTGGTTTGCTGAATGATTTCGAGGACTTTTAAAATTATTGCGAGAGTCTAGTTACTAGTAGTGCTATCTACACCATTGCCTACATACTGTTCTAAGATGGCCGCGGTCGTCATACTGACTTCCGCTTCCGAATAGAGAGCCAGATAACTATTTAGAGCTACTACCATAATGAAATGGATGTAGTGGGCCGTTACCATATTATTTAAAATGTCCTGAGACTCTGAGAATTTGCCGAATCGGAAATACATCGCAAGATTATTGCCATACCCCCATAAAATATACACATTACACTCTTAACACTTAAGCTTTAGAAATTGCCAAGCCAAAATAAACATCGTGAGATTGCCGAGAGATCTCCATAAAACAGATACACTGTAGGGGTTCGGGACTGTTTACAAATGGCCGCAATAGTCACATGACTACCGCAGCCAATCAGGGTCCTCGAAAATCGGCAAGTGAAAATCTAAATAGATCGTTTCAGCACTCTTCCGGTGTTCGAGTGCTGAGAAGACGCCGAACGACTATTCTCCACCGGTAACTCTTTGATGGACCAATTTGGTTGTGTTTTGATGTAAAACAAGCAAGGTATAAGGACGCTCCTTGAGTATATAACCTTTGTTTGTTTGGCGTTTTCTTGTAGTAACAGAACCGAAGGGAGATAGGATCACGCTCACCTATAGGGGCTGCATTCCTGTTTTAATTTTCCTCTTGGCTGGTATGAGAGGCAAGGCTAATTGAAGGGTAACTATTATCTAAAACAGCATGGTTGTTTGACAGTGCACAATGATTTATGTATATAATACAGGGAGGACAGCAGGTAACCTCGCATATGTTTGTTTTTATTACAGCATGCAAAGCTCAGTGTCTTTGGCAGTGGCATTTAATTGAGTTGCCCTGAGGAAATTGCCTGATAAAAACCAAGGCAATGAAGCAGGTCGGCTATAAGTAGAGTGTGAATCGATGGGTAGTATTCACACTCTCCTTTTTTATGTTAATGTGTTTACTGTTTGCAACAAAGAAAGGAACATGAGTAAAGTTTATTGTCCTGGTTGCACAGTAGCTTGTATGTTAAATGTTTTAATGTTGTAAGTTTTTGTCACTTATAAGTTGTGTCCACTGCACCACTCACTGTCCTTTTACTTTGGGTTTAAGACACGTTTCCGTTAAGGCTTGATGGCACCAATGATGAGAACAGGGCCATCCTGGTGATTACCAGCCAGGGGTCCCATTGGTGGTGCGCCCGTGAGGTGCCATCTTGCTCTCCACACTTTTTTTGTCGTCTTATAAGGTGATTGTGGGTTTTGTGTTGTTCTAAATGTGTAGATCAGAGCTAGGCTGTTTTTTATAAAGGCAATAGACTGAGACAGCTTGATAATCTCTATATTAAGAGATTTCCTGGGGTGATTGATGCTTAACCAGTGATGTCTGCAGATCAATAGACGAGAATTGCCTCGAAAACTAGGACCTGTGTTGTTTGATTAATATTTATCAGACCTAGGTAAATATCTATAATCGAATAGCCTATATTAATATAACTCCTACTGCTGCTACCACTACTATTGCTAGGACTAATCAAAATAAATCATAGTAATAGTTCTTCAAATAACTAGAGATATTTGGTCCCAGCTCCCTGTTAGGTTTTGTAGACGGTGCAGATCATTTTAAACTTTATTCTCTCTGTAACCAGCGGCCAGTGCCGCTCCTTGAGGCTTGGGTGAATGAAATATGAGGATTTCCGTAGACTGGGCGGTCAAGCTGCTTTGTTGCCCACTCTCAGGAGTTTTAATATCTCTTATCTTTGGGGTCCAGCATAAATGACATTACAATAGTCTATTATTATTATTATTATTATTAAAGGGGCTTGTAAAGCGCCTGGTGACGCCTCCCGGCGTATCCCCGCGCTGTGGAGAAGAGTCAGAGTGTCTGAGGGAAAGGATCTAAAGGGTGAATAAATAGGTTTTTAGCAGTTTTCTAAATGTGGACTCATTATTCGCTAGCCTAATGTTGGTGGGAAGGGAGTTCCATTTGTTGGCTGCCAACGATCGGAACGAACGACCTCCCATTCTCGCTTTTTTTACACGAGGGATCTTGAGCAGACCCATTCCCTTGGAGCGAAGGGATCTGTTAGGCTCATAGGGAACGGCGAGGTCAGACAGATAGGACGGTGCTTTATCAGAGATGATCCTATAGCACCATAGAAGTGCTTTAAATAGGATTCTCTTCCTAATAGGCAACCAATGAAGGGTAGCCAAGGTAGGTTTAGAGGGCACTCTTCTAGGAAGTCTCAGCACTAGCCGAGCTGCTGAGTTTTGTAGCACTTGCAGTTTCCTTATGTTTTTTTCCGAGGTGCCTAGAAGAAGCACATTGCCATAGTCCATTCGAGAGGTTACTGGGGCCTGAGTCATGGAACGCCTAGACTCCAGGGGGAGGAGGTCCAAGGTGCGGTTGAGGGTTTTCATGACCCCAAAACATTTCCCTACCATTTTATGTACATGGCTGTCAAACGAAAGTTTCGTATCCACCCAGACACCTAGGTTCTTCGCTTCCCTACCAGGAGTGGGTAGGGGCCCCAGGCAGGGTGGCCACCAATCTTTGGTCCAGCTAGTGTCCTTACCTCCTATTATTAATACCTCCGTTTTAGAGCCGTTAAGTTTGAGGCAGTGTTTGGACATCCAACCTGCGAGATCACTCATGCAGGTTTTAAAGTTTTCAGCAGCTTTTGAGGGAGCCTGGGACAGGGAGATCAGCAGTTGAGTATCGTCGGCGTAAGAGACTAGCTCTACGCCGTACGATTGGACCACCTCTGCCAGTGGAGCCATATACAGGTTGAACAGGGTGGGACTCAGGGTAGAGCACTGATGTACCCCCTGTTCTAAGGCAATACTATCCGAGAGAAAGTTGCCTCTCTGAACTTGAAAGCATCTGTTGGTTAAGAAGGCTTTCAGCCACGCCAGTGCCTGCTTGGTGACCCCCGCTTTGTTTAGACACTGTAGCAAGATGGAGTGTGCTACAGTGTCAAACGCGGCACTGAGGTCCAGCATAATGAGTGCCATGGTCTTACCCTGATCGGCTCCTTCCCGCAAAGTTTCAGTCGCTCTCAGGAGAGCTGTCTCAGTAGAATAGCCCGACCTAAAACCAGACTGAGAGCTATGTAAGGCCTTGTGGGATTCGAGGTGGGCCATGAGTTGAGTGTTAGCAATTTTTTCAGCAACTTTTGCTAAGTATGGTAATAAAGAGATTGGTCGTAGATTCTCAAGGATGTCCTGGTTCACATTGGTTTTTTTTTTAATGGGAAGTACAATGGCATTCTTCCAGTCTACAGGCAGACGGGCTGTGGTAAAGGAGACTTGAAGCACATGTCTGAAGTAGGGCTCCAAAACAGTTATACTAGCTCCTAGTACTCTGGGGGGAGCAGGGTCCCGGGGGGAGCCAGATTTAATACTTTGGCAGGTTTTCATAAATATTTCCGGCGGGGGGATGGTAAAATTACGTAGGCAAGATTCTGTGCTGGCAGCATCTTCCCTCTCAACAAAGTCGAGGCCTGATTTAATGTTCCCAGAGAAATTGGCATAAATGTCGGTGATTTTGCCGGCAAAGTACTTAGCGATTTTGTTGCAAGCATCCACCGAGTCATTATGGGAAGTGTTGTTCGTGGTTATTACAGAGATTTCCTTAAAGATCTTAAAAAGCTCTTTAGAGGAGTTCTCAGCTTCCACGATACGTTTGTTATAATGGGATGCTTTGGAGACTCGAATCTTTTTGTTATATTCTTTTTGTGCTGTTTTATATAGGATTTTGATTTCTGGGCAAAAATTAGAGCGCCATTCCCGCTCAAGTTTTTTGCAGGCAGATTTAGCTGACTGTAGTTCCTGAGTGAACCACGGGGTAGTTTTCTTAATCCTCTTAGTGTTGGTTAGAGTCCGAATAGGAGCAGTGCTATCTAGAGCAGTAATGAGACATTTCTGTAGTTTATTATAGGCTGTCTCACAGTCAGATCCTCCTGGAGGTTCAGCATTTTCAAGTGATTTTATAAAGGTGTCTAGGGAAAATTTTTTCCACTTCCTACATTGGTATCGTTGAGCCCTATCAATGTTAACTTCTGTCTCAGCTATCTTAAATTGCATCGGGATTATAAAGTGATCCGACCAAGGTACCGGTTGTGGGGACAGGGTATGCACTCCAGTCCAGTTCCCAAATATAGGGTCCAACAAATGTCCTAGTTGGTGTGTTGGATCCTGGTTCTTAAGCTCTAACTGTAGAGAGAGTAGTTCAGATTTAATGTCCGCGGCTTCTTTATCAAGGGGATCATTAAAATGGACATTTATGTCTCCCAGCACTAGCAATCTCGTTTTCCTTAGTGCTAGATGGGTTGTAGCCTCCATTAGGCTGGAAGTAAAATCATAAAGTTTTCCTGGGGGACGATACACAAGAACACCTGAGAGCGAGTGTTTCGGCCCTATTATGATGGTGAAAGAGCCAGCTTCACTATGATCAATCGTCATAGGAGATAAGGAGCATTCTAGGGGAGCTTTGGTCGCGATAGCAATCCCCCCACCTCTACCATCCTTCCTATCGATCCTGGAGAGGGAGTATCCGGGTGGCATAGCCTGTATTATATCAGGGTCAGAATGCTCACCTAACCAAGTCTCGGTGAGAAACAAATTGTTAAGATCCTCATCCTCAAGTAGGTGATATATTTGAGTGCAGTGCTTCCTAAGGGATCTGCAATTAAGCAGTGCCGCTTTTAGCATCCCTTTAGTGCTAGATGTAGTAGCAGCGTTCTCCGGGGTAAAGGGACATAAGGGGCAGCTGTGTAACGATAAAGCCTCCATAGAGTGTTTACAAGGAAGGGAGATGATGGGACACAGGTCCAACAATTCTTGTCTACCATACCGTATATCGTGGGGCATAGTACTGCCAGGGTGTATGGCCCCGTGCCCCGTCTGGCCGCGGACGGGCGCAGATGGGCTGGACTTTGGCTCGACTTCAGCGCGCTTCCGGCGCGCCCGCTGCACGGGTCCGCTGCGCGGTCGCTGACCAAAGCACATTTATAGGGGAAGTAGGGGTCGCTAGAGCGCTGACCTGTGAGCCCTGAGCCCGGAAGTGCTAGGCTCCTTCTCACCCTCCGCTTCGAACGCCCATGATTGGACGCGGCGGACCGGGGCGGGAGTGGGCGGACTGCGTTGTCCCCCAAGCTCTGAACTCAGCCTGGAGGTGAGGTGCAATTTCAATTTAACAAAATAGTTACACACAAAGAAACGTTTTTTAAAATTAGCCTCACTCGCTAAATTAAAAACAATACGCTATGACAGCAGCGCAAGCAGTGTGACCGCCAGGGTAAAAAGCGCCAAGTAGATAGATCCCGCCTCTGCCACCGGCAAGACTCTTCTCCACAGCGCGAGTGCGCTTTCCTGACCTTTAAGTAGAATACCACCCACAGCGTCGCAACAGCGCTGACCTGTGAGCCCTGAGCCCGGAAGTGCTAGGCTCCTCCTCACCCTCCGCTTCAAACGCCCATGATTGGACGCGGCGGACCGGGGCGGGAGTGGGCGGACTGCGTGGTCCCCCAAGCTCTGAACTCAGCCTGGAGGTGAGGTGCAATTTCAATTTAACAAAATAGTGACACACAAAGAAACGTTTTTTAAATTAGCCTCACTCGCTAAATTAAAAACAATACGCTATGACAGCAGCGCAAGCAGTGTGACCGCCAGGGTAAAAAGCGCCAAGTAGATAGAGCCCGCCTCTGCCACCGGCAAGACTCTTCTCCACCAGACTATTCTCAAAAGCACCAGAGCTCTGTTTAGTTCGTTACAATGAGGTAGCCGAAAGAGCGGAAGATCCATTCATCATGAGATGAAAACTGCTGTCTTATATTCACCAAAAGAGAGCTCCACATAAGATTATATTTCAAGATGTTTAGGTCTTTGAAATAGGTGGTGAACTAGGCAGTTCTTCTGGCCAAAGAAAGATTTTGATATGAGATGTTATGGCATACTTCTGGGTCTGAAACACCTGCTGGGGTATTTTGACCCATCCACGTGACAAACGATTGTCCAAGCGGCTATCTTGTCAAGGCTGGACTATGCCAGCTCTCTCTTCTTAGGGGCTAATAAGGCTGAGATCACACGTCTGCAGAGAATCCAAAATGCGGCTGCCAGAGCCCTGCTTGGGCTCCCCAGAAGCTGCCCTACAACTGGTGCCATTCGTCGACTACACTGGCTACCTATGGCCAAGCGCATTGAGTTCAAAGCCCTCTGTCTGGCCTTTAAAATTCTGAAGTCCGCCTCCCCGAGGATCGTGGACAATTTATTAGTGCCTTATACCCCTCGGCGCCCCCTGCGCTCTATGGGGCAATGCACGGTCACCGTTCCTCGGGTAAAACATGTTCGTGCAGCCGGACAGTCGTTCCGTAGCCTAGTTGTTAAACTTTGGCACTCCCTTCCTTCCCAGATCCGATTTGGACAACTATCTGATGTTTCGTAAGGCGATCAAAACCTATCTCTTCCCTGCAGCTTAGGTCTCTCTCCTTGTGTCTTGTTGCTCGCAGCGCCAGGACGCATCTTTGGTGGCGCAGGTGTTGCATAACATAACATGTATCAGGATGTCAGGTTTTGTTCTGTTCAGACAAAGGTAACTTCCTCTCACCCAACAACAAATTTGCTTCAGGCAGGCAGTGATGGTTGTTGCACAGTTCATTGGGCTCAAAACACGAATATGAAGCTGGATATTATGAACTTACATCCGGAACTAAAGGTATCATTGTGAGATCAGATGTGATTATAGTCTGTATGTGTTGAATAAAATGGGAGACGGGAGAGTACCCTGTCGGACCCCACACAAGGTAGATTTTACAGTTGCATATTATGTTTATGTCCAGTTTTACTTGGCTGCCTACTGTTTTAGCCTGGTTTAATCTGTTTTAAGCACTGTAGTACAGGTCTGTTCTGGGTTCATAGCCCAGATGTTTTCACCTACTGTTCATGCAGTTTTCACTGCCTGATGCTGTTCTCGCTGCCCGCATTCCCCCCTCCCTGACAGCCCATCCCAATTCCCAGGGCTACTTATGGAGGCCGCTGCATTGCTCCAGTGAGTAGTCCCTGACATGTTCTAGTTGATGCCCGACTCCCCCATGCTGTCAGCTCCACGAGACTGGGACACCTCTCCCTGTCCCAACAGCTGCCAGTTTGAGACTGCTGCCCAGAGGCCACTGGGCTGGAACCTCCATTTAGAACATTTGATTTGCTTGATTGGTCTATCTTGTTTTAGTTCTACTTTGCTTTAAGTATACTTTGTTTTAATTTTACTTTGGCTGCCTGTTCAGTTTTACTTGGCTGCCTGTCGTCTCAAACCAGTTTTACCTGTTTTGGGCACTTTAGTTGCCGGCTATTCTGGGTCCATAGCCCAGTTGTATTCCCCTTCTACACCCACCATTTTCCCCACTCAGCGCTATTCCCGCTCCCTGTCCTAACTCCTCCCTGACACTCTGTCCCACCTCTCAGCTCTATTTAGGGAGGCCACTGTGTGACTGCGCAGTGGACGCCTGCAGCTGGTGCACCGCTAGCTCACTAAAGAAGCGCCAAAGGCAAGTCCGTCTGCACCCAGACAAGCCTGGACCGCACCCAGCACCAGGACCCCTGGTCCTCCCACCATCCGCTGCTACACCACCAAGGAGCTCCAAGGCCAGGCCCTAATGCCTCAACAGCTATTTCACATCCTCTCCATGATCAACCAAAGGCCCTTTCACCTGCCACCGCTGCCGCTTTTTCTACTTCACCAGACTACCTGCCCGCACCACACCCCATGCAGCCTCTTCCCAAATGACCAGGAACAACCCAGAACCAATACAGTGTATCCTGCTCAACTCTCTCTCCCTCTCCCTCTCATACCATGGAAATCTGGGACACCATTACCACCCTCTTCCATTGCCTTCATCACCAAAATGTGGTTCTACCCCTCCTCGAACCCCGACATCACCCCTGCTACCCCCGATTGCTACCAGATGATACACCAGTACACCACCAACAAACACAGTGGGGTAATTACAATAATTTTCAAGGAAACCATCCATTGCAACGTGATAACCCCCTGGTAAGCAGCTCCTTTGTATACAGACTGCCAGGACCACGAATAGTCTTCTGCATTGCCATCTGCAACCTCAACACCCCATGGGCCATCGAATCTCAGCACTACGTCATGCTTGGTGATCCCAATTTCCTCGTCAATGACCCCACTACACCAATTCTACCTCCTTCCTAGAGAATCTCAAGATTGGCCTCACCCAACTATCCACAGACCACATGCACAAAGCTGGACATACACTCAACGCCATCTTTACCTCCGGCGACAGAATCAAATTCACTCTTGCCACTGAACTCATCTGGACTGACCACACCATTGATCACTTTACCATTTCTGACGCCCAGCGCACCTCCACCCAACACCACAGTTTCAACCACTGCAACTGAGGCAAGGTCACTGAGACATAATGGACTCAGGCCCTAAGCACCCCAAAACATGAAACCTCAGCAGACCTCGACCAGGCTGTCCAGAACTTCTGCCCCTGTATCAACAAATGCGCTGACAAGCTCAGCCCCCTGAAAACAGCAAAAAACGTCAAAACTTCAAAACGAGCCAACTGATACATCCCAGATCTTAGAACCACCAAGCACAGATGTTACCAACTGGAGAAGAGATGGCACATCACCAAAGACTCCTCTGACAGAGCCTCCCACAAAGCAGCCCTCTGTAACTATCTCCAGTGCATCATGGAAGCCAAGAGAGCATCTGACTGCATCCACGCTGCAGCTAACCACACGAAGAAACTCTTAAAAATTATCAAGAAATTCTCTGAAATGACATCCACGGAGAACACAATCCACCCCTCACAGGAGGTCTGCAACACTCTCTATGACTACTTCCACAGCAAGATTGCCACCATCTACAACAACATTGACCCTCAACCCAAACTCAAACAAAACGGAAGTACTAATCTTCAGGAAGAACACCTCCGTATGGGACCACAGTTTGTGGCCAGCAGAATTTGGACCAACAGCTACACCAACAAACCATGCATGAAACTTCTGCATCACCCTTGACAGCCAACTGACTGAGCAAGTTAACTCAATCACCTCCTCCTGCTTCAACAGCCAGACTCATCCTGGACCTCCGCAGATGGACTCATGACCCCTACCTCAGAAGCCTCCACTGGCTACCCATCCAGAAGAGATGCCAGTTCAAGATCCTCATGGATGAACACAATGCCCTACACAACCAAGGACCATCCTACACCAATAATCGACTAAACTTACACTTACTTGCAAAACACCTGCGCTCTACCTCTCTTACCCTCGCACACACCCCACACATGCTTCATAGCCACAGCAGGGACCGCTCCTCCTCTTACATTGCTGCCAGGACCTGGAACGCCCTGCCCCCTCCACCTCCATACAGCACTGGCTGACTTCAGAAGGAAATTCAAGAACCAGCTTTTTGATGAAGACACAGCACTCTCAGCGCTCAGGTACCCCTAGGAGTTACAGTGCTGTGCTTCATGAATGCTGAATGATTGAGTGATAGAAGACCAAATTCAAATTTAGCGTACAAGGATACTAGTAGTGTCCAAGGATGCTTGCAGATTCTCTCTGGTTGCAGAAATTAATTATTTTAAGCTGATCGATACCCTTTGCCTAATTACACAAGCACTGGTCTGTTTTTACACCAGCACACACAGTCAGCATGAATACTTGTACTTAACAAGCATCACATACAGGTGTGTGTGCGCCCTTGTACACACACACACACGCACGCACACACCCACCACACACACACACACACACACACACACACACACACACACGCACGCACGCGCACACACACACACACACACACACACACACACACACACACAATGCAGTTACATTCCAGTTGGCAAGCGGTAGAAAAAAGGGAAATGAATGATCCACATAGAATGAAGTTATGCTGCAAATGTTATTTAACTATTGCCATTAATCACCTCTTTCCCATACCCAATACAGCCATACTCCGTGGAATAAACAGGGCCATTTCCCTGTCTATTTCCCTGGACCTGAGAATATTTTGGAGTGAAGTACCCCACGCAACGCCGGGAAGAATATAAACAAAATTAGGTATTTATAAAACTCCTCAAAATTATGTGATACTAATTAAAGCAGTTTTAACACACATGTAAATTAACTGAGTGCCTGAAAGAGCACGTCGCACAGTGTGCAGATCCCTCATCCTGCATGATGAAAAGCCTCTTCTGATCTGTCCTCTGCAGCCACCCATCGTTTACATACCAGGACTGTGTCAGGACCCAGGAGCCCTCTTCACGTACAAAGTACACTGCCAGACCCTCATTAAAAATAAAACTTTACCTGTCATATGCCGGCTATTATTTCACAGATCAAAAAGCATCTTTAAGAGAAGCTCGCACTCAAAATCCAGGTTGACCCACACATTGTAAGAACTGGGTCAAGGATAATTGCCAATACAATGGCAAGAAATAATCGTGCTACCTGAAAGAGTGAACAAAGGACCAGGGCCTCATTAGAGCTCTCTGCTAATCCCAATGGGGCTAATAAAAGTAGTTTCAGGCACGTTACCCCTCAAAACTTGTATCATCTGTATTTTTTCAACCCTGGAATTAGTGGGCCCGGTAATGGCAAATTTAGGGGCAATAAAATAACAAAGATTTTTCAGGAGACCTGTAAGAAGACCCCATGTACATTTTTCTTTGATGTGACAGGCGGAGAAAAAGGCACACTAAATGTTTCTTATGGTGTCAAATGGTATGAATTGTTATTTGAAATGTATTAACTCTTTTCTTTCCTTTGTGTGTGGAAAGGAATTCATGGACATTTGGAGGCAAAGGTTAGATCTTCGCCAGGTACCTATGAGGGGCAGAATAAGATGTGTTACTGCGTAAGGGCACTGATGCACTCCCACAAATACACTACTGACTCATTTGTATATTTGTAGAGTAATATGTTTAAATGTGGACGCTGCTTGGCTCTACGAAATGGCATCTTTAACTGCCAAATGGCTGATCTACCCTTTTACAACCCCACAACTGTTTGTTTTTTCCGCACTAGCTGTGCTGAAAATGAAAGTGCACAGCACAAACCCACCCTCCTCTTTTTGCACTGACTTATGGAAATTATGCGTTTCCTTCCAGAGACAGATATCTATGCTTTTAAATTGGACCATGGCTCATCGACCAATTGCCCAGCAGAAAAATGCTCTATTTACCAAAATGACTGGTAGAGCTTGGTCCCTGATGCTGAGCCCTTTTCCGGGCGTTTGGGGTAGTTTGCACTTAAACCTTTATAATCTTATTCTCCACAAATTGTTTCTTGAGCAAACTGCATTTTTTCCAAAATCTCGCAAATTCTAAAAGCACCTAGGGTTTGTAGATTTCCTACGTGGAAACTGAGAAAATAGCCAAAATATAAAGCATGTATAGTTCTTTAAAACTAAATGTTTGCTGTGTCAGGATCCCTATATTTTCAGGTTTGAGGAACAAGCAGAGTTGTATCACAACAGTAATTTTGTTACTACAGCTTTTGCATTTTTCTATAAGGTAATTGTTAGACCTGGCATCTTTGACGTGGTTTCCCCCTATCTTTTTGCCACTACCTCCTGTATTTTTGATGCTGTGCTGGATTTTGCTTTTGCTGGTTTAGATGCTTTGGGCACTTTCCACTGCTGATCAGTGTCAAAGTGCAAGTGCTCCCTGTGTAAATTGTTATTATGATTGGTTATTCATGAATGGCATATTTGTGTCACCAAGAAGTCCCTAGTAAAGTGCACTGAGTGTGCCAGGGCTGGTGATAAATGCTACTAGTGGGCCTGCAGCACTGGTTGTCCCACCCGCATGAGTAGCCCTAAAATGGTGTCTCATGCCTGCCACCGCAGTGCCTGTGAGGAAGGCCCAAGGTACCCCCTTGGGCAGGGTGCAGTGTATGTGAAAGGTAGAGCATGTACTTGTGCAGGTGACATGCTCTGGTAGTGAAATACAGCCATTTTCGTTTTCCACTATTGTAAGGCTATGTTGCCCCATAGGCTATCATGGGGGATGCTGGCTACAGTGGCTACCAGCATATCTTCCCATTGGAGCAAGATAGGACATACAAGTCTGGTATTCCTGAACTCAGAATTTAATAACACATCTTTTAGGAAAGGTTGTTTTTAAATCCTGTGTTTGAGAACAGCACTTTTAGAAAGTTGCTGTTCTCTTGTCTGACCCTTCTGTGTGCCTTGGCCTGGTTGTGAATTGGCTGTCTGGTTTGAGAGTGACAGGGGCTGGAAGCCCCCAGGAGGCTGGCTGAGTCAGCCCTTGGCAGAATGACTGCATCTGTATCTTGAGTGGTGGGAGGGGATAGCACCTGGGCCTGAATAGGGCTGTGCCTGCCTTCCACAATGCTGGCTCCACCTCCTACCGTGCGGCTGATGACCTTGCCCCTCTCCCTGAAAGTAAAGGAGAGGCCAGGAAAACAAAGTGCTCAAGGAACACCCAGAACTGGTTCAGATCGGGCTCAGAGCCCTCCTGCACAAAGGGATCAAAGACTTTCAGGGGAATAAGTACAGGACCCCTGACTAGAGAATATTAGATCATCCTGGAATCAAGAAGGAACCTCTGCCAATGAAAAAGCTGAAACTGAAGAAGGAAGACTGTCCTGCTGTTGCTCTGCTGGACTGACCTGCTGTTGCTTTGCTGCCAAGGAGAGGGGAAGGACTTTGCTTTTGGTGCTGTGTCCCCTCACTTGAAGTAATCTCCAAGGGCCTGAGAAGAACTGGCTCCATGTTAAGAAGTCCCAGGAACAAAAGGACTTTACCCCCAGCTTCCCTGAACTCTGCTGAGAGAGTTCTGTCCTTCCTAGAGTGCTTGGGCCAGTTGTGGTGCCTCTGGAAGTTGTACCTGTGTTGGGAAGCTGGAAATCAAGCTTTTAAAGCCTTTCTGCAAGTTGTATCGCATTGCTTGCTTGCGGAGCGCATCCCCGATAGTTTGAGGAAATTCCCTCGGCTACGAAGGCTGTGATCGTCGCAGCGCCTGTTGCCGCTGCCAGAGTCGTCGCATCTTTCGTTTGCGGGATGCACCAGACCGGTGCGGGAAAATTACCATTGCTGCGAGTGTCGTCGCACAGCCTGTCGTCGCTAGGTTCGATTGTCGCACCGCTTGCTTGCAGACCACATCACGTCGCTGCGAGTGTCATTGCAGAGCCATCGCATCGAGGAGCTGTGAGAGGAAGATCACTGCTGGTCCGCGCATCGTCGCCCCGGAGATCGTCGCAACTCCAAAGATCATCGCATCGTGCCTTTGCAAGCTTCTTTCACTACGGAACCTCTGCACCGGAATCCATACAAGGTACCGTATCCCTCCCCATACAGACCGGAGTTACTGCATCATGCCTGCTACATCCAGCAGGCGGTCGCATCGGCTCCTCAAGGTCTTAGGAGTGATGCATTGCTCGTTTTCCACAGCACCAGTTTCTGTTTTGGAACTTTGTCGCATTTAAAGGTACTGTTGGCTAAACGTGACGCAACTGAGAACTTTTCACGCAACTCTGGTTTATTTTATCGCAACCTTAAGAACACTTTTGAAACCATATTCTTGAACTGTGTATGTTGGATTTTTGTTGTTCTGGTCTTGTGTAGTTTAGATTAAATACCTTTATTTTTCTAAACTGATGTGGAGTCAGTTTGTGGTGTTTTCACTGTGTTACTGTGAGTGTTGGTACAAATACTTTACACGTTGCCTTCGATAAACCTTGACTGCTCGTGCCAAACTATCAAGTGGGTGAGCAGGGGTTATCTCAGAGGGTTTCCTCCTTACTCTCACTAGAAGCATGGGACCCTATTTGGATAGTGGTACCTACCTCTGCCAACTCGAGACCCCCAGTTCTAACAGTAATCAATTGTTCCTAATTTTTATGGTTTTAACCTACTTGCAGTTTATGTTGGAATGAAATGTGAAATTCATGGGTGTTCCCGAAAAGCTTTACATTTCTGACAAGTAGACAACATTCAAAATTCAGCAAGGGTCATTAGTGTGGATCTCTGAAGGTTTTTCCAAACCAGTTAACTGTTGAATTAAAAAACAATGAAATTGAGTATCATTCAACCAATCAATCAGGATTTATAGAGCGCAGCTGCTTCACCCGTAAGGGTCTAGAGGCACTGTGGAATTGTGCTGCAGGTTCATGCTGCCTGTTCCTATTGGTTAAACATCCAGGTCTCGAGGTTCTTCCTGAACTACTGGTGCAATGGTGATGTTGGGAGGTGCACTGTAAGGGACCTCAGGTGGGAGAAGGAGCAGCCTCTCTGTTTGCCCGGCAGATGCGCTGGGAAGCTGCTAGGTAGAGGGATCCAGAATGGAGTAGCCTAGTCGGTTGGTGGAAATTCACTACTTTGTTGCGGTACGCCGGTCCTTCGCTCTGTAGTGCCCTGTAAGCGTTTAAGCCTGTAAGTATAATAAAGAAATAGAAACGTTTAATCTGTCATGTTTTTGACACAGTGGTGGCCGGGTCTGGTGACTCAGTGGACTAATGCATCCACTGCAGGGGCCTTTGTTTGACCTCATGGTCACACGTTCAAATCCCAGCAGGTCTACTCAGCCTTTTATCTATCTGTGATCGATAAAATGAGTACCATTAAATTGGGTAACAATTAACATCTGTTATTCAGTGCCAAGAGACCTCGTTGGGGTGAAGGTGCGCTTTGCAAAAACACATGTTATGTTAAATTATGGTGGATTACAAAAGCAATATACTGTTACATCTTATATACCCTTTCTGGTGTGGAAAAAGTATAGGGTGTGTAGGCTCAACAAAACATACAATAAACAGAGCAAACAACTGAACTCCTGATTACAGTGATTGAATGATTCGTCGGCTATCAACCATACAATTCATATGATAAAATATAATGAGTAAAAATGGATAAAAGGGAACAATATGTACTTGTTCACAAGATACAAAGTTTATGAACTCCCATGGGTATTTATCTTTCAGAAATCTTCAGGGTTCTGTAGGTTTCCCTGGGTGACAGATGAACCAGGGCCCAAAATCCCTATTTATACACATCCCCACACTGGGTCATATTTCTCTTTGATTTTTCGACATTTCCATATCATGTTTTGGAACATTTTGCTCCGTGGGTGCTAGGTGTGGCAATACAAGTTGGGCACAATTTTGGGAATGTTGGCTGGTAGGAATTTTTTGTTGCAGAAATGTGAGGAAAATGTGTTTATTGCCATGTTTGAGAATTGCAGTAACCCCACATTGTAAAAGATGTTTTGATTTTACTTGTTGGAATGTGATGTCCCACTTTCTACTTTAAATGTAATATAATTGTCTCACACCCAATTTGTATATTTAATTTACTTGTAAGTACCTAGTAAAGCGGTACTACTTGTGTTCCTGGCCTGTAAATAAATGCTACTAATCGGCCTGCAGCCCTGATTGTGCCACTCACTTAAGTGTCCCTTTAAATATGTCTCAGGTCTCCCGTTGCAGTGGAGAAGTGTGGCTCAGGGGTTAGAGGCGGCAGACCCGGAAGCTGAGATCGGCCCTGGACCAGGGTTCAATTCCCCGCCTCGGCGGGTCTTGGGCTCAAAAATTCCACGGACTCGATAATTCTCGCTCCGGTGCCTTCTCAACTCACGGGTTCACACTCTGCGACTCTGGGCAATAGCTTGCTTAATCTCCACAACGGCCCCTCGCGGCGGGATGCCTGGCTTTCACCTTGTGGATACCCTGCCTGGGTTATCTCACAGGGGAATACCAGGACGGGTTCCCTAAGCAAGCGCCGGGAAACCCTTTGTGGGTAGCTGTGCGCTATATAAGCTCAAATACATTTACATTTACATTTACATATGTGTGCAGTTTTGAACTGCCATTTTGACCTAAATAAGCTTTTTGCCATGCACAAACCTTCCTTTTTAATACATATAAGTCACCCCTAGGGTACGCCCTGAACAGCTGAGAGGTAAGGGTGCAGTGTATTTAAAAAGTGAGACACCGACTTTTAAGTTTTATATATCCTGGTAGTGAAAAACTTTTACACTTGTTTTTCATAACTGCAAGACCTAGGTCTCCTGTAGGATAACATTGGGTTATCTTATTCCATTTAATCAGTGATAACTTTAAATTGGGATTCAGAAAAGGGGGAGGTGATGAACAGAGTGTCTGAATTAAGCAGACCACTCTTACCCAGTCCAAAGATCAGGGCTTGATCCATCGCCGTTTTTTAGCTCACTGCACCATCCCAGCTCAGAACTTGGCTATATGCAAATTAGTCTGACCCTGGCCCAGAGCATCATGGGAACAGGGCAGACCAAACTACCAAGCCAATTCTTATACTGGGAAGGAAACAAGCTACCGGGGACCGGTTTCTGGCATTTCAGCCATCTTTGGCCCAACTTGCTTGAATCCTGATGTGCAATGAGCAAGGGACTCACATCTGAGTATACCCTTCCACGCTTATGGTGGACAAAAATGATTCAGAAAAGGGGGTGGTGATGAACAGAGTGTCTGAATTAAGCAGACCACTCTTACCCAGTCCAAAGATCAGGGCTTGATCCATCACCGTTTTTTAGCTCACTGCACCATCCCAGCTCAGAACTTGGCTATATGCAAATTAGTCTGACCCTGGCCCAGTGCATCATGGGAACAGGGCAGACCAAACTACCAAGCCAATTCTTATACTGGGAAGGAAACAAGCTACCGGGGACCGGTTTCTGGCATTTCAGCCGTCTTCGGCCCGGCTTGCTTGAATCCTGATGGTGCAATGAGCAAGGGACTCACATCTGAGTATACCCTTCCACGCTTATGGTGGACAAAAATGATTCAGAAAAGGGGGTGGTGATGAACAGAGTGTCTGAATTAAGCAGACCACTCTTACCCAGTCCAAAGATCAGGGCTTGATCCATCACCATTTTTTAGCTCACTGCACCATCCCAGCTCAGAACTTGGCTATATGCAAATTAGTCTGACCCTGGCCCAGTGCATCATGGGAACAGGGCAGACCAAACTACCAAGCCAATTCTTATACTGGGAAGGAAACAAGCTACCGGGGACAGGTTTCTGGCATTTCAGCCGTCTTCGGCCCGGCTTGCTTGAATCCTGATGGTGCAATGAGCAAGGGACTCACATCTGAGTATACCCTTCCACGCTTATGGTGGACAAAAGTGATTCAGAAAAGGGGGTGGTGATGAACAGAGTGTCTGAATTAAGCAGACCACTCTTACCCAGTCAAAAGATCAGGGCTTGATCCATCACCGTTTTTTAGCTCACTGCACCATCCCAGCTCAGAACTTGGCTATATGCAAATTAGTCTGACCCTGGCCCAGTGCATCATGGGAACCGGGCAGACCAAACTACCAAGCCAATTCTTATACTGGGAAGGAAACAAGCTACCGGGGACCGGTTTCTGGCATTTCAGCCGTCTTCGGCCCGGCTTGCTTGAATCCTGATGGTGCAATGAGCAAGGGACTCACATCTGAGTATACCCTTCCACGCTTATGGTGGACAAAGTGATTCAGAAAAGGGGGTGGTGATGAACAGAGTGTCTGAATTAAGCAGACCACTCTTACCCAGTCCAAAGATCAGGGCTTGATCCATCACCGTTTTTTAGCTCACTGCACCATCCCAGCTCAGAACTTGGCTATATGCAAATTAGTCTGACCCTGGCCCAGTGCATCATGGGAACAGGGCAGACCAAACTACCAAGCCAATTCTTATACTGGGAAGGAAACAAGCTACCGGGGACCGGTTTCTGGCATTTCAGCCGTCTTCGGCCCGGCTTGCTTGAATCCTGATGGTGCAATGAGCAAGGGACTCACATCTGAGTATACCCTTCCACGCTTATGGTGGACAAAAATGATTCAGAAAAGGGGGTGGTGATGAACAGAGTGTCTGAATTAAGCAGACCACTCTTACCCAGTCCAAAGATCAGGGCTTGATCCATCACCGTTTTTTAGCTCACTGCACCATCCCAGCTCAGAACTTGGCTATATGCAAATTAGTCTGACTGTGGCCCAGTGCATCATGGGAACAGGGCAGACCAAACTACCAAGCCAATTCTTATACTGGGAAGGAAACAAGCTACCGGGGACCGGTTTCTGGCATTTCAGCCGTCTTCGGCCCGGCTTGCTTGAATCCTGATGGTGCAATGAGCAAGGGACTCACATCTGAGTATACCCTTCCACGCTTATGGTGGACAAAAATGATTCAGAAAAGGGGGTGGTAATGAACAGAGTGTCCGAATTAAGCAGACCACTCTTACCCAGTCCAAAGATCAGGGCTTGATCCATCACCGTTTTTTAGCTCACTGCACCATCCCAGCTCAGAACTTGGCTATATGCACATTAGTCTGACCCTGGCCCAGTGCATCATGGGAACAGGGCAGACCAAACTACCAAGCCAATTCTTATACTGGGAAGGAAACAAGCTACCGGGGACCGGTTTCTGGCATTTCAGCCGTCTTCGGCCCGGCTTGCTTGAATCCTGATGGTGCAATGAGCAAGGGACTCACATCTGAGTATACCCTTCCACGCTTATGGTGGACAAAAATGATTCAGAAAAGGGGGTGGTGATGAACAGAGTGTCTGAATTAAGCAGACCACTCTTACCCAGTCCAAAGATCAGGGCTTGATCCATCACCGTTTTTTAGCTCACTGCACCTGCCCAGCTCAGAACTTGGCTATATGCAAATTAGTCTGACCCTGGCCCAGTGCATCATGGTTACTCAACACTGTGAGGACTTCACATCGCTCCGCAGCCAGCATTTAAGGTACTTTTGTTTAATGGGCCTAAGCTTGTCCCTATTGTTGGCCTGCGCTTCATCATGGTTGGCTTAAAATTGTGACTTTGTCCCAGTCAGGCATGACCAGATAGCCACAGTTGGCGCTTTGTGCTTTTTGGCGCTATATTCCCTGAAATGTTTTAAACTGCTTATATCACGTTCTACTGGTTGGATTTTTGTTGCTTTGGTCTTTATTCATTTATTATTCTTCTAAATTTGTGTGGGACCCTTCTTGTGTTGTGTCTTCACTTTATTACTGTTTGAAATGCTGCATAAATACTTTGCACATTGCCTCTAAGTTAAGGCTGACAGCTCTGTGCCAAGCAACCAGAGGGTTGAACACAGGTTAATTTTGGGTTTGCTTGTGCCTTCACCCTGACAAAGATTGTGGTTGCTGCTTGAGTAGGGTTTCACCCTTCTCAACCGGTAACCATATTTACAACTATGATGAAGTGCAACAGTACATGGCTACAGGGACTGAGGTCACTGTGGCATCGAGTGAAGTGGTGATCCTGTTGGCCACAACACCACATTGGCAATTGATACAATCACGGGACTTGCAATTCCTGATTGTAGCAAGTATCACCCTCTACTGGTAAGTCTATCTAGGAGAGTAAAATAGGCAAGGCAACAAAGGAAAAGATATAGGCGAAGAAGTCCTGTTGTACATTTCATGATTTAGAGGAAGAAAATGAAATTAGAAAATGAGAACTTAGGAGGGGTTAAAGTGGGGCAATAAACAGAGAAATATGGCATGAGTAATGAAAGAACGGAACAATGGTGTGTTGAATTCTTCCTCTTCCAGTGAGCCTATCCTAAATGCATCAGTGAGACTTATAGATGCTCTCCAGCACATTTGTTTGCAGTTAGGGGCTGTATCATCGGGACATTGCTGGAAATAACATGAATATGGCAGCCATCTTTTCCTGATAACATATTTATGAGGGTACAAGTTAATTCACATTATGTCCGCCAACAAACCAGGGGCAAACCAGGGGCACTCCTGCATCACTGCTAAACATTAACCTTCTTTATACAAGTATTTGAATAATGAGGTGGGTAAAAAATGCAATCCAACCTGTTTGAAGAAATCATGACTAGTGAAATGAGTCTTGTAGCGCCAAGTCAGCACATATGAAGTAAGGTGTCCTCATAGTAAATGTCCCCCATAGCTCTGGGTATGGTAAGGCTAGGGTTTTGCTGCTGGCTAGTGCATGTACTGTCACTGTGGGTGACCAGAGGAAGGGGCAGCTAGAGATCTGCATCCATGCCCCTGGTTATATTGAGATGCATCCAAACATGAGGATTAACAAAAACAATAGAAAATAATGTGCTGCAGTAAAAAAAAAAAAAAAAAAAAAAATATATATATATATATATATATATATATATATATATATATTTCTTTGTTTTGTGGGTCGCTTGCATATTTCATTTCAAGAATCTTTGAATACTGAATGTGCTTTTCGGATGTTCAATAGACCCTTCTGCATTTCAATAAAAGGCAGAAAATGCAGCCAAATGTACAATAGCAAGAAGGTGAGATAAAATAATCCACTGCACTGTGCCAAGATGTCATCGACAGTGGGCCATATGTATGAAGCTGTTTTGCATTGTGTCCCCATTTAAGAAGGGGATCCGGTGCGCAAATATGGAAATCGCAAATTTAGTGATTACCAATTTTGCTAGTCAAGGAGTCTGCAAATAAATGTGTGAACTCACAATCTGCGGCACGTTATTTGCGATATTCTCTAATAACCTGCTCGCAAATAGCAAAGTTGCAAAACAAAATGCAAGAAAAAATTGCAATTAGCGGATTTGTGAAAATCGCAATTTTGCACATCCCAATTACCACCAACTCAGAGAATGTGGTAACAATGTGGTAACAATGCAACCCATATAAACAGGCTCACAATGCAACAGGGGGTTCCACAATGGCTAGGATGTATGTGATCACCAGGAGGCTATGAATCAGAGCTGCTGCATAGAGAAGGAGATGCCAGGAAAGGATCTTCAGAGAGTGCATTACCCTGTTCCAGCAGACAGAGGAGGAGATCCATGTGAACTACAGACTGGACGCAGACAGCATCCTGGACTTCAGCATCCTGTCAGAAATGCGGGCATTCAGGGCTTGGCCTTAACATGGATCAGTTCCTTCCTGCACCAGCATTCCCAATCGGTTCATCTATCCACCTTCTCTGCCCCCTACTCCTCACTCTCCTGTGGTGTCCCTCAAGGTTCTGCTCTTTTGCCCCTCTTATTTAATCTATACATGCAACCCCTTTTAGCCTCTCTCCATCACACCCCCGTCACCATCTTCAACTATGCGGATGACTTACAGTTAATCTTCCCCATCGACTCCTCCCCTTCTTCCTATACCAATTTCCAATCCACTATGCTTGCCATCTCTGAGTGGATGCATTTCAGCCAGCTGAAGCTCAATCCCAGCAAGACGGAGTTGGTATTGACAGGAGGGTCCTCCAACCCCATGAGCTCCAGTTTCTGGCCCCACTCTCTTGGCCCCCCACCCTATCCTGTCAATACCGTGAGGAGCCTTGGCGTTATTATCTCTAGTGATTTATCCATGAGACCTCAAATCAATGCCGTTACTTCTGCCTGCTTCTACCATCTGCGCAGAATTTGTAAAATTCGAAGGTTTCTCACTACCGAGGCTCTCACACTTGTCATCATGGCCCTTGTCACCTCCAGTATTGACTATGCCAACTCCCTGTATGTGGGGATCCCTGCCTACCACCTTCATCGGCTTCAGCTGATGCAAAACCAGGCGGCCAGACTGGTCTTTCAACAGCCTAAGCACCAACACGTCTCACCCCTGCTGAGGAGACTGCACTGGCTCCCAGTAGCCTCTTGATGCATTTTTAAACTGGGCTGTACTGTTTTTAAGTTACTCCTTGCCCTTGCCCCAGCCTTAACCTCCCTCAGCCTCAAGCGTCACGTTCCTCCGAGGAATCTTCGGTCTTCTACACACAACCTTCTAACCGTCCCCAGGTTCAAACGGAAAAAACATGGTGGCTCCTGCTTCTCCTTTCTCGCCCCCTCAACCTGGAACTCCTTCCCCACAAGTATACAACTTTGTCCCAATTACACCTGCTTTCGTAAACTTCTTAAAATGCATCTCTTCCAGCTAGCTTAAGAATAATCCTCACTGCCTATCCTCCCTGCTTTTGTCTATGAGCGCCATGAAACCGACTGGTGACCGTGCGCGGTAGAAATCTTTTTAACATAACATAACAACTTAATAGAGGAGCTCAAACCCATGCTATAACACCACACAGACAGGGCACACTCCATTCCCACCCATATACAGGTCCTGTGTTCACTGTCCTTACTGGCATCAAAGAGTTCTCAAGAGGTGATAGCCACAGCAGGAGGGGTCTCACAGAGTACACCGTTGTGCTTCTTCCACGCTTTCCTTGATGCAAAGGTACAGAGGCTGCATCACCACATACAATTACCCAGCACACAACAGGCACTAGATCAGACTAAAGAGGAATTCTACCAGATAGCCCAATTCCCCCACGTAATCGGCTGTGTAAATGGGACCCATGTTGAACTTTCCTCACCCTCACAGAATGAGTATGTGTTTAAACCACAAGTCCTATCATTCCCTGAACATACAGGTAGTGTGCAATGCCAAACACATCATCAGTGACATAGTTGTAAAATACCCAGGCAGCACACATGACTTATTCATGTTTTGCCACAGTGAAATAAACCGCCGACTCACAGACGGTAAGTTTGGTGAGGGCTACCTGCTAGGTAAATGCATGGCTTCCAAACACACAACCAGAAAAAGCCAGGAGTGTCTGGACAGTATGTAATATAATTCTTGTCACCCTGCTGGTGACAGTGCGTCCGCTGTACGTGACTATTTTCTGACTCCGTACCTTAATCCAGCAACTGCATGGGAGCGGAGGTATAACAGAACCCACAGAGCCACACGATGTACCATTGAGTGAACATTCGGAATCCTGAAAAGCCGCTTCAGCTGCCTCCATAAGAGTGGATGAGCGCTATAGTACAGCCCGAGACATGCTGCAAAATCGTGGTCACCTGTGCCATGCTACACAACATCGCTACCAAGAAAGGCACCCCAGTGGAGCTCACAGATTCAGAGCCATCAGATGAGGAGGGACCAGCTCCACGTCTCAGACCAGCAGGTGGTGCCGGGGCAGCTGCCAGGCGCCAGAGACGAGATGAGATCACTCAGAACTATTTTTAGGTGAGTAATGAGGACACAATGCTACAGATTGGTGCTAAAATGTGTTATTTATTTCCTTGGGTGCAGGAATATATCTGTCACACAGCCTGATTTTATTACAATTGCTTGCACATGTTCGTGCCACAGCGCAAGGATGTCCGACATCCAATCAGTCAAGATGAAATGTGTTGTGTCACGCATTGCCATATGCCCCTGAAGTTACTTCACCTCCTGCGGGCACGGCCTGTTGCCCCTCACTCAGGGTGCCCACTGCCCTCCATGGAGTAATCAGCTAGCCTCCCTTGCTACTCCTGCTGGACTGATCATCAGTATCCAAAGTGCGCATCTGGTCCACGGCATGTGTGACCTGCACCAGGCCCCTGGCCACATCCTGGCAGCAGTGGGCCATTTCATGCTGCATACTCATACACCGAATGGCCAGCAGGGACGTGGCAGTCGACAGGCAGTTCACAGCTCTGATGTACAAGTCCAGAAGGCTGTGGAGACTCTGTCTCTCCCTGCGACTGGCTGCCTGGTCTCTCCTCATCTCTCTGCACAGTCCTTCCAGTGCACCTGTAATACCCATTACGCCATCCCTCATCTCAGTCATGTTGTCATTGTGTGTTGAGAATCGGCACTGGATTGACTTCCATGCCTTCTCCTGCAGGTGCTGGACTTTGAGCATGCTGCCTTCAAGCCCGGAGAACACTGTGTCTTCGCCAACAGAAGCAGTGCTGGTGGACGGCCGTGCCCTGTGTCTCAGCCCACTCCCTTCACTGGGATAGAAAGGGGACTGTGATGTTTGCTGTCCTGCATGCTGGCTCTGGACTGGCTGTGCCTCTCCTGCTGTGTCTATTGGCCCTGCCTCCAGAAGTGGTAGTGGTGGCACTAGGAGGCGCCGTCTGCATGGCACAGGGTTTGCTAGTCTGACTTCACCCTGCTCCTCCTGCCCTGCCTCATCCTCATTTTCGGATGTGTCCTCCCCTTCTGCAATGGATTCCAGTGTTTCAGGTGGTGCTGTGAATGTAAATGCACACATTGGTAATGCAATACAGTTAACAAATTTTAAGTTACATGAGTACTATCTGTCTGTGTTTTGCCTTTCCTGGATAACTCATCTCTATTCCACCTTGCTGTGTCTCACTGCTCCAGGTTTTTGTTCATATGACTACATCCCCTATAATGCATTGCAGGATGTGCTTGTTAACATGTACTGGAATTACAATCATGTTAGGTTTCTGGGTGTTTCCTGAGTGTTTGAGTAGGTTGGGGATGTATCAGGGGGGTTATGGCATGCATCTTACCTTGTCTGGTGTCTAGGTATTCCGAGCTGTCCAGGTCAGCCATGCCACTCACACTCTCGGGCTGAAGGGTGCCCTCCACCACTCCTACAGGGGTGTAAAATCAGTTGCTGTGGCCATCCCACCACCAGTCTTTTTTGCCTCGGCCAATCTTGATGCCACCATCTCCTTGGATCTTTGACGCATGTCATACCACCTTTTTCTGAGGTCTTCAACAGTGCGGTGGGTCACGCTGATGGCATTGACTTTCTCCTGTATGTCATTCCATATCTTCCTTGTGCGTGCCTATGGCACACGTAGGGATTTTTTCCCAAACAGGAGCTAATGGATGATGACCATTTCCTGGATGAGAACCTCCTGCTCCCTCTCACTGAATTTCTGTTTCTTCTTTCTGGCATTTTCCTCCTGCTGCTTCTCTGCCCCCTGGGACTCCATTTCTCCTTCTCTCAGTTGCAGAGCAAAATTCTCCACCTCTCCTCACAGCTTCTCACTCAGCTTCTGGCAATCAGGTGCAGCGTGGGCCGTCACACTTCCTGGTTGTGATCTCATCACGCAGGACCTGAATTGCTGATTCTCTAACTTGCAATTCCTTAATTGCAATTTCGCTATTAAAGAATCGAAATATAGGTATTTGCATGATTATTCTGCAAATTTTTGAAAATCGCTGAATTTTTGCGATCTTTTACCTACATCGGGTTTTGCGATTCTCAAAATACGATTTGTAATAAATCGCTATTTGAGAATCTCAACATCCGTTTTTCATACATATGGCCCAATGTCTCAAGCAAATGGATGAAGGAGGCCAAAGCAAGCAGGCCAGTGGTTTAAAGGGAGCTGACTCAAAGCCTACTTTTTAAAAGGTTTTTTTAGTTAGTTTAGTTATTCAACAAAGTACAGCTTTATTTGGGATGCCATGGGTAATATGAGGTAAGCAACGTATTGAAAATATTTATACATTGACATATTGTAGGCGTTCAAACATCGGTTCATCAAACCTATAAACAATCAGTGATAGTTCCATGGTTATTAAAATGAAGCATGCATAGTACTGAAATAAGTATTACATGCACTTTTTTTTACCTTTGCCTTGGGTAATCTTGTACTAAGAAATGGGAGTGAAGGGTCCCAGATGTCCCTGGGATCCCTTGGCATAAAACTCTAGGTGGTCTGTGCAGTAAACTTTTGTGACGGTAGCTGAAGAAGTCTACAGACAAGCTAACTTGCAAACCAGTTTATTGGAAGTTTAATCTCCTTGCGATGCCAACACAGGGTCCCTCTGCCAGCTGGGCTCCAACGGACTTCCTTGGAAACTCAACACCCTGGAATCCAGAACATGGGGAACATTATAGGACTCCACATTCCCCAGTAGGGCACCACAATACACATCATTTTTTAGGGGTGAAACTTGTGTAAAACAAACCCTATATTGGAGCCAGTTTACAATTTTCAGAACCATTTTTACAGAGCATTGCCATACATCGTTTCATACTGCCAAAGCATCTTTCCTTTTTTAGGACAAGCATCGGGGCCTCTAGCAATGCCATTTCTGGATCTAAGGCAAGAGGATGCTTAAGCATTTTGTGCTGAGTCGTGAATGCATCAATCCAATAGACAAGTGACAAGACCATGCAATGTGCATAAAATCAATATTTAACTCCTTACATTTTTTGCCCACAATATTAGTATCTCGAGTCAATTTATCCCTTCGCTCTAGAGTGTAATTAATGGTGGAGATGCAAAAACGTAAATTGCATTAGTTTGTGGTTAATATTGAATGGTCTTGTCTGACGTGAGCACAGCCAGAAGACCAGGTTTGTCAAAGATTTGTGATCCCAACTCACTCTCCCATTGACATTTAACAGAAGATTTGTTTTTTGAATATAGGCAGGAGATGGATTTATCAGTCTCTGCGACCTGTATAAACTTGGTGAGGATCAACAGTTCTTGAGGGGGTTTGCAAAAGCTTGAAATAGCAGCCTCGGCTGCAGAACGTAATCTATGATAGTATAGAATGGCTAAGGGCATAGCACCATCTCTCATTTGGAATTGTTGGAAATTGAGTTACAGGTTGAAGGGTAATGAATCCTATTCAAGCAGGAGCTTCAATCTCTGTCAGGGTGAAACACAAGCAAACCCACAATTAATCTGTGCTTAACACTCTGGTAACTTGCAGCAAAGCAGTCAGGCTTAACTTAGAGGCAATGTGTAAATTATTTATGCAGAACTTTAAAAAGCTGTAAAGTGAAACCACAACACAAGAAAAATCCCACCCCAATTTAGAGAAACATAGTAAAATGTTATAAATTATTTGAGATCAAAATTGCAAATATTTAATCAGTAGAACTGGAGATATGCACTTTCAATGTTTTATGAAACAATAGTGCCTACCAGCACAGAGCGCCAACTGTGGTTATCTATCTGTGGGGGACTGGACAAAGTCGCAAGTGCAGACCAACCACGATGGAGTGTGGGATGGGTATGAGGACCAAGTTAGGTTTGCTGAACAAAGTACCTTACATCTGGTGATGACATAACCCTATCTTTCATGGGTCTAGTGAAGACTGACAGCTGTATACGAGGCTGTCCGCTTCCCAGATCAGTTGTATAAGGAATTGTCGACGCATACTGTAATGTTCATGAAAAGCTATGGAAATGTAATAAAAGAGATATGACAACACATTGAAGATGCAGTTGCAGCCATCTCTCGGTACAAGCTTTGAAATGATCAAGCATGACTGAAATTATTGCGAATCATTTCTGTTATCTTCCGGGTTACATTTATTTATTTATTTATTTTATGTAGCTTGTAAAGCGCACAGCTACCCCCGGAGGGGTGTCCCGGCGCTGGAACCTGAGTCTCAGAGGGAAGGGGGGGAACAGACAGGGGATGTGACATGAAGATCAAAGTCTGGAAAAAAGCCAGGTCTTGAGTTTGGCCCGGAAGACAGATTCAGAGGAGCAGAATCTGAGATCAACTGGCAGAGAGTTCCAAAGTTTAGCAGCAATGACGCTGAATCCTCTGCCGCCCATTCTGGAAAGTCTAAAGCGGGGAGAGATCAGGAGGCATAGGTCATTGGATCTTAAAGATCTGATGGATCTGGATATTAGAACTCGTTTTTTTAGGTAGTTGGGTCCGCGATCGTTGATGGCTCGATGAGTCAGAGTGAGGATCTTAAACTGAATTCGGCTAGCCACCGGAAGCCAGTGCAGTTCCCTACGATATGCGGCAACTGACTTACGATAGGAAATGTTGCCAATCAGCCTCGCTGCCGCATTCTGGACAATCTGAAGCCGATCAGTCAGGTATTGGGGAGCTCCGGCATAGAGACTATTGGCATAGTCCAGATGGGACGTGATGAGAGCGTGGGTGACTGTCCGGCGGGAATCCAAAGGGAGATAGGGAAGGATTTTCCGGATCATGCGCAGCTTTAGGAAGCAAGCCGATGTCACTTTTTGAATCTGGGTTTGACAGGATAGAGAGTCATTGAAGTGAAAGCCCAGGTTGCGGGCCGAATGGACCGGGGAAGGGGCGGGATCTAATGCAGTAGGCCACCACCAGGAGGAGGGGATCGAATTTTTCTGGTTAAAAAACAGCACCTCTGTTTTGTCAGCGTTGAGTCGTAGATGGTTTTCCGACATCCAATCACTGATGTTATTAAGACACCGGCGGAAGCTGGAGAACGCGGAGTCAGAGTGGCCCCTAAAGGAGAACACTAGCTGAGTGTCATCAGCATAAGAGACCACCCTGACTCCATAGGACTCCACCACGCCTGCCAGAGGGGCAAGGTATATGTTAAAAAACAGAGGGCTGAGGGCAGAGCCCTGTGGCACACCGCAAGATAAGGGTTTTTTCTCCGATCTGAAGGGCCGCAACAGCACCCTTTGACTTCTTCCAGAGAGGAAGGACTCGATCCACCTGATGGCAGTGCCGCCAATGCCCATCTGTCGTAGTCGGTCAAGGAGGATGGGGTGGGATACCGTATCGAATGCCGCGGACAGGTCGAGGAGGACCAGCATGGCCTCCTCGCCTCTGTCCACGCACTCTCGAATGGTCTCCGAGACCTCCAGCAGGGCCGTCTCCGTGCTGTATCCTGCCCGAAACCCAGATTGCGAGTCGTGCAGTAGTCGGTTGTTCTCCAGGTATTCCGTGAGCTGCAGCTGCACGGCTTTTTCCAGAACCTTAGCAGGTTTGGGGAGGAGGGATATAGGGCGGTAGTTGGAGAATACAGTGGGATCGGCGTCTGCCTTTTTTAGAATTGGGATCACCAAGGCTTCCTTCCAGGTGGTAGGGAAGAAGCCATGGTGCAGAGAAGCATTCCAGATGGAGAGGAATGGGTCGGCTAGCAGAGGAGCCAGTTCCCCCATAATTTTGGCCGGAATGGGGTCAGTGGGTGCGCCAGACTTGCAGAGAGTGAGTAGTCTAAGAGCATCCTCCTGGACAAGTTTATTGAAAGCATGAAGGGACGGGGAGTTGGGGGGATCGGTAGATTGAGTCCGAGGCATTGGCTCTTTAGGGAAGGAGACGCAGAGTTTATCGATCTTTTCAAGGAAAAAGTCCGAGAGTCCTTCGCAGAGTTTCTGGCTAGCTGAGACCTGGGTGGTCCTAGCCGGAGGGGTGATAAAATTTTTGACAATGGAGAAAAGAGTTTTTGAAGAATTTTTTGCCTTTGCAATTTGGAGCGAGAAGTGGTCTTTCATGGCAATTTTTTTGAGTTTGAGAAATTTTTTCAAGGCCTCCTTGTAGGCGAGCTTAGCTTCAGAATCATAATTTTTCCTCCACTTCCGTTCGAGAGCTTTGCAGCTACTTTTTTTCTCGCGGAGGGAGGTTGAAAACCAGGGAGCGGAGGGACGGGATCTAGAGGAAGTAATGAGTTTCTGGGGGGCAATGTGGTCAATAGCATTGATAAGGGCGGAGTTGAGCCTGGCGATATTAGAATCGATATCCGGGGATAGAAGGTCAGACTGGAAATGGAATATCGGGTCAAGGGAAGCGCAAGTGACTTTGTGCCACTTCCTACCCAGCTCTTTCCTGGGCACAGGAGGGATAAATTTGCGGTCTAAAGTCAAAGAAAAAGGGATAAGGTAATGGTCCGACCATGTAAGAGGAAGGGGGGGAGAAACCGTAATAGTGGGAAAATTAGCGAAAATGAGATCCAGGGTATGACCCGCCACATGAGTAGGGCCGGTGACAAGTTGAGTAAGATTCAGGCTATCCATGATTTCCAGTAAATTATTCGCTTTTGTGCAGAGGGAATTATCGACATGAAGGTTAAAATCACCTAGAGCCAGAAAGTATTGATGTTTCAAGGCTAGATCCGCTAACTGGTGGGTGAGAGCGGTAAGAGAAAGGGAAGCCGCCGTGGGGGGGTTGTAGATTAGAGAGCCGGCTAGAATGACAGCCGCAGAATCGGATACTGAAAAGTATAGGGCTTCAATGATACCAATGTTGGTGAGTTTGGTAATGGTCAGCTGGAAATGAGATTTAAAAATAATAGCTAATCCACCTCCCGATTTTCCCCCTGCACGATTGACACATTTTATGTCATAGCCAGATGGAATGGCTAAATAGATGTCCGGGGAGGATGAGTCAGTCATCCAAGACTCTGTGAGGAATAAAATATCCCACTCCTCGGAGGAGATCAACAGCCAGATGTCATTGGCATGGCGGGGGAGGGAGCGGCAGTTGAGTAAGCCTGCTTTCAACGTCCGCTGATTAGATGTTGAAGGCTGCGGCGTGGGCTCAGGAAGCGAATGGGGAGGGAAGGACGGGAGAGTGAAGTTGCATTGAGAGCAACGGAATGGAGCTGATTCAAGATGGATAGGATTACAGGGGGAAGGAGTTGCACAGAGGGAGGGGTTCAGAGAGTGGAGCTGGGAATTGGTCCAACACACACGTGCAGAATCATCCGCATGGACAGGGGGACAGGCCCTGGGCCCGGTCCAGGCCCGGACGGGCCCAGACGGGCTTGCCTTTGGCGCGCCTTCGGCGCGCAAACGGCGCGCCCGCTGCGCCCGTCCGCTGCGCTTCCTGGCGAGGCACATGAATTATACCTAAACGGGAGGGCGTCACGGGGGTGTGGCCAGCTGAGGTGGGCGTGTCAGGGACGCGTCTCGCCCTCAGTGATGGCGGCGAAGAATCGTTGCAGCGCTGGAAGCGCTGTTCAAAGCAGGGGTGAGTAGGACTTTAAAACAGAACACAATCACAATCAGAGTGTTTTTAAAAACAGAGGGTTCACTCCCGGCTTCCGCCTCAGGAGACTCACATTCGTCAATGCAGCGCTGTCAGCTGTGCGCGCAATTTAAATGGATTTCAGGGGGCGTGGCCAGCTGAGGTGGGCGTGTCAGGGACGCGTCTCGCCCTCAGTGATGGCGGCGAAGAATCGTTGCAGCGCTGGAAGCGCTGTTCAAAGCAGGGGTGAGTAGGACTTTAAAACAGAACACAATCACAATCAGAGTGTTTTTAAAAACAGAGGGTTCACTCCCGGCTTCCGCCTCAGGAGACTCACATTCGTCAATGCAGCGCTGTCAGCTGTGCGCGCAATTTAAATGGATTTCAGGGGGCGTGGCCAGCTGAGGTGGGCGTGTCAGGGACGCGTCTCGCCCTCAGTGATGGCGGCGAAGAATCGTTGCAGCGCTGGAAGCGCTGTTCAAAGCAGGGGTGAGTAGGACTTTAAAACAGAACACAATCACAATCAGAGTGTTTTTAAAAACAGAGGGTTCACTCCCGGCTTCCGCCTCAGGAGACTCACATTCGTCAATGCAGCGCTGTCAGCTGTGCGCGCAATTTAAATGGATTTCAGGGGGCGTGGCCAGCTGAGGTGGGCGTGTCAGGGACGCGTCTCGCCCTCAGTGATGGCGGCGAAGAATCGTTGCAGCGCTGGAAGCGCTGTTCAAAGCAGGGGTGAGTAGGACTTTAAAACAGAACACAATCACAATCAGAGTGTTTTTAAAAACAGAGGGTTCACTCCCGGCTTCCGCCTCAGGAGACTCACATTCGTCAATGCAGCGCTGTCAGCTGTGCGCGCAATTTAAATGGATTTCAGGGGGCGTGGCCAGCTGAGGTGGGCGTGTCAGGGACGCGTCTCGCCCTCAGTGATGGCGGCGAAGAATCGTTGCAGCGCTGGAAGCGCTGTTCAAAGCAGGGGTGAGTAGGACTTTAAAACAGAACACAATCACAATCAGAGTGTTTTTAAAAACAGAGGGTTCACTCCCGGCTTCCGCCTCAGGAGACTCACATTCGTCAATGCAGCGCTGTCAGCTGTGCGCGCAATTTAAATGGATTTCAGGGGGCGTGGCCAGCTGAGGTGGGCGTGTCAGGGACGCGTCTCGCCCTCAGTGATGGCGGCGAAGAATCGTTGCAGCGCTGGAAGCGCTGTTCAAAGCAGGGGTGAGTAGGACTTTAAAACAGAACACAATCACAATCAGAGTGTTTTTAAAAACAGAGGGTTCACTCCCGGCTTCCGCCTCAGGAGACTCACATTCGTCAATGCAGCGCTGTCAGCTGTGCGCGCAATTTAAATGGATTTCAGGGGGCGTGGCCAGCTGAGGTGGGCGTGTCAGGGACGCGTCTCGCCCTCAGTGATGGCGGCGAAGAATCGTTGCAGCGCTGGAAGCGCTGTTCAAAGCAGGGGTGAGTAGGACTTTAAAACAGAACACAATCACAATCAGAGTGTTTTTAAAAACAGAGGGTTCACTCCCGGCTTCCGCCTCAGGAGACTCACATTCGTCAAATGAGGGCCTAAATAGTCTACACATATGTTCAAAGAATAGCCTGTTGGGATTTATTGGTAGGTGCTGTCATGAAAGAATTAGCATTTATCCTAATCCTTATAAAGCCCAAAGAGGCCACCAAATTGTACAACTCCCATCAAGTCAAGTTCAAGTTTAAATACTTTATTCGACAACATTGTCATAAAAGCATATATCCCTAAGCTAAACAGAATAAATACTACACTAATATTTTTTTAAAAATAGGATAAAAAACATATTAAATATCATACATTTTGTACTTTGTGGACGAATAACTCAGTTTGTAAAATTTGTACATTATAAAATCAAGTCACAGCACAGAGTCTTAGCAAGTTAAGTTTGTCCTTATAGATAATTAATTACAGTTTTAAAGTGCGCATTCGGATTATCCAGGCCCACCCCATGTATTTGGCTACAGCGATTGCAAGATTGGGGGCGCAGTTTGATTTTAAAATCCTTATCGCCTCTAGATATTTCCTTGTCCCCATATTCCTGCAAACCGGTTTTAACCATCTGCTTCTTGGGGCAGCATATAATGGGCAAGCAAACAGAAAATGTGGGATGTCCTCTACATGTGTTTTACAGTAAAAGCAAGTATTTACATTACCGGGGGGCCATTTAACCGTGAAGGCATTGAGGGGTAAAGAACCAATTCTGAACTGAAAATACAATTTCCTATCTAGGGGTTTAGCAATCAAATCCCAGTACTGTTCAAATTTTGGAATAGTTTTAAAATCCAGGAACTGGGATGTCAACACGGATGATTGGTTGGAAATCAATACAGTATTATTTATCATGTCCCAATACATTGTTTTCAATGAAGTCTTGGATGGAAAGGCATGTGGGTCTACTGCAGTCCACAAATGCTCAAGGTGCAGTTTTCGCAGCAATTTTCTTACTTCTTTGAGCCAGGGTATTTTATGGAACCTGTCGGAGTTAACAACATCCATAAGGGCAGCTGCGTAGTGACTCAATTCAGGTGTGGTTTTTACACGCCTCCAATATAGGAGGGGACGCAGTCTGACCGTATCCTCGATCTTTTTCCTCCCGAGATCGTATTGAAGCGGGGTCAAGGTAGTACTCTGGGGGACACCAATTATTCGTCGAAGAAATTTTTTTTCTGCAACTACTAATGAGCTCAAATTGGTGAAACCCCATATTTCTGATCCATAAAGACAGGCGCCCAACACTTTCATGCTGTAAATCTCCATTATTGGCTGGATAGGTCTTGTAAATGAAGATTTGTGTTTTTGGGCTATTGCCCCTGCCAGCTGGTTAAACATTAGCACCACAGTGTCCATGTGGGATTTCCAGTTCATGTTGGCATTTAAGGAGATGCCTAGATAGGTAAAAGCATTCACTTCCTCCAATGAAGACCCATTGTAATTCATTTTCCCCTTAAATTTCTTGGCAGTATTCAGGTTCATAAACTTAGTCTTTGTTGTGTTTATTTCCAAGCCCCGAATCCGACAGAAGTCACCAAAAGCGTTTAATGTCTTTTGCAATCCGCTGGGGGTCCGCGAGACCAGCAAGGTGTCATCTGCAAACATTAATACTGGAACTCGCTCCCCATCTAATATTGGGGCATCTGTTTGGAATTGCTTCAAAAAGTCAACTATGCCGTTGATGTAGAGGGAGAATAAGGTGGGGGCCAGAACACAGCCCTGACTTACTCCTCTATCTACAGGGAAGGATTCCGTGACATCTCCCTGAGCACCCCATCTAATTCGGGCATAGTTGTTCTCGTGCATCCTCACAAGTAAAGTCAGCAATTCAGGGCTTATTCCTAGATCCCGCAAGACAGCCCAGAGCTTTTGTCGGGGAACTAAATCAAACGCTGACTTCAGGTCAACGAAAACAGCAAATAATGGACCGTTTGGCAGGGTTACATTTTTCCAGTACATAGTTAAAAAATGGAATACCTGGTCGACAGAGCTAGTTAGTGGGCGGAAACCAGCTTGGTACGGGGAAAGGATATCCTTATCGTCTATCCAGGCTTGTATTTTGTTTTGTACCATCCTGCCCATCAGCTTTTTTGCAGAGTCGATAAGGCTAATGGGCCTGTAGTTGTTTGGTAAAGAGTTGTCCCCTTTTTAGGTCGAGCTCTCTCGACCTATTGTGATTGAGTTCCTCTTCAAGGGACGTAGAGGGGTGCACACGCGGCGATTCAGGAACGTGAACGCGCACGTACAGGCACGAGCGCACATCTCCTGTCCCGCAGGCAAACCAGCATTCAGTTTCACTGCTTACAGTGAGACAAGAGATGGCATGCTGTTCACACACACATGCGCACATACACACACACAGGCAGGCACACATACAGGCAGGCACACACACACACACACACAGGCACACACAGACATCCCCTCCCTCTCTGCTCCTCCTCCCCTCCCCCCCCCCCACTTACCGGGTTCTTTCCGCGTCTCGTCTTGTGCACTCCCACCGCGCTGTTTAGCACCCGGCGATCCTCAGCTTGTTTAAAATATTTTGCGAGGCATAATCGCATATGGGCTCCAAAGGTTAGAACGCTGACCCTCCTTTTTCACAAGACCTTGTACCGGTGGCTGGGTGAGAGAGGAGGGTTTCGTGGGTGGTTTGGAAAGTCGACCAAAAGTGGAAAGCGGCAATAATCGCACCCGAGCCTGCTCCCTCCACTCCAGAAAGAGGGGGATGTGACGCACTGTGGTTCGGCCCCCTCTAGTGGCTCAGTTGGGAATCTGCAAGCACATCCGCCTCTTACGTTCTCCCTCTCACGCGCACGTACGTAGCCAGCACCGTATTTTGGGAACCGAGCCTCTTCTTCAGTTCTATTCTGAGCTTAAAAAAACATCTAATCTGGTGAGTAAAATAGAAATGCTATTGAAAGTAAGCATTCATTGTGGTAATGCACACACCACACCATCCATTCTTGTGGCGTTCACTAGAGAATCAAGGCGGCGGCAGACACTGTGCAAGCCACAGGAGCCTCAGTTTATTGCTGTAGTGATTCTAAAGAGGTGGGAACAAGCTGAGTATATTTTAAAAGTAGAGTAGTGTTACAAAATCCAGCGTTTTATACACTTTGCTCTCACCGTACGTACGGTGGCAGAAGCAGGATTTACTCAGAGAAGCCGCCTGAGTGTTAAAGATGTAAAATTCAAAATGTTCCTGGAAATACTTGCCCTTGCGTGCCGATGTCGAAACAGGTGCAGTACTGGTCATTGTCGTGCTCGACGATGCGATGCACACATTAAATCAGTTAGCACATGGCTGTGGGGTGCCGAAGGAGTAGGGAACATGGATGTGGTCACGTTTTCGTTTCGGAAGGCCACCTGCGAGACCTGTCGACAGTGATCGCTAATTTTCCTGAAACTGCTTTCTCACCGAGAGCACATCCCCCTGTTTGACTTCCAGGCACCCGCTAATCTCTTCTCATGAGGGGATGATGGGCCAGAAAGCTGGCAGTGAGGTGCAATGTTGGCAGAGTGTTTTCGCACGTATCCTGAAGCATTTCCGTGAATTCTTCTTGAGAACTCCTCTTGTCTTGGTTAACAACCAGTTCATCTTCGTTCTGCTGTACAAAGACAAACGTTGTTTGCTTTTGTGTCTTTGTATCTTGGAATTGCCCCTTTATTGAGGATTTCCAGAGCAGCTCTTTGCAAGTTGCTCTTATCAGAGCAATATTATCTTATTGTCACCAGGAGCTTCATAAAGTGCCACTTATTTACGGCTGAACTGCCGAATGTTTAAATGGCCCATTGAGTTGCTGGCACTTTCTCTGTGACGCCTTACGGTGCCCCGTATGTGTCAAAACACACTAGGTGCCTTCTAGTGACCTTTGCACTGCTGTATGAGCTAATTTCGTTCTTTTTTTATTCAGTTCGTTAACTTAAATGGCCTCAGTGGTAACCTGGCCCCAGTTTATTTCCCAGGGTGAAAATCTAGCCAATAAAATGTTAACGTTTTAGGAGCGCTACGGGCAAACAGAGCCCAATGAGTCTTTTCATTTGCCCTACTGCATGGCAAGAATGGCAGGCTTCTTTTTCGCGAGGATAGCTCCAAATCCAATAGCAAACATATTTCCTTTATTACTGGCTTTTGTTCTAAACTAAAGGGGAAAGCGTTCACAGTGGAGTGTGAAGAGCTGAAAACACATGTTGCAAATGGATATAAAAATGATTCTGAATATTTGACCTATCTTACCGCTTTTCTTTAATGAAGCAGAGAGTGTTGCTTTCCAACAGTGATGTACTGCATGTTCTGTGGTTTGTAATATCTTACTTGAGTGGTTTCACTTTATTATAAATTGCTTTATTCACTGTGTTGTAACTCAGCAAACTTGTTGAAGCGTTGGCTATGATGCACAAAAAGGGATCTAAAAAGAGAGCAGAATTCGAAAAAATCTTATCACTAGAGGCACAGACAATATACAAGCAAACGTGAGTGCTGCAATTTCCTTCAGTGATATTATGCTTGTTTCATGATACCACCTCTCCTCCTTTGGCACAGGTCTTGCGCCGGTGGTGAAACCGAGCACAAAATGAGCTCGTTTCTGCCGCAATCTGGCAGCGCTGCCCAGCAGGAACACCCTTCCAGGCGCTGCTGCTTTACTTGCCCCATAGCCTCAGTGGGCCATTCGTAAATTGTTTCAGTAGCCTCAGAGCACGCATCTGATGCACTGGTTTTAATACACGTAAGACAAAACTTGCCTTATAAATAAAATAATTCAGAAACGGGCATATAGACTTGTCACTGTTTAACGATGTTTAACAGGCTCATAAAGCACTTTATTTACTCGTTTATTTACTAGTTGCCACCCACCTTTTTATACATTTAAACACTGTAAAGCACAGTGCCTCTTAGGAACCCTCCATTTTCACACAGACCCATTCTTTAAACCTTGGTTCCTGAAATGTTTTCATGGAAGTTTAAAGATAACTCACGTCCTGGTCCCTTGAGAGAGGAAGGGTGTTTTTTGTTGTTGTTGATGATTTTTACACATGTAGCTCCGCGCACTGCGAATGTCCAGCCGTAGGCAGTTTAATGTTTATTTTTCGCTGGTGGTTTTTAGATCATGACATCTAGAACTACTCCAAGATGCTATAGGAGGAGTTGTAGTTTATAGTAGAAAGTTCTTCCTCTGAGCTCAGAAAAAAGTCCTTTACACCGGCATAATCTTGCATAGGTTCCAGGATTCGCATTGTGATTATTACGCATAGTGCCCAAGATTATGCCGTGTTGTGTAAACACTCTTTAATTTCGCTAAACATGCAATGACAGGCTCACGGTTACAAAGCAAACGCAAGCGCCTGTTTGCGTCACTCGCGATTTACGATATTGCTTTTTCCGCAATATGCCAAACACTTGATCCCGGATTAGCATTGTTGCGTATTTACGGGTAATTTTTTCAATTTTGTGCCATTCAGGGGTCTGTTTTTACCGACCTTTACATGATGAAAGGCTGAGTCCATTAAAGGCGTAGCGCAGTAGGTGGGCGATGTTTTGCACGCTTGTGTAATGCTTGTAAATTCATCATGTACCCAGCACGAGCTCAGACGCAGGTCTGCGTTATGTCAGAGGTGCAGTATTTACTGCTTTCCATGTGTTCAGAACATTTGCTTACAACCAGTGCGCATCGGTGCATGTTATGCACGAGACCCTACGCCATACCCTAAGTTAATCTCTTTTACATTTGAGCCCTGAGCTGTGTCTCTTTCCGCTAGGAACCCCCTGCATCACCACATCTGAAAGGCAGCCTTTTTTGGAAAAAGCTGACGAGTCCTGAGTCCTTGTAGGTGGTGTGAAGGCTCTTTTTAAACATGTGGGGCCCCTGCTTGCTTAGGGTCCCTGGTGGCTTTAACAGAGCTGCGGCTCCGCCTTCTTTTCTTACCCGAACTAGGAGGAATATTTAAAATAAATATTGGAAAATAGAAGGAGATACGAAGTTGACCACATTTTAAGTCACGAGTTCCCTGCTGAAAAATATGTTGTAATCTAAACAAGTTTATATTATTGCAGTGACATTTTAAGGCGTGGCTAGTTGCCCAGGGCCCCGCTTTCCAAGCTGCCTTGTGGTAAAGAGAGTGGAGTCCTGCTTTAACGACATTGCTCATAAAAACAGCTTCTTTTCAACTTTGACACCCCAGCATGCTCAACAGAGGCCTGGGACCAGAGTTACCAAGGCTTAGTGCCAGGGCAAAGTCGCACAAAGCGCTGCTGAACAATGCAAACTCTTGCAAGCGGATGTCATATTTTGCACTACAAAGGTTCAATTTTCTCACTGCAAATTACATTTTGTGCCACTTTGCACCACTTTACATCAAGTGGGAGTTACTTGGGTGTAATTTGGGCAGATTAGCGCAAGCCCCCATAGTTTTTCACACCAAAGTCTGATCTAGTAAGATAACAGACCAGGGCCTAGATGTATCATCGTTCCTATTTGCGATTTCTTAATAGCGATTTTTAACGAATCGCTATTTAGAAATCGCAAAATGGGATGTATGTTTAAAATCGCAATTTTTTGCGATTTCTTAATATTCTTTATTTGCGAATTCGCAAGTTGCGAATTCGCAAATAAGGAATAATTTTCCAGTCATTCCTATGGGCCAGGAGGCCCATAGGAATTATTGTGAAATACATCTCATTTTGCGATTCGCAATTTGCTAATCGCAAAATGAGAATGATTTCAAGGGTGCAGGGGTGTCTCAAGGACACCCTGCTGTACCCCTGAAATCAGCATTTGTGTGCATATGGCGCACATACATGCCCTATGGGCATGTATGTGCGTCATAAGCCACCTTTAAAAATGCAACATTTGGAATTATTTTAAGATTTCGCAAATTACCACGAACTTCAAGTTGGTGGTAATTTGCGATTTCTTAACCCAAAATCGCAAAATTTAAAAGTTTCATATATAGCATTTAAAGAATCGCAAAATTGTGATTCCTTAAATGCTATAGCAAAATAAGGAATCGCAAATTTTTGCGATTCTTTATTTTGCGATTTTTTTTTAATGCATCTCAAAACATGCAAAAAGACCGTTTACGATTCGCAAAGGCTGCAATTCGGTGAATTTCAGCCCTTGCGAATCGTACATACATCTAGGCCCAGGTGTTGGGTCAAAAAATAACCCCTCCTTGATGCAAGCACTAACGAGGTAAAATGCTTTCATTTCTCCAAACATTCCACTCAATGAAGGTGTGCAGCAGTGTGCATCACACACACAGTGGGTGGAATGTTTAAGAATGTGTCTAGGCATATGATTCTGTTTTGGAAGGGTATGCTTCCGGTGTAGATTCTGAGCTAGTCAGCCCATGCACATCTTGGCATCAGGGTACAAAAATTGCATAGAGAAAACTGTTTGAGAAAGAAAACCTATTAAAAGTGATTTAGAAACACCTATGAAAACCTATTCAATCTACAGTAAAAACACTGATGGAAACTTTTGTAATCTGGTTCACAAAACCCTATGCAAAGCTATCGCAATCTGGTGCACAAACTCCAAGCAAAACTATTGTAATCTGGTGCACAAACAACAATGCAAGCTTTTGTAAACTAGAGCACAAAATTAATAATTTTCCTCCAAAATAAGCTTTTATATGCAGATTACTTTTCTTTATTGGCTTTAACTCCCATTGCCTTATAAAGAAACCTAAATGTTTTACATAACTATACTGTGAAAACCTTTCTTAAAAATTGTGTGCAAAAAGAGAGTAGGACGTGCTGGAAACTGGGGGAGAATACTATAAATTGTGAGAAAATGTATTCATCTTTAGGTGGGATCTTCTTGCAAATCCTAGATTAAAAATTCCAATTTGAGCGTATTGTATTGTAATTTCATTTATATAGCGCTTACTACCCCTGACGAGGCTTCGAAGGTCTTTTTCGGCGAGTAGCACGTTACTCCGAGACCCATAGAGGATTAGTGTTGAATTAGTATAGTGAAACATGCAGGTACATTTTAAGTGGTAGGTAGATAGGTTAGTCAGTTATTTGGATTTGGAATGATAGCAGAAGGATAGTTCACGCCTGAATTGGTCGATACTGTGTATAAATAACAGCCAATATGCAGATTCCTTATAATGGAGGGAATATACCAAAGATACAAGTAGGACCCCAATGAAAGGGCGCACGTATGAGCATGGATCTTGCAAGCCTAATTGTTATTACCCTGTTGAATTACATACAGCACCGTATCATTAGCCCCAACAAAATGAGAAGCAGACCCAATCTGTGTCACTTGAAATATATTTTATGTGCTCAAAGTTCAACAGCCGACATCTCACGGCGAAAAGGACGTCCTTTTCGACGTGAGATGTCAGCCATTGGAGATATGATGACAGCCTAATACCGGCAGCCAGTATTGACTTTGAGCACATAGAATCGCAAGATCCATGCACATACACGTACCATTTTCTTGGGGTCCTACTTGTATCTTTGGTATATTCTGTCCATTATAAGGAATCTGCTTATTGGCTGATATTTAAACGCAGTTTCGACCAGTTCAGGCGTGATCCTTTTTACGTACTATTTCGAGTAGTCATCCGTGCTCCATCATCGGACCTACCCGGCATCCTTGATTCTTATATATTCTTGTTTTTCATGACTATGGGGAACTTTGTCTAAACACTTGGTATTGAATGACCGTGTTTTAGATGTGGAACGACATATAGACTGCTGATGAGGCTATTTACTGACATTCTTTTTGCTGAGACTGACCTATTCAAATTATCAGTGCCCTGAAGAAGTCCTTTATAAGGACGAAACGCGTTGGCTGTATCATTGTCAAAATTGTGGTTTATGACCTGGTTTTAAAAGCAATAGAAATTGGAATAAAAGAAAAACGTTGAAGAATATTCGTGTTGTATACAGATTACATAATAGTTTTTCTGTTTTTGAAATTGACATGTGGTGCACCTGTGCTTATGTTTTAAAATGTTATGATCCCATGGGGGCTTGCACTGTGATGATGGGTGCCTTTCAGTGTGCACACAGACCCCAATAAGTACAGAGGGGCTAGAATACTAGAGGGATAGCAGTTCAGGTGCTGTGGATTAGAGGGTTCCACCGTCAGGCTGGTTTGTTTACATAAAATAAATGTATATAGACCCGAAAGACAGAAACAACTTTACACTAGAGATAGGCGAACTCAGCCCCACAACAAAGTGCTGAATTCCAAGCGCTCTCCAACTGGTGTTTTTCTGGATTCAGCTGCAGAAAGAGGAAAAACAAGCATTTGCAATGCAATAGGACTCGCATTTGCGAGAGTTTAAACTATTGGCATTGAAAATGACAAAGCCTTTTATTTTATCTGTTTTAAAAACAACACAAAAATAAAAGGCATTGTCATTCACAATGCCAATAGCTCAAACTCTCATAAATGCGAGACCTATTGCATTGCAAATGCTTGTTTAAAGACAGGTATTATTTCCGCTCCTTTCCATGTTGCTGGAATTGTAACTCCTTGTGCGATGGCATTACCAAGCCATACAAAATATTTGCACCAGTTGGCCCTGTCCGATAAAAACACATCCGCCGGTATTCCATCAATTCCTGGCGCCCTGCCTCTGGTTACTCCATCCATTGCCTCATTTACGTCTTTCAATGTAAATAATTCGTGGGTATAAAATATCCTTGCTGGAGGGAGTTCGGTTTGGGGAGGCAAATTATCTGCATATTGTGGTTTGAAAAAGTCCACCAAAGCCTCCTTTGCTACATGGTTTTTCGGGCAGTCAGCTATTCCCCCGGAGCCCCACTTTAAGATGGCCCAAAACTCTTTCTGGTGTTTATCAGCACATGCTTTCTTCAGGTCTAGCCATATATTCTCATCCCACAATTTTTTTGCCCTAATTTGTGTTTTTCTGTATTCATCCCTGGCCTTTAAAACTCCTATTTTAGACCTCAGTGCTACACTGAGATTTTGTCGCGCTTTTCTACAGGAATGGTCATACCACCCTCTTTTTGTTGGTGGTCTAGTGCCCTTCCTTTGCTTGGTTTTTTTGAAGAATAGCTTCTGTATATTAGCAAAAAACTTTGGCTGTGACTCTTCAATCAATTGGTTAAAATTTGTTTCGTTAGTAAGAATCTGGAGTCTGGTTACCTCTTCAGTAACTATCCCCTCTAGGGCCTGCATATCCCCAGGTTTGTCTACCAAGGTTGCCCATTTAATGTGACGGAGATTGTTAGATGTAACAACGTCTAATGTCGTGAAATCCCTATCCGGATTGATTGAGTTTCCACTTTGTTCCAGGTTAAAGAGCAAGCACAATGGATTGTGGTCGCTCTCCAATCTTGGAATCACCTGCATATCTACCACTTTATACCAGACTCTGACGTCTATGAGGATATAATCTATCCTACTACTAGACCTTAAGTTATCAAAGGTGTGCTTACTCTGTAGATCAGAGGTGGTGCGGCCATTTAATGCCCTCAATCCCCTAGACAGGCATAGATTCTTGACCTGTATTGCTACTTCTGTCTACTTTTTTACCAGCGGGAGGTCTAATTGGGGAATTCCCCATTTAGTGTCTTCCTCTTGGGCCAGATCATTATCCTCACATATTAAGGGTTCAAATGTTGTGTTCCGGTCTCCCCCCACCAGGATGGTGTACTGCGTAGGTAGAATCTCTAGGTCATCATCTAATGCACCTATCTATGCCCCCTTGGGTTCCCCTGGCATAGATGTTATATAAGGCCAGGTTATGGCCATCAGCCCAGGTGAGCACTAAAGAGAGTAGGTCACTGTTAATAATATGACTCTGTTTGATAGTGCATTGCAATGATTGGCTTATCCATATGATTAGACCCCCAGACGGCCGCCCCTTAGTATTCTTTTTCGCAGGTACATAAAAATTTAAGAAGCCCTGACGAAAGACTGGTGCCATTGACCATGTTCCCTGTAGCATGATAACATCATGACGGTCAATGAATTCGCACCATTCAGGAGTCTCTAGTTTATGGTGGATACCCGCTATGTTCCATGAGATCAGTTTGAGACTACCTTTCAATTCAGTAATCCCCTCTTGTAAAAGTATGCTCTGATTGAGGGGGAGCAAGGGGGATGGAGAAGTAATTTCCTCATTGTTGCTAATGGCATGGGTAATTAGTGGAGTGTGCACTGCTATGCTAGGGGTATCATCTCTACGATCGGGAGTCTTACCCTCACAGCAATTTATTTCTGAATTCATTTGGGCACTATTGATTCCATAGTTAACTTCTACAACCTTAACTTTTCCTAAGCTCCTCAGTTCTTCCAGTCAATCACATTCGCTTAGACCCGAAAGGGCCGAGAACCTATTTTCAGTCGCAATGCCCCAATTATTTCTATTTCCAGGGATTTTGGTTTTTCTTAGTACAGGGTTCCACTTGGTTTTCAGCATTGTTGGATTTAAGATGTTACCTTTTTTTGTATAAAAGAAATCCAACGTTAGTGGCACTATTTCAGTAGATCTACGCTGAGGGGGGTATATATTAGCTAGAATGTTTGGCAAAACTTCTGGGTCTGAGAAATGTAGCACCACACAATCCCCCTTAAATTTTTGGGTACCACCCCCAATCCATTCAACTCTTCTAGCTTTAACTACTTCCTGTGCCAACTGGTCCCTGCCTCCCGGATTAAAAGCCATGTTCTTTGATAACCAATGGAATGATTTGTTTATCAAAGAAGGAATGTTTTCTACTTGCCCTGGTTCTAGTTGAGGGACATTTGCTAGGACCAGTATTAATGGGGAAGCCTCCACAATTAATTCAACGGGCCCCTTCTCTAAGTTGTCATCTTCTTTTCTACCTCTAAAACTCGGCCCTGCAGAGTCCCCTTTACTGATATCTGGATCTGGGTCTCTCAAGTCCCCCCCCCTGGAGCTGGTCTCCTCGTGGTGTTCCGGGGAGTGTTTGCAAGTAAATCTGACCCCGGGACAATTTGTGTAGTTTTTGGCTCGGCTCTAGGTGTTTTTGGCAGAGGGGTTTTCGTTTTTTCTTCTAATGATTTTTGCAAGAGTGCCCCCAGCCTGTTCACCTCTTCTGTGAGCTGGTCTATTTTGCTTAGGAGCGGTTTAGTTATAGTTTTAATCTTGTTATCTATGGCATTAAGCAACTTCTTGAATTGATCTTCATCCAAGTAGACCTTCCCTCCTGTATTACCCCTTGTATCATCTCCACTATTTCCCTGCGGAGAAGCGTCAAGACGCTTTTTACTTGATCGGAGGCCACCCCGTTTGGATATGTTCTTTCCCCCCCCCTTTGTTACTCTCGGAGCTGGGACCGGTGTAGGGGCCTCCTCTTCTACAGTAATAGTGCCAATGTCTTGCATGCGCTCAGGAGCTGGTTCGGAGATGGCTACTAGAAGCTGGGTCAGTGGATTGTTATCTGGGGTCTGAAACACCTCATTACTAATATCAAGAGCGGAGGTAGGAAAAGGCGTGTTATCGATAAGCAAGTCTGGCGAATAACTCAATCCCAGTGATGATCTCCTGTCGTGGTTAATTTTGGCAACTTTCTGAACCATATAATTGTCTATGGTGTTAGTGGGGACTGTTGATGATTTAGTTTTAGACATTTTTAAAGCAACTTTTCCAAGTAGCAACTATGCAGGTCCGTGGGGGGATAGTTCAATGTGGTGTCCCAGGCACATACAATAGTTTTTGGGAGAATATGACTTACTTGGATATTTTTGCACAGCGTTCTGGTCCCTGCTCCTGCCTCTTCCTGCCGATGAGGGCCGTAGAGGGCCCGCCCTTTGCCCGGGCTTCGCTCCGGGCGTCCCGCTCGCGTCCCGCGAAGCAGGTTCCTGCGCCGCTTATGTGCGCCTCCTGGCGCCCTCGCGGTGTCAGAAAGCGCGCCGCAGCGTAGGCTGCCGGGAATTGTAGTCCCGGAGCGGCGGCGCGTGTAGTCAGCTGGAAATTGACTCCTGGCGGTGGCGGCGTGCTTCAGGGTGCCTGGCTGCCTCTGAGTGACTCCTGGCGGTGGCGGCGTCTATGCGGTAAGTGCAGTCTCTTTCCTGCTCGTCTCCCCCGCTCCGCCGGTTCCTGCGCCGCTTATGTGCGCCTCCTGGCGCCCTCGCGGTGTCAGAAAGCGCGCCGCCGCGTAGGCTGCCGGGAATTTTAGTCCCGGAGCGGCGGCGCGTGTAGTCAGCTGGAAATTGACTCCTGGCGGTGGCGGCGTGCTTCAGGGTGCCTGGCTGCCTCTGAGTGACTCCTGGCGGTGGCGGCGTCTATGCGGTAAGTGCAGTCTCTTTCCTGCTCGTCAACTCCCATCATTATTGGAGATAAATTCTCCTCCGGCCGCTGAAAATTCAGGTTGACATCATCCACATGCAGGAATAGTTTCACTGATTTGCCCCAATCCATAGTTCCTACCGGGAGTGAAATTCTCTTAGGAATCAAACCAGTGGCTCGACCGTTAACACAAAAATCAGAGGTAAGAGAGGGCATCCTTCACAAGTCCTTCTGATCATCACTATCGTACCTGAACAATCCCTTTTAATTTTGCCTCCGGCAATTGGGTTAGTGTGTAATAGAGCAAAGATTTATAACAAATAGGGGCTCAACCCTACGCATCATTATAACTTGTGCATGAATGGCCATCCAGGTGCATCCAATGCTTTGTCAGGGTCTAGGAGGACCACCTCAGCATGGTGCATTATAGTCATCAAGGTACAAACATAAATTACTGTGGATCCTTGGGATATGAATTCAGACTGGTCAGGTAACACTGAAAACTGCATCAAATGTTACAGCCTCTGAGCCAGGACTTGGCAAGGATTTTGTTATCTATATTTAGCAAAGATAATGGCCCATAGGAGGCACATCGAGACAGATCTCTGCAACGTTTCAGCAGCACAGTTATCATAGTTGTTAGACCCGACATCCATGGCATGGTTCTCCCATAACGTTTTGCATTCACACCTCCAGTTTTGCGGACTTACACCTCATTGGCATATTTATTTTTCTTGTAAGTCCTTAATACAGTGTAGCAGCGGCCGGCACAGGTAAGCGTGGTTGACTTTACCCTCCTCCCACCCCTCCCCTGCTGATTTGCATATGGCTGGGTCCAAACTGGGGTGGCGTGGTGAGCAAAAAACAATGAGGTAAACAGGTCCTTTCTGGACCGAAAACAAGCATCCTGGGAGCGTAGTATCACCTCTCATTGGACAGGCTAACTTGAATCCAGTGGCAATGTGAGCACGGGACACAAGTCTGGGCCTACCCTTCCCATTTAGGGTGGCAAAAGTAAAAAGAACAGATGATGGGCGGAATGCCGAACAATGCCTAGTCTAGGTTTAATCCATCTGTTTTTTTTGTTCACCAAGCCACCCTAGTTTGAACCTATCCATATGCAATCAATCTTGACCCTGCTCCTCATGATAACAGTCCTGCCCAAGCTGCCAATCCAGGTCCTCTCTGAACCGGAAACAAGCACCCTGGCAATGGTTTCAGGGTATCACCCCTCCTCAACCAGGCTATCTTGAATCCCGTAGGCAGTGCTGTAAAAGTGGGTAGGGGCACCCCATGGAACTTTTATCCCAATGGTCACGAAGTGGCCAGGATTTTCCCTCTCACAGGCAGGCACTGGACATAAATGTAGATTCCTAGTACCCTTCTCAGAGCATTGTGGAACCTGAGCAAGATTCAAAAGGGGACTGCCTGGCTGTCTGAAGACCTGAGAAGCCTAGATCTGATTCCCTAGTGAACAGGACCCCAGAAGTGACTCCAAGGGTCATACCGATTACCTCTGTTTTGAGTTTTCAGCTACAGGAACATAACAAGCTTCGAGAGACCTTTTTCCTGCATTCCCAGCTGACCAGTTCCAATTGGACCTGCCCTGGCCCCTGCTCCTGGCCTCTGCTGGAGTGACTCTTGACCCCCCAAGTGCTGTCCTCAAGGTATTAGACCCTCGCTTTGGTTAAAGTGTACCCTTGCATGCCTAACCCTAAAACATAAGAATTTCAAAGTTTTTGCCAGGTTTTTGCCTGTAATACCAGTGAGAGACCAGGACCAAACTGCCAACGCTAATGTCAAACCCTTTTCGGCAACAGCCTTCAGCCCTGCCTCGTGATGGAATCTGACTTTCAGAAAGGTTTGTAAGTCTGAACGCATGAAAACTTCAATGGCACCAATGGCAAAGGGGATCCGCTGAACATTGAAGGCTTCCTGGGTGTGAAATTGGAACTTTTCCAGCTTGAAGCATTTCCTGCCTAAAGCAACAACTTCACAGAGATTCAACCTTCCAGCAATCTGTCATTGATAAGCCCTTCCTAGGCTACAGCCTGCTGCGTGGTCCCGCTGAAGATTTACGACATCCATACAAGTTTCTAAGTATGAAGGTACATTTTTGGACTAGTGTGAACCTGGTCCATGTATCTGAACTGCGCTCCATCGGGGTCAGCCTTAAAACAATCCCTTGACCCAGTCCCATGCAACCACAATACTGCAGTCGGCATCTAACACTTTTTGGCACTATTTAAACTTAAAACATAAAAATTCATAACTCCAGTTCTTATAATTATATTTTTGTTGTTTGGTGTAATTTTATTTATTAATATACTCCCTATTTTTCTAATACAGTTTGGGGTTTTTCTTTTGACTTTAATATTGTTTGAGCACAGCAAACTTTCTCGAGGCCTCCGGGTAGTTTAGGCGCTATAAATATTCTTTAATAATAATAATAATAATAATAATAAGTTAACTCGGCCTGCCCTGTGCCATATCTACCTGATGGCTAAGGTTAGGTTTATTTAGTGACTTTAGTGGTTCACCCGGAAAAGGATTTGGGTTATTATTTGAGTTAGGCTCTCTATCCTCTCAACTGATAATCCCCTGTCTTATACTGCCTATTCATTCTACACATTTAGCATGACACTCGGGAGTTAGAAATGTAGTTACAGATAGCGTTTGAGGCCTTTTTTTCAGGAGTGGATGAAGGTAGGAGTAATATTTATGAAGTGGTTTGCATTAGTATTTTATTACAAATTTTTTACAATGTTATGATAATGTAGTGACATCATACATGAATTATAATGGCACAATCAGGTGACACTGTTCAATTTTATGTTTTAGATTCCCCTAACGAAGAGCCCATTAGGCTCGAAATGCATTGAGACAATATATTATGTGCTCATTTTACACAGAGATCAATTTGTGCGTACTGCTGCACGAAGCTGAAAAAGACATACAGTATTTATTTGGAACGTCTAATAAAGACTACAGATTGTATCTTACTGTCTCCGTTGTGGTAAAGCATATTACGTATTAAGAATTACACAGCAACAAGGAGCAAGAAAATCACATTGATTCAAAAGATCACTTTGGATTACCTGGAGGAATATGATTCATTGGAGGGAGTTGTTCCCACTCCGCGCAGTGCACCAGTACAGGAGCACAAGGACAGTGCTAGTTTTTTAGGTCTCGCCTAGATGAAAGCAAAGCGAAGCTTTGCTGTCTAAGCTTTTTCTGGCCGAGATTTAACCTTGGGAGCGCGCACGTCGCCGTGCCTCATATTCCCATTCGCAAACAAAGCCACACTCACGCATGTGCACATACACAGCCATACACACACTGCATACACACACAGACACCCCCTTAAACAGACACATGCTGCATACACACACGCACCCCCCTTAAACAGACACACGCACGCACAGACACACTCAAACAGACACACGCGCGTACACCCCCACCCTCAACCCCACTCACCGGGCTCCTCTCCCCTTATGCATGGGAAGGCACTGTGGAGCTCTGTGCCAGAAGGAGCGCTGTATGAAAGCAGTATTGTAAGGAAATTCAAAGTTGCCTCCCCGTAAACACCGCCGCAGCCCGGGAACTTCGGGAGCCTCAGAAATCCCGAGCGCAGCTCCTCTGACGTCAGACGAGGAGCCGCGCTGGGATTGGTGCCGGTGGGGCCGTTGCCTGGAAACGGAAGACTCGTCGACGCCGGGCGGGAGGGGCTTCTGCGCTCCTCACCCGGGCAGCGCCTGCTTTTTTTGTATCAAGCTACTAGATTTCTCTGCGATTATTTCATGATGGCGCATGGCTGGGAAACGCTTGCTGCTTGTTTAAATTCGGAAAGTGATTTCGAATTTAGCTTGTGCTATCACTTTAAGCACGCACGGAAAAGGATTTTCAGGAAGTTCGAGGAAGCAAAAGATATCTGGGCGCTCGGAGCACCCAGGGTGACTGAGAGAGGTTCAGCGAGAACGCAAAGTTTACTCAGTGAGTATTTCTAGAGATCGCCACTCACTCGACATATAGAAGAAACACATTACGGCCACCTTGTTTTTTAATGTGTACTGTGCTTTGTGTTCTGCAGTGGGACAAGCTTTGTAGTCGCTTAGAGGCCCCGCCCGATTGACTTTGCACATCCCATGCTCACATATACTATAACTTCCTTGCACAATTTGCAAAAACAGATACATATGTTTCCTATGGCTGACTTCGGGGTTGTTCTTTCCCCGCCCCAAAAAAAACTGAAAAATGTGACTATGTAGGCACCGCAGAAGCCTGAAGGCAGGCTGGCTCTCTGAAGTACATCTGTTGTAAACACAAGTACACAGTTGATGTCAGGTGCAAGGTGTCCGCACCACGAAGCTGTGCATGGACCCCAGTACACTCACATTCCAGCCGCTGGCATACCTAGCACTATATCAAGTTCGCTGCCGCATTTCTGTTTATCCAGTATGTACATTTATTTACAATGGATGTCCCTAATACTTATTAATCCGTGGGTTTAAGTAACCAATTAATTGCATCCAATCGCAAGTGAATGAAAGTTTTGAATCAGTTTTCACTAATGACTTTTAAACCATTTTTAGCTGTACTTTGGGTTGCTGACACAGAGCATTTGGGAGTATGGGAAGCAGACAGTACAACAGGAGTACTCTTTTACGTAGTATTGAATGTCTTAAAGATATGGCCCAAAATGTCCAACTCTTTATTAGAACACGCATTTGCAATGCAATAGGTCTCGCGAGTTTGCGAGTTACTTACTCGAGTTTGAGCTATTGACATTGCAAATACCAATGCCTTTTATTTTTGTTTTTTATAAAACATAAATAAATGGTATTGGCATTTACAATGCCAATAGCTTAAACTCGGGTAAATGCGAGACCTATTGCATTGCAAATGCTTGTTTCATATATAAGCAGACGAAAATCATTTGCCTTCTAGAGTTGGACTATGCCTTTTCCCTGTGATTTTTAAGATTTAAATTGCTGAGTGCACTGTGGATAGTCCAGGGAAGGGCGCTGCCTCTGGCTTCAGAGAGTCCTGTGCTCAGCATCGACAGTACTGAAAAATAGACATTGAAATAGGTCTGTATTGGACTTTCCATTTATTTATTTTTCAACAATGCATGCAAACTATTATGGTCGGTGGTGTAGCTTGATCAGTACGAGCTGGGAGTTTGAGCATCAGATTTTCCAACAATTCATTCTGGCATATCATGTTAATCATTATATGAAAAACAACACATGAGGGGGGCTGAAGGGCCAGTGGAAAGGAAAAAAAGTGCAGTTTCTGAGGGGGTACTAAAAACACAGGGGCATATTACCAAGGTAGGAGAAATGAAATTATAACCGCTTTTGCGGCCGTTTTCGGCCGCAAAGCGGCGATAGTTTCATCGCCCTATTAGCAAGATGTCACTAACATCAGTTAGCAACAGTTTTTAGGTGATAGCGAGCGGTTCGGGGCCCGCTGTGCATGTCAGTTATTTTTATCGCTAATGACATGCAAACTGGGCACACCCAACCTGTTAGCGACTGAAAGGAGTCGCTAACATCGCTATCGCCTATTATCAACACAGGCGTAGCGACAAAAAAAATTGCGTTAAGGGCGAATATCGCTGAAAACTAACGCCTGCTCAGACCAGTTCTTAGCCTGTATATCCAATGGGAGGTGGATATTCAGGCTAAGCCCCTAGTAGCGATAATGCCTGAATATCGCTGGATTTCCAGCGATATAAATCTAGCGATATTCATGCTATCGCCGGATATTTTATCGCTTTGGAGATAAACGTTGCTAATAACACGTTATCTCCGCGATAAAATCCGGCGATGCCCGGCGATAAAAAAAAATTACTCTGAGCTTATTTAGCCATAAATATTGCTAGTTGTTGATAATATGCCTCTCAGTATTTTGCAAAATAACCATTTTTTAAGACCTCCAAAACAAAGACCAGAGTGTGTGTGCTTTTATCCGAATATTTTAAAATCCCAAGTGAAATCCGGCAGACACCTTACCATACCGACTAACAGCCCTTGAACCCAACTATTTGTTGAACAACACATTTATTAGGGGGGTGTAACACCCTCAACACCCTCCCCCACCCCCCAGCTACGCACCTGATTTTGGTCACCAGTGGTACCTTTTTAATTCTTTTCGATCATTTTGCATAGAATATTTTCCCCTACTTTCTGGCAGTGTTTCATTTTCCCAGATGTCTTCCTTTATTTTCCATGGAGAATGAGTCTTATGTAACATGTTCTATGAACTGAGTCGCCTCTAGGTGTGTTCAGGGTGTGGAACCATGTTCATAACAGGCCGCGATTGGCAGTTCTGGAGCTGAGGCTGAAGGCAATGGGAGTTTCTAAAAGTGCCCTTCGCTATGTCTTAAATATGTTCAGGATACATGTGCAGCCTGTCCTTGGCCTCTCTGTGCAGAGCAAAGTGAGCAATGATCACACACATCTAACGAAATATTGACAATCCAAATTTAGAGAAAATGCAGTATTTATGCGCGAGAATGGGAGGGGATCGTGAGTTAGAGGCGATGAAAGGAAATATACGCAAAATGTGAGTGTGAAAAGACAGTAATAAAGAGAAAGAAGATGATGCATGAGACATGCAGATGGATGGAATTCAGCACGAGAGATATGTGGAGAAAAAGGGGAAGACTGAAGTAGAAAATGATTACAGAAGAAAGTTATGACAAGGAAAGATTGAACAATGTTACATTGAGGTGATGCTGAATAAATAACAGAGCTAGAAAGCATTGTCAGTACCCAATAGGTCCGCCTTGTTAAACCCGTTCAAAGCTACTGACGGAACCGTTCCATCACGCCCCTCGGGTGGGCTGTGATCATGATGGAACGGTTCAGTCACGGCCCAGCCGCCGCGCATGCGCGGCGCTGATTTCGCGCTTGCGCGGCGGGTTTCATTAAGCGGGCGGGGCCGTGACGGAACCGTTCCGTCACAAGCACAGCTCACCCGCGAGCCGTGACGGAACGGTTCTGTCACCAGCGCAGGTGAGCCGCGCACCCGCCCGCGACCGTTAGCGCTGCGGCGGAATAGCCGCCGCAGCAAAGGAGTTAAAGTATATGCTTTTATTGGTGTGTGATGAATTTGGATGCACTAACAGACAATCCAGAGGCATCCAAATACTGATGAGGTGGCATGCTGTGTCAAACAAGATATTCTAGTTCTCATGTTTTTAGCCACACACATACCTACATGGATTTCTATTTCCCTTCTGTGGTAACGCTCCTTTTAGAGAATGGACATCCCAAATTTTCATCAGACTTCAAGCACCGGAAGGTGTGTCGTTTTAGAAAAAAGTAAGGGCATTGGTACAATTCTAAATAGAGGGCCCAAAGGTTTACTAGGACCCATAACCATCACTCTTAAATGTCGAGGCTACCGAATAACAAGGCTGCCTAGTGCCTAGTTTTATTCCAGGTCATGCCTCTCTCTTCCACACAAAACTCCTGTCTCTTTTTCTCACTCTTGCAGGTTCTTTTTTCACTACTTTCTCATTTTGACTCTTTTTCTATCTCTTTATTTGGTCCTTCTGTAGCTTTCCATCTCTCGTCTAGTTCAACGTCGACTGATGGAACATAAGTTGCAGTGCACACCTGCAGGCACCGGCACAATTTAAGCACTAGCACTAGAGTTAACGAGAATTATATCAACTGCCCCTTCCTCCCTGTACGACATCACATGACCTTGGACTTTGACGAGAGGTACTTTTAGGTTATTTTAAACAATCTTTACAAACCTCAGCCGGGCATGGTTGTAGTGCGATGATCTACAACAGAATCAAACAGATACCCATTGAAGGGAGATCCAGGTCATTTACAAGTCTTTGAAGGAGCAGTCATCAGTTTGGTTCTGAGGAGTTGCAATTAGAAACACAGGGGCATATTCACAATGAGCTATCGCAGAATTAACAGCATTTTATCGCAGCCAAAGTCGTGATAAGTTTACCCCCTATTCACAAGCTGGTGCTAACAGCCCACTGCACCAGTTTTCCTGCGATAGCAGCCGTAAAAAACATCATCACAGAGGACCCCCTAAACTATCGCTAATGCAATGCAGAGTAGGCGCTTCCCCTGCAAAAAGCTGCCGGAACACGACACCTCAACATTCACAACGACCAGCCAGATTGGCGATAAGAACACAAACCACGCGATAAGGTGTGTTAGCAGCAGGAAATTAACACCTGCTCTGACCTGGTGTAAAGTCGGACCACAGCCTGCACCACAAAATGGAGCCCAGCCCACAGCCACACCTGAGGACAGACAGATGCCTTGGAAGAACTGAACATGCAGCACGGACACCCAAGAGGGCCACAACACCCTCCAACACCACACCCAGGACCACCCATCCCTGGCACCTCCAAAAAAAGACATGTCACATCAGCTACACCTAAACATGTACGGAATTATCCGCCGGATGTCGTACAATCACAACTGTTGACATGCATGTGTCGTCACAGAAATGAGCATCACACATTCACTTTCACATTCACTTTCGAAGTAACCAATGAAACCTTATTGAAATGAACACAGAAATGAAATGAAGACACCTGGCTGCTCCCCTTGGGACAATCCGTAGGTCACAGCCTGCAAGACAAAAAACATGATAAGAAGGTGTGTCCTGCGTACATCAAAGGACAGAGAGAGCGAAGGAGAGAGAGAGAGAAGAAGAGAGGGAGAGTGAGTGAGAGAGTAGAAGAGAGGGGGAGAGAGAGAGAAGAAGAGAGGGGGAGAGATAGAGAGAAGAAGAAAGGGGGAGAGAGAGAGAGAAGAAGAGAGGGGGAGAGAGAGAGAAGAAGAGATAGAGATAGAGAAGAAGAGAGGGGGTGAGAGAGTGAGAGAGAGAGAGAGAGAGAGAGAGAGAGAGAGTGCCGTCCGTGCGCACTCAGGCCACACTGCTCACCTGCTGCCACCGGTGTGTATCCAACCACTTTCCGGTATGTATAGCAGTACACACATCAGAGTCAAAGCTGTTGTCTGAAACAGAGTCCAGATACAAGACTGGCACAGTACAGACACTTGAACAAGCAACGTCTTCCCCCACCCATGCACACCCAAGCTGAGGCCTCCCAGCCCCTGCCGCCACCCATCGGAGCATGCTCGCCCATGCACACCCGGGCCTCACTGGTAATCTTCCCGCACCGGCGTGTAGACAGCAGGACCCACCATGTGCCGCTGCAAGCCACAAGCCCGCAGACATGGCACCCTCCACAACATGCAGCCACACTGCGCAGGCCACCTGGTCTCACGTCTGGTGCTGGGTCTTGATTACACCATGGTATAGGACATACCAGGGCACCTGGCAACATCGCAGCCTGCACAGCCTTGCAGCCCAATGGGTACCACTAACTCTGTAATCCCGGAAGCAAGGCCAGGTGGCCGAAGGCCCGTGCAGCCCACTGGCTCAGCTTACACTGCGGTCCAGCAAGGAACACATATCCTCCAATGACTCAGTGCACCCAAAGTCACCATCCCATGGCGGGGTGCCTGTGCTGTCCACAATGCAGCCTTTTTCACCAACCGGCCCCAAGGTCTCAGGTCTGTCATACAGTCACCACCGGCAGAGGGGAATGTGACGTCGTCGGCCCCTTATATTTGTGGGGTCACATGGCCTGTGACACCTGTGGTGGATGGGTGTGGTGTGCGTGCAAACCTGCCCTCAGGGAGTGGCTGTGACATGCTGACAACTAGACCAGTGACCTGCACACCACCAGCGAGTACGCCTGGGACGGGTAGCAATGAGGCCCCCCTCAGAGCGTAGCTGGAGTGGTCTGGCCTGGCGTACGCCGTACCAGCGTAGAGCCTGCAACAACGGGGGCTCTGGTTGTGGTTCAGTCCATGTCCGGACAAGAAAGTGGCAGATGCGTGTGTCCCTGTTGTGGTGTCCACAGGACCCGTAACACAAATTGCTATGTAGCACTCTCTGACTGGCATTCCACAAGATGAGCATCAATTATGAAAGGGAAATCACTGACCCTACATTCATCCACACATACAATCATGAATGATGAAAGACATGACACAGCAGTGTGTCACTGGATGTTTATTGCACATCCAGTGCAGTTCTGCAGCTGGAGCCATACAGGGCAATGCTGAACACACTACACAAAATGGGCCCATGGAGGGCCAGCCAGAGTCCATCCAGGGATGACAAGTGCTGCGTAAGAGGTGGGGTGCAGTCTGCAGTCTGGTCACCGTGTCATTGGTCATCAAACAGGATGTGGCAGTCCATGTCGTAGTCCCAGGTGAGTGCATCTGTGTGAATCGGGGGTAAGTGGAAGGTCATGAGGCCATGTGCGGGACCAAACAGAAACAGGCCAGGTTGCAGAAATGAATGCTAGTAAGTCCTTCTGATCACAGGCACATCCACATCCACATCCTCATCCCTGGACGTGTGCTCTGCCCTACCTGGAGGTACTGCAGTACTGGCTGTGGCACTGTGTGCCACTGACACATCAGGGGCCGGAGGTAGATTGTCTGCTGCACTCTGTGCCACTGACACATCAGGTGCCAGAGTGGATAGGCCTGCCGCACTGGGAGGCAGAGACACACCAGGGGGCGGAGATGTGGATGGTGTGGGGGCAGCAGCATTCATAAATGCCAAGCCTTGTGGCAGCAATGCCTTGATGAGGATCAGCGGGGCATGGTAGACCCCAGCTACATTGCCATCCTTTCCGCCTCCCTCTGCAACATGTCCTCCATGAGCCTCCACATGTGAGACAGCTAACGGCAGGTTTAGCTGGAGCCACTCTGAGTGGCCAGGTGTTCTTCTCTCCACGTCATGGCTCCAGCAATGTCAGTCAGGGCTTGTTGTAGACCATGGAGCGAGCCTACACACCCAAGGATGGGGTCAAATTTGGTTGCCATGATGCCAAAGCCCAACCACACCTACTCTGCAATCTCCCTCTGGCACTCCAGCACACGTCGTTGGAAATCCATGTGCAGTTCCTGGAGGTCTTGGGGGAGTGCTGGGCCTCTGGGTGCCTCCTGCTGGGTGCTTTGGGTAAGGGGTGGGGTCTTCTCGATGTAGCGGGGCTGCCGTGATCCTGGAGGTGAGTGGTGGTGGATAAGGGCAATGATGTCTTGGATGGTTTGGGTGTCGATGCTGGTGTTGTCCTCCTCGTCATCAGTGAAGAGTGGCTGGGATTGCTCTACAGGAGGTGTTGATGGTGGCCCTTCGATGTGAAGGGGAGATGGTGTAATACATTGTGTCCACATGTATGTAGCTGCATGGGACATGTTGGCATTCAGACAGCATGGCATTGTACTGTGATAGTCTGTAGATCTGGGTGAGTTCCCAGAGTAACTGTGGGAGTGCACTGTGCTCTGCTTGATTGTGCACGTGCGCTATTGTGCCCATCTCCATCCGTCCCCCCAGTACCTGGTGGTCACTCAGCCAGTTGTGGTTGTGTTGTGTCCTGTCGAGCAGTGTCCGATCCCCCGACTCTGACCACAGTCCCCACACTGATGACTGTCGACACCAGCTCCTCTATGTCATCTAGCTCGAGCTGTGGCACTGGGCCCCCACCTCCAGTCTGCATTGCTGTCTTCTGGTTGGTGGAGAGGTTCTCCTTGGTTCTCGGCTTGATGTCATTCTATCGCCTCTTGACTTCGTCCATTGTCTTCTTGTGCTCCCCGACGGCATCCACCTTGTCCAAGATGTCCTGCCAGACTCCATTTTTGGTGCCCAATGACATGTTGGAGGTGACGAACAATTGTTGATGGTGTTCCATAACCTCTGTGACTATGATACTGTTCACCTGCGGCCTGAACTTTGTCTTCCTCTTTTTCTTGTCTTTCCCTGTCCTCGAGGTCCCGGGCTGGATGTCCGGGGGGCTTGTGGGGTTGCACTTATCCACTGCGCCTGCTCCGGCTGCCTCCTTTGTGCTTGGGTGTTGGTCTGTTTGTGTTTGGTTGTTTTTTCTACTTTTATGGTGATTTTTCTCGCCTGCCATCTGTGTGTTGCAGGTCTGGCGCTGCTTTTCGCTGATTTTCTCATCGCGCTTTGGCCCAGCACAGGGTTTTTGATGTTGTGGTTTGTGTTTTGACTCCATCGAGGTGGTTGTATCATGGACATTGTCCGCGGTTTCGGCAGACTATCGCATGTTACCGCTGCGTTGTAAATTCCACGTTGCCACTGGGTTATTTTCCGCGATAGACTGCGATGTTGAAAGTTGCGTTACGCTACTCTTGTAGTAGTTATCACACATTCATGTGAATATACCCCTCAGTGGGTACATGTTAGAAATGGGATCTCTGGTTGGCTAAGGCTTGCCCCAAAGCCAGGCAGCGACCACCACTCTAGTCAGGGCAAAGGAGTTATATGCCAAGATAACCCCTGCTCACCCCCTTGGTAGCTTGCCACAAGCAAATAGGCTTATCCCAGAGGCAATGTGTAAAGCGTTTGCGCAACACACACACAGCAGCAACACACTAGGCACACCACAAAAAGGAACTTCACACAAGGTTACATATAAAAATAGCCTTTGAATTACCATAAACACATTAGATCATAATCACACACATACACTGTGCCAACTGGCACTGGGCAGTATTTACAGGGGATTATTTACACATGACAGGGCCACCTGGACCACTGTCAGAATCAGCACTTAGTAGAAATAGTAGATCTAGAACATAGAATAACTGAAGCACAAAATAATACTTGTAGAACACAATCAGTAACCACTGGTAGAAGGTAGGAACACACTAAGCAATACTAATCACCTTAGGCATAGGTCACGCAGTGAAACATAAACTGACTAGCATAAACCATGCAAGGCAAAACAAGTTTCAACCTCCCAATCAAAAAAACACATTTAGAGGTGTAAAACAGGGAGCATACATACATTACGCCATAAGAATAAAACATATTAGACCTGAAACACAGGATGCAATCACTTTGCGCCACAATCACTTTAGTTACTGACCCCAAGCCAACTGGCCTTCCATGGGGCTCAAACGCCCTTTGTCCCAAAATTCAGGCTGGCTGCGCCCGCAGCCAAAAGCAACAACGCAAAAGAACAGGCCTGACCGTGGGAGTTGCCCACTACTTGCTGGGCAGCTGTGCGGGTAGAAATGTGGGCACTGGCACTCCTCCACCCTTAGTCCCTCACTGGGACTCGACCTAACAAACTGCGCACACGTTGCAGCTGCCCACTGCCAACCGGGGCAGCTGGAGAAAAATGCGTGGGCACCCCTGGTGCCCTTGGAGCAACCCCAGGGGGAGGCAGGCACCGGCAATGTGCCCTGACACACCCCCTAACCCAAAAGTAAAATATTGGACCTGGTGGGCACTCAAAATACACCCGGTCTCTATCACAGTTATGCCCCCACAAGAACAGAACCTGTCCTACAGAACTGTGGAGCACTCCAGAAACTGCTCAACAACGTTGGAGCTGCCGCTGTCAGACGGGGCCGCTCTGACTCTGCCTCCCCCAACACAGACTACGTCGAGCTCCACTCACCAGCTCTCATCAGGCAGCACTCCTCCGCTTTCTCCCCGGCCGGCAGAGTTTAGGTCGCATCGCGGGGCTCGGGCGGACACAGTGCTGCTGCTTCCTCTCCTGTTTGCACTGAGGCTGTCTACATGACTTCCTCTGCACTATGGGGGTCCCGCCTTGAAGATCCGGTGGTCACGCGGAGGCGGGCTTCCTTTGCCGGCGCAACAAACGGGGTAGGCTGTAGGCGGTATGCGGGGCTCTCTTTACCACCTGGGAGCCCCGCTTCACTTCCCGTTTGATGGGGCCTGTTTCCCTCTGCCCAGTCCACCTTCCTGGGACCGGGACTGTGCAGGGATGCCTGCAAGACTCTGTACAGCTTCCTCCCACCCGGGGGAAGCGGAAATAGAGCCCGGGAGGCTCCTTTCTTGTCTCGGCCGGCCCCGCCCATCACCAGGCATGGGCGCCGGCTTGGGCTCCTCTTTTCTTCTTTCTTCGTGTGCAACAAGACTGGGAGGGCACCCACTTGTCGATTTCTTCCCTCAATGCGGGGTGGGCACTCATGAAGGATGCCACTACGGGGTAGGCTCCCACCTTTGAAGCACAAAGTCCCTGGCAGGGTGGGCACCCTCTAGGGATATTAAAAGCGCAAAGTCCCTGACGGGATGGGCACCCGCTAGGGGTATTAAAAAGGCAAATATGCGGGGTGGGCACCCGTGCCAAAATAGGCCAGATTGCGGGGAATCTCCACTCTGGGGATACCCTTTGGAAAAGGATTGCAGCGCCGTACTGCCAAAAAAATCAGAAGCGCTGCTCCTCAGTCAGGACAGCAAAGCCCTCTTCAGGAATAAAAGAGAAGCGCTTTCAGGCCATAAAGCACAAAGTCCCAAGGAAGTCTGTCAGAATTCAGGGGGGCAGAGGCTGGGCCCAGGGGCCATCTCAGAGGGCCCTCCAGCAGGGAGGCAGTCCTCAGTGGCGGTTCCTCCAGGCACCCAGCAATAGCAGCAGGCCCCCCTCAAGTCAGGAACAAGAGAACATTTTCATGGGGTCACAGCCCCTTCCTATACACAAATTTCCTTTGTCACCTAGCACAGGGTTTAGGGAAAACCAGCTGCATTTGGTTTGGGAGCACTTGAGCACTTTGTTTTGCTCAGCTCCTCTTCTTCTGTTCACAGGATGGGCCAGGGACATCTGATGCACCACAGGGGGCGGAGCCAGCATTGTGGAGGGAAGGCACAGCCCTATTAAGGTTCCAGGTGCAACTCTTCCCTCCCATCTACATGCAGATCTCCCTATTCACCACTGGGCAGACCCATTATTTGCTACTGGGGCCAACCACACCAGCCAGCCCCTGTCACTCATAAGACAGACAGGCAATTCATATCTCACAGCACTACTCCACTAGACACAATAAATCTGCGCACACCATTGTGCAGCATTTATTCTCCCGATTTCGCACATATGAAATTTGCCCCAGCACTCTTCTCACACCAGGAATTACCATGGACGCACATATCCGCCCTGCCATCCTATTGGAGGGCAGGCCAATCTCACCACACGCACTCATACTGCACACGCACTTTAGACTGGGACACTGTGTTAAAGTGCGCAGAAGCCAAAAACAACTAACATCAGGTCACATTAAAAAGCTAAAAGTTTAGGGGTGAACCTGCCAAAAGGGCCATCCATCAGTACATTTGCTACAACTTTCAGGCTTGGTGTTTTTCCCACCCTTGCCATCGACATTAATGCAGAACCCATTTTAATGAATACATTATTGTGGATTAGCTCACGTTTAACGCACAATCCGCCATTAATGTAACAATGCGCAGACTATTGGTGGAAATGCCGCATTGCAGCATCCCTATAATCTTATGCTGGTTGTTCAGTGGAGTAGTGATTTCATTGCAGCAATCTGTGTTTGCCCCCAAGGTCACTGATTCGAATTATGGCAGGCCCACTGGGTCTTTTATCCTTCCTGACAAGATGAGTACCATTAACTTGGATATTAATAAACATCTGTTATCTGTCAGGTTCTGGGTTTGCTCTCTTACTTTCTTTCTGTCTTGTCTTATTTTTTTCGTTTCACGCCTATACAAAAATTCTCTCATCCTTACTGATCGTAAGGATTAAATTATGTATGCTCTGGTTATTACAGCGCAAGTTAATTATAGGGGTAAATAATTTCATCATCTACTTACACTGACTCCTTCATTTAAACTCCTAAGGGAAAAGATACTCATTTTTAGTAGACCACAAACACATATTTCTATCTGTCACAATTGACACATTTTCTAAAGGTTTTTCTTAATCAGTATAAATAGTTTGATAGAATGCTGCTGGTAGAATAGATTCAGGGAGATGTTGCAGGAAAAAGTGGAAAGGAGTAAAGAGTAGGACAGAGGTGAGTGAAAAGATGCTGACTCCTCACCTGTAGAGATCTCACCCTGCAATAACACATCTTTTTATAAAGATGGTTTTTGCATTCTGTGTTTATAAGCCACTTTTTCAGAAGTTGCTGGGTTTTTGTGCTTTAAACATTTCTGTGTGTCTCTACCTGGTTGTGATTTTAGTGGCTGGATTTGAAAGTGATAAGATCTGGGGAATGTCTTGACCCAGGGGAGGAGGTGAGACAGCACAGGCTGACCTGCATCTGGAGTGTTTTGGGGGGGAGTAGGCCTAGAGATGAAGAGGCCTGGGCTGGTGCTATAAAACAATTGTCCCATCTCCTGCTGAGTGATTGAGAGTCCAGACCCCCACTAATCAAAGGAAGAAGGTGTCACTGATAGGGAGGCACCCAGACCTGGTTTGAGCAGGGGTCCGTTCCCCCTGTAACAGAAAGACTTCAAAGCCATTGAGGGTTATAGCTATGCAAGCTGAAGCCCCTGAACTTTGGAGAATGGCTTGATCAAGTGTGAACAAGAATGGAGCTACTTTGTGGATCAAGAGGAACATTTGCCAAGGAAGAAGTAACTGAAGAGACTGTTGGATAGAACTGCTCTTGCTGTGTGATCTGGGGCTGGCCTGCAGTTTGCTGTTTCAAGTAAGGAAAGGCTGTAGGGACTTTGCTGTGTGCTGTGTCCTAAAGTAACTATACCCAAGGGCCCTAGGTGAGCTGGCTCCCTGTTTGGAAACACAGGAACACAAAGGTTTCCAGAGAAGACTCTCAGATACGCTGTGGGTGCGTGTGCTCTGTCTAACCTGAGACCTTTGCAAGTCGTGCCCTGTGATCTTGGGCACCTGGAATTCCAAACAAGACTCAGAGATGCAGTGGGCATGTGCTCTGTCAAGCCTGAGTCCTTCGAGAGGATGATCCTGGGAACGTGTGTACTGGTGAGCCAAGTATGTCTTAACAACGCAATGTGCCTGTGCTTGGGGGCAGCCTGATACTTTTGTGTGGATTGGCCCTTGATCGTGTACATAAGAAGAGCAAGTGTGTGTCAGCAATGCTGTGTGCATGTGCTGTTTGCATCCTGAGACCCTCGCTGGAGGTGCCCAGTGATTGAGGGCACTGGAAGATAAACTGTGTCTCAGCGACGCTGTGTGCCTGTACACACTACTGCCTGAGACCAGCGCAAGAGGTGCCCTGTGATCAGCAGCACCGGAAGATAAAGTGTGTTTCAACTACGCTGTGTGCGTGTACCTTCTACTGGCTGATACCTGCGCAAGTGGTGCCCTGTGATCGTGGGCACAGAAGATCAAGCGTGTCTCAGTGACGCTGGATGCGTGTGCCGTGCGCAGCCTGAGACCCTCGTGAGGAGTTGTCTGGTTATCGTGCTCCCCGAGTTCCCGTGAGTCTCACTGACTCTGAGCGCGGGTGTAGTGTGCAGCCTGTGATCTTTTCATTGCCTGGAAATTCAGAGAAATTGCATTGGAAGCCTAAGTCGCTGGACGAGGAGAGGAGAGTGGGTTAGTGCTCCCCAGGTAACGGTTGTGTACGCCTCTGGGGAGGGGCACGGGCTCGGAGGGAGACGCTCTCAGCCTCTCTCTCTGTCCTGCTGTGCGAGCCTCTACTTTGGCTCTGATTGAGGCCTGTGTGCCAAGGGAGTGGCACCATGGGGGCCTGAGTGCGAAGCTGCATTTACTGTGTTCTATCTTACCTTTGTGGGAGGGCAACTGCGGGCAGAGACTAACAGCAAGCCAGCACATCATGAGTGGCGGAGAGACCGCCGGGGGCACCTTGAGCGTGGGCGGAGTAACTTACGTATTGCATTACTCCTGCATACTGGAGTATCTGATTATATAACGCATTGCTTTATTCCTGCACAACGGACTACCTGTTTTATTGTATTGCCCACTGCATTAGTTTGCCTAATGAACTGCCTGATTGGTGTGTTGCGCATTGCACTAGTTTGCATAGCGAACTGCCTGATAGATGTGTTATGCCTTGTCTTAGTCCTGCATCATGATCTGCCGGATAGTCGTATTACACATTGCATCAGTGTTGCATACCGAACTGCTGGATATATGTGTTAGGCATTGCATTAGTTTCGCATAACGAACTGCATGATAACTGTATTACACGTAGGGGATCGTACGCATTCCATGGCAGTGCATGGCAGTTTACCACGTTGTTGCTTTACGCATTGCATTACAGTGACAGTACAAATAGCAAGATAGCCGTAATACAATCTGCATTATTCTTATGTTGGGAAGTACCTGATCCTTGCATCACAAACTGCATATTACAACATTAGGATGATGTAGTATTGTTTAGTTTAGCCAAAAAATAATAAGCCAGGGGGGTATTACCCCGACGCATATGTTCGTTTAGTATTGTGTGGTCGCATCGAATATCTTTCTTTAAACATATACTTGTTTTTCTATGAAACTCGTGTGCAGTCTATTTGTGGTGTCATCAATGGATTGCTGTGAGCGTAATTCAAATACTTTACACATTGGCCTTAAAGATAAGCCTGGCTGCTCGTGCCAAGCTATCAAGGGGGTGGAGTAGGAGCTATCCATAGAGGCGGCGTGTCTTTTACCTAACGTAGGGGCTCGCGGATCCCTGTCTGGACGATGGTACCTACCTCAGCCAACCAGAGATCCTGAGAATTCTAACAATAGCTATAAACCCTTTTGGAAAGAGGGGCATGGGAAATTCTACTTTCATATGAGTACTTCTTAATAACAGTTAAGTTTGTCAATGGGTGGTGAAGATCTCCCTCTAACAGATAGATGTCAAACATCCACCCACCTGGAAAGACAGAAATGGTAACTAGCTAAACTACAAGCACAAGTTTGCTGTTTTGCTGCACCAAGTCAGCTTAATTCTGATCAAAGAACAAAAATATTTATTGTTGTCTGGAGAGATTAGTCATTCTATAACTCCGCTATCATCACAATTCTATCTCAAAATCCATAAGGATTTTCATTCTACATTTACTGCAGCCCTAGTTACTCCAAAGCCCTTTAACCATTACTCTGTCTGACTGTTCATCCTTTTGACTTTGTCAACAGTTTGCACCAGTTGAGTCCTTTTTGTTTTCAGCTTCAACTTCTTGGAAGCTCATCAACCTCTGTCGGACATTCATCAGATTCAAAGCCAGTCCTGGCAAACTATGCCCAATCAGGACCTGAATATTTGCGATTTTCTTTTCTCTCTCTTCTGGGTCATTCTAGAAGATTTGAATTTTCAATCTCTTCACCAATCTCTTGCTGCTCTGGAAATTCTTGCTCCTTTAACTCACTAACGTCTTGTGTTGTCTCTGGTGTTTTAGTAGTTGTCAACAGTCTCTTTCATCTGGTCTTTGTCTTTGGTCAGGCCTCCTCAGTCAATGCCCAAATTTGGGATATGCTTGTGAATTCAGCTTCAGATGAAGCTGATTCACTCTCAGAAGAGGAACTTCCTCTTTTTGAGTCACTCTCTGGTTCATGCACAATGGATCCAGATGGATTTTAGTCAGTGTGTCATGAGCTCTTGCTGTCCTGGTGAACCTTTAGTCCAGATTCTGGTGTTAGATGTTCCACCATTACGCTCTAGCCACTGTTGGGGCCTTGCTACAAGGGACTGCAAGGTTTCAGACTTGTCTTGCTCTCACTCTTCTGATGCCTCAAAAATCTAAAACCTAGGTGGACTTGAGGAGTTAGTGGATGTTGGCTCCTCATCTATTTCTTCCTCCCATCTGACCCACTTGGTGTGTGAGGCATGTTTCCAGTTCAGCAGCCCAGCACACTTCATGGCAGTGTTGGTGTCCAAGATCACCAAGTATGAGCCTCTCCAGCGTACTTCCAGGCACAACTTGCGAACATGCTTCTCATCATGAACCCAGTCACCAGGGTTCAGGTCATAACAAGGAGACTCTCGTCCAATTGGAGTAGCACCATCACCTGATGAGAGATAAAACGCAGCACATCATCCAATCCCTTGCAGTATTTGAGAACCAGATCATCTGTGATATTCACAAGAGCAACAGCTGGAGCAGAAGGAATTCTCATTGTTCTTCACATCGACACCTCATGAGGAGACAATCCTGTTTGTCTATATGTCATACTTTAAATGCTTATCAATACCAGGGTAAGTGCATCAGGCAATTTGAGAGACGTGGGCACAAAGCTTTGGACAATTTATCTTTGATAGTCCTGTTTAGTCTTTCAATCATGCATGATGCTTCTTAGCTGTAACTGCAATGGAATAGTTGGTCTATCCCTAATGTCATGCAAAATGACTGCATCCCCCCATTCTAGAGGGGACTTCCTTGATCTGATTCCCAATGAACTGGCATCCCGAAATGCGGAATTAACAACAGCAACAGTACTTTGGCAACAGTCAGCCTGTCACACTTGCTGGTGGGATATGCCTCCACCCAACGGGAAAAGAAGCATACATTTACAAGGATATACCTTGAATGGTAATATCGGGCATCTCCACAAAATCAATTGTGAGATTGTTGATGGGGCCATCAGACTTGCCTATGTAACTCATGGCCACTACAACCTTTTTGCCAATATTTTGCTTTTGACATATCGAACATCGCGGGGATAGGTTTTCAACCATTGCATGGAAGTGTGGATTATAGTAGAACTGCGATTTCTTCCCACATGTTGGTCCATGAATATAACTAACCATAGCAGGTTGCATGGAATCTAGCAGTGTAGGCTTACCATCACTGGGTACACAAAGGTTACTAGCATCCTTTACACATACCATCTTCCCCACTTTGCCTTTTCAATCCCTGCGGTGTGTACTGCAATTTACACCGCTCATTGAAACTCTGTACAGTATTTAACAGTATATTTGGTACAATGTCTCCTCACTATGGCATGGATCAATCACGTGGAAGGTGCTGGACTCAAGAGCATAATATCAAGCAATCTCATCCCCACATAGCAGTTGCTTAGTAACAAAATAATTTCCACTCTTGTGTGCAGCACACCTAACCACAGCAATCTCCTTTACCAATTTAAGGGCTTCCAACAGAATGGAGACAAACATACCATTCTTAATGGGTGAGCCAGCAGAGGTCATAAGCCCTCTCTTTGACCACAACTGACGAAAGTCATGCAGAATGCCGAATCCATTCTGACCGTCAGTGTAAATGGTTACTCGTGAGTCTTCTGTTGTACAACATGCTTGGTTAATGGCAATCAATTCCACTACTTTTTGCAGAGGCTACATGGCACAGGTAGGATGCTTACACAACTCTTCTTAGGGTGCATATGTGCCTCTAAATATGCTGTGTCAGTCTCTCAAACAAGAGCCTTCAATAAACATGGTGTGGTCAGATTCTAGAAAGGCAATATCCAGTATATAGGTCTTGGCTTTGTGCATAACTCTGTAAGGCTCTGTCTATGGTGGGCAAAAGAGAAGCAGGGTTATAGATATTACACCTTTTTATAGACACATTGGCTGTCTATAAAATGTTCTCTCATAGCAGGTTAAGCAGCTGTTGATCAAATGCTGGGCACAGGTACAAGTCATGAGAATTTCAATCGAATGTGGTACCATCACAATGAGCGGATGGCCCATTACCATCCATTTGGTGTGCTGAATACTTAGACTAACCACTACATCCCCTTTGAGACAACCAGGCAATGCTGCGTCTACAGGATCAAGGATCACTGAAAAGTAGCAAATTGGGCATGTGATTTCTCCATGTACCTGTGTCAACATAGACAAAGCACATCTATCTTACTCGTGACAAAAGAGTATAAACTCTCTGCAAAGTAAGATTTTAAGTTTCTGGAAGGCTTACATGCTTTTGTCAACCCTTGGTACTAGGTCAGTGTGTGTCAGCCTCAGCAAAGGCTTTGCCACGTAGGTAGAGTTTGGAATCTTTTTTTGACAATAGACAACCATGCCCAAAACATACATACCTCTCTCTGTGTGGTTGGGATGTTCATATTTAAGACCTCTTCAATATGCTCATGGGACAGTCTCCTAACTCCCCTTCCAAAGGAAAGTCTCAGATACTTGACTTCCTTTTGACAATACTGCAACTTCTCGAAAGACACCTAATGCCCATTTTCGGCTAAATTGTTGAGCAGGGAAAATGTGTCTTGTCCAAAGCCTCTTTTGTTCAGAATATTGATGTAGTGGATCAGAACTGATCTTCAGGGTAACTGTCATTTCTCTAGGTTATTTTTGACCATCTGATTGAAATAAGATGGGCTTTCTGTGTATCCTTGAGGAGCACACCACAAACGGAGAGTCTTGGAATGAAAACACTAAGAGAAAGTGGCTTTCTTTGTAATAGGGCAACAAATGAGAATGTCTGACAAAGGTCAAAGATCATTAATCATTCTGCTTCTGGGGGAATTGGGAATATGATTACCGCAGGGTTCAGTACCATGGGATAGCATGGAACGACTATTTGGTTAATTTTCCTTAGTTCATGCACAATTCTCCATTTCTAGTTTACTTTCTGCAAAGCCTTAATTGAGGAGTTGCATGGACTCCCAATTACCTCCTTCAGGATGCCATTTTCCAGCATACTCTCAATGACAGGTATTATTCCTGCAATGACTTCTGGGGTCATTTTGTAAGGATGTGCCTGAGGGAATACTACATTGGATCGAAGGAGAGTCTTTAAATGGTTTGACATCTTTATTCATCCGACTATTTCTCTCCATTTAACTAGTAAGTCTTCTTTGGTAATTACCAGGTATATTCTGACTTTGGATGCTGGTGCCTACAATTTGGACTTGTTTGCAGGGTTGGGGAAGTCCCTCACTCGGTTTGCGTGGGCAGAGGAGATGTTGGAAGGTGGTTAATTAGTAGGTGTAGGTAGGCAATTACAATTACTAATAAGTCTACAATCATGATATAAGGTAGAGTCGAGGTCTCAATAAATGATTAGCTTGCTCAATCCTTGGTAGCTGACTCCAATGCAGACAGGTGTGTAAAGCATTCAAAAACATCTGTAAATTAAATAAGTAAGACTCAACACACAATATAAATTCAACAAGAATTTATAAGACTAGAAAATATTTTTATGAATTGAATGACACCAAACCAACAAAAATCCAATGTAGGGAAACAGAGATATTATTTTTTTCAAATGAAATATCTTCTAGTGTTTAAAAGCCAAAATCGCCAACTTGGGACATCTGGTTGCGCTAGACCGGGAACAAATTCAAACATATAGGCCAACTGCAATGGAGCATGGGTAAAATACAATGAGCGGAAGGTCCCGGTCAAGGTTTTATCTTTTGACTTTGTCACTTTTTTTTGCTTTTCCTTGAGTGGGCTTTCTTGGGTCTTTGCTGGTATTGCTTCAGCTGGATGCCTTGCTGATTCCTGGAAGTCTTGTCGACAACTAAAAGCTTCAAAGCTTCAGGGGGCAAACCTGAATGTCAGGCTGGATCGCGGATCGATGTCGCTAGCTTGATTCTCAACAAGAAGGTGAGTCAACTTATAAGCTTTTTGGTCAAAATTATCTCAAACTTTTGGAGATGTCTCAAGAAGGTTCTTTTGAGTTCTTGATAGGTCTACAACACCAACCAAGGTTCCAGAAGCTCCGAGTTGCCCCTTGAGTTGGGAAATACAGTTCCCTCAATGCACCAGGTCAAATCCTTTAAAGTCCAGCTGTAGGTGGTCGGCTGGTTTCTTCTTGGTCGAGATGATGCAGTTGAAGATCTTTTAACCAGTTGCTTTCATAGAGTTCACTCCTTAAATGTTTAGTGCAAGGCTAAGTTCTTCTTTTGCTGTTTTTCCAAAGTGTGCAGCAGGCGCAGTCATGCAGAGTACAGCCTACTTGATGCAGGTTGAGTGTTTCAGCAGGACAGTTCTTTGTCTTGTTTCTTCAGGCATGGATCTGAGTTGCTGGGCAGCTCTTCCATATTTATCCAGGCTGCTGGGCGGCTGGCAAGCAGGGGCCATCCCTGACCAGTGGGCTGCAGTGTGCCACCCTCAATGATGACCACTTGAGCTCAATTAACAAGAATTCCTGACTCATAATGTACTGTTCTTTCAAAACCAACATGGAGAACAATTCTCCTGGAGCTGAAAGTCTGGTTAACCCAACCTACAGGTGTGGCTTACTTTCCATAACAGCCCCTGATTCAATTACAGGGGCTACCATCTGGCTGTGAGTGCAGGAAGTAGGGTTGGGCCTGGGACATGTCCTAAGTGTCTTTCCCTCTTTGAAGACCGGTTTGGGTAGCCAAACCCCTTCCTGCTTTTTGCTCTGCAGCTTGCAGATCTCCTCCCACCAAATGTCTCTTTGTTTCCTTTCAGGCCACTTAACACCTCATCAGAGAAGCTTGGCTCAACCTTCCATTTGTTGTGGGTGGTTATCACACACAGCTAACGGAAGGTTAAGGACGCGAGTCACGCGATTCAGAAATAAAAAGGAGAAACGCTACACCCTACCTCCTGTATAACTAAGCAATACAGAGGTCCAATGAACATCTATACGGCCTGATTAGACAGACCGTGAGTACGCTTCAGAAAGAGACCAGGACTCCAAGCGGAGCTAGGTCTGCAAGAGGCTGTCCTACATATACACAGTCCTGATGAAGACCCGCCTTTGATGCGTTAAATCACTGCATCGCTCCCCAGGGTCGAAACGTCGACGCAATCCCTTTTGACACGAACCAACTATTCAAAACCTTGTAGGATCCAAGATTAAATTGATGTACCTACAGGATTATTGTATATAAAGTTGTCATTTCCAATAAGTATATGAAGTAACAATTTTACTTGTTGTTTCAATTCTGTATTATTTCAACGCACAAAATTTATGTGTCATGTATGTTTTAAGTATGTTTTAGGGACAGCAATTGAAATATTTTGTTTTTCAAATTCGAGAGATGAAAATTTATGAGTAAAAATTTACTTTCATTTTTTACTTTGTGGTCAGTGTGTTTGTTTGTATTGGTATAAGTAAATTTATCTTAGTATCCTGGTTAGGAACGAAGTATGCAAAAAATACCATTGAAATACTAAAACATTGTGTATTTCCGTCCGACAGAACCATTATTATTTTGTCCATTACCCACCCAGGTAATGAGGGTTACAGGGTCACCCCATTACATGTAACTGTGATAAACTAAGCCTCAATCGGTCAATGAAACATCACAATGTATTATTACTATGAAGAAACCAACAGCAGTAGTGATCACGTGATGTAGTACAGTGTCATTTCAAGATGGATGAAAACATAACATTGCCCTAAGTTAGCATCAGCTTGAGTCCAATGCACTACATTCCAATAAAAGAATTCCACAATAGACTCTTATCCGAAAACTATTATGATTCGTTAGCTTTTCTTTGAAAAGGAGCTTGCACTCTGCTTGATAAACAAATAGTGAGCCTGCCAGCAGCCGGGATAAGCCAGCATATGAAGTGACAGACTGTATACAAACAGCAAAGCTGGACTGGGCTACATTTGACGCTTAAATTCAAATAGCTGCTTATTTTCAGATCGACCGTACAAACTCATACATTCTGGAATATCAGTTTAGCCTGACACATGCCAGTTTCATCCCTCGCTGGCACAACAGTCTGAACATTAGGCCTGTTGCGGGGAATGTGTTAATTGACTGGCTGAAGGCGGGAATGAAATAAAAATTGTTCTCAATAGAGCTCTTGGCACATTTCAGCTCGTCATGCGTTTTAGCCAGTGCTTAATTTGTGCCGGTGCTTTCCGGGGCTAAGCACCGGCACTTATTTCTCAGGGCCGGGTCTACATGGGCCGATTACTGTAGTACAGTAAACAAAAGAAACACCCACCAGCTGTTTCAGCAAGTACGCAGCCTGAAACTCGCGTTTAAGCACTGTAATTTCACAGTGCAGCTGCCCATGTGTGAACCTGGAGTCAGGGTTGTATCATCACGGTGGTGGGTGCCTCATTTTACAATGCCCGTGTAATGCCCGTGTATTTCTGAAGGTCTGTCTGTTACGTTTTTTTGCCTGGGCGGGACACACAGCGCCAGAGACAAGCGAGGCAGAGTTGATTTGAAGGTCACTTCCTTGTGAATCCCTCCCCCACCCCATGCTGGTCTGTAAGCTTTTTCTTCAAACAGTAGGGGCTGGAGGAGGGGCCCACATGATATTTGGCAGTTAGCCCACGTGAGAAGTAACGGGTGCAGCGTGCAGATCATGTTGTTAGCAATTCAGCATGGCGTGCATTGCTTTTGTCACCACTGTTGCCAAATCCCGATTCCCTACTCCTTGGAGCTGCAGAGTCTTTGTAGATTGGAGCGAGGCTGCAGCCCCAGCCCGCACGTCGCCAGTGATAGGATTGACTGTCGGGAGAGCAGGACATCTACATTAGGTATGTGATAATGGCAGCAGTAATGCTGTAAAGTGTAAACAGCGTGTTGAAATTTTGAGTTTGTTATGGAGGTGCCATCCGAAGATAGTCTAGCAATGCTCCTGGCCTCCCTGCACATTTAAAGAGAAGTTTGCATTACATTAGGAGATATGCAATTTCGTCTTGGGCTTTTTACATACGTTTCAATAAGGAATGTTACAATTTTGCAGTTAACAAAGATGCCCAGTCTCCCATGTCGAGTGTACATATTTTAACTGCATTATTACTGTATAGACAACAAACGCTTTAAAGGCAGCAACGGCCCCTAGAAGTGTCTGTCCAGACCTGCTCCCGTCTTTATTGCCCACTGCAATGAAGAGAGGCCGGGCGGGAAGATTAATCACAGCTGCTGGAAAGAGGAACATGGAGGGTGCATTGTTAGACTCTCAGCGCATTAACGGTATTAACCTTAAAAATTCTGTTTTCAGAGAGACAGTGTTCCTCTAAAGTTGCTAAAAGGGTTTAATGTGTGGTCATGCATATCTACGATTCTACAGATTGCTGTGTGTGCTTTAAGTCTTTCCATTTTCTTTATTTATGAGTGCAGGATGACTGGTGTGCCTGTTTGAATGCCCGTGAGCACTGTGCCTGTATGAGTGCATGGTAAGTGCTGCGCAGCGTGACCTGTGTGCATGTATGAGTGTAGGATGACTGGTGTGCCTGTTTGAGTGCAGGGTGAGCACTGTGGCCTGTACGAGTGCAGGGTGAGCACTGTGCCTGTTTGAGTGCAGGGTGAGCACTGTACCTGTTTGAGTGCAGGGTGAGCACTGTACCTGTTTGAGTGCAGGGTGAGCACTGTACCTGTTTGAGTGCAGGGTGAGCACTGTACCTGTTTGAGTGCAGGGTGAGCACTGTACCTGTTTGAGTGCAGGGTGAGCACTGTACCTGTTTGAGTGCAGGGTGAGCACTGTACCTGTTTGAGTGCAGGGTGAGCACTGTACCTGTTTGAGTGCAGGGTGAGCACTATGGCCTGTACGAGTGCAGGGAGCGCACTGTGCCTGTATGAGTGCAGGATGTGCGGTGTGCCTGTGTGAGTGCAGGGCGAGCGGTGTGCCTGTATGAGTGCAGGTAAGCAATGTGCCTGTAGGAGTGTGGGGTGAGCACTGTGCCTGTATAAGTGCAGGGTGAGCGGTGTTCCTGTATGAGTACAGGGTGAGCAGTGTGCCTGTATGACTGCAGGGTGAGCACTGTGCCTGTACGAGTGCAGGGAGAGCACTGTGCCTGTACAAGTGCAGGGTGAGTTGTGTGCCTGTACGAGTACAGGGTGAGCGGTGTGCCTGTATGAGTACAGGATTAGCAGTGTTCCTGTATGAGTGCAGGGTGAGCGGTGTGCCTGTATGAGTGCAGGGTGAGCACTGTGCCTGTATGAGTGCAGGGTGAGCACTGCCTGTATGAGTGCAGGGTGAGCACTGCCTGTATGAGTGCAGGGTGAGCACTGCATATGAGTGCAGGGTGAGCACTGTGCCTGACGAGAGCTGGGTGAGCTGTGTGCTTGTATGAGTGCAGGATAAGCAGTGTTCCTGTATGAGTGTAGGGTGATTGGTGTACCTGTATGAGTGCAGGGTGAGCGGTGTTCCTGTATGAGTGCAGGGTGAGCACTGTGCCTGTATGAGTGCAGGGTGGGCACTGTGCCTGTATGAGTGCAGGGTGAGCACTGTGCCTGTATGAGTGCAGGGTGAGCACTGCCTGTATGAGTGCAGGGTGAGCCCTGCATATGAGTGCAGGGTGAGCACTGTGCCCGATGAGTGCTGGGTTGGGTGTGTGCATGTATGAGTGCAGGGTGAGCGGTGTTCCTGTATGAGTGCAGGGTGAGCGGTGTGCCTGTATGAGTGCAGGTAAGCAATGTGCCTGTATGAGTGTGGGGTGACTGGTGTGCCTGTATAAGTGCAGGGTGAGCGGTGTTCCTGTATGAGTACAGGGTGAGCAGTGTGCCTGTATGACTGCAGGGTGAGCAATGTACCTGTTTGAGTGCAGGGTGAGCACTGTGCCTGTACGAGTGCAGGGAGAGCACTGTGCCTGTACGAGTGCAGGGAGAGCACTGTGCCTGTACGAGTGCAGGGAGAGCACTGTGCCTGTACAAGTGCAGGGTGAGTTGTGTGCCTGTACGAGTACAGGGTGAGTTGTGTGCCTGTACGAGTACAGGGTGAGCGGTGTGCCTGTATGAGTACAGGATTAGCAGTGTTCCTGTAGGAGTGCAGGGTGAGCGGTGTGCCTGTATGAGTGCAGGGTGAGCACTGTGCCTGTATGAGTGCAGGGTGAGCACTGTGCCTGTATGAGTGCAGGGTGAGCACTGCCTGTATGAGTGCAGGGTGAGCACTGTGCCTGTATGAGTGCAGGGTGAGCACTGTGCCTGTATGAGTGCAGGGTGAGCACTGTGCCAGTATGAGTGCAGGGTGAGCACTGCCTGTATGAGTGCAGGGTGAGCACTGCATATGAGTGCAGGGTGAGCACTGTGCCTGACGAGAGCTGGGTGAGCTGTGTGCTTGTATGAGTGCAGGATAAGCAGTGTTCCTGTATGAGTGTAGGGGGAGCACTGTGCCTGTATGAGTGCAGGGTGAGCACTGTGCCTGTATGAGTGCAGGGTGAGCACTGTGCCTGTATGAGTGCAGGGTGAGCACTGCCTGTATGAGTGCAGGGTGAGCACTGCCTGTATGAGTGCAGGGTGAGCCCTGCATATGAGTGCAGGGTGAGCACTGTGCCCGATGAGTGCTGGGTTGGGTGTGTGCATGTATGAGTGCAGGGTGAGCGGTGTGCCTGTATGAGTGCAGGGTGAGCGGTGTGCCTGTATGAGTGCAGGGTGAGCAGCGTGCCTGTATGAGTGCAGGGAGAGATGTGTGTGCCTGTAGGAGTGCAGGGTGAGCGGTGTGCCTGTATGAGTGCAGGGTGAGCAGCGTGCCTGTATGAGTGCAGGGAGAGATGTGTGTGCCTGTAGGAGTGCAGGGTGAGCGGTGTGCCTGTATGAGTGCAGGGTGAGCGGTGTGCCTGTATGAGTGCAGGGTGAGCAGCGTGCCTGTATGAGTGCAGGGAGAGATGTGTGTGCCTGTAGGAGTGCAGGGAGAGATGTGTGTGCCTGTAGGAGTGCAGGGTGTGTGGTCAAAACAGAAAACTGCACAGGTGGACAATTCTGACGTGGTTCTGTGAAGTTTGCAGACCTACATTATATTCCCTGTTAAGCTTAAGTCATCTGCACATTTGAACAGTGTAATTTTCAGACACAACAGTATTGCATACCATGCATATACAAAGGGTCCGCATTGTATACTAGTCTATAGACATACCTGTGACACTGCATTTTACACAAGCCTATGATATGTGCACATTTTGGAGACCTTATATATGCATATATTAAGAGGTTTCAGATGTCCATATTTGGCATATTACATGTGTGAATGATGTGCATAAATCAGTTTACACGTTGCGCATATTCCAGAGAGGTGCATAATGTGCATCTAGCAGAGTCCAATATATTCTTAATGTGGTAGATGCCTTCATAGTGGGCTTGTACCACTGAGCTCTACAGTGTCATATATCCTTTGGCAGCAAAATGTACATATATCAGTGGTTGAATTCCCGAAGTTCTGAGAGCAAAATAATTGAGGAGTGTGTAAGGTGTGGCATTGTCTTTTACAAATAGTTTAGCAGTTTAGAATGTTATTTGAAAATCAAGCCTGGAGAGACGCATAATGCAACAGAAGTAGAAGTAGTAATTTCAGCGTTACTTTAGAGTCAGGCCTTTCACCGTCAGAAAAAGTTCATTATCTTCAGTTCCAAAAGTCATAACATCCAGTCTCTTTTGTGGTTTTGCCTTGATTTTATTAAAGATGTCCTTCACAAGGAGCTTGGAAAACCCACGTGTTTCACGTCAAACATTATATTACCAAGGTAGGAATTCAGACCAGGTATTACTTCTGGCTTTCAGCAGTGCCAGTTGAGTAAGTGGGTGGAGCCAGTGTTGAAGTGGGTGGAGCTGGGGGAGTGGGTGTGGCCTCCTACAAAATGTCAGCACCTGCACTTAATATTTTACAAATTAAGCTCAGTCTGAATCTCGCTTTGTGGTAAGTTCAGGCCTGCGTCCTGAAATGACAGCCGTTGGCTGATAAGGTTCTCGTATCACTACCTGCCAACGCAGCATCAACGCTCTTAAATTTTAAAACAGGCAGTAGGCAGCCGCCTGTCTTGGCAGCCCTAAAGCCGAGGGCGCGTCCTACTCCGCGACGCTTCCATTCAAGCTTCAATTCCCTGCTGTGCAAAGGGTCCAGGGACACTCCGCGCGCCGGACGCGCAAGAACAGGAGGAGGTGTGGGTGAATTGAAAACCCGTTGTGTTCCTTCCAAACCCCCTCTCTACGACTCGGTTTAGATCTGAATTGTCAGTAGGGCCACTGCTGTTACTTTAATGTTCACTTAGAGCGGGTTTCTGAGGTAGGAGGACAGAAAGGCTCCGTGATGACATGTAAATATGTCCTTCTCATTCAGGGCCATATGTATCATCATGCCAATTTGCGATTCCTAAATAGCGATTTTTAAGGAATCGCTATTTAGAAATCGCAAAATGGTATGTATGTAGGAAATCGCTTCTTTTTAGCGATTCCTTAACATCCTCAATTGCGATTAGCAAATTGCTAATCGCAAATTTCCCATTCATTTCTATGGGCCAGGAGGCCCATAGGAATGAAGGGGACATTTGCGATTAGCAATTTGCTAATCGCAATTTAGGAATATTTTCAAGGGTGCAGGGGTGTCACAAGAACACCCTGCTGCGCCCCCTGAAAATGACATGTGTGGGCATATGGCGCACATACATGAGCGTCATATGCCACCTTTGGATTTAAAATAAATTGCTTTTTCAAAAGAATTCGCAACTTACCACCAACTAGAAGTTGGTAGTAATTTGCGATTCCTTATGGGCATTTTTGCATACATTTTTATTTGATACATTGCATTTAAGGAATCGCTAAATTTGCGATTCCTTAAGTGCAATCGCAAAATAAGGACTGGCAAATTTTGCGATTCCTTATTTTGCTGCGAAAATGTTTCATACATTCCATTTAGCAAATTAGCATTCGCAAAGGCCGAAATTCGCAGAATTTCGACCTTTACGAATGCTAATTTGCTTGATACATATGGCCCATAGTTCTCTGAAGTGGTCGCAGAGAGGCCTGTCGTTTCACAGCCAGGCTGAAGTCTTTACTGTGGAAAATTTATGAAGGAGGAAATCTTGCAAACCTTAGAGGTTATTATCTACTCTCAATTTATCATCTTCTTTGGAATGTAGTGCATTTTCATTTGCTCATATATCAACATTAGTAGAAGTTGATGTAGCCGACACGTGTTTTGAGAGTCCTCTCTCTCCTCTCTCTTTTTCGAGGCTTTTGTTTTGCCACATGTAAATATATGCAAAAAGAACAATGATGAACAGAATGGTGAACAATGTCAATGTTGTGTGTTGTTTATGCATTTCTCTTCATGTGATGTCATGAGTGTTCTAAGTGTCACCACTTAGAGTGCTGATGACTGATGGTTCTAGTATTCTTTGATAGGCGGTTGCTGAGGCAGGGTGTTCACTGCTTAACTGCTGCACTTTGTATCGAGAATAAAGAAGTTGGAACCTACCTGCTGTCTCCTGTAAGTCACTGTCTTCAACAGTCAAACATTCACCCCAGTACAGAGACCTTACTAATTACACCGTTGTTATGCTCTCCATGCCATTCCAGTTTAAAACCAGCCATATGCAATTCGGTCTTGACCCTGCACGCCATGGGAACAGTCCAGCATGAGCTGCCATGCCAGGTCCTCCGTTTTGCACATGTAAATATATGTCATTTTAGGGGTCATGAAAATTGTGCATCTATGTTGTGGTATGTGTATTACTGTAGGCAGTGAGAAGACTTTTTGTGAGTATGAGAAGATATGGAGACATACAACTATGTTTACATTGTGAAATAATGATTGTAGAGCAGAGATATACCAAGATTGAACTGTTGCAAAGCGACACAAAGTGGCACAAAGAGACTAATTTGTATTTGCTTTCGAGTGCAAAACGTATTTTGCGCTGGAATGGAGACCTTTTCTTAGTGTAAAAAGTGCTCTATGTTGCTTTGTATCACTTTGCCTCAAGAGAACTTGTTGGGGTTTGCTTAGGCAGATCAGAGCAAACACCCATAGGTTTTGAAGCAAACCTGGATCTACTTAGATAGCCGGACTGGACTTTGCATCCAAATCTAAGGTATTGTGCACTTTACTCATCCAATATGATGGATCCTTCTGAAATGTGAAGAAGTACAAGTCCTATGCTAGACTGTACACATTCACTTCTTCAAGATGGAGGCTCGGAGCAGCATCATTCAAATGGCAGCAGAGCGAGTGACGGCAGCAGGCCAGTCTTAGTAGATGCAGTTCTGCGCTGTTTTTTCTATCTTGCATTGCAGCACAGCAAATCAGGTTACTATGCTGCCTTGTGTGAACAAGCATTTGCAATGCAATCAGTCTCGCCTTTGGGACCTTTTATGTATTTAGCTTAGCAGCACATTGGCCTGGGTGCTGAAACATCTACTGTTCTTTAATATGGAGAAAAAGTAAGCACCAAACTGCGTGACACGCCTGGGATGGGAACACATGGAGGGAAATATTGCTTTGCAGCAGAAAATGGTATAGTCCAAAGCTCTGTTTGTAATATAAAATCAGACTATTCGGTGTTCATATCACTGAAAACACAAGAGTTGAAAAAAAATATTATTGTCTACGGCTGCTTGTGGAAGACAATTTCTATGGACTAGAATCTAGAGAATGCTAAAGAGATGCTGGTATTTTACTGATTTCTGCTGGCCGTTCTCTATCAAGAAAGTTAAACAGAGGCAGTTGCCAGAAAAAAAAACCTAAAAAGTCCCTCAGCAGAAAGCAATTCTGGTATTTTACTGCCCTCTCCTGGTTGTTTTCTATCAAGACAGTTAAATAGATGCAGCTGAACAGAAAAAAAAGTCCCTAGCGGAAGCAGACAAGTTCTAGGTCTGATTTCCAGAGCCCAACAAAGTACATACATATAAGTATATACTAAAGAATATACAAGAGGTCTAGAATGCTCGACCTAAATATGAGTAAATCTGTCAATAAGTACGCACAGATATGGAAGAGATCGACCAAAATATTTCAACGGGTCACAAAAACAAGTATGCGTCGTCAGGAGTTTATTGGGGGCACTTTCCTGTGGGCGAGGACTCCAGCTCCCAGGAAGCAACACGACCACGACAACTGCCTCTTACCTGCCCCTCCCACCACTGGCGGCTACTTCAGAGCTCGTGACAAGCGCACCGCGGGTGACGCGTCATCAGGAAATCATTGGGGGCACTTTCCTGTGGGCGAGGACTCCAGGTCCCAGGAGGCAATGCAGCCACCATAACTGCCTCCTACCTTCCCCCCCACCACCGGCGGCTACTTCACAGCACGCAACACCCGCTCCGCGGTACGTGCTCGGGCACGCACCAGGCGAAGCCCGGGCCGAGGGCAGTCCTGTCTGATCCCGTCCGAGACTGTGAGCGGCTGGGCTGGGCCATACCTCTTGGATTTGTAATTCAACTACTGTGGACTGCTATAGAAACTGTTCAAGTTCAGGGATTTGTATAGCGCACTACTCACCCAGAGGGTCTCAAGGCGCTTGGGGGAGGGGGTGCATTATTTATCGAATAGCCAGGTTTTAAGTTCTTTCCTGAAGGAGATGTGGTTCTGGGTAAGGCGAAGGTGGGTGGGGAGGGAGTTCCAGGTTTTGGCCGCCAAGTAGGAGAAGGATCTACCTCCCATGGTGGATCTATGGATGCGCGGAACTGCGGTGAAGGCTTGATTGGAGGATCTTAGTTGGCGGGTAGGAGTGTAGAAGGACAGTCGTGTGTTGAGGCATTCGGGTCCTAGTTTGTAGAGGGCCTTGTGTGCGTGGGTGAGGAGACGAAATGTAATTCTCTTGTTGACGGGAAGCCAGTGGAGGTCTTTCAGGTGGCCGGTAATGTGAGCTTGACGCGGGATGTCCAAGATGAGTCTGGCTGATGCGTTTTGGATGCGTTGGAGTTTTTTCTGTAATTTGGCTGTGGTTCCGGCGTAGAGGGTGTTACCATAGTCCAGTCGGCTTGTGACCAGTGCGTGGGTGACAGTCTTTCTTGTTTGGGTGGGGATCCAGCGAAAGATTTTCTTTTGAGCATAAGAAGTACGTTGAAGCAAGAGGATGAGACGGCGTTTACTTGTCTGGTCATCGAGAGGGAGGAGTCTAGGATGAAGCCTAGGTTACGTGCGTGGTCTGTGGGTATGGGTGCCGTGCCCAGGGCCGATGGCCACCATGAGTCATCCCAGGCAGAGGGGGATGATCCTAGGATGAGGACTTCCGTTTTGTCTGAGTTAAGTTTTAGGCGGCTGTTTTTCATCCATTCGGCTACTTCTTTCATGCCTTCATGAAGATTAGTTTTGGCAGTGTTAGGGTCTTTGGTAAGGGAAAGGATCAGCTGGGTGTCGTCAGCGTAAGAGATGATGTTAAGGTTGTGTTGTTGTGCGATGGATGCGAGGGGGCTCATGTAAACGTTGAAGAGGGTGGGACTGAGTGATGATCCTTGTGGTACTCCACAGATGACTTCGGTGGCCTCTGATTTGAAAGGGGGAGTCGGACTCTCCGTGTTCTCCCGGCGAGGAACGAGATGATCCAGTTCAAGGCCTTTCCTTGTATGCCGATGTTGTTGAGGCGTTGTCTGAGGGTGTTATGACAGACTGTGTCGAAGGCGGCGGAGAGGTCGAGTAGGATGAGGGCAATTGTTTCTCCGTTGTCCAGTAGTGTTCGGATGTCGTCTGTCGCTGCAATAAGGGAGGTTTCGGTGCTGTGTTTGGCTCGAAAGCCGGACTGTGAGGAGTCGAGGGAGTTGTTGGATTCAAGGAAGGCGGCGAGCTGTCTGTTGACGGCTTTCTCAATGACTTTGGCAGGGAATGGGAGGAGGGAGATGGGGCGGTAGTTCTTAAGTTCAGAGGGGTCTGCTGTGGGTTTCTTCAGGAGTGCGCCGAGTTCGGCGTGTTTCCAGCTTTCCGGGAAGGTAGCGGAGTTGAAGGAGCAGTTGATGACGTCACGGAGATGGGGTGCGATGGTGGAGTCTGCTTTGTTGAAGATATGGTGGGGACAGGGGTCGGTTGGCGAACCTGAATGGATGGAGTTCATTAGGCGGATGGCGTCTTCAGTGGTGATTGTGTTCCAGGAGTTAAGGATGTTAGAGTGTGGTTTAGGTTCGGAGGTGGGTGGAGTGGATTGTTCATTGGAAATGTTCTCAAAGCTGTTTTGTATGTCGGCGATTTTGTTGTAGAAGAAAGAGGATAACGAATCGCAGAGGTCATGGGAGGGAGTAATGTTGTTTGAGGCTGCGGAGGGGTTGGTAAATTCTTTAACGATGTTGAATAGATCTTTGCTGTTTTGGGCGTTGTTGTCAAGTCGATCCTTGAATGCTGATTTCTTGGTGGATCTTATCAGTTGGTGGTGTTTGCGGGTGGCTGTCTTGAAGGTGGTCAGGTTGTCAGTGGTTGGGTTTTTTCTCCATGTTTTCTCGAGAGTACGGCTTAGTTTCTTGGATTTCTTAAGGTCCTCGTTGAACCAGGGGGCCTTTTTGCTACCTTGTTTGATCTGGTGGTTTTTCAGGGGCGCTAATTCGTTATAAGGTTATCGTCGAGGCTGGTCGTGATTTTGATGGTGTTCTTATGGACGATGGCGATGCCTCCTCCTGTTTGGTTGGAGCGGTCTTTTCGGATGATCTTGTACTTGTCCGGGATGGCTATGGCGATGTCGGGTGCAGACAAGGCGTTTATCCAGGTTTCTGTAAGGAAGGCGATGTCCGGTGAAGCAGTGTCAAGTAGGTCCCAGAGTTCAGTGGCGTGTCTGTGGACCGAGCGGGTGCTCAACAGGATGCACTTCAGGTGGTTAGGGTCAGAGTAGTGTTTGGAGTTAGTGGATTTGGTGTGGGTCTTGATGCAGGCGAACTTGCATGAGTGGCAGGCGAAAGGGCCGTGGGTACGTCCTGGGGCAGCCTCGTAGCATTGTGGTGTGCATCTGGGGTTAAGGGCTAGGAGGGTGGCGGCGGCATACGTTAAGCGCGAGGACCAGGGGGTCTGGTGCTGGGCGTGGTCCAGGCGCGGACGGGCGTAGACAGGCTTACCTTTGGCGCACCTTCGGCGGGCATGGGGCGCGACCGATGCGCGTGAACGCTGCGCACAAATGCATCTGTCATTAATGGATGGTGGAGAGGGGAGGGGCGAGGAAGGGTCAGCTGGGAGGCGGAGGGCGGGGGGGAGGTCCGGGCAGGGAGGCACAACAACAAACTACAAGATGGCTGCAGGCCAGAAATGAAACTGGATTGGGGCAATACCTCGAAAACAACGCTATGCAATGATAATACAGTGAAATGGATTCAATTAAAGGCACAATGCGATTCCACTGACTGCGCACTTGATAATACAGTGAACTGATTTCAATTAAAGGCACAATGCGATTCCACTGACTGCGCGCTGCGAGGCTAAATTATTTAAATGTTAAATTGTCAGCAATGAAAAATAAAAATAGCAATGCGAGGAAACGAAACTGGATCGAGGCAATACCTCGAAAACAACGCTATGCAATGATAATACAGTGAAATGGATTCAATTAAAGGCACAATGCGATTCCACTGACTGCGCGCTTGATAATACAGTGAACTGATTTCAATTAAAGGCACAATGCGATTCCACTGACTGCGCGCTGCGAGGCTAAATTATTTAAATGTTAAATTGTCAGCAATGAAAAATAAAAATAGCAATGCGAGGAAAGGCAGGTTCAATTGAGGCGCTACGATACCACTGCAGTCGGGGCGGGGAGCTGCGTGGGGAGCAACCGCTTCTGGAGGAATTCAGGACGGTCACAGAGAAGATGCCGGAGGGTAGGGCCAGTTGTATCAGTGGGAGGGAGGGTCAGCTGGGAGGCGGAGGGCGGGGTGGAGGTCCGGGCAGGGAGGCACAACAACAAACTACTGTGAGTAGCCAGACATGATCAGATTTACGTAGTTTACCTCCCATTATTATGCAACACGGTCATTCGTACATGCTACCCTAGAGTTTCAGTGGCCTGATACTAATTAATGTCAATTTTTGAACTTTAGTCGACCAATAGGCTTTTTAACAATTTTTAAGATTTATTTAGCATTGATCGAGTGATTAGGATATATATGTTCATTATTATACCTCACTATTGTATCGTTTTTACAATAATAACTGGACCCAAAGCATGATTTCTTAGGTGACTATTTTAGTGTGCAGGTTATTGTAACATTTATATTATTTTATCGTACGGGGGTATCTGTGCACATTCTCTATATGCTCCTTTATGATACTATTAGTATTAGTAGCATTTAACATATTCTATAAAACGGGTATCTTGTACAAACATTACCTAGCGAAATATAAGGTTAGCATTTGGCCACTGGGGGTTCTTTACTTCCTGCTACATCCTACCATATTAAACACCCCACAACACTGATCACATGTCGAAAAGTAAACTACAAAAAGGGGGAAAAAAAAACGTAGTTGATCCCCCAGGTTCCACTATTGATTCTTATCTCGTGAAGGCGGTTAGCGCCATTAGTGTTGAATAGATAGGGCAGAACGCTGCCTCTCATTAGGATTAGGTAGCGCATCTGGCCCTGTAAACACGATAGATCTACAAGTAGAGCCAAATGTAAGTAAAGATCAAGACACTGCCCCTATTACGAATTTTACAAGTCCAGACCTTGTTTTGGATCCCCCATTGTTTACCGTCATCCAATGGGTCACCTACTCCAAAAAGGAAAAGGAGCTGTAGGTAAATCCAGAAAAAACAAGGGGCGATTAGTAAAGGTACAAAAGACCCACCCCCTATTCCTACAGGGGAGCCACCCTCTAGCATAGGGATATTTTGTGATGTGCAGGTTAATCAGATCATAGATGCCTTGACTCTTAAATTAGAAACATATTTCAAACCACTCCATGATAAAATAGATAAATTAAACGGGGAAATTGTTAGACTTAGTGGGGTATTCAACCACCATAACAAGCTACCTAAAGAAAATACAACTAGTCAGCAGGAAGGATTACAAGGTGGCAATAATACAGGACCATCACCTGCTTTAGGTGTTGCATCTGATACCCCTAGGAACGGGAGGGATAGCAAAGGGGCAAGTTCCAATTTTAGTGTACATGCCACAGGAGTCAATACAGCCCCTTTAGGCCAAAGAAAGCAATTGACAAGGAGTAACCATTCCTGTGATGTAAGAAATGAAGGAACCAGAAATATGGAGACTATACAGGTGCCCAAAAATCGAACAGAGAAAGAACCAGAGGAGGGAAGACGTAGAAGATCTATTAATGTACCCCCGGAATACTGTCCGTACGTACCAGTATTTGTGAATGTTAACTGGATTGACCCTTTAAGGAAATCAACTAAGGGTGACTGTGTTATTAATAATTTTAAGAACTCACATTATGCCAGGATTTCCTTGGACAGAGCTGCAGCTCTTCCAGGTAACAATTTTAGCACTTTACTACTCCCACTTGGTTTTTTCTATAGCTATCTAAAACAAGTACTACCTACGGGTGTAGATCAGGAATGCCGTAGAACCAATTGGACAATGCCACTTCAGTCGCATTTTGCCCTTCCCATACATAATAGATTTCAAACACTCAGTACCCTTGAGGAGAATTATTGACAAGTCTTGCCCGCCATATAGAAGGAACGGCGGGCTCTGGGGGTAATGGTCTACAAGGTGCAGAGAGGCCATTCGGACAGGGGTTAGCAGGACAGGCAAGCGCATTGGGGGTCACAAATACATCTGTGAGAGTAAAGAGCGAGGGGCAACCACTGAGGGAAATATAGGTCAACCACTAGAAGAAGATCCTGCACCCCAGGTTATGATGCCCGCAATTGATGAGATCGGGGTTGGCCAGCTTACAACGACTCAGTCAATCGATAATGTAGGAAGACCCATAGTTAGTGGGGTCACTATAGCCTCTTGGAACATAGCCGGATTGGCAAAAAAAAGGGATATGTTAGGATGGACGTATTTTCTATATAATAATAATATCATTTGCCTCCAGGAAACATGGTGCACAGATCATGTTAATTTTGAGGGGTTTGTTTCCTATGATCTACCTGCATTGCGTTCTCTAGCTGGAAGAGCAAAGGGTGGGCTGCTAATAATTATGTCAATCAATCTACCTTTAGAAGTTAAAATGTTCATAAATATTGGGGTCATTCACAGGTACTCTGGCTACAAATGGCCAGGACGTTTTGTTAATTAACTTCTATAATGTTTAGTTTGATTGTACAAGCTATAAAGTAGTCACAGAACTGGAGAATGTAATTGGTAAATTGGGCACTGAAGAAGATGTTAATTTTGATATAAATTGGGTTGGAGATTTTAATACACCAAAATGTCCTTTGTCCACGACTAAGGTTTGTGGGTTCAGGAATGATATAGGAGAAGATTGTGTGCACTTTCCACATAACCCCTACTGAGATATATTTACCCTTTCGCTGCTGCGGCTATTCCACCGCAGTGCTAAGGGGCGGGGGGGCTGCGCTGCGCTCTGACGCTGGTGACGGAACCGCTTCGTCACGCCCCTCGGGTGAGCTGTGCTTGTAATGGAGCGGTTCCGTCACCGCCCGCCCGCTCAATAGAACGCGACGCGCAGGAGCAAAATCAGCACCGCGCAGGCGCAGCGAGTGGGCCGTGACGGACCGTTCCGTCACCAGCACATCCCACCCGAGGGGCGTGACGGAACGGTTCCGTCACCAGCGTGGGAGGGGTTAAACACTGTTCTGGCTAGATTTGACCTGGTTATAATGCAGTGTGCAAGAGACGGCTTTGGGAAATTGATTCCAACTTTTACAGGTAGAAATGCAAATACAATCATCGATCTTGTACTGGTTTCTGAAAATATTGTTCCCCTTTGTACCACCCCTTGGATTGAAGAATCACTACTTAGTGATCATACTGCATTAGTATGCCACTAGCAGTATGGGGCAACAGACCCCCAGTAAAACAATCTACTGTGGGCAATATCGCCCGTGTAGACCAAATGGCAACAGAATAAAATGGAAAGGGATCAACCCAGATAAGGTGTTAAAAAATATTGTCTCTGAATGTCATACTGAGATTTTTGATAACTTGGATGTTAATACAGAACCAGCACAGATTTTAACGAATGTTTGTAAAATAAATGGAACTATCGATACTTTCTTGACTACGACATCTAATAAGAAATTCACCCGGAACAGAGGATGGTTTAATCATGCTTGTACTCTCTCATTGAACCAGTTAAAACAAGCATTGTCTAGTAGCAACAGGGATACGATGCTTGTAAAGAGTTTAAGATTGGATTATAAATTAAGGTTAAAACAGAGGAAGAGAGAGCTTCAGCAGGAGGCCTGGGACAAACTAGCTTTGGCTGCAGATACATCAAACAGCCAGCTGTTCTGGGAAACAGTCAATTCAGTTCCTGAATTGACGTCCCATGTTTGTAGTGAGGCTGGGGCGTACATTTTTTTAGCATTTTCAACCCAGGAAGCTTAACTACAAATGATTTTACTAAATCCAGTATCTGGCCTATTTTACCTTTAAATATTACACTAGCTGAGGTAGAACAAGGAATTGACAGCAGTAAGGGAGGGAAAGCCCCGGGCCGGGACGGCTTTCCAATAGACGTTTATAAAGCCATACCTGCCCTCTGGGAAACCCATACTAAATAGAGTTTTTAACGCCGCTGTAACGGAGGGGGTCCTCCCTACCTGGGGCGAATCAATCATCATCCCTTTTTTAAGAAGGGGGATAAATCTGAAGCTAAAAACTATCAGCCAATTTCTCTTTTAGACTCATTCATCAAAGTTATGAGTAGGGTCCTACTTGTCAGGCTGGAGTAGTGGGCTGAGTATAACAGGATTTTAACACAGTCACAATATGGTTTTAGGAAAGGGTGGGGAACCCTTGTACAGTGTATTAATTTAGAATTATTAATTGAAAAATATACATCTGCTAAGCAAGGGTCCCTTTTTCTATGTTTCGCTGACCTCAGCAGCGCATTTGATTTAGTGGATCATGCTATACTCTGGCCGATCTTATTAGATCTTGGAGCCCCTGAGTCGATTATTTTTTTTTTGCAAGGCTTTATGAAAAATTAATTAACATCTGTACGGTATGGTCACAGGGGTGAGTGTACCCCTAAATTCAACGTTAAATGTGGCATCCGACAAGGCTGCGTCTTGCTCCAGTGCTTTTTACACTTTTTAATAATGAAGTTGATGCAGCACTTAAACTTGTAAAGTCGGATGCACCTCAGGCGGAGGGCCAGGATGTGCCGGTTCTGCTTTATGCAGATGATGCCGTGCTTTTATCTAGAATGCCTATAGGCCTACAGCGGCTAATAGATACGCTTGCTGATTTTATCAAGGGGAGGAAGTTGCAGATCAATAAGACCAAAACATATACTATGGTCTGTGGTCCGAGGCTAGGGAGAACTAAATCCTTTTTTATAGAGGGGCAAAAAATACAAACTGTGGATAAGTTCTGTTACCTAGGGATAACTTTCTCTGGTGATGGTAAATGGTCGCAAGAGATAACGAACGTTCGGGCCAAGATGGCAAAAAGTGTACACGGGGTCTGTAGGTTTGCAGCGAAGCTAGGGGACCGTCGAATTAAAGATATGAAGCATATCTACCAATCTAAATGTACCTCGATCGCACTATACGGTGCGTAGGTATGGGGTTACCACTTGAATGGTGAATTGCAAACAGAGGAAAATATGTTTCTTAAAAAGTTGCTCTGTTTACCTACTTCGGCGTCAACTGAATTAATTCACAGTGAAGTGGGGATTAATGACTTGATGGACTTAATTGCGCTTGAACCATTATTGATCTGGAGATCAACATGACTGAAGGAAGAGACTTTATTTAATAGAATGATTATTAAAGATTGCCTCTGACTAGATAACTGTTTTAAGATTCCCTTGCTCAATTATATAGCACATACTTTTAAGGATTTATTTAAATCAAGCATCTTGGATAACCCCAATGAAGTAACTGAACTGCCCAAAGTAGAAATGAAGAATGTGTTTCTGTGGCATAGAAAGAAGGCACGCCTGAGAAACATAGAGCAGCAAACAACCTGCTAGTTCTATTACTCCTATTCAGTTTTTGAGGGTTTCCAAACCTATTTCAGTCAGGTAACCAGATCCTTGCCCCGTTTTATCCTTACAAGAATGCGACTAGGCCTTGTTCATCACTTGGTAGCATTTCCCTGTGTAAAACAGTATCCTGTTTCTCCCTGTCCATGTGATGGACGTACCAAATAAAGCCCTTTGCACTTTCTCCTCATATGTGATTTGTATTTGAACCTCCGTATTTCTTTCTTAAATCCCTTGTTTAAAAAATATTGCACTTTGACTACGGAAGCTGCTATGAGTTTGTTGTTTACAATGCGAGAGCCTGATGTTTGTTTTTATACTGCAACATTCATTCTGAGATCAATTTATGCAAGGAAAGTATGTTGTTCTAAGCTGTATTAATAACTATGACTGTATCCTATTTATTTAATACATTGTATTGTTTTTTTTTTGTTTTTTTTAAAGAAATTTTTATTGAGTGTTAGCAAAAACATAAACAAAGCCATACAATAATGTAAGTGAATACAATAAATTAAGACAGAAGGCATTCAAGGTAATAAAAGGATTTTTTTTTTCATTGTATTGGTTTTTAACGTTTGTTTTTTAATCGTGCTTGCATGGTTGTTTTATTTGAACCAAATAAAGCTTATTGAATCGAATCGAATCGAGTACTTACTAGGTAGGCCAACTAATACAATTTGCAGCCACTTAATGTACATATTTCTTTTAGGTATTAATTTGTTAATTTTTTTACTGCTCGACGAAGCATATACAATTGCCATGTTAGTGGTTGTGTTATTTTTATGCGAACAAAACAAAAGTTAAATAATCTTATGAAGATCTATCTTATATAGCTTGTTGCCCAAGAAAAGGTTTGAACATCCAAAATATTCAAACCCATGCTTTTCATAAGTTAAAAGCGGAGGCAGGCCAGACACTACTTAGGACACATATTAACTTTCACATGGGCTTGCAAATTTGTGAGTGCACGCCATCTTCCTGTTTGCACTTGCATATTTGTCCACACATATTGATTTGCTTTGATTCAGATTCGTCACATCTTCTCTTCACAAAAGAAATACTAAACTGAACTGCATCAGGTTTATTGCTTTGGCTGGGTTTCTCAAGCCTTTCATCATTGTCTGGCAAACTCAATAAAACAAGAAGTGACATGAAGTCACTCAACAAATCCTTTAATCCATCATGTTTAAAACCCGATGTCACAATAGCTGTACTCTGTTCCTAAAGTTTAATTCCAGTGCTTCAAAAGAGACTTACTATTTCAAACCCATGCACGAAGCATAGAGGTTCTGATGTATAACCTTTAGAATTTCATGACACATCATTTGCAATGCACAAAATTAACGTTATTTCTAGGTCTATCGGAATTTCAATTGCGCTGGCGTAATTGCGATAATTCCGTTAGTTTTTGACATAGAAGAATTACTAATAATAAAGTGATTGTGCCTGCTCGCGTAATTAAGAGTAATTTGGGGGAGGAAATCCTTCAGGAAGAGCACATTCAGTGAGCACAAGTGGCCGCTCATGCTTGCTATTTATGTTATATTGCATTTAGAGCCATTTCTTAGCGCAAAATGCATTCTCGCATCCATTTTGGACGCAAGGGGGCTTTTTGCACTAGGAATATAGGACTAAATGCAGAATTACTATTCTTGTGTACGTCCGTCTGTGTAATCTTGTGCCATTTTGGGTTAATTCTCAGTGTTTACGCAACACAGAATTACGTGAGTTACTCTCACACCTAATAATTTCAACTGTCTTCTTCTTGGAGGGTACATATTAAATATTAATTCAATTATTTCCTCTTTGGTCTATGAGCATGTCAAACGGTTATTGGAAAGCCCTAAGATAACTCTGTTGAAGTAAATATCCAGGTTCAAACCGGTTGTAAGCAAGTTTTCCCAGCCTCTTCTCATAGATCTATTCTGTCCAGTAGTCTGCTTTCAGTACATTTAGTGCAATAGCTACAGGTGGTCACAATAAATACATATGGCCGGGATGCCCGCCACCCCCTCTCAACACAATCCCCAAGTATGGGAGAAGTCGGACACAGGTTTGAACTTTTGGAAGGCGGGAGGGAGTCACCCTCCCGGCCGTATTTATTAAAATATGAAACAAAATTTAAAACATTAAATAAAAGTTTCATAATTATGTACAATTTTACATTTATTACATTTCGATGAAGACATGTTCTTTGGCTAACCTTAACAGATCTCTAATACAAAGGTTTCCTAGCCGAGTCTAACATCCTGAAAATGCATACATTCTAAATTAAAATTGTAAATCCTAGCATTAAGGGCCAACGGCAAGGTCTTAACCGGTGTCAGATCCCTACTACCAAAACTCTCGCCCTCACGGTGTGAGTGGCGCATGCGCAGAGGACTCTACCCTCATTGCCAACTGTAACTTCCCTTGTCGTGGTGGGGGCCCCCATTCCACTCGACGCCATCTTAAAGGTCGTCCGAGTTCCCGTGTGAGGTATCTGTAGGAAGGACAGCGTGGACTCCCCCCCATCCCCACACTCTCTATCCACCGTCGCGGATATCCGCCCCCCCCGGGAAATTAGTAGGAGGGGCATCTAGCCGCCTCCCCCCCTGGGAGGGGCCTATGGCCGTCTCCCCCTAGGCGACCCATCCTTAGTGGGTGCCGCCTCCCCCCGGGCGCTCCCATCCATTCTGGGTGGCGCCCCCCTCTAGGGACCTTGAAATTACTGCTCACCGATCATGACCTTACCGCCCGACCAAAATAAATACGACAGTTGTTTACCTACTAAAGAAGGAAAAATTCTGACATTCCTCGATGTGTCATCGACTATTCACTCCTACGAAGCAAAAAACATTATCCTACAGGCAGAAGTCACATCCTTGTCTTAAACATTCCTTTACTTTTCTACAAAGGAAAAAAGGCCTATCTCAGCAAAACTTTATTTAAACAAACATTGCCATAAGGGGCTGGTGGGTGGGTCAAAATTGCTGCTTGTTCCGTCAAGGGCTCACGAGCAACGAGCGGGTGCAGCGTTCAGAGCACAGGAACAAGAGGATGCTTCTTCGTATTCCCGCTCTATTTATTCTTCTGCGGGAGGGCGTGTACCCTCCTCCAGTATTCCTACTGGGCGTGGTCTTCGGTGTAGGTGTCTAGGACAACCCCTCTTCGGCGAGAAAAGGCGCGCCCAGGCTAACGGGCATAACAGCCGAGCCACGCCCCCGCCCAAAATGGCTTCCTGGGGGCATCGGGGCACCCAACAATACGTTCGGGGGGACCGAGTGGTCCCCCCTTTCCATATGGCCGGGATGCCTGCCACCCCCTCTCAACACAATCCCCAAGGATGGGAGAAGTCGGACACAGGTTTGAACTTTTGGAAGGCGGGAGGGAGTCACCCTCCCGGCCGTATTTATTAAAATATGAAACAAAATTTAAAACATTAAATAAAAGTTTCATAATTATGTACAATTTTACATTTATTACATTTCGATAAAGACATGTTCTTTAGCTAACCTTAACAGATCTCTAATACAAAGGTTTCCTAGCCGAGTCTAACATCCTGAAAATGCATACATTCTAAATTAAAATTGTACATCCTAGCATTAAGGGCCAATGGCAAGGTCTTAACCGGTGTCAGATCCCTACTACCAAAACTCTTGCCCTCACGGTGTGAGTGGCGCATGCGCAGAGGACTCTACCCTCATTGCCAACTGTAACTTCCCTTGTCGTGGTGGGGGCCCCCTTTCCACTCGACGTCATCTTAAAGGTCGTCCGAGTTCCCGTGTGAGGTATCTGTAGGAAGGACAGCGTGGACTCCCCTCATTCCCACACTCTCTATCCGCCGTCGCGGATATCCGGCCCCCGGGAAATTAGAAGGAGGGGCATCTAGCCGCCTCCCCCCCTGGGAGGGGCCTATGACCGTCTCCCCCTAGGCGACCCATCATTAGTGGGTGCCGCCTCCCCATGGGAGGGGCCAATGGCCGCCTCCCCCCGGGCGCTCCCATCCATTCTGGGTGGCGCCCCCCTCTAGGGACCTTGAAATTACTGCTCACCGATCATGACCTTACCGCCCGACCAAAATAAATACGACAGTTGTTTACCTACTAAAGAAGGAAAAATTCTGACATTCCTCGATGTGTCATCGACTGCTCACTCCTACCAAGCAAAAAACATTATCCTACAGGCAGAAGTCACATCCTTATCTTAAACATTCCTTTACTTTTCTACAAAGGAAAAAAGGCCTATTTCAGCAAAACTTTATTTAAACAAACATTGCCATAAGGGGCTGGTGGGTGGGTCAAAATTGCTGCTTGTTCCGTCGAGGGCTCACGAGCAACGAGTGGGTGCAGCCTTCAGAGCACAGGAACAAGAGGATGCTTCTTCGGATTCCCGCTCTATTTATTCTTCTGCGGGAGGGTGTGTACCCTCCTCCGGTACGCCTACTGGGCGTGGTCTTCGGTGTAGGTGTCTAGGACAACCCCTCTTGGGCGGGAAAAGGCGCGCCCTGGCTGCGTCGCTTCGGGCATACCAGCCGAGCCATGCCCCCGCCCAAAATGGCTTCCTGGGGGGATCGGGGCACCCAACCATACGTTCGGGGGGACCGAGTGGTCACCCCTTTCCATATGGCCGGGATGCCCGCCACCCCCTCTCAACACAATCCCCAAGGATGGGAGAAGTCGGACACAGGTTTGAACTTTTGGAAGGCGGGAGGGAGTCACCCTCCCGGCCGTATTTATTAAAATATGAAACAAAATTTAAAACATTAAATAAAAGTTTCATAATTATGTACAATTTTACATTTATTACATTTCGATAAAGACATGTTCTTTGGCTAACCTTAACAGATCTCTAATACAAAGGTTTCCTAGCCGAGTCTAACATCCTGAAAATGCATACATTCTAAATTAAAATTGTACATCCTAGCATTAAGGGCCAATGGCAAGGTCTTAACCGGTGTCAGATCCCTACTACCAAAACTCTCGCCCTCACGGTGTGAGTGGCGCATGCGCAGAGGACTCTACCCTCATTGCCAACTGTAACTTCCCTTGTCGTGGTGGGGGCCCCCTTTCCACTCGACGCCATCTTAAAGGTCGTCCGAGTTCCCGTGTGAGGTATCTGTAGGAAGGACAGCGTGGACTCCCCCCATCCCCACACTCTCTATCCGCCGTCGCGGATATCCGGCCCCCGGGAAATTAGTAGGAGGGGCATCTAGCCGCCTCCCCCCCTGGGAGGGGCCTATGGCCGTCTCCCCCTAGGTGACCCATCCTTAGTGGGTGCCGCCTCCCCGTGGGAGGGGCCAATGGCCGCCTCCCCCCGGGCGCTCCCATCCATTCTGGGTGGCGCCCCCCTCTAGGGACCTTGAAATTACTGCTCACCGATCATGACCTTACCGCCACAGGCCGGATAGTTGACCGACTATCCGGCCCCCCCAACTCCTCCTAAAGGTCATGCTTCCTCAAACCCCGTAGCCAAGCTATGAAGTCTCCTATGAGTAAATCATTCCCCTCCCTGGACAAGTGTACCCCATCATTCAGATACATGATATCACCCCGAATACACCAGTGAGGAATGCTATGCAACTGCGAAGAGCGAAACAATTTACCAATTTTATTATTAACCCTTTTCACCGAATAGTTCAGTGCTGACACCGAAAGGCCCCCCCGCCATACCTTCATGGGAATTATGTGGGACCAGGCAATCGTGCACCCCGGGATTCTTTTAGCCAACCAGCTAACAGCAGACAAAATTTGTTCAAACAACACTCGTCTACCCAGTGTCACCAAGTCATTGCCCCCCAGGTGTACTATGACTACAGATCGCGGTGACCTTTGCCGCCCTAAGAGACCCTCAAAAAATGATTCGAACTGGTCAAAACAGAGCCCGCCCTTCCCATGGAAGGCCACTCTGTACACGTATTCCCCAGCTGCGTGAGTCGCGTCACCTGCTTTGAATACGTCCCCGGCGCGCCTCACATATGAGTGGCCCACGACCCATACCACTCTCTCCCCAGACGGTGGTCCTTGACCGCTGGTCTCCTGGTGCTGGGTCGAATGCAAATTCCGCCCCGCGTGACAGGCTCGCGAAACTGTAATTCAAACAAAAGACAAGAAGCGTGAGTGCATGTCAATTGATCTTTACAACATGTGCAATCGCACATACCTTTTGAAGCAATTCGAGGACCATCGTCCCAACTGTTTCACTTCCTCCGCACTCTGACCCCTGGCTGTAGCTTCAGTAGCAGCCCCTATCCTAAAGGAGTGGGTCCCAAAATCGCACGGGTCCATGCCCGCAGCAGCGATTGTCAGTGCTAGCACCCTCTGGAACTGAAACCTCGTCAGTGGGGTGCCATCCTTGTGTCTCAGCAAACTCCCCCCATGTAGTCGCCCTCAGTGCCAAGTATTCCTCTATACACTTTATCGGGCACGTGGGGGACCCTCGCGCGCGCTGCACGACAACACTATTTCCCATAGCCCCCTGGTCGGTCTTGGACCTGGCTATCGAGACCACCATCGAATCACCCCTAATTTGGATGTGATCCCTGCGCAAGCCTCCCTCAATGTCTTTCTTATTCCTTGCGACCAGTTCGCTCACCCGCATAGCCCCATGGAATGCTAATGCGAAAGCTGCCCGGAACAGAACTGCTTCGAATTGGGAGGAGCACGTCTCGTCTAGTTTCGCTATGAGTAGAGACAATCTGTCTAAGCCAATCGGGTGCCTCGCATCTTGCTTGTGACCCTCGAGGCGATGCCAGCCGCAAAGGGCCTTCTTAACCAAAAAGGAACCCGTCGGGTCTTTTATGCCATGCACCTGCGCCATGAATGAAATGGCCGCCCTATGCCTATTGGCCGTTGCCGCTGATCGGCCTTCTCTGTGCAGCGCTACCAGGAACCCCAGGAAGGATTCCTCCTGACCCCAGTTCTGACTCCCTGTCGGACCCAAAATGTGCAATAGGAACGAAACGCTCCTTCGTATGCCTTCCTTGTCCTGGGGGCTAAGCTTGCTGCCACGAGGTCTTGTAATCCAGGGCACCGATTAGCCACAGTGCTTCGGGGAATGGTGCCGCCACTAGGTCCGCTGTAGGTAGATAACCCCTGAACGCCTGCATATGTGAACGAGAGAGTGCATCAGCTGCATGATTCAGTACGCCTGGCACATGTTTCGCCCTGAACTGTACATTCAGTCTCATGCAAAGCAGCACAACTTCTTTCAATAATCTCAAGATCCATTTGCAGCGTGCTGCCTGTTGGTTAATGCATTCGACAACAGTCATATTATCAGACCAAAACACCACTGAGCGATCCCTGAAGTCGTCAGGCCATGCCATCAGAGCAACCCAAATGGGGAATAACTCCAAGAACCCAATGTTACCTGTGAGACCGCTGGAGTGCCACCACGTCAGCCATGTTTGCGCCGACCATCGATTACCTAAGATGGCGGCAAATCCCACGCTCCCCGCTGAGTCAGTCCACAGACCTAGTTCATCTGAAGACGCTGGCAGCTTGTTCCACACGACTCGACCGTTGAAGTCCGCCAGAAATGCCAACCAAATGCGCATATCCTGGCGAACCTCTGCCGACAGTCTCGTACGGTGGTGCCCCTCTTTGAGACCAACCATAGCTTGTGCAATAGAGCGTGAGAAGGGGCGGGCCATTGGTATCACCCTCAAAGCAAAGTTAAGCTGACCCACTGTTTGTTGTAACTGGTGCAGGGTCACTTTCATCTTGCCCAGGCATTGCGTCAAGGAAGCCCTAAACTTGGCCATCTTTTCCATCGGTAAACGGAAACATCCCTCCACAGAATCGAGCTCAATTCCCAGAAACTCCAGTGAAGTAGATGGTCCAACCGTCTTACCTGGTCCCAATGGGACTCCAAACTCCCTCATGAGGATGCAGAAGTTGTGCAGCGCCTGCGCACATTTCGTATCGCCGGCTGTTCCCAAGAACAGGAAGTCATCAAGATAATGCATAACATGCCTATGCCCTGTGGCCTTGGTGAATGCCCACTCTAAAAAACAGCTGAACATTTCAAAATAGGCACAAGAAATGGAGCAACCCATAGGCATGCATTTATCCATGTAATAATTTCCTTGAAATGCAAAACCTAGCAAGCGCTGATCCTGTGGGTGTACCGGGAGCAACCGGAATGCCGATTCGATATCTGATTTCGCCATCAGCGCCCCGGGGCCCAGGCGATTTAACATGGCCACGGCATCATCGAACGATGCGTACCGCACTGAACAAACTTCCGGGTCAATGGCCTCGTTCACCGAGGAACCCCTTGGAGCAGACAGGTTATGAATAAGTCTAAACTCCCCTGGGTCTTTCTTCGGGACAACCCCTAACGGGGAACAGATGAACTCACCCACCGGCGGGCGATGAAAAGGCCCTGCCACTCGCCCCTAGCTGACTTCTTTTGCAATTTTCCTCTCTGCCACGCTTGGGTTGTGCTGTACAGATAACTGGTTTTTACAAAAGGAGTCCCCCCGAAAATCCCCCGCCGGGATGCGGAAGCCGTGTAAGAATCCCTTCCTCAACACCCCAGCGGATACATGATCAGAGTATTTGTTCAACCAAGGAGTCATAGCCATGAGATCAACGGGTGTAGGCAATCGGTCACAACGTTCTACCTCACTCCTGCTTGGACCCTCCTTTTCCTCCCGTCCCACTATTCTTAGATCTACATGAACTCTCCGGGTGTGAGGAATTCCCACAGCCCGCACACACATGCTTGAACCTACATGTTCCCTGCGGTCTGTTACAGTTGCCTCGATTGAAGCCCCAACAGACCCCACGCTTGCCGCCATTCCCGCTGGTCTTAGGCTGGTAATCCCCTCCGGCGCCCGCTCGACAGGGCACCGCGGGCTTTTGGCGGATGGCCCCTGACCCATTCCTGCTTGGCGAGGATGTACCTGCCGCCCCTGGCAGGAGCTGCTTGTGCCATGACACCGAGTCCAGGCAATCCCAAGTCAGAGTAGCATCATATTCTTTCGCTTTCCGGAATTTCATGTCATAACCTTTCCATTCCTCCCCCTCATACATTGCATAAAAATCCATAATACGATTTTGATAGCATGACAATTCAGTCAACACCTCGGGTTTACGTTCCCCCATAACTGCAGTAAATATAGAAAAGGCCTTAACCCAGTTCGTTACTGTCTCATCCACCCTGAATTCCGCCATCTTGGCGAGAACCGATGCTCGGGTTCCACAAATCCTTCTGGGTTTCAGCATATTCCATTTCGCGATGGTCAGTTAATAATGAAAACATGTTAACGTATTTGTCTCCCCATATTAACTCTTTCGTGGCCATAGGGATGTGCTGTGCCACCTTCTCCCGCCTCGAGGGTAATGAACCCTCCCCCGCCATTGGCAAAGCGAGCTTACCCGGTTCGGCCGTTGTTCCCGCCGTCTTGTCGTGACCAACTGCAGGTCCTACCGGTGCAACCTGTGGGGAAACAAGAGGAACATTCGCCTTTGCGGCATCTTTCGACTGCCGCAATTGCTCGATTAGTAGTCTGGCCTCTTCGGCCGGGTCTCCAGGGGCCACCGCGTCCCCCGCCTTCTTCTTGAGCCATGCTGCCAACTGGATGGCCAATTCGGGGGGCATCTCCTCATCATTAGCGGGAGTAATCACAACCGGTATCGGCTGACCTGCATCTTGGTTTGGTACCGGGTTGTCTGCCGGCGTGACGGGGGCGACTGGGGGTACCTCAGGAACCGGGACCTCCCCAGAAACCGCCCTCCTCTTGACCCGCTTCCCCCTACCCTCGGCAACGACTCCCGGCAAGGCAAGGCCTATTACCTTCTTGGGGCGACCTGAATTGCTCAGGGCCGCCAACTGTTTCTTAACCTCCGACAAACCTCGACCGATCGAATCAACTTTTCCGAGATTTCGGTCCATGCCAGCCATTCGGTTCAACAACAGGCGTAATACCTTCTCCATCTCGGAGCCCTTTCCTGCTTTCTTGCCAGCAATGGTTTCGAGTAGTCTGCCCTTGGTCGATCACGAGGTCCTGGATCCTTCGTACTCCAAATACTGAAAGAGAAACAACAAGATTACAAGTTCTCAAAACTGCTGCTTGTTCCGTCGAGGGCTCATGAGCAACGAGTGGGTGCAGCCTTCAGAGCACAGGAACAAGAGGACGCTTCTTCGGATTCCTGCTCTATTTATTCTTCTGCGGGAGGGCGTGTACCCTCCTCCGGTACGCCTACTGGGCGTGGTCTTAGGTGTAGGTGTCTAGGACAACCCGTCTTGGGCGGGAAAAGGCGCGCCCCGGCTGCGCCGCTTCGGGCATACCAGCCGAGCCACGCCCCCTGCCCAAAATGGCTTCCCGGGGGGATCGGGGCACCCAACCATACGTTCGGGGGGACCGAGTGGTCGCCCCTTTCCAGACTACTCTCCCAAGTAAATCCTTTATATTGCAGTTCCTGTCTAATGCTACACTTTCCCTTACCAATAGAGGGTGTATATATTTATCTTATACCTAACTTAGCCATCACTATCATTACTGGGCTAATTTTAGGAAGGGGTGTGAGTGTCAATAATGTCAGTCAGTGAAAACAACCCGTTTACTCAGCTATTTACCCTCAACTGTATGCTGTATAGGAGTTCTAAGCCTATTTACTATTAGAACATTGAAATGTTGAGTGCTCTGTTGGAGAAAATTGAGTGCTCCAGGCTTCTAAATGCTGACGGAAGCCCTGAGCATCAACATTCCAATGTTTGTTCACAGCTCTTACTGTGAACAAAGGTCACACGGAGCCCCGAAGGGATTTCAACCCCTTCGGGCTCCGTGAGGCCTTTGTTTTACAAATTAGAACATTCTGCCCTCAAGGAGAGGAATGCTCTAATTGCCCTAGAGCCATCCACACTGCTCTCTAGCAGCCATTTAAAGCCTGCTCTCTTGTTAAAGGCCCAAGTGGAGGTTGAGAAGGCCTTTAAAGCCTGCTCCCTTGTTAATGGCCCAAGTGGAGGTGGAGCAGGCCTTTAATGGCAGGTAGAGGTCATTACATTGGGCTCGAAGGCTATTTCAGCTTTTCAAATTCCACAATTAGAACACAGCAACAAAACATAGGCTGAAGGAAGGAGGCAGGTTTCAGGTTCAAAGTAGAGCATTTTACAGCCATAGCAGTGGAAAACAGCTTGGTTTCCAAAGCTGTGATATGATAGCTTTGAATACCTGTCTCGAAAAGCTGTTCACAATAATGTGTGGCTGCAGTACCCTATGTCCCTTATCCTGTTATATATAACAGTGAGTAACATGTCAAATAGAGAACACGACTGAAGCTCGAGCTGTCAATAACCTGGAGGAAAATGAAGGAGACTGAAACTGTCAGCCACCATTTCACTGTCTCGCTCAGGCCTTTCAGGACGCGGGTGATACAAATGAACACACGGAAAGTAAATGCTAAGCCTTGTGATGTCACAACAGTGGGAAAGTAATTTTGATTTTAACTGTTACTAAGCCATATCCACAATTGACCACATTTTAATGTATTCATGCTCAAGGCTCTCTTTGCGGGCCATACATAAAGCAGTCTTAATGACTTATTTCTCGCAGAGGATCACACTTCAGAGTCTTGAAATGTAGTGGCTAGGGCTTTGCTCTATGAACCTGGTTGTTTAGTCTGAAAATAAGCATGTCTTGTTTTTATCCCCTTTCATACGGTAGTTATGCAGAAATTAATACTAAAATAGTCTTTTAGCGTGCAAGCATTCCTCCTAGTGATTCCAACCACAATCTTTTGATGGCTAGCACTTTTGACCACTGCTACTTTGTATGGCATTTGAAGAGTGGCGTGCAAATGAGAAGCCCATATTCTATTCTTTGGAGGTGTGTCTGCTGATGTAAAGAAACCTCTATAAGACCACAGCTCTGAAAGCATTCTTCAAATCATCTGCAGCACACATACAAAGAGGAAAAAGCTTTCATGTTTTTGTATAGGAAGGTACTCCTCACAGTACAAAAACTATCATGACCATAGTGCCTGCTCCATTTTATTATGGTGCAAGGGGGCTTGCGTTGCTGCTAGGCAGTGCAAAGTGCTGTATGGCAGGGAGAGATCAGAACTACATAATTTCTTTGAAAATATGGCACAGTTCTGGTATCCCCTTTACAAGCAATGCAGGATAGCAACTTCACTTGTTGTGCTGTGCTGCGCTGCATGAAATGTTTTAATCCAGGCCCAGGAGTCCTAAAACGGAAGTGAAATGAAGTAAAATGGTAGCCATGAGGTAGATCCAAGTAGAGATTTATTAAGTAGTTACAGGAACAAGGATGTTGGTTACAGGATTAATTCAAGATGGTACAAAGATAATCCAAGCTAGTACATGGCCCCACCAGGAGCTGATCTTCATAGCTCACCCACTCATTCCAACTGTCACTCCTCCAGTCCACCAGGCATACCCACATTCCACGCTGACATCATGCACTCCAAGGTTCCATATACACAGACACATGCAAACTAGCTAAGCTGCTGTAAACGTAGTTACAACAGGAAGCAGAAACCAAATCTTAGTTCAGTACAAAGAAAGACTTCTCTGCCTCCTTGGTGCATGGAATGGAATCTGAGAGAGTGTGCTAGTAACATCCTGGAAGATATTACCATGCTAAGAATACCCTGTGCGGCATCTTACGTCTACCCTTATTCTGATGTCATAATGCTATGGTTACCGACTACACCAGTGTAAGATCCTTGAAGCAGCTGAAAGGGTCACACAAAGTAAAGCCGGTTGAGGAGTATAAATCCAGGTTCATTTCTCAGCAAGAAGAAACTCATCCATGTCCCCAGCCAGTCAAAGGTAACAGCTCACTTCACATTTGAATCAACACATTCTATAACCTGGGAAACCAACACCCAGTATGGAATCTTAGGTAACCATGGCATCATGACATCAGAAGAAGGGTAGGCCTAAGGTGCCACACCCTGGAAGACACTGGTGGCCCTCCCTAGACATTCCGAAAAAGGTATCTATTTCCGTTTGAGGCACAAGATGGAGGAGGAAATTCATTGACTGAATTAATTTTGTCTGCTGAAAGGTTCCTGGCGCCAGTGGAAATATGACTTAAAGATTGCACTTGAGACTAACAAGATTGCCGCTTGTTCCTTGAGACTTTGTTTGTGATCAGCTACAATTATCATTAAGGCTGTGGTGTCTTGCAAGCATGCTTGATAAGAGGAAGAAGAATGCAATAGATAATCTACATATTGTAGAAGAGCAGAACCTGCAGGAAATGTTAGTGTATCCAAATCCATTTTGACAGCTTGGGAAAAGAGTGTAGCATTGGGGTGACAGTGTCCATGTTTTTGACACCCCCTACAAGTAAAATGAAGTATGTTTTTTTTTTAATTGTTTAATTGTTACGTTTGGAGAATACAATCAAATTATGACTTTTCCAGATGGTGTTAATGTGATAGGAATGCACAGTTTCTCCCCCATACAGCAGCAAGTCCGCAATTCCATCTTGCAATGAAATAGCTTTCTCTGAAATGGCTGAAGAATAGGAGTGCAAGCTGCATCTCTGGTATTACGATGTTGCAGGCCATTACAACACTACACCCTGCAAAAGTCCCAGCGGTGAATCTGCCGAAAATGTGTTGGAAGGGGTCATTATTAGGGCAGTTCGATAAACATGTACGAAATGGCACCCTTGTGTCATTGGGGAGGGAACGTCTAGGATGGAGCTTAGCATAGGTCTCTCACTGCTCATTACAGTACATGGGATTGGATATCCAAGCAGCATGAGTGGGTGCTTTCCCCCTGCCCCATTGCTGTGGCACCTGACGCTTTGCGGCAGTAGCAAAATCGCTAGTGCTTTCGGACTGATTTTGAGATCTCATGTACCCAGACCAGCAGATCTAGCTCAGGCTGAAACATTAGCGGTCTCCCACTATATCTTGCATTGTATGTGTAGCCTCAGGCCAGAAGCATTGGATATCTGGACAGTCCTAGGCCAAGTGAAGGAAAGTAGTTACTGGAGTGTTGCATCTTAGAGGACGGCCGCAATCCATGCTTCCATATTGTATGTAGTGAGACGCCCGGACTTCCTTACTGTGGTTCCCTTTCCTTGGATGTTATGTGCACTACATCTTCTGGCCCGGGTGCGGCCAGAGGCTATAGATAACAAGCATTAGCAATGCAATCGGTCTGGCCTTTTGGACCTTATATGTATTTAGCTACAAAGCACATTTGCCTGGGTGCTGAAACATCTACTGTTCTTTAACATGGTGGAAAGTAAGCGCCAAACTGCATGACAAGCCAGGTACGGAAAAAAATTGAGAAAAATATTGCCTATCAGCGGGAAATGGTATTGTGCCAGGCCTGCCACGTATCAGGTGTGACGCTAACGCATTTCAGTGTGGTGTTCCGCATCACCGCACTGAAATGCGCTGTCACGCATAATGCATGTGTCTCACAGGGGCCACTGAAGTGCTGGCTGGCTGTTAAAACTGTTTAGTATGACAGCGCGCCGTGCCCCCACTGCTCTCACATGCTCGCAGTTCATTATTAAGGCTGCTCGCAAGGACCGTGACTCCTATCACCTTGAATCGCCAAATATTGTGTGCTTGAGGCCGGCGCGGTGAGTCACATCCTGCTGCAGTGCCACATAGCCGGTCCCGGATGATTGTAAATTAAAGGGTTTTTGCGCTGCTCCGCAAAATTAAAATATGGCGCATGCAGCGCCGCGCTGCCTGCAGCAAGCACAGCTAGTACCGGCGCCGCCGTGTGCTATCAGCCTTATAAACTACTTAACCCCGAGTCAATTCAATAATGCCAGATGAGCTGAGGGAGCCCTAGAGGAGTAAGTGACCCACCCAGTTGCAGCGACCGCCAGGACAGAGTCTGCGTGTCGACAGCGGGCCCCGCCCAGGACTCTCTGACCTGCCAGCCTGGAGGGTGACTATAATTGAGGCCAGCAAACCCAAATTACCGCGGGCGCAGTGGCTTGCGGCCTAAGTGAGCCTGCAGCCACTGCCTAACAGAGAGACGGCGTGGCCTGTCAAGCAATTAGAGCGCTACCTGCCACACTCCTCCGGACTCCGCGACTACTGCCCCAAGTAAGTGCCACCAGCCTGTGTGATTTATACAATGGCAGCGAGTGGCCAGGAAGCTGCAGCCTGCTCAGTGCCGGCCTGTGTTAGTACTATTACAATTGCAGCAGTTTTAAGATCTTCTTAGAGTTTCACGTTGCTCAAATGTGTGTAATTTCAGATATTTATATATGCTTCCCTCATCTTCATTGCTTGATTTTGCTTGCGCAAAAGTGTCACTCATGGTCATTAAAATGTCACTCACAATTACACTGAAATATGAAAATGTCACACTTGGGTAATCTGAAACCTTGGCAGCTATGTAGTGCAAAGCTTTATTTTAATATAAAATCAGGGCCTTTGGTGGTAATATTACTGAAAATACAAGATTTGAAAAAAATATATTTGTCTACGGGCACTCGTGGAAGACAATTTCTATAGACTGGAATCTAGAGAATGCTAAAGTGATACTGGTATTTAACTGACCTCTGCTGGTCTTTTTCTATCAAGAAAGTAAAATAGAGGCAGTAGGCAGAACAATTTAAAAAAAGAAAGTCCCTCAGCAGAAAGCAATTCTGATATTTTACTGACCTCTACTGGTCCTTTTTTATTAAGACAGTTAAATAGAGGCAGTTGAACATAAAAAAGTCCCTAAGCAGAAGCAGACACGTCCTAGGGCTGATCTCCAGAGCCCACAAACTACAAACACATATAAGTATATACTAATATATAAGTATATACAAAAGTATATGCAAGAGGTCTTGAAAGCTCGACCTAGAAAGGGACTAGACCACTTGTGGTCTGTTGCCCATACATCATAGCACCAAGTTGTTTATTGCGTCAGGTGCAGGAGCGGTATGGCCCAGGTGCATTACTGGTGAGGCCTGGCCATCACACTGGCACAGAGGGTGTCACATATGTAGCCCCAGAGTTTAGTAATCAACACAGGAGCCATTTCAGTGCCCGGATGGCAAAAGATGCCTGTGTTGGACTGATCTAATAACTCTGCGTCCCAGCCGATACGAACATAGGGATGGGGCTATGGCATTGGACGATCCTTTCCCCATGGTCTCTGCTGTCCTGGGGCCAGCTCATTTCTAAGTGGCTCTCTAAACAAAAGAAGACGTAAGTCACCTTAATGATGACTCTTCCAAGTGAATATTAGAAGAAGTGGGTTTATTCAATGACAATTGACAATTTATCAATTTATGATCTTGGAACTCCGAAGAGATCCACATAAAATTCGAAATTTACATTTTTGAAGCATTCAGCTATAATATACAAATGTTATAAATATAAAAACATTCGATTAAAACCAATTTTAACTAAAATACCCAACATATAAATGTTTCAATATGAATCTGAAAAACACTTTAAAAAGTTAAAAATTCTATGACAAAATATTGTATTTGGAGGTATATAAATGGAATCTGTCAAAGCCCGGGCAGATAGAATAGATTAAGATAAACAGATAGGCCTTATACATTTACGACGACATGATAATAGAGCAGGACAGATAAACAGTACATGCATAATGTCCTGTACAGAATTATTGCACAAATTACAGGCTGGAGAGGAACCATACCATTTAGATAGTAAGTTGTTTAAAGGGAGAAGACCTTGCCTCATTAACAACCAAAAACGGTGCACTCCATGAGGCAGGTTCCAAGTAGTATATGCCTGTGCTTTGTTTATCATACAGGAGTCGATAGACTGGTTGTTGCCTCTCTTTAAGATGCGGGCTTCCCTATCCCTTGAAAAACTCAATTTTCTGGTAGCCTGTTTCAAAGTGGCTTTTACTTGATATGGTGCTATGGGGAAAAGTACAGTTTCATCCATTTGAAGTAAGTCTACCGCAGCTCTAAAATTTTTTACAATTAGAGATTGCTCATTTAAACTTCCCAATAATTCTTTCCTGATAAAAGATCTTATTGTCCCTACCTCACCCTTTACAAGATTTATAACCCAATGTACTATCCCCGCAAGTCCCTGTACCCATGTACTTCTTAAACCAAATTCCAACCTTAAAGCGGCCACAGGACAAGCAGAGTTAAAAAAGGCTAGGCTACGTAAAATTTTACCTTCTGTTATATTTAGGAAACCCCATTTTCCTAGGCCAAGTAATTCCATACCATATTACAAAGAGGCAGGAATTTTAGCACGAAAGACCTCCAATAGCATTCCAAAGTGTCTCCTTCCAGTTGACCTATAGAGTGAACCTAAACTTTTCCCCTGTGTAATTGCCTTAAGAATATTATTTTCTATGCGTTCTTTATCACTTAAATTGCTACACACCGTTTTTCCCAAGAAGACATAGGATTTAGTTTTTGCCCACCTATAGACCAAACGAAGTTTCCATACTTCACCTTTTTTCTACCATGCATGCACATTACTTTGCTTTTAGTTACATTTATCTTTAAAAAATGGGCCTCTGCATATTCATAAAGCACCTGAAGATGACTATTTAATCCCCTCGGCGTCAAATCCAATATTAGAATGTCGTCCACATAGAGTAAGCAAACATTTGATTTCCCCCCCAATAATGGAGCAATGCCTTCACTTTGAGACAGAACATAGGGAAGGTCCGAGATATAAAGGGAGAAAAGTAGAGGGGCCAATAAACATCCCTGTTTTAGGCCATTTACAGTGGGAATTATTTGGGAGAGACCTCTTTCCCCTCCCAATAAAACTCTACACCATGTACCTGTATAAAGAGCACGGACTAACTCCAAGAGGATGGTTGGCATACCCTGGTCCGACAATTTTCCCCACAGCAATAATCGATCTACTTTATCAAATGCTGTGGAGAAGTCTATAAACGCTGTGTACACTCTTCCACCTCTGACTGTAACATATTTTTAATTTATTACCTGTAGAGACGTTAAATTGTCCATAGTTTCATGTTTTGACCTAAACCCTGTTTGTTCAAAAGGTAAAATTTCACCCCCTTCGCCCAATTATTTATTTGCATCAAGAGGCATTTAGCAAAAACCTAACCTACTGCATCTAAAAGGGCAATTAGACGATAATTTTTTGGGGCATCTCGGTCTCCCTTCTTGCAGAGGGGGACCACTATACTCCCTTCCAGGATGGGAGGACCGTTTTGTTTGCATAGCAATAGTTAAATACCGGATAATGGATTTTACTCCACATTTTACTGTTTTGTTTTAAAACCGTAATTGGTAGCTCATCCAGCCCCATCGCCCCAGAGGACCGCATCCCCTTGATCGCCATTTCAATATCTTTTTCAGATGGTGAGCAAATATGATGATAGATCTTTCTTTAATGCAGTGCATACCATTGAAGCTGCATTACTCGCATATAGGTCCTGTATATAACTCAATCAGTCAATCAATCAATCACAGACATTTATAGAGCGCACTACTTACCCGGAGGGTCTCAAGGCGCTAACTAACCCATTTATGCTCCTCAATAGCAATTGGGAGAGGACATGATCTAGCTCCACATCCCTCCCCAATGATAGACCAATACTTTCTTACTTGCCGTTTTGACACTGCTTCTCTCAAATTTATCAAAATTTTGTCTTCCCTCTCTTTTCTTAACTTTACCTTTGCCCTAGTCCTCCTCCTCTTTAATAACAATATTGCACGATATCTATCAGAGGAGTAGTGAAGGTACTGTTCTCTAATCAGCTTATTTATTACAAGATTAAATAGATGTAAGGGTTTAGGGGCTACTTGATGCTTCTTTTTTGGTTTGACTTCCTAGCAATAGCTATCCATTTCGTCATAAAATCAGTCAAACTAGCAATTTCTGATCCCTTCCAGTTAGCCAAGTTCTCTACAGCAGCCTCTAAGATATTATCCAAACTAAGAAAAGCCTTGTTATCCCAATAGCATTTCCCTGAATTCTTAGCAAAGCAAACTGCTTCCCCGTTTAGTGCCCATGGGTCACACCCGGGAAGATCTAAATTTATAGTGAGAGTTAATATTTTATGGTCACTCTAGAAAGAATTGGAAACCTCAAGATCCTTCAATAAGAACAAGGATGTACTTCCCACTGTCACATAATCTAAAATAGATTCACTGTTATTAGATTTATAGGTAAAGTTCGCCGGTGTATCAGAGGAGAGTCTTCCATTTACTACAATCCAATTGGATTGTATCTATACTTTCCCTGATGTGGTCAACCTCAGTTTTCTTCGATCTAACTTTACTTTTTACAATATCGGAAAAGGGAATAGCCAAAGGATTAAGTGCTGAGGAGGAAAGGCTAACAGACTTCCGCTGCTCTGCGGTTATCACGGATGAAGACCCCCCTATAGTAAAGTTATCAGATACTGTTGTAGGATATGCGATGTTTGAGATGGGAGCTTCATAGGCCACTATTGGCCCTAATAATAGATCTCTAGTCTCTGGATTAAAAAACTTTGCTTCATTTTCCTGAGTCATATCTTGTGATGCATTTTGTAGAGATAACTTCCCTATCTATCTTTTTTCGCTGAGTCTACTGAGTCTTTTAAATCATAATTTAGCTGTACCGTTTTATTAATTGCTTATCAGCTTGAGAACTAACGTCATGCTTAATATAGGTTTGATGACTATTTACATTCTCAAATATATTCGTCACAACCTCTTCTATTTTTACTTCTCCTTCTTTTTGTTTGAGATCAGTTTTTAAACTAACCTCCTTCTCCTGATTACTTTTTAACAATACCTTTAGGATGTGGGTTAGAGTTTCCAACACACAATCAGGACCTCCTAAAATGTTTATAAGTAACGTTAAAATCGAGGATAATAGATATTCTAGGGATAGTAGTGAGTCCCAGACTAATATCTCCTTCCTAGGTATTTGACTGGGAGAGGAATCCTTGATATTTAGATCATGGGTCATAGAGGTGAGGGAGCTATTTGATTTATTTGATGGAGTACTGCTGAATAATGTTAGACCTATAGGGACTGTTTTTAGAGGAGTATTTTCTGGTTCTATAATCCTGCTGGAATCACAAGAAACATATCTCCTGCAGAGTTCTAAATCTAGATCCGGGAGAGTGAAATCATTACTTTGAACATCTTCGGCTGGATTAAGACCAAGGGGTTCTTCTATGGAACCATGGGGAGCGTGTGGCATTCTATGTACAGTCACATCTACTGTTATTAGAGCAGGTCCCAAGGCTATCTGTGGAATTAAAGAACTAATTTGATCCCCAGGACTTCGAGATTCTCCTCCTCTAGAATTACTACCAGTAATATGGGATTCTTCAGCAGTATTTACCTTTTCCTACTCTTTTCTAATCCCACTCGCATTTTCCCCTCCGTCTCCAGTTATTACAGTATTTGCTGTAACTTTCGAGTTTGTATCCTTTCCCTTTCCCATAGACTAAATAGTTTTTTTTTTCCTTTGGACAGTATGCCAGAGACATCCTTATTCTGTAGGGGGTTTGATTGCACACGCCCCTCCCACCAATAAACGCCCGACCTTAATTTTTTTGCTGTCATTATATTATAAAAGATATGCAAAAGGGAGTCCTGAAAGACAAGGGCAAAGGTGGGCAAGAAACACTGCAGATATATATATGTTATATATACACACAGCTTATAGACCAAGACTTCAGTGTTCCATTTCCTTTCAGACAGTGATCCTTCAAGTTAATCTGCATTCAAATGTGTACCTCCAGCAATAGTTATTGTTTGTTTGTTCATTTCTAGGATGCAGCGGTAGTCCACAGTATTCAGTATTGCAAACCACCTGCCTACTTGCCTGGTTTCAGATACTCTGATCTCCTGGACAGTCGCCACCAACTGCTCGGCGCCCCCGCCACTACTGGAGGCTCTCACGGCTCCTATGACTGCTAAAGAAGATTTCTCAGCCTCTCATCTGCCGGGCTGATTCCATGGCTTTTACGTGGCTTTTGCGGCTGCGGGATAATTTATGACAGCACCTGCTGCTAGGGAAAGTTAAGGAAAGTTTTTTCACGGCTCCGGCCGCTTTGTGAAATGCCTTTCGTGGCTCCAGCTGTAGAATGGCTTTCGCAGCTCCGGCCGCTGCAGAGTGGGTTTTGCGTCTCCGGCCGCTGCAAGATGGCTTTCATGACTCTAACCACTGTAGAAAGGCTTTCGCGGCTCCGGACGTAACAGGATGGCTTTTTCGTGGCCCCTGCTGCTTTTGGGCGGCGTTCAGGGCGGCGTTCAGGGTGTTCAGATCCCGGGCAGCTCCTGCTGCGGAAACAGCCCCACAAACACAGTTCAGGGCGGCGTTCAGAACCCGGGCGGCTCCCGCTGTGCAAACAGCCCCACAAACACAGCCATGTGGCAACAAACAGCAACCTCCCACTTTCTACTGAGCATTGGCTGAAACAGCTCAAGCTCAGCTCAAGCTCAGGTGACTCAGGCGGCTCAGGCGGCTCAGACGGCTCAGTGTAGGTGAGGGCTGTTGGAGGCTGTTGGAGGCTGATGCAGGCAGGAAGGCAGGTATATGTAGGTGAGTGCTGTTGAAGGCTGATGCAGGCGGCGGGCAGATAGAGTCGGTCTCTCTGGGTCTTTTCGCTGAGGAAACACTGCTGCAGCAACCACAGCTGTCAGTCAGTCAAAGCCACTGCAAAGGCAAGGCTGAGAGCCGAAAAGACTGTATAGATACTGCTACCGCTCCAAATTAGAATTGCTGGAGAACGGGGAACCCTTGGTGGGTCAGGGAGAGGGGGGTGGAAAGTTTGTAGTGGACACCTCCCCTAATGCAAGCAGGGCAGCGGCTCACCTTCGAACGCCCGTCCAGCTCCAATTGCAGCCGCTGCCACCGGCATTCGCACTCTCCTCTCTCTAACTCCATGGGCTCGTGTGACTCGTTTCCAGTCTGCCGTTCTCCATCGCGCAAGCCTTTCCCTTTCCCTTGCTTGCGGCGGTGATGACGATGATGTGGTTTACAATTGCGGCTGGGTAGTGGCGGTTAGCGGGAGAGATGTTCTCACTTGCTCCCTGCACCCCATTCGCGCTCGCGCTAGCGCTGCACCTCCGCTCCGCTCCTCGACTCTCGTGACTCCACCTCCTCCTTGAATCTTGCGACTCTCGAGAAATTGCCTCTGACACTCTCTCACAAGGTCTGTCCCAGTCCGCCCAGCTTATTCATAAAGATACATCTGTACAAGAAGGGGCCCTGGAGCAACTGACACAAGACAGAATGCCAGAGAGAGGACACTATTTTCTTGCTCCAATAACCTCATTACATTCTAAGCCAAAGGCTTAGGAAATACAAATTACCACACATCTCCCTTTTTATAAAAACACTAGCTTACCAGTTGCACGTTGCTGCGATCTCAGAAGAAAGGAAATTTAAGGAAACTTGTTATGAGAAAATTCAATTTACATTGTGTCATTTTTAATGAAACTTATTAATTTTAATATGGAAAACATTTTAAAGTATTGTTCTAATTCTGTTTATTTATTCGAGTGCTTGTGGATACAAGATATTTTTTGTTTTTCCATCTGGTGTATCCACAAATAAATCAGAAGCTTTTCCGACGCTTGAGCTGGCCACATACACTTGTCCATGTGAGAAGCACGGATTCTCCAAATCTAGTCCACACACTTGCAGCGATTGTCCTTGTGCTTTGTTGATGGTCAGTGCAAAAGCGAGTTACACCGGAAACTGTAAACGTTCGGTATTGGAAAGACTATGAGGGCCCTGGGGACCCGGGGGCCGATATTTAACAATTTTTTTTTTGTTTGCCAGAAACCTTCACGGGAGTGCACTCAACAACTTTTAACACATTTTTTGAGGGGGGGGACAGAAACCTTTGCGGGAGTGTACTCAACAACTTCCCAAAGTTTCATGGCGATCGGATGAATGGTGTAGTAATGCATAAAGGACAGACATACTTTCGTTTTTTTATATATAGATGGATAAAATTAAACAAAAGCAAATAATATATAAATAAATATCTTAAGTTCTAAAATGTTCTAAAACACTGACATTTCTTGTATAATAAAACATTCCATGAAACTTTTCATCAGCGAGTTAAAGTAATTGAGTTACTACAAATTCAAATTAAAGCTCAGACCACCACACCTCTCTTTAAAACTCTAACGAAGAACAAAATCATTTAGGGCCTTATTTATGAAGGCCTTGCGCCACCGGTGCGTCACTTTTAAAATGGGAGAAAAAATAAGGCCCTTAATATTTTTGGTCTCATGGAAACACGGTCACTCCTTCTAAGTAGAGACACTTTGGGCCAGATGTATCAAGGCTTTTGCGACTCGCAAAGGCTGAAAATCGCAGATTTTCGGCCTTTGCGACTCGCAAACGGCCGTTTTGCGATATTTCACATGTATGAAATAATCGCAATTTATTTAATCGCAATTATTTGCGATTCCTTCTTTTGCATAGCATTTAAGGAATCGCAAATTTTGCGATTCCTTAAATGATATGTATGACACATTTTTGGTGTGCGAATTTGTGTAAAAAAATTGCATTTTACCATCAACTTGTAGTTGGTGGTAAATTGCGATTTTTTACAAAAATGCCCTAATTGGCATTTGTAAGGGTGGCATGTGACACTCATACATGCCCATAGGGCATGTATGTGTGCCACATGCACACACATGTAGATTTGAGGGGTGCAGCAGGGTGTCTTTGAGACACCCCTGCACCCTTGAAATAATTCTCAAATTGCGATTAGCAAATTGCGAATTCGCAATTTGAGAATTACTGCACAATCATTCCTATGGGCCTCCTGGCCCATAGAAATGAATGGGAAAATTTTTCCTTAATTGCGATTAGCAATTTGCTAATCGCAATTAAGGAATTGTAAGGAATCGCTAAAAAATAGCGAAATTCTACATACATACCATTTTGCACTTCTCAAATAGCGATTCCTTAACAATCGCTATTAGAGAAGTGCAAAATGGTTTTTTGATACATCTGCCCCTTTGTCTTTAGTATATTTTTCAAATTTCTCTGAGACTGGAGAATTGTGAGGAACTAAAGCCACACGAGTTATGCCCCACCAGTTCCCATCAGAAAGTTTCACGGAGTTCTTTCTTATTTCACAAACTTGAACAGGATCTTTAAATTCTGATAATCCTTTACCAACTAGAATGGGGTTTTTGACTCTTACCCAGTCTCCTATTTTCAATCCACAGGACTTCGTTGTAACAGAATTTGTTTTTGACAGATCTTTTAAAATTGAACAAATTGGAGTTAGATTCAGCAGATTTGCACCAGCTATTGACATCCCCAGGTGCTAGTAACATTTTCAAAACCCAAAAAGGACATAATTCAGTGACAGCTTCTCTACCCCTCGTTAATTTGAATGGAGATTTCCCAGTGACCGAGTGCGGAGTGGTACGGTGTGACCACACTAGTTCTTGTATGGATTTTGCAACATTTAAATTGCTCTTAATAGAGGCTTGAATATATTCAACTAACACTTTGTTGAAACGTTTGACTTTTCCATTACTCTGGTGATGGTAAAGTGGTGTTCTTAAATGTTTACGGTTACAATTCTTCAGAAAAGAGGACATTTATGAGGATACAAATTGAACCCCGTTATCAGTGAGTAACTCCTCTGGAAGTCCCTCTCTAGAAAACATTTTGAAAACATTCTAGCGCTTTCTTGGTGGTAGGTTCAGAAACAGCTTCAACCCACCTTGAAAGATGATCCACCATAACAATGAAGTATCTTAAATTGTAAGGTAAGATTTGATATGGACATAAAAAATAAACACCAATGCGTTGCCATGCTTTCTTTGGAAAAAGACTTACCGATTTTTCTTGATGTTCAGTTGTTAACACTTTATAACTTGACTTACATTTAACACAATTAGAAACAAAAGGCCTCATTTATGAAAAGTGACGCATCGCTGCGTGAAAACAGCGATGCGTCACTTTTCACTGCGCCCTCCTTGCGACACGATTGATGCGTCATATTTATAATATGACGCATCATGTCGCAAGGAGTTACAGATACGTCAGTATTTCTGACGTATCTGTAGGCGCAAAAGTGACGCATTGCTGGAGTGTGTCACAAAAGTGACGCAACTCCAGCAATGCTTCCTTTCACATAGGGAATGCCCCATGTGAAAGGGCTTGCGTCAGTCTTACGCCTGCTGTGAGGCAGGTGCAAGATTTTGACGCAACAGCGTCCTAAAAGTGACGCAGTGAAATCTCATAGATTTCACTGCGTCACTATTACGAGGCTTTTTGCGGGGGAACGCCCCCTCTGCATACATTATACCTGACGCAGGTATAATGTGGCGCAGGGGTTTAAAAAGTGACGCATCTACCTAGATGCGTCACTTTTTAAATATGGCGCAACAAGGCGCATGTTTTACGCTGCCAATGCGTCACAAAAAGTGACGCATCAGCAGCGCAAAACTGACACAAGGCCTCATAAATGAGGCCCCCAGTCTTCAATTTCTGAGTCCATATCTGGCCACCATATTTTTCTCTGACTTTCCTCTTTGTCAAGGTGGTGCCTAGATGACCCCTATGTGCCAAGGTAATTAACTGCTGTCGACAAGAAAAGGGTACAGCTAGTTTGTCACCACGGACTAGGATGTCGCTTTCTAAAGATAATTCATCAGAAATCTTCCAAAATGGTTGCAACTCATTTCTTAATTGTGATTCTTTTGGCCAACCAGATTTCACTAACATAATCACTTCATTTAAAATGCAATCAGTTTCAAGAGCTGTAATCCAATCGTTTTCAGAAAAAGTAGCACCCCCTATGTTAGCAATGAAACACTCTTCAATTTCCGCTTCCCATTCTCGATTTTCTGACTCTTCAATAGGAAGTCTGGAAAGACAATCTGCGCAGGAGTTTTTTCTCTCTGGGATGTATTCCACAGTAAATGAAAATTCCAAATGTTTCGCTGCAAATCTAGAGATTCTGGCTATGGTTCATTTAATTTTTTTCCAGATAAGATATCCACTAAAGGAGAATGATCAGTTTCAGGATTAAATGTCTGCCCCATACATACGCTTTAAACTACACTCCACAAGCAGGCTAACAACTCTTTTTTGATTACTGAATACTTGCGTTCAGCAGGTCTTAGAGTTCGGAAAGCACAGCCAATAGTAGATTCACGCCCTCTTTCAGTTTGAGTGAGAACAGCACCCTGGCCATACTCACACGCATTAACTGTGATGACAGTGGTTCTGTTCTCACAAAAAGATTGTAGGGCAGGGACTTTAACAATCCTCTCTTTGATGACTTTGAAACAATGATCACAAAAGTCCGACCAAATGAACTCTGCATTTTTCTTCAAGAATTGGGTCTGAAGCATTCAGTTAGGTTAGCAAAGTTTTTTTAGAAATTTGGCGTACAATTCGCAAAGCCCTAAAAAGGAAAGTAACTGTTATTTGTTTTTTGGAGCGGGTGTATCCAAAATACTTTTCACAAGGCAAGGTTTGGGCTTTACACCTTGAGCTGAAAAGACATGACCCAAATGTTCTATTTCATTTGATATAAAAATACATGTTTCTTTTCTCAGCGTGGCTCCTCTGGACTCAAGTATACCTAACACATTGTTCACAACAACGTTATGTTCCGGTTCACTTTCTGTAAATACTAAAATGTCATCTTGAAATACTGCTACTTGGGGTATATCATGGAACATCTCAGACATAAATTTTTGAAAAACTGCCGCAGCAGAAGCTATGCCGAAAGGCATCCTGCAGAACTGAAAGGATCTTTCTGGGGTGATGAAAGAAGTTAGATGACGAGAAGATTGGTCTAAAACAACTTGGTGGTATGCTGACCTAAGATCTAATTTTGTGAACCAACATCAGTGACCAATCTTGGTGATGCGGTCCTCCATTCTGGGGACAGCAAAATTATCAACCCAAATCGCTTCGTTAACGCAACACACAATCTGAGTTCACCTGTCTTTTTCTTTGCAAGAACTATGGGAGATAAATATAGGGTGCCCTCCACCTTCTCAATGATGCCTTGTTTACATAAGTCCGTAAACATGTCAGATAGTTATTTTCTAACACCCAAAGGTATGTTGCATAACATATATTTTTTTGGAGTAACTTGGTTAACTTTTATGGAAAAGAAAAAATCGGAGATTTTTCCTAATTTATCTTGAAAAACTTTGTCAAATTTCTTCTCCCAATCAAATTCTGGAGTATGAACAATGCTATCATCTTGTAAATTATTAATGGGGACATTAACATTTGTAATTTTGACTTTTTCAATTGTAACAGGTCTGATGACTAAATTGAACTCAGCTTGGTGAAATTAACCTAAAACATTAATGCCTTTGCAAGCAACATAGACTTTTCCATTAATGGAAGATTCAAGAAATTTGATACTCGTTAAAAAATAACCAAGAAGATCCACTCTGCTAGCCTCGAAAGCCACAGTTATAACATCCGGAGGAAGCAGAGAATGTTTACTCCATGAATGTATATATTTCTGACAGTCTATGATCGTGATGTGAGCTCCAGTATCCACTAGAAGCTTGATGGAGACTCCATCAATCCAAACTTCAATTTCGGGATCTGCAACTGAAAAGGAATTAAACTCTTTCACACATCTGACACCTAATAGCAATTCATTAGGAGAATCACAATTGTCAGTTTCAACTTCACAATTTTCATTGACTAGTGAACGAATAGGGTTGTTAAATTTAACACCTCTACAGACTTTTCAAAAATGACCCATTCTGTTACATGTTTTACATTGTTAACAATGTGCAGGACAATATCTAAAAGAAGAAACATAGTTAGGTGAATCACACCTAAAACAGATTTTTGTTCTTGGAGAAGAGCTTTCTTTTTATGGTCCACAACAGGAATGTATTTTTTAACTACTGCTCCTCAAATACTTGCTTTATTGAGAGATTCTTCAAGGAATTTCACACCTTGACATGAACCCTCAATGATTTTGGCTATGTCAATGGCTTTGTTCAAGGAGGGGTTTTTGCAAGTAAGTAAACGTTCTTGAATCTTTCTAGAACTATATCTAACAACAAGTTGATCTCTAATCAACTGTGAAGTGTGGAGAAGTGTGGCTCACTGGTTAGAGCAGGCAGACCCTGAAGCAGAGGTCAGACCCGGGACCAGGGTTCAATTCCTGACGCGGCAGGGTCTTGAGCTAAAATGTCCACGGACTCGATAATTCTCGCTTCGGTGCCTGACCTAATCATGGTTTCACACTCTGCAACTCTGGGCATTAAGCTTGCTTAATCTCCACAACGGCCCCCCATGGCGGGATGCCTGGCTTTCACCCTGTGGATGCCCTGTAGGGGCTATCTCACAGGGAAAAGCCAGGACGGGTTCCCAAGGCAAGCGCTTAGAGACCCCTGGGTGATAAGCGCTATATAAATCCAATATACAATACAATACAATCCTTCAAATTCACATGTGGAGGCTAGCACTTTCATGGCAGTAACATATGTGTCAATGTTCTCAGAAGGTTTTCTTACCCTACTGAAACATTAAAATCTATGAACCACTAGATTTTTAGTTTTAGCAAAATACTTATCGAGTTGGGCAATTGCAGTGTCAAATTCATCAATGTCTGATTAATCTGAGCCTTCATACTCCGGTAGATGATCAAAAATGTTTTGGCCCTCAACACCAAGATGATAATACATTAAACCTTTTTCACCGTCAGGTTTGAACTTTGTTGCATCAATTGCCACTAGATAAGCTTTGAAAGAGCGAATCCACATTCTAATGGAGACTCACCAGGATCTTGCAAGAAAGGTGCAGGTGGAGATATGCTCTGCATGTTGATAATAGAAATGTGGTTGAAAACAAATGAGATTTAATGAGTGCACAAGGCTTAGAACAAGAAGAAAGTGTGCAAATCTCTGTAAAAAATCGAAACTCCTGGAGGATTGAATTCCACTTCATAAGAAAGTATGCACATCACAGAATGGTAGACATGTACAAATGATGAAGAAGCATGCAAATTGCTAAAAAATAGATTAGTTGAAAGTTGACTCGCAAATAATAAGAAAGTGTGCATATCACAGGTTGGTAGACATGCACATTTGATGAAGAAGCGTGCAAATCGCTGAAAAGTAGATTTGTTTTCTTTTTTTTTTAAATGTGTGCGCATCACAGAAGTGTAGCACTCAAGTTGAGAAGCTAAATCACGAAGGCTGGAAGCTTGAAACTAGTTTACATGAAGGGATGAACAATACTGAGGTGGACGATTAGAGGCAGTGTAACTTGAAGTACACTCCGGTAACTCTATAGTCATCAAGGTTAACGTTGCAAGGATTCAGAGGAGACAGCATCAGGATGGAGGGTAAGTGGATCTGGCTCTGACCCAGTGTTCTGTTTATGCCACTTTAGTGCTTGCATTTACTTTGCGGATGATTTTAACTCGAAGTAACGTGCAAGGATTTTTGTGAGGGTTATTGTGCACACTGCTTCAAAATACATTGCATCTACACACTGCGACTTCATGGGTCTTGTGAAGATTTCTCAGTGTTCGTAGTTAATAGCTTGAAAAGGGATTTTCAAATTAGAAGCATTCGTGTCAGCTGCGCACGGAAAGATCAAAGACGGCAGTTGTTAGGCGACAGGCACAAGGCCGATGGCGAGTTGTAGATCGTGCAAAATTACAGAAATCCTCATTAAAGAGCAGCAAAAAGAGGAATATACGCACGAGTGCTTGTGTATCTTCAGTGCCTGCAATGTTGTCTTTTCAGGATAGGCCAGAGGGGGAGAATACATATTAACCCCTTGCATGCTCATGACGAGCTCAGCTCATCATGAGGCACACTGGAGCTGTGCTGATGACGAGCTGAGCTCGTCATGAAACAATGGGAAAACAAAGGATCCAGCACGGGGGGGGAAAGCCTTAGAAGCCAAGTGGTTAAGATAAGCCAGCATGTCCATGAGAGACTATAGATTAAAATAATCAGCATGGCCAGAGTAATAGGACCAGTAGCTGTGGAAGGCACAGGTTATTAACCCACTTACTAAGAGTAACTGCTGTGTAGTGCCTGTACACATTAACGCATCGCGGGGAAGAGCAAAGGAATATGGATGAAGATAAAATTGCAGTTGTCTTGCAGGGGCCTAAAGAAAAAAGAATCCTCAAGCAACATGCATTTGTGGGTGTATTGCAGCCATATACCGAATTGTATGAAGCAACCACCACAAGCCCCTGGTGGAAAACGTGGATACGGGGATTGAACATTTGTTTTGTTGCCACCCAAGAGAATGATGGTGAAATAAAAAGCTCATTGCTACTACACTATGTCGTTGAAGATATCCACAAAGTATTCCAACATCTCCCTAGCACTGGTGCAGCAAATGACTATGATGTGGATGTGAGAGCCCTTAATGTGCATTTTGATCCATAACTAAATTCAAACTTTGAGAGATTGAAACTAGGTCAGGCTCCCCAGTGCAAAAATTAGTCAATTGACACATTCTATGCCCATCTTCGTGAGGTCGCCAGTATATGCACAGCAGACGATCAGCCCAAGAAAATAAGAGCTCAACTCATCCAGGGATGTCGAAACAAGACATTCAGAGGCCTGATCTTAAGACAAACCAGTGACACACTGGATGACATCTTGATCATCCAAGTTCTGATGCCCTGTCAGCTGCTAGGGTCAATGAGATGAACATTGCAATCACTCAAACACCCGCTAAAGCTTCAACTCTCAAAGTGGAACGAGCAGATGCTGTATACCCAAAAATGAAATCAACAAAGTCCAAATGTTCATCACCCTCACCTGCAGATTCCCACTGTAAGTACTGTGGCCATGAAGAACATCCCTAGATAACTCCTTCTCGCAAGGATGCACGTGTTCAAACTGCAGAAGACTAAACCACTTTGCAAAGGTGTGCCGCAGTAGATCTTGGAGAAGACAAGGGAGCAGAAGGCAGACATCAATGAGGGTGGTACAACAACTATCATTCCAGGTCCATAAGCATCAGGATTAAGTTAGACAACAACAAAGAAGTGCACAATAGCGGGAGGAATCGTCATCGAGAGACGAGGAGGAAGTAACCTTCATATCATTCACAGGAGACCTGAAATGCAATAGATGACTGCAACCCACATGCATTGTGGGAAATGCAGAATCGTAAGTCACTGTCTCAGTAAATGTAATGGCTCACAGCCGTATTGATGCCTCCATTCGAGGCTAATGCTGATCCCTTCTCATACCAAGATATACACATATGGGAGCCAGACACCTTTGCCCTTAAAATGACTCATGAAGTTGGGTGATATCAAATGACCAAGAACTTCAGCAGCATTCCATGTTGTTAACAAAGAAGCTGACTACTAGGCAGCCCCACCATGGAGGACCTAGGCCTGGTATCATTTGCCAGAACTGTGCAGCCACCTCAAGTTGATGAGCTACTAAGCCAATTCTCAGAACTATTCATAGGATTCGGATGTTTGCAAATCCCACCGATAAAACTGCACATTGACAAGTCCTTCAAGCTAGTAGCTCTGCACTATCGACGTGTACATTTCCATTTGAAACCGCAGGTTGAGCAGGAACTCAGGTGACTGAGAAGGTATCTGGACCCATGTCCTGGTATCTCTGATGGGGATCACTGAAAAACCGAAACAGCCTGGTAAGATGCGTTTGTGCATTTATATGCATTTTCCAAAAAGAGCCATCAAGCGAGAAAGACACATTACTCCCACTATGGATGATATATTAGCTGACCTCAACAGTGCCAGGTGGTTCTCAAAGTTAGACCTGAGCACAGGCTACCACCAAACATCAGCTGTCAGAGGAATTTCAAAACATTACTACAATTTCTATGCACCTTGGATTGTGCTTCGGCATTTCTTTGGTTGAGGAAGTGTTCCAGGACACCATAAGAGAAACACTTTCTGGCTTGAAGGGCATCATGAATGTCAGTGATGACGTTTTATTCTACTCAGCACCTGCAGAAAAACATCAATCAGTGTCTCAGAGCCAGGCTGAAGCATTCGTGGGAGCACTAAGTCACTCTCCACAAAGAAAAGTGTTCTTTCTTCCAGACATCTATAGAACTCTCAGGCTACATTTTCACCCAGTGTTGGGTGAAAGTAGACTCCAGGAAGTCACAAGTCCCCAATCCATTCAGGAGTTGCACGGTTTTGGGGTATGGCCACCAATTGCCAGAGATTTATACCCAACCTTGCAACCATTGCAGAACAACTGAGGGCTCCAACAAAGATAGATGCTGCAAGGACCTGGGGCATGACAGAGGAACAGGCATTCCAGAAAGTGAAGTCAGCCATGGTAAGTAACATGACCATGGTGTATTTTGGCCAAAAGAAGCAAATTGATTTGTTAGTCAATGCCAGCCCCTAGGCCTAGGGGCAGTGCTCACACAGGAAGTTGAGCCGAAAAGGTGGGCACCATGGATCTTTGCAAGCAAGGCATTGATGCCAACCAAATGAATGTGCGCCTATATTGACAGAGAGGCTCTGGCCATGCAAGGGGTGTGTGGACATTTTCATTTATATCTGTTTGGATTAACCTTTAGGGTAATCACAGATCATCAATTTTCGATTCCGTTGTTTTTCATGAGGCACAGTGCCTCATACCCTACCTTGCATTGAAAGTTTGGCCATCCAATAGGAACACTATAAGTTCGAGATAATATAGCGGCACAAGTCCAAAAACCTGGTGGACTTTCCTTTGCGCCATCCACCTCCACCATATGGGCGGTTACGAGAAGATGTATATCTGACAGAAGAATACTCCAAATGGTGTCTCAGTGTGCCTGCCCAAAGGCACTAACATTGCGTGAGATTGAAGTAGCAACTGCAGGCAATGCAGTACTAACAATCGTGCTGGAGGCACTGTACCAAGGCTCATGCAAAAATTTTTGAAAAATGCAAACCACTGGGATGATCCAGACAAAAAACACTTGTTCAAATATGGAAAGTGTGAGACAAACTAAGTGCTACCCAGGATAGCATCGTACTACGAGGCTGCAGACTAGTGATCCCTGAAAGTCTAGAACTCCAACTAACTGTGCTAGCTCATTGAGGGCATCAAGGGATTGTCAAGATGAAACTGCGGATGCGGGAAAAAGTATGATTTCTAGCCTTCAGAAGCCATGATAGATGACCTGGTGCAACAATGTTCAGCCTATTCAAATTACCAACAGCCAAGAAACACCAGCACCTGTCATCACTGAAAAACCATGTATACCATCCCGTGGTCCAACGTGATCATGGTTTTCGGGAGCTTCCTGGATGGGCGAATCACCAAGGTCATCGTAAATAGTCAGTCAAAGTATCCAGTGGTTGACATGATGTACAAATGTAGCCCCAGCAATGGAAAGAATGTTCACACTCTTTGGCCTGCCTGAAGAATTAAAAACTTTCAATGGGCCTCAATTGCAGCAGTCAGAGTTCAAAGCTTTGATAGAATGGTTAGGCATCACACATTGATGCCTTACACCACAAGCACCGCAAGTGAATTGAGAAGTGGAACATTTCATGTGTATCAAAGGATGCCTAACGTTAGGCGTCCTTTGATACATCCCCACTTGGGACCACGCTGCATCATTGATACTTTATTGCCCAGCGCGCTTCTTAAACATCACTCGTTACAACAGCATAACTCACACCACTTAGACTCTAAAAATCAATGTACAGTTTACTTTTCATCTGCATGCTTAACGCGTCACCTATAATTCACCCCCTTGTTAAATCCGTATACTAAGCATTTAGCCCTGAATCACTCACTCAACAGCACGGCCCTATGGCTAGTTGACCACAATCACGTTTACTTATTTGTTTAACAGAATTCACCAACACACACTTTAAGCATGCCATTAACCTTTATGGTTTTCATGGTTTTTGTAAACTTATATAGATATGGTTTTTGTAAACTTATATAGACATGATACATATGCCATATATGTCGTTTTTTCTAGATACTCCCAGAAGAAGGGTATTAACCCGAAATGCATTGGAGCTGGAGAATGTAAAAGTTGAAAACCCCAAAAACTTTATTGATTATGTGGAGAAACATACATCAATGGAAATAAATAAATACAACTTTTCTCAAGTCTAACAAGAGTAAAATATTCTTTTCCTCACCACATGGAGGATAATTACCCCAACATCAGTGTGCCCTAAGGGATGCAATCAATTTCCAATTGATAGCACTACCAGTTGTTCAATTTATTTGTCTCTAGGGTAGAAGACGACACCTTAGGAGCACCTACTTAAACTAAGCAACTTTCTAAAATCAAGTTTAAAATAAGCTGGGCACTCAGAAAACAGTGGTGTATCTCTCCCACCACAACAGACCTGTAGAAGTTATCCCAACAGGTGATTTCCAGCCCTCCAGTCGATGTTTCACCCATTCAATCTGCTCAGTACAAAGCTCACTGCAGGCCTCAAATGTCTATGCATGAAGATCCGCCACAGCAAACACAGCAGTAGGGCCCCCAAACTCCCATTTGCCAGCCCTGTCAGGAGGCAGGGGGCAAGCATACCAGGAGACAAATCTATTCAACATGGGTACCTGATTCACGCTACTACCTTAATTGCAGGGGAAGAGGGAGCCGCTTGGGGACGATACATTGCAGGCAGCAGTCTGACCTGGCCAAGCTCCAGAACCCGGAGTCCTAATACAGCCTGTTGCATCATCAGGCTCAGCGATGAGAGGGCATGACATTTTAAAAAATCAACCGTTAGCTCACCTCTGTGGGGGCCCATTTGGCACGCTGCAACCGGTTCCTGACCAGTTCAGAGAGGCGAGTGCAATGCATCCGTCATGTTGCTGTGCCTAGGTTTACAACGTTGCCGATACTGTGGCAGTTCTGCATGCTGGCAAACCACCAATCTCAGCCCAGGTGTCTTCCGCATGCTCCTTATTCCAGGGGGCCCAATCTGGAATGCAGGTCAGGCCAGCTTGGTAGGATGGAGAAGGATATTTGTGGTCTCAGCTCAGGGAGCTGCACTAGGGTGGAGCCATCTTGCAGCCGGCTCTCTGGTGCCCCCGTAAAACTAAATAGTTACTGGGTATTAGTTGTAAAGTATGGATAAAAAGGCTGCACATAAATCAACAACAGTAAAATCTACAGCATCAGGAGCAATAGAGGTTGTTCTGTAGCTGGACTATGGGAAATTAAGTAAAAACAATGCTATGTTTTTGTATAGTGCACTAATACGGCATGAGAGAATCCAGGCACTTGAGCAGGTTTGTAGGTGAGTGGTCCTCGCAGAGTAATTAGAAGAACTAGCTAGGCCTTCATCTTCTTACAGATTTAAAGAAATAAGAACTGAGGAGGCAGCTCTGATGTGTTGAGGAAGGTCATTCCATGGTTTTGTTTGAGAACAAGCTACCTCCTGCTCTGCTCATGTGAATGCTGGGGATGTGCGGGAGTGTGAAGAGACAGAGCGTAGGCATCTAGCAGTCTTGTGAAAGTGCATGTGGTTGTTCAGGTATGCTGGATCAGTTTTATTTTAGTTTTTGTATGTGTGCTTGAGAAGTTTGAATTGGCTGCATTTGTGAATGGGGAGCCAGTGAAGCTCGCTGAGTTGCTTTAGTCGAGCCTGCTTCTGACAAATGCATTTGAGACTGTACGTCTGGTCTTCTGTAGCAGCCACTTGGAGATTTTCCGTAGCATATCTAGGATTTAGAAACAGGAAGGGTTCACCATGTTGCCATCATGCTGAGCTTGTCGTCCAGTATGATTCCTAGGTTCCTGGTGTGGTCGGATGGGTTTAGTCCTAGCTCCACCAGCCACCAAGTGTCATCACATGGGGATGTCTTGTTACCGTAGACCAGTACTTCCGTTTTGTCAGAGTTCAACTTCAAGCAGTTGGTTCTCATCCATTCTGCTACCATGGTCATCCAGTAGGTGAAGTTGGTTCTGGTGGTGGTTATTTTGTCCATCGGGTAGAGGATGAGTTTGGTGGCGTTGGTGTAGGAGATGATGTTGATTCCTTTGGATTGGATGAAGTTGGCAAACAGTGTCATGCTGACATTGAATGGGTCAGGCTGAGAGACAAATCCTGAGATACCTCGTGAATCAGATTTTTGGTCTCGGATGTGAAGGGCAGTAGTCTGATTCTTTTGGTTCTTCTCATGAGGACGAGTCCTTGGTTGCTGATCTAATGGAGTCTTCTGATGAGTGCATTGTGGGAGACATGATGACTGCAATGATTGCTATTTGTTTGCTGCGGTCTTTCTGAAGTCTGATTGAATGTTGTTCATTCAGTGGTGTAGGTTGAGGTGGGCTGTGAGCTGTTTGTTGATGGTCTTCTCTATCACTTTGACTGGGTATGGGAGCCGGGAGATAGGCCGAAAGTTGCTCATTTGGTTCAGGTCGGCCGACGTCTTGTAGAGGCGGGTGCATGCTTCCAGTCGTTTGGGAATGTGGCGCATGTGATGGAGATTTTGATGTGAGTGATACTGAGTGAGCAGTGCTGATTTGTGATACTCCCAGGTTGTGGATGTGGACAGGCATTGATCTGTTGGGGCCCCTGAGTGGATGGTGCGCATGATTGTTGCTGTGTCATCTCTGGAGAGGGTTGTCCATTAGGTCAGGTAGTAGTCTTGGTTGATGATGGGTAGGTTGATGATGAGATCACTGGGGCCGGGTTGGTGTGCGAAGTTGCTGTAGTTGGTTGTGAATTTTGTTTGGAAGACTTTTGATAGTTCTTCGCAGAGTTCTTGGAAGGGGTGATGTTGATAGAGGCGGGGGTGGTGAGGAATTTGAGAATCAAGATCTCCTTGCAGCTGTTGCAGCTCCCATCGATATGTTCTGCTAATGCTCCTTTCTGAGTGTCTCTCAGTTGCTGGTGGTAGTATCTGAGCGTCACCTTTTAGATGACTCTATCGGTTGTCTTGCGCCTGACTCTCCATTTTCTTTCTATCTGTTTGGAGGGTTGTTTAGTGTCTCAGAGGTCCTTTGTGTACCAGCTGGTCTGCTTGTTGACTCTTATTTGCTTGTTGGGTTTGATGGGTGCGAGGGAGTTCACACAGTTCTTGATTCAATTATTGAAATTGGTGATGTCCTTGCTCAGGTTATCCATGGGGTTGATCTGTGCTGAGGGTGCTGAGCCATTCTGTTTTGGAGATTTGGCTAAAGCTGTGGCTTGGCAGGCTTTTTGCTGGTGTGTGCTTTGCCTTGCTGTATGTGGATTTGGAAGTGGATGATGGAGTTGTCGATGATGAGGCCGATAAAGTGGCTTGTGGTTTGGATGGTCAGTGGGCAAGGGTTCCATTCAGGGTGCAGTTCTCTAAGATACGCAGCTTGAAGTACAGATGTTCTATTAATAGGAAGGCTCTCTCTTTGGATGCTGAGCATTTGATGAAGTCCCTGTAGATGCTTGCGAGTCCTCCTCCTGACTTGTGAGTGTGGTCCTGTCATGCAATATAGTAGCCTACCTGGATTGGCAAAGTGATTTCGGGTGCCTGTGTGGAGTTGGGCCAGGTGTCCTGTGCGTGGCTGTTCAACAGGTCACAGATTTTAGCTGCGTATTTGCTGAGAGATTGTGTGTTGAGTAGCATGCATGATAAGTGAGTGTTGGCGTGTGGGTTTGTTGTGGCATGTAGTGTTGCCTGTGGGTGTTGTTAGCATTTATAGTTTTTGCATGGAGTGTGTGGGTAGGTGACTGCAGGAGAACCTCCTGTGAGTGCTGATGAAGGCTCCTACTGTGGTGTGTGGAGCGGCAGCAGAGGTGGAAGCGGCATCCTGTGTCAAGCAACCAGAGGAGCGCAGAGAGGTATCGCTGGGGGGTGATCGAACCTGGGTTCCTGGCAAGGGGCACGTTCCAGTTGCAGGCAGCACAGACGGGCTTGCCTTCATCGTGGCCGCTATTTAGTAGGGCATCAGAGGGGGTAGGAACACGGGGGTAGTGGGCCGGGCTGCAGAGTAGCAGGAAGAATAGACTGGAAGGAGATGCAGAGGAAAGCTTGTAAGGAGCGGGGAGGCCATCTCACAAAATAATGGACAAGAGCAAGGAGGCATAAAAGACAAGATAACAGGCACAAACACGAAATAACAGGGAAGAAGCCAGGTAACAGTCACATAAAAAGCAAGAGTGAGGCACAAAAAAAGTGGAACAAGAGCAAGGAGGCACAAAAACGAGGATTTGTATGCATCTATGTTTCTCCTTTGCAGGTCTTTTCACAGGGAAAATGAAGGCAATACATGGGCTTCTGGCGGTAACTAATACCTAATGAGAATATAGGGGGGGGCAATTGAGGGCTCAATTCTAGCTTATGCCTCCTGAGAAAGGGGACATTGCAGCATTCTGGGAAGGACTGCTTCACTCATGGAATATGAAACATAAACCCTACTTCATTGAGCCACACACACTTTGAGACAGAGGAAAGTACCTCATCTATGATCTGTGAATTATAAGTATTATTTGGAGAATTTACAAGTATTGACAACATGGCAGTAATCCCCTCGTAAGAGACACAATTGGAACCTCTAACTAAACTCATCACGGGACTAGATGGTACATTTCCTCTTGCATAACATATTTGTGCTAAGAAAAGATACATGGGAATCTTTCAGAGGTCCTATCGCTGTAGAAAGGCTTGTGACATTCACGTTAAAGATAATGACTGCTTGGACTATTTTGCCAAACAGAGGCAGGTTTTAAAAATCAACCATCAAGTATAGATCTTTTCATCCTGTGTACACCAAAAGCTCCTTTCCCCCTTTATTAATTTTTACAAAATACTGTTTCTGTTCCACAGAAATAAGGTGTGCTTGCACAAGTCTTCTGTTTCCCTCAGTCTGTTCTATTTGAGTAAGAAATAACCCTTGAAGGTAAAAATTATGTGATTATTTAGGTGGCTGCTGTATTGCAAGGGGGTTTATGGAAAGGATGGGTCTCATTTATGAGCCCCTTGCAACACTTTTTTCACCACCATTGCATCACTTTTCGTGACACATCAGGGGCGTAAATAATGCACCACATTACATCATTTCTACAAGGTGATGCATCTAAGCAGAAGTGTCAACTTGTAAAGCCCTGCACCACATTATACATTTGTCAGGTATAATGTATGCAGAGTGGGCGTTCCCACACAATAAAGCCTCGTAGGAGGGGCACATTGAAATCTATCAGATTTTACCGCACCACTTCTAGAACGCCACTGCGTCAAAACCTTATGGCACCCTCATAGCAGGCGTAGGGGTGATGCAGTGCTATGTGTATGCGCCTGCCTCATGCATTGCTGGAGTTGCATCATGCTTGCGACACTACTTCAGAAATGTGTGACTTTTCTGCTGACAGCTTTGTCAGGATTCGTGACACGTCTGTCATTTCTTGCTACATGGAGTGTCATACAGTAAATAAGGCGCATCCATGTTGTCGCAAGGAGGGTGCAGTGAAATCTGTTGCATTGCTGTTTTCATGGAGCAATGCAACAGTTTTCATAAAATAAACTTCGAAGAGTTTTAAGTTGCATACCCACAGCACTGTAACACCAAGGTTGTGGAGTGGAGAGAGCCTGTTCAGGATGGCCAGTCCCAACATTAATTCTTCCAAAGTTCCATTTGGCCCAAATAATGGCAAGCGCTTTTGGATGGTATAAATAAATCCCCTCCTCTGTTGTAAAGTCCAAAATGTTGTTCCTTACCTCTGCCCTCATAGTTACTTGCTCATGCGGATGCGCTTGTACTTTATTTTGCATTTGCAGACTCAATTACTGTGTCATTGCCTTATCGTCCTGCCTTTGTTTAATCTGCGGGAAAGAATGTGAAATATCAACAACCTTTGAAAGAGTTTCGCCCTCCCAGCTTGAAGATAGTCCTAAGTTTAGATTGAAGACCAGTCACTTAAGCAGACAATAAAGCTGTCCGAGCTGCAGTTGCAGCATTGGCAATGACAGAATATCCTTCAAAACCTTCTTGAAGACGTACTGCAGAGCCATTATTCGATTCCTTCTTTTCCTGTCTGCATACATTTGTTCTTGTTCACCGAGTCTTTTCAGGACAGAAATTCCCTATTTCTTCAAACATCAGAAAAATTCCTGTCATTAGGTCGATCCTAGGTCAGCGTGCATGCGCTGTCTAGGAAATCGACCTTTTGGAATCACTTTAGCTTTCCTACAAGCTTTTGCGTGTAGTGCTCACACTCTATTGGCCTTTGTGTGTGGCTTTAGCATGCAATTGGCCAAAGGTGTGTGGATGTCCCAGCTTTTCCTGAAATGTTTACTCCGAGAGCGTTTTGCTCTCGGGAGCCAGCAGCTGCGCACAGGGGCTATCTGTTTTTTCGGGTCAGGTTTCACTCTTTCATTAGAAGGCGTGTCCCCTCCATGCCACCTCCATAAGTGTGGGTGTGGCTTTCACATTCGCTGCCACGCGGCCGCACTTCTTACACTTTTATCTCCCAAGCTGGGCCATAGCGCTCACCTTAACCCCTCTCCTCACAAATCCCACTCCACCATGCTGCCCTCAGTGCAGGCCTCGGGCACGCTACAAACCACATTTTCCGGCCCCTGTGAGTACCGTTTGTTCAGCCCACCAGCAGACCCCGCTCTTACCTCTTTAAATATACCAGCATAGCAAACATTTGTCGTTACAAGCGAACTAAACCACAGGCAGCACTTTAACAGCATTTGTACAAAAATGAAATGCTGTGTCAGACAGACACCGACTGCCTAAAATGTCTGTCATCTACTCAAGCAGGACCCGTTTAACAGTTCTATTGATGCAGTGGTACCCACCACCACCACCCTGTCGCCGTTATCCTCTTAAGGCGGATTTCTGTTTGGGTTTGAATGCAGGGGGTGGCAGGTACTTAGTGTGTGTCTTGTGGTTGGTGTCAAGAATTCCTCTGAAAGCCTAGACTGAATATTTCACAGTAAGGCTAGGTAGAGGTGTCCCGGAAATGGGTTGCTCGGTCCGGACCACGCAAATGGAGTGTATATTAATGGGTAGGGAGGCTGCTCTAAATGACGATAAGGAGCACATTATCGAGTGTGACGGAAGCAGCACAGTGTGCCATCATGCATATATCGCTTAATGGCATGTTAGCTGTACGGGTTCTAAACGCAGCACTAACAAGTGTAGGTTTCACTCATCTTGATTGTACACATTGTATCTATCTAAGAAGAATGAGGGGTGGCGTATCGCCTTGGGGGTCCCAGCCTTTGATCTCCAGTTTGTACAAAGAAGTCCCGCAGGGGGCCATACTTTTAGGTAGAGAAGTGCGCCTCCAAAGGAGGATCGATCATTTTTGGCAAACAGGAACAATTCACACCAGGGTCGGACTGAGGCAGAAAAATTGGACCAAGTCCCAAAATAAAAGTGGCCTCTATTAGTACATAGCTTAAAAAAGTGGCCCGCATTTGAAAATTCTGGGCAATTTTGAACTTGTAAATACACGCTGTCCAGGTGTTTTGCTTGCAAGGTATGGAAGCCTGCATTTGTTTGTGCATGCTGCAGACAACGTTGGTGGTAATAGGGATACCCATATTAAAATTGACTCACAGACCATAAAACAAGCCCACAGATTGTCATGTCAGATCAGCCCTCCGGCCAGATTCCCCCACAGGCCTGCCCGAGCCTGTTTCACCTGGGTGCATTGTATTCCTAGGATATGAGAAGTATACCTCACCTGAGGCTTGGGTGACAGCGTGTATCCTCTCTAGCATAAAAGCATATAAAATTTGAGGGTGGCATTCCGTCACAAGAAACTAAACCACCCCACATGCTGGCGGAGGCACACTGAGGCATAAAAGCAGAAGGGGTCTGATCCTGAACTACGTGTTATAAGAGCACCGTGACCTCACAGGAGGTGGGGGCTCCTGGGATATCGGCACAGGCAGCCTCGTTATCCCTAATTTCTCCTGAGCCTCGCAGGTAGGCCGTCAGTCCAGAGCTCCGTCTTCCTGAACTCTCAGGAGTCTCACTGCTTGGCAGAAAGATCCCTGTCTCTCTTAGGGTGACCAACTGGCATTGGTGCAAATTCAGGACGGTGAGTGTAAAAATTCAGGACAAAGGGTCAAAATTCAGGACACAAATTCAGGACAGGAGGTCAAAATTCAGGACAAAACTTCAGGACAATTGGATAAGTTTTACAGACACATCAGAGGTCGCGCAATTGTATATAAGTAAGCCCAGCCATATCTAGACATATTCAGCCATTTGCAAACCTATCCATCATATATCCTTCCATCTTTCATTTCACTCATCCAACCCTTCATCCATCCATTCACTCACCCATCCAGCGATTTACCCTTTCACCCATCAAGCCATCCTTTCACTTACTCATCCATCCACCCAGTCACTGATCCTTCCACCAATCCTCCCTTTCTCTCTCCATCAACTCTTTCACTTAGCAATCCTTCCTTCCATCCATCCATCCATCCACCCGCCCACCCTCCTTCCATCCATCCATCCTCCCATCCATCCATCCATCTACTCATCCGCTCATGAATCCATCTATTGACCCTATCACTTATCCATCCTTTCTCTCGTCCAGTTATCCTTTCACTCCTTCACTGCTCTATTCATCATTTTGTCCATCTACCTTCCCTTTCACTCACTCATCCATCCCTACATCCACCCTTTCACTCATCCGTCCATCCATTCGCCCTTGCACTTATCAATTCATCAATCCATCCATCATTTCACTCATCCATCCACCCACTCACTCATTATCCACCTTTTCACTCATCCATCCTTTCACTCATCCATCCACCCTTTTACCCATCCCGCTACCCTTCCACCCATACATCCAGCTATTTCCGTTTTCTCTCTTCCATCCTTCCACTCACTCATCAATCCATCCATCCCCTCCCATTATCCATCTATTCAATCTTTCATTCATCCATTCACCCTTTCACTAATTCATCCAGCCATCCCTTAACTTGCTCGCCCACCTTTTCATATTAATTTTGAGCTGAGCCTTTTTGAGAAGAGGCCCATCAAGAACTTCACCCTCGCTGCAGGAGCCATTCCTGGACTGGGACAGAAGCCACCCATGGCAGAAGAGACAGGATCCACTACAGGAGGGGACAGGAGCCATCACAGGCGGGGGGTGGGGGCGTGGGGGTGGACAGGAGCCACCACATGGGGGGACAAGAGCCATCACTGGAGGGGAAACAGGATCCACCAGGGTGGACACAGGGGTGAGTATGCAGTAATCTAGTATCATCTTGGTCTCTTCCAGTGTGGGGGAGGGCTCCTCACCCCCTCCTGGACATGACAATGAGAAGACAGGCTCCGTTTCTAAAATGTTAGTTTTGCCCCACTCCCCCCACACTGATGTACAGTACTGAAAGGAGATACTCCAAGAGAACTGATTTAACTGATTGTCCTCCATACTTTGTTAATCAGTGTGGGTGCGATTGTGCCATTTCTTTATTTTATTACAATATAGACTGCATGTTTGCAGAAACGAGCTTTGTTTACAATTTAGTGACAGTAATTAAGCTCTGTGAAGTGAACCACGTGCTGCCTCGGTTCTAGGATGTTTGGAACCCTGGGCAGAAATGGAATGTCTCACACCAATTGCAGATACAAAAGACGCATTCAGTGCTGTTTGCATCTGAATAGATGCCCCTGCTCCTGAACCTGCCGCCCCTCCCTCTGTCACCTTTAAGCACCTCTTAACAGCTCATCAGGGCTGAAGGTGTGAGGGTTGCCATCCCGCGGTGCCTCGCCAATGATGGGTATCTGAGCTTTTGTACTGCCCCGAAGTCTGTTACACCCGACCTCAGCAGCATCACAGTCAAGAAGGGAGGTGGGGGCCAGCTGTGCCGGTTGTGCGACCAGTTAAAATTACGGACAAATGGCATCCGTTAAAGAATCCTTCACGGACAACGGACAGACGTCCGAAATTACGGACTGTCCGTGAAGTTTACGGACGGTTGGTCACCCTAGTCTCTCTCCCCGATTGGCACCCACACTCCAAGGGGCAGATTTACAAGCCCCTTGCGCCACTTTTGCGTCACTTTCACCATGTTAAAAGTGACGCAAAGGGCTTGTAAATCTGCCCCTAAGTGTCTTGAATTGACACAGTCCGTCCAGATCGATACACCGTCCACCCTGACTTTTGTCCCTTTTTTTGCAGATTTATATAGCGCAAACTAGACTCAAAGGTATTGCGGTGCTTTAAATTCATTTTTGGTAGTCAGGGGGTATTAGGTGATTTGCCGTGAATCATAGCATGCTTGCTGAGCGGACACCTAGGATCGAACCTGGTTCCCCAGCTCCAAAGGCGGCAGCTCTGGCCGTTAAGTCTCATATTTTCCCCTTGATTACCACAGACATGCTTGATCTCCCATCATGCCAACAAATCTACCTGCTGGTACAGGAAACCTAGATTTCCTCACTGACTGACATAGCAGCCCAGGTCCATCTGAGTTTATAAGTTACTAATTACCAAACCTCAATGGATAGACGTCGGCAGGATGAAATGCGGAGTTGGGGGAAGAGCCTGTGGCAGCAGGTAGCAAATAGATGTCAACAGCCATTGTTCAATTCACAATTTTTCCTCAAATACCATGTTAACGTCGACGTCGATTAACTCGATTTTCTGCAGAACATTTGAATGTGGCTCTGTTTTTTAACAAGCGTGTTCCACCATAATGATTTCTGTGTCTTTTTACCATTGCAGAAGTTATCGCGATAGAAGAACAAGTTACTATTAATATGTGTCTTTCCTTTCGTGTCTTGTTAAACGAGGCCGAATTCTGCAGTGCATTTATTTATATTTTCTTTGTTTATATTTCACTGTGGTTGTTTTTAAATCGGTATCTAAATTAAAAATAAGTAGCATTAAGATGTAAATGCATAATAAGCCTAATTACTCCTGCACTGCACCGGTTAGAGGCGGCAGACCCAGAAGCAGAGGTCGGCCCGGGACCAGGGTTCAATTACCGACGCGGCAGGGTACGGAACCAATGTCAACGGGCTCGATAAATCTCGCCTCGGTGCCTACTCTAACCATGGGTCCCACGCTGCAACTCTGGGCAATAGCTTGCTTAATCTCCACAACGGCCCCCTCGCTGCCGGTGATGCCTGGCTTCACCTTGGGGATACCCAATAGGGACCATCTCACAGGGAAAGCCAGGACGGGTTCCCCTGCAGTACACAGCGCCAAGAAACCCCAGGGTCAACGTGCGCTCTACAAATTTATACTAACATAACATAACATAACATAACATAACATAACATAACATAACATAACATAGCATAACATAACATATCAGGTTTGGCAAACGTAACCGCAGGTGTTACTGATCGCTAATCTCCCGAACCTGGGTGGGGGGAGTGGGGCAGGGGAGGGAATCAGGGAGGGGCTTGAATGAGTGTGCATATTGATTGCACTGTTTGAGTGTACGATCAATGTCTTTAGCCACACTGGCGGGGGGTGAGGCTGCAGATGAGCACACGGCCCCGGGGTACAAGAGGCCCAACCGGTACAGGGCTATAAGCTCAAAGGGTGAGCCTAAAAAATGGGGCTTTAAATGCCATCCTCCCCCTAGCTCCCCAATACTCTATGGGCTCCAGCAAGCCTTCATGTCCAACATTTCTGTGCAGCCGCCCTTGCAGCAATGGCGAACCTGCACAGCGCATGTCTCTGCAGCCGTAGCATCTGTTGAAAGCATGCCCCCTGACCTCCCTCCCAAGCACCAGGGGCTGTACAGCCTTTCAAGTTCCCCAGAAAGGACACAACACCTCTACTGGGACCTAACGCTTTGAATACTATTGAAACACTGACTGACTGACTACCTCTCTTATTGACTGACTGACTCTCACTGATTGACTGACTCACTCACTGACTGACTGACTCTCACTGATTGACTGACTCACTCACTAACTAACTGACTGTCTCACTCTCTCACTAGCTGGCTGCCTGACTCTCTCTCTCACTGACTGACTCTCACTGACTGACTGACTAACTCTCTCCCTCTCACTGACTTACTCTCTCACTCCCTCACTGACTGACTAACTGAATAACTCTTTTACTGACTGACTGACTTACTTTCTCAATATCTCTCTCACTGACTGACTCTCTCACTGACTGACTGACTCTCTCACTGACACTCTGGCTGACGGACTGCTACTCTCAATCTCTCTCTGACTGACTCTCTGACTGACTCACTGATTTACTGACTGACTGACTGAATCTCTCACTGAATGACTGATTTTCACACTGACTGACTCACTCACTCACTCACTCTCTCACTGACTGACTGACTGACTCTCACTCTCTATCACTGACTGACTCTCACTTTCTCACTGACTGACTGACTGTCTCTCTCTCACTGACTGACTGACTTACTCTCTTTCACTGACTGACTCTTACTCTCTCTCTCTCTCTCACTGACTGACTGACTCTCAATCTCTCTCACTGACTGACTGACTCTCTCACTGCTTCACTGGCTGACTGACTGACTCTCACTGACTCTCTAACAGACACACTTACTCTATCACTGGCTGACTCTCTCACTGACTGACTCTCTCACTGACTGACTCTCTAACTCTCTCTCTCACTGACTGACTGACTGACTCTCTGTCTCTCTCTCTCTCACTGACTGACTGACTGACTCTCTGACTGACTGACTGACTCTCTGTCTCTCTCTCTCTCACTGACTGACTGACTGACTCTCTGACTGACTGACTGACTACCTCTCTCACTGACTGACGCTCTCACTCTCTCTCTCTGACTGACTCTCTCACTGACACTCTGGCTGACGGACTGATACTCTCAATCTCTCTCTGACTGACTCTCTGACTGACTCACTGATTTACTGACTGACTGACTGAGTCTCTCACTGACTGACTGATTTTCACACTGACTGACTGACTGACTCACTCACTCTCTCACTGACTGACTGACTGACTCTCACTCTCTCTCACTGACTGACTCTTACTTTCTCACTGACTGACTGACTGTCTCTCTCTCACTGACTGACTGACTGACTCTCTTTCACTGACTGACTCTCACTCTCTCTCTCTCACTGACTGACTGACTCTCAATCTCTCTCACTGACTGACTGACTCTCTCACTGCTTCACTGGCTAACTGACTGACTCTCACTGACTCTCTAACAGACACACTTACTCTCTCACTGGCTGACTCTCTCACTGACTGACTCTCTCACTGACTGACTCTCTAACTCTCTCTCACTGACTGACTGACTCTCTGTCTCTCTCTCACTGACTGAATGACTGACTCTCTGACTGACTGACTGACTACCTCTCTCACTGACTAACGCTCTCACTCTCTCTCTCTGACTGACTGACTGATTGAATCTCTCACTGACTGACTGACTCTTTCACACTGACTGATTGACTGACTCACTTACTCTCTCTCTCACTGACTGACTGACTCACTCTCTCTCACTGACTAACTATCACTCTCTCCCTGACTGACTGACTCTCTCTCACTGACTGACTGACTCACTCACTCTCTCTTTCACTGACTGACTCTCACTGTGTCTTTCTCTCTCTCTCTTTCTCATGGACTGACTGACTGACTCTCTAACTGACTGACTGACTCTGAATCTCTCCCACTGACTGACTGACTCGCTCACTGTTTCACTGACTGACTGACTCTCTAAATGACACACTTACTCTCTCGCTGACTGACTCTCTCACTGACTGACTCTTTAACACTCTCTCTCTAAGTGACTGACTGACTGACTTTCTGTCAGTCTCTCTCTCCCACTGACTGACTGATTCTCTCACTGATTGACTCGCTTACTGACTGACTGACTCATTCAGTGTCTTACTGACTCTCACTCTCTCATTAACTGACTGACTGACTAACTAACTGTCTCTCTCTCACTGACTGACTGACTCTCTCACTGACTGACTGGCTGACTGACTGACTCTCTTACTGACTGACTCTCTCTCTCACTGACTGACTCTCTCACTGACTAACTCTTGACTCTCTCTCTCACTGACTTACTCTCTGACCTTCTTTCTCTCACCGAATGACTCTCTCTCTCACTGACTGACTCTCTCTCACGGACTGACCGACTCTCACAGACTAACTGACATTCTCACTCTCTCACTGACTGACTGACTCTTTCACTTTCTCTCTCACTGACTGCCTCTCTCATTCTCATTAACTGGCTGACTGACTTACACTCTCACTCTCTCACTGACTGACTAACTGACTCTCTGTCATTCTCTCTCACTGACTGACTGACTGACTCTCTGACTGGCTGACTGACTACCTCTCTCACTGACTGACTCTCTCACTCTCTCTCTCACTGACTGACTGACGCTCTCACTGACTGACTTCTTGCTAACTGACTGACTGACTCACTCAGTGACTTGCTGACTCTCACTCTCAAATTAACTGACTGACTGACTAACTGACTGTCTCTCTCTCTCACTGACTGATTGACTCTCTCACTGACTGACTGACTGACTGACTCTCTCACTGACTGACTGACTCTCCCTCTCTCACTGACTGACTCTCTCAATGACTGACTCTCTCACTCTCTCACTGACTGACTCTCTAACCTTCTCTCTCTCACTTCCATCGGAAGCGGTCACTCCCCACGCTCCCTGGTCTTCCTTGTTATCGTTGGGCTTGCTTGCATTGCTTGTTGCAGTAAAGAATTGCTGCCTGCTAAATTGCTGCCTGTTTGGATTTCGTAGCTTGTGCATTGTAATATCGTGGCACTATATTGCTCATTTGCGCATTGTGGTTTTCGTGGCGCTCTATAGCTCATTGCTGCATTGTCGTGGCGCTCACATTGCATTGCAGGAAATAATTGTTGGTGCCTGATTGTGCCGGTGCCACTGCCTGTGGCCCAGCCTGTTTCGGTTTTGCTTTTGCTGCCATCCATTTTGTTGTTGTGCCTCGGAGCCCGTCCTCTCCACCCCGCTCCCGCCTCCCAGCTGCTCCTCCCTCCCACTGACTTCTAAGGCTCGCCCCGTCCTCTTTAGCGCTGTGACCGTCCCGACTCCATCGGAAGCGGTCGCTCCCCACGCTCCCTGGTCTTCCTTGGTATCGTTGGGCTTGCTCGCATTGCTTGTTGCTGTAAAAAATTGCTGCCTGCCTAGATTGCTCCCTGCTTGGATTTCGTAGCTTGTGCATTGTAATATCGTGGCGCTCTATTGCTCATTTGCGCATTGTGGTTTTCGTGGCACTCTATATCTCATTGCTGCATTGTCATGGCGCTCGCATTGCATTGCAGGAAATAATTGTTGGTGCCTGATTGTGGCGGTGCCACTGCCTGTGCCCCAGCCTGTTTCGGTTTTGCTTTTGCTGCCATCCATTTTGTTGTTGTGCCTCGGAGCCCGTCCTCTCCACCCCGCTCCCACCTCCCAGCTGCTCCTCCCTCCCACTGACTGCTAAGGCACGCCCCGTCCTCTTTAGCGCTGTGACCGTCCTGACTCCATGGGAAGCGGTCACTCCCCATGCTCCCATTTCTTCCTTGGTATCATTGGGCTTGCTCGCATTGCTTGTTGCTGTAAAGAATTGCTGCCTGCCTAGATTGCTGCCTGCTTGGATTTCGTAGCTTGTGCATTGTAATATCGTGGCGCTCTATTGCTCATTTGCACATTGTGGTTTTCATGGCGCTCTATAGCTCATTGCTGCATTGTCGTGGCGCTCGCATTGCATTGCAGGAAATAATTGTTGTTGCCTGATTGTGCCGGTGCCACTGCCTGTGCCCCAGCCTGTTTCGGTTTTGCTTTTGCTGCCATCCATTTTGTTGTTGTGCCTCGGAGCCCGTCCTCTCCACCCCGCTCCCGCCTCCAGCTGCTCCTCCCTCGCTCCGCCCCCCTCCACTACCCACTTATGTCAGATGCACTTACGCGCAGCATTCACGTGCAGCAGTCGTGCCCCATGCGTGCCGAAGGTAAGCCCATCTGCGCCCGTCCGTGCCTGGATTGCGCCCAGCGCCAAACCCCCTTGCCCCCGCAAAATCCACTCCACCCGCATAACATACGACGCCGCAACCCTCTCAGCCCTTAACCCCGGCCGACCACGAAACTGCCACCAAGCCGCCCCAGGACACACCCATGGACCCTTCACCTGCCATCCTTCAAGTTCGACTGCATCAAGACCCACACCAAATCCTCCAACTCCAAACAGAGCTCCGACACTAACCACCTGAAGTGCATCCTGCTCAACACCCGCTCGGTCCACAGACACGCCATTGACCTTTGGAACCTTCTCGACACCACATCGCCGGACATCCCCTTTCTCACAGAAACCTGTATGAACGCCTCATCAGCGCCCGACATCGCCATAGCCATCCCGGACGGATACAAGATCATCCAAAAGGACCGCATCAACCAAACAAGAGGAGGCATCGCCATCGTCCACAAGAACACCATCCGCATCTCGACCAGTTCCGACGATAACCTCGCAGTCGCCGAACATCTTCACTTCCAGATCCACACCGACCCCAAGACCACACTCAGAGGTACACTCATCTATAGGCCACCAGGACCCTGCACACAATTCAGCGAAGACATCACTGACTTCATCAGCCCACACGCCCTCCCCTCCGAGGACTACATTCTACTGGGAGACCTCAACTTCCACCTGGAAAAGAACAACGACAGCAACACCACCACCCTTCTGGACAACCTCGCCAATCTCGGACTCAAACAACTTGTTAACACCCACTATGCCAGACACACGCTCGACCCAATCTTCACCTCCAGCAAGGACATCTCCTTCAATCACACCACAGCTCTTCATTGGACAGACCACAGCTGCGTTCACTTCAACTACAAAAAGACTACGACCCACAACCACCCACAACCAATTCCCCGCAGAAACTGGAACAAAATTACCACCGACCAACTCTTCACAACGCTTAACCAAAACCAAACCCAAGAAGTTCTGTCGCACCCTCGAGAAAACATGGAGAAAAAACCCAACCACCGACAAACTGGCCACCTTCAAGAACGCCACCCGCAAACACCACCAACTGATCCAATCCACCAAGAAATCAGCATTCAAGGATCGACTTGACAACAACGCCCACAACAGCAAGGAACTATTCAACATCGTCAAAGAATTTACCAACCCCACCGCCGGCACCAACAACATCACTCCCTCCCAAGACCTCTGCGACTCCCTAGCCTCATTCTTCCACAACAAAATTCGCTGACATACATAACAGCTTTGAAAACCAGTCCGGAGACCAGTCCACCCCACCCACCTCCGAACTAAAACCCCATTCCAACAACCTTGGCGCCTGGAACCCAATCACCACTGAAGACACCATCCGCCTGATGAACTCTATCCACTCAGGATCGCCAACCGACCCATGTCCCCACCACATTTTCAACAAAGCAGACTCCATTATCGCACCCCATCTCCGAGATGTCGTCAACTGCTCCCTCAACTCCGCTACCTTCCCGGAAAGCTAGAAACATGCCGAACTCAGTGCCCTCCTGAAGAAACCTACAGCAGACCCCACTGAACTTAAGAACTACCGCCCCATCTCGCTCCTCCATTCCCTGCCAAAGTCATTGAGAATGCCGTCAACAGTCAGCTCGCTGCCTTCCTCGAATCCAACAAATCCCTCGACCCTTCACAGTCCGGCTTCCGAGCCAAACACAGCACCGAGACCGCCCTCATCGCAGCAACAGACGACATTCGAACACTACTGGACAACAGAGAAACAGCTGCCCTCATCCTACTTGACCTCTCCGCAGCCTTCGGCACAGTCTGTCATAGCACCCTTATACAACGCCTCAGCAACGTCGGAATACAAGGAAAAGCATTGGACTGGATCATCTCGTTCCTCGCCGGAAGAATCAAGAGAGTCTGCCTCCCCCCTTTTAGATCAGAGGCCACCGAAGTCATCTGCGGCGTACCACAAGGATCATCACTCAGTCCCACCCTCTTCAACGTATACATGAGTCCCCTCGCATCCATCGCACGCCAACACAACCTCAACATCATCTCCTACGCAGACGACACCCAACTGATCCTCTCCCTCACCAAAGATCCAAACACCGCCAAAACCAACCTACACGAAGGGATGAAAGAAGTAGCCGAGTGGATGAAGAACAGCCGTTTAAAATTGAACTCGGACAACACGGAAGTCCTCCTCTTAGGTTCATCCCCCTCCGCCTGGGACGACTCATGGTGGCCACCGGCCCTGGGAAACGCACCCACACCTACGGACCACGCACGTAACCTGGGCTTCATCCTTGACTCCTCCCTCTCGATGACCAGACAAGTCAACGCCGACTCATCATCATGCTTCAACATCTTACGCATGCTCAAAAAAATCTTCAGTTGGATCCCCACCGAAACAAGAAAGACTGTCACCCACGCACTGGTCACAAGCCGACTGGACTACGGAAACACCCTATACGCCGGAACCACAGCCAAACTACAGAAAAAACTCCAACGCATCCAAAACGCCTCAGCCAGACTCATACTAGACATCCCCGCCAAGCTCACATTTCCAATCACCTGAAAGACCTCCACTGGCTCCCCGTCAACAAGAGAATAACGTTCCGTCTCCTCACCCATGCACACAAAGCCCTCCATGACCTAGGACCCGAATGCCTCAGCACGGGCCTGTCCTTTTACACCCCCACCCGTCAACTACGATCATCCAATCATGCCCTCGCCGCAATCCCACGCATCCATAGATCCACCCTGAGGTGAAGATCCTTCTCCTACTTAGCAGCCAAAACCTGGAATTCTCTCCCTACCCACTTCCGCCTTACACAGAACCATCTCTCCTTCAGAAAACAACTAAAAACTTGGATATTCGATAAGTAAAGTACCCCCCTCCCTCAAGCGCCTTGAGACCCTCTGGGTGAGTAGTGCGCTATACAAATGTTAAACTTGACTTGACTGACTGATTCTCTCAGTCTCTCTCACTGACTGATTCTCTCTCACTAACTGACTGACTCTCTCATTGACTGACTGACATTCTCACTCTCTCTCACTGGCTGACTGACTCTTTCACACTCTCTCTCACTGACTGACTCTCTCACTCTCACTAACTGACTGACTGACTGACTCTCTCACTCTCTCTCTCACTGACTGACTGACTCACTGACTTTTATATAAGTACTATTTCCGAACCTTCACCCTCCTTTTATTTATGTCCCCATAACTAAAAAAAAAACATAACAAGCAACAATTGGGACAGGCAGATAGAAGTTGCCAGCATTGAAAGCATTGCATTGTACCTCACCGACTGGTTTATTGACCCTCGTGAATTTGTGAGGTACCCAGGTTGAATGTTTGAATGCAAGTGTTTTGATTGTGATATGTTTGATGAGTAATGAGTGATGGTATGGATGAGGTTTTATTCCACTAGTCGTGTCCGTATTTTCATTGTTGTTTGCTAATATTGTTTGAACTGTTACATTAAGTCTAATACGTGTACAATCAAAATATTTTCTAATAAATAGCTATTGAATAGCATTTCAAAGTATTGAACTGTGGTTAAAAATTGAGTATCAGTACTGGCAATTCTCTTCTGTTGTTTATTAATTCACTTATAACATGTTCAGGATCCTCCCTAAATGGGAAACTGCAAAGCAAGATAATAAAGATGTCAACAGAACATATATGTAAGCCTTGTCATCCTGTCTACGTATCTCGTGCAGTGGAAAATGTACCCCTGATTCCTTTCTTTGGACTTGAGTGGGTTTAAGGGGTTTATACTTAGTAGCGTGATGGATGTAGTCATCCTCTCTGCTCAGTGTGCACATTCCTGGAATTCATTATTATATTCACTAATCATTTCTGGTAACTGTCGTAATTGATCATAGCCATCTGCATTATTACACTTCATATTTACTCGCTGCTTTACCACATTCTTAACTTAACATAACATTTTTCTCTTGCTCGCTTCTTGTGCTGACTCCAACTGTTTAACTGACAGTGAGACTGTGTTGGGAATTGGGCTATTAGCTGAGGGGAAAGGGAATCCTTCTCAAGAAGAAACCGCACTCTTTGTCAGGGAGAAACACAGGCAAACCCCAAATAACTTGTGTTTAACCCCCTGGTAGCTTGGCACATAGCAGTCAGGCTTAAATTAGAGGCAATGTGTAAAGTCTTTATTCAGCACTTCAAACAGTAATAAAGAGAAAACAAAATGCTTAAAAAATCCCACACCAATTTAGAAAAATAGATTAAAATGTGTAAAGGATTTGAGACCAAAACAACAAAAATCCAATGAGTAGAACCAGGGTCATGCAATTTTAAGGTTTTAAGTAAAAATAGTGTCAAGAAGCACAAAGTGGCAACTGTGGTTCTCTGGTTGCGCCAAACCGGGACAAAGTCACAAGTTCGGGATGACCGTGATAAAACATGGGCCAGATAAAGATTCCAAGTAAGGCCCACTGAACAAAGCACTTCAAATTCTGGCTGCAGAGCATTGCAAGATCCTGCATCAAGGTTGCATTCTGCAGCGGAGGCTCTGAGGAAGCTGTGTGGCTGAGATGTAGAGTCTTGCACTGTCATTGAGGATGCCATTGACGAGAGACTTGCATGCAAAGTCCTCCATCGAGGATGCTTATGGCATGTCCAAAGAAACTGCGTGATGCGATGCAAAGACCTGCGTCGTCGGCAGGATGCCGTCAACTAGGGGCTTGCAATGGGAAGGCTAGCATTGAAGATGTGTTCCGCAGCAGCAGCTCTTATGAGACTGCGATGCACAGTCTGCCATTGAGAATACATCATGCTGCAGTGGTTCTGAAGTAGAGCTGTGAGGAGATGTGTTGCACTGCATGCAGAGTGACTCCTAGGGCTAGCGCTAACTGGCCGCCTGGTCTGAGCTACAGGGACATAACTAGCACCAGAGACCTGTTCTGCATTTGCCCAGCTGCCTAGACTCAAGTAGACCAGCTGTGCCCTGCTGCTGACTTCTGCTGGAGTTATTCCTGATCCCCAAGAGGTCCCCCCCAGGTGCTGGACCCTTGGCTGGCATCAGAGTGTACTTCTCCGGGCCCAACTGTTTGTTCTCTTTGAACTGAAGCAGCTTGCAAACAACTCACACAGTGCAATGCAGGACCTCAAATTGCAGCACCTCTCAACCCCTGATTGGCAGCCTCATCATAACCAAAGCAGCATAGCTGATCTTTACGCAGAACCCCTCATCACAGCATCTCACAGTTCCTGATTGGCAGCCTCATTAAAACCAACGCAGAGCGATGCAACTTGACGCAGCACTTTACTGCACCTGATCAGCGGCCTGTTGGAACTGAACAGTCCAAGTATAACAAGGTATATTGCCCAGCCAGCCAAACTCTGTCTCATACCCAGTCCCTGCTCAACGGCGGGCAACTTGAACTTGTGACTTTGTCCCAGTCTGGTGTGACCAGATAACACCACTTCCAGCTTTATGGTTTTTTGGGGGTCTACTTTTACCTAAGGCTTTTAAATTACATATATCCAGTTCTACTGATTAGACTTTTGTCGTTCTAGTATCATTATATTTATTTAAATGTACTCTATTCTTCTAGATTGGTGTGGGATTTTTCTTGAATTGTGTTTTCACTTTGTTACTGATTGAGGGTGGCTTAAATACTTTACACATTGGCTCTAAGATAAGCCTAACTGATATTGTGCCAAGCTGCTAGAGGGTTAAGCACAGGTTAATTTAGAGTTGTTTGTTGTTCACCCTGACTAGGATTGTGGTTGTTGCTTGGGAAGGTTATTCAGCCCCCTCAACTAAAAACCCTGGGACATATTTATCAAGGGGTTGCGTCGGTTTGGATGTGGTGCAAAAATGATGCAACCCTAAAGATGTGATTTATCAAGTCAAGCAAGACCTCCTTGCGTGCCCCTGACTTGCTTGATAACTTCAGAGTAGCGCAATACAGCACAAATCACTGTGTTGTGGTACTCTGCCACAGGGAGGCCTGCCATGGGTGGTGTGTGGATGTTTCCACGCAAAACCCATGGATTCTTAATAATTCTCAGATTTTCCATAAGAGGTAGACCTGGGAATGCGCCAAAACTCCCCAGGGGAGGCGTAATGAGGAGAAACATGTATAGAAAGGAGAAAATGTCTCAGGGTATTGTTTTTGAGCGGGAAGGTGCCCCTTCCGTCACAAAACAATCCTGCTAACAATGCAGGCACGCCTCCACCATGGTACCAGAGGGACTGCATTGGTGCTAGGCAGCACATTATTTGCCAGCATTGGGAAAAGGCAGGAATGTACTGTACAATGTTAAGTAAAGTGGATTCCTGCACTTTCTCTATCATACAGTGCAGCTAAGCAAGGTGACTTTCTGTGCTGCATGATATAATAATCGAATGGCCCCCAATTCCTCACAACAAGTTTGTCTATATGTTTTTCAATAGTAGCAGAGGCAAGCTGCTGTGCCGGGAAGACAGGCATAGATGGGATGGAAGCCCAGGCACCAGGCTCTGCTCCCTGTCTCTGTGTGATTGAACTGTTGTGCACTTGTGAACTGCTACATGTTTCTAATGTGAAGGAAAACAGAGGCGTTGCGGGGGTGTTATACTGTGCAGTCTGTCTGTCATTGTGATCCAAACGATAAGGTGGTAGGCTACCTCTCATTTTATATTCAGTTACAACACTATTTATAAAGTGCATTACAATGTACTCATCTTCATCACTTTGTCACTGTCAGATTCTGTGCCATTACTGCACACATTCTTTGTTATTACAGGATATAAGCCTACCCTATTTACATGAGTGTCTTTTGCATATTGCTGAGCTGTATCTAGCTTTTGTCTCTATTTGAGCCAACAGCATTCCAGAATCCTTTCCCTTAATGTGTGTGTTATCTTTGTGCCAATGTAAATAAGTATTCGTCTGAACTTATGTAGCCGTATTAACTTCATTCAACAAAACTGACTTTAACACCTTGGGTGCTTGAGAGATTCCCCTCCTGTGCTGCATTCTCTGAAATCCCATTGTTCATGCCGAGCTCAGCTCGTCATGAGCACAGCTCAACCGTGCCTCATGACGAGCTGAGCTCGTCATGAGCAGCGAAGGGGTGAAATATATTCTAAATTAACTGTATTGACGGTATCTAGTTCAGTACATTTTTAATGTCCCCTATTCTTTGTGCACAACCATCAATTCGTCAACCCTCCTTTTGAGGCAGAGCCTGCAGACCTCCATGTGGAATGGGCAGGGCTGCCATGTTCGGATTATTAAATTTCTTTTGATTCTTTAGCACACATTTGTATCACACACCTCCCTCTGTGTTCACTACCATGGAATAAAGAAAATTCTGGAGCCACCAAACCCCCATTTGTCAACCTTCCGCGTCATGGCAGTTGCATACCCTCTTCTCAGTAAGTAATCATTGATAGACCTGTACTGCTCAAACAGGTATTGCAAAAAACACAGTTGATGGAAAGAATGCAGAACAATGTCTTACATTCAGCCCAGTACAAAGATCTGGGCCTAAATCCATCGTTTTTTTGCACTCCACACCACCCTAGGTCAGACACTGGCTATATGCAAATCAGCCTTGACCATGAGCCTCATGGGAACAGTCCAGCCCGAACTACCAAGGCATGTCTTTCCTAGACCGGAATCAAGCATCCAAGGACCGGTTTCTGGCTATCAGCCTTATTCAGCCTGGATAGCTTGACTCCAGTGATGTGGAGAGCCTGAGACTCACGTCTGAGCATACCCAGCCCACTCGGGGTGAAAATTGCAAAAAACACAGTTGATGGACAGAATGCAGAACAATGTCTTACATTCACCCCAGTACAAAGATCTGGGCCTAAATCCATCGTTTTTTTGCACTCCACACCACCCTAGGCCAGACACTGGCTATATGCAAATCAGCCTTGACCCTGTGCCTCATGGGAACAGTCCAGCCCGAACTACCAAGCCATGTCTTTCCTAGACCGGAATCAAGCATCCAAGGACCGGTTTCTCGCTATCAGCCTTCTTCAGCCTGAATAGCTTGACTCCAGTGATGTGGAGAGCCTGGGACTGACGTCTGAGCATACCCAGCCCACTCTGGGTGAAAATTGCAAAAAACACAGTTGATGAACAGAATTCAGAACAATGTCTTACATTCACCCCAGTACAAAGATCTGGGCCTAAATCCATCGTTTGTTTGCACTCCACACCACCCTAGGTCAGACAATGGCTATCTGCAAATCAGCCTTGACCCTGTCGCCTCATGGGAACAGTCCAGCCCGAACTACCAAGCCATGTCTTTCCTAGACCGGAATCAAGCATCCAAGGACCGGTTTCTGGCTATCAGCCTTCTTCTTCAGCCTGGATAGCTTGACTCCAGTGATGTGGAGAGCCTGGTACTCACGTCTGAGCATACCCAGCCCACTCGGGGTGAAAATTGCAAAAAACACAGTTGATGGACAGGATGCAGAACAATGTCTTACATTCACACCAGTACAAAGATCTGGGCCTAAATCCATCGTTTTTTTGCACTCCACACCACCCTAGGTCAGACACTGGCTATATGCAAATCAGCCTTGACCCTGTGCCTCATGGGAACAGTCCAGCCCGAACTACCAAGCCATGACTTTCCGAGACCGGAATCAAGCATCCAAGGACCGGTTTCTGGCTATCAGCCTTATTCAGCCTGGATAGCTTGACTCCAGTGATGTGGAGAGCCTGAGACTCACGTCTGAGCATACCCAGCCCACTCGGGGTGAAAATTGCAAAAAACACAGTTGATGGACAGAATGCAGAACAATGTCTTACATTCAGACCAGTACAAAGATCTGGGCCTAAATCCATCGTTTTTTTTGCACTCCACACCACCCTAGGTCAGACACTGGCTATATGCAAATCAGCCTTGACCCTGTGCCTCATGGGAACAGTCCAGCCCGAACTGCCAAGCCATGTCTTTCCTGAATCAAGCATCCAAGGACCGGTTTCTGGCTATCAGCCTTTTCAGCCTGGATAGCTTGACTCCAGTGATGTGGAGAGCCTGGGACTCACGTCTGAGCATACCCAGCCCACTCGTGGTGAAAATTGCAAAAAACACAGTTGATGGACAGGATGCAGAACAATGTCTTACATTCACCCCAGTACAAAGATCTGGGCCTAAATCCATCGTTTTCTTGCACTCCACACCACCCTAGGTCAGACACTGGCTATATGCAAATCAGCCTTGACCCTGTGCCTCATGGGAACAGTCCAGCCCGAACTACCAAGCCATGTCTTTCCTAGACCGGAATCAAGCATCCAAGGACCGGTTTCTGGCTATCAGCCTTCCTCAGCCTGGATAACTTGACTCCAGTGATGTGCAGAGCCTGGGACTCACTTCTGAGCATACCCAGCCCACTCGGGATGAAAATTGCAAAAAACACAGTTGATGGACAGAATGCAGAACATTGTCTTACATTCACCCCAGTACAAAGATCTGGGCCTAAATCCATTGTTTTTTTGCACTCCACACCACCCTAGGTCAGACACTGGCTATATGCAAATCCGCCTTGACCCTGTGCCTCATGGGAACAGTCCAGCCCGAAATACCAAGCCTTGTATTTCCTAGACCGGAATCAAGCATCCAAGGACCGGTTTCTGGCTATCAACCTTCTTCAGCCTGGATAGCTTGACTCCAGTGATGTGGAGAGCCTGGGACTCACGTCTGAGCATACCCAGCCCACTCGGGGTGAAAATTGCAAAAAACACAGATGATGGACAGAATGCAGAATTTCGGCCTTTGCGAATGCGAATTTGATAAATGGTATGTATAAACCAAAATCGGTGTAAAACAAGGAATCGCAAAATTTGTGATTCCTTATTTTGCAATTGCATTTAAGGAACCGCAAATGTTGCGATTCCTTAAATGCAATGTATGATGCTAAAAAAATTGCAAAATGTCCTTAAGGAATCGCAAATTACCACCAACTTCTAGTTGGTGTTAAGTTGCGAATTCCATGAAAAATTCACATTTTTGCATTTTTCAAAGTGCCATGTGACGCACATACATGCCCTAGGGGCATGTATGTGCGCCACATGTGCACCCATGCATATTTTCAGGGGTGCAACAGGGTGTCCTTTGGACACCCCTGCACCCTTTAAATTATCCTCAATTTGCGATTAGCAAATTGCGAATCGCAAATTGAGAATGACTTCCCATCCATTCCTATGGGCCTCCTGGCCCAAAGAAATGAATGGGAAAGTATTCCTTAATTGTGATTTGCAATTTGCTAATCGCAATTAGGGATTTGATGAAATCGCAAAAAAAGGGATTTTGTACATACATACCTATTTGCGATTCTCAAATAGCGATTTCTTAAAAATCGCTATTTGAGAATCGCAAAACTGGATGATGATACATATGGCCCTAAATCTCTGGGGCTCCACCCGCAGTAGAACAGGCTGTGAACTCACCTGTATCCATCCACCCATCGGACACAGAAGGGACTTTTCCCTATTGACTGTGAAGTCAGAGTATCTACTGAAAATCCAGAAGATATTCCTTAGGCGAGTGAAGGATTACTCCGTGTTTGCTAGGTACAATAAGAAGTCTTCAGCATGTAAAGGAAAAAGCTTCTCCCAGTCTGTGCCACCTGGCCAGCCCCATACCTGGGCATCTATGTACACTCACTCTGCCAACGACTCTATCACCAGCGCTAACAACATTGGCAAGATTAATGACAACAGACATCCTAATCTGAAAGCCTCTGGATGCACAGCCATTAAGTTTCATTCAAGCTCTGGGTCTTTCGTACAGCAGTTTGACCCATCTGAAATACTTATGATCAAACCCCATTTTAGCTAGGATTCCCAACAGGTAAGGTCACTCCACCAAGTCAAATGCTTTGCTTGCATCTATTGAGACTATCACCCTGGGCTCGTCCAACCCCTCCACTTCTGCAATATTATTATGTAGCTGTCGCAGGGTCAGTTTAGTCGAGCGACCCTGCATGTTAGACTTGGCATCTTTGGCGTGATTTTCCCTGGCTTTTTGCCTCTAGCTCCTGTATTTTGATGCTGAGCTGGATTTAGTTTTTGCTGGCTTAGATGCTTTGGGCACTTTGCCACTGCTGATCAGTGTCAACGTGCAAGTTCTCCCTGTATAAGTTACAATTGGTTCTCCGTGATTGGCATATATGATTTACTGGTAAGCCCATAGTAAACTGCACTGAAGTGTGCGAGGGCCTGTAAATCAAATGCTACTAGTGGGCCTCCAGCACTGATTGTTCCACCCCCATCAGTAGCACTGAAAAGGTAACTCAGACCAGCCACTGCAGTATCTGTGTGCAGTTGTTAACTGCTATGTCGACTTGGCAAGTGCACCCACTTTCCAGGCCATACATCTTCCATTTCTTGCATGTAAGGCACTCCCATGGTAGGCCCAAGGTACCCCCCTGGGCAGTGTACAGTGTATGTGAAATGTAGGACATGTACTGGTGTGTGTGACATGTCCTAGTGAAACACTGCCAGTTCAGTTTTTCACTACTGAAAGACTATCTTGCCCCATGGGATAACATGGGAGTAATCAGATCTTATACATATAACTTCCTATTGGAAAAAGATAGAAAAATAAAGTTTAGACTCTCTCAACTCAGAATTTAGTAACACATCTTTTTAGTAAAGATGTTTCTTAAATTGTGTGTTTGGAAATGCCACTTTTAGAAATGAGAAATATTCTTATTTAACCAATATGTGTGCCTCTGCTTATTTGTGTATTGACTGACTGGTTTTGGAGTGACAGGGGCTAGGAATGCAAAAACCACAGTTGATGGACAGAATGCAGAACAATGTCATACATTCACCCCAGTACAGTGATCTGGGCCTAAATCCATCGTTTTTGTTTGCACTCCACACCACCCCAGTTCAGACATGGCCACATGCAAATCAGTCTGACACTGTGTCTCATGGGGCTAGGGATGTGCATTCACTGTAGACAGCCATTGGGGGGTTGAGGTGTGTCTGGACCTTCCTGGATGACTCAGAGCTGAGCTGAATAGACATTGGCTGACTTTAGAATAGTGAGAGGAGATTGCTTTGGGCCTGTGTCCCTTGCACAATGCTATCTCCATCCCCTGTGCTCAAACTGCACTAGTGAGGACAGAACTGGGTTGGACTGGGCTCAGAGACCCTCGTACAAAGACAAAAAAGACATTTTTAGGGTATAAGTATTAGACCTAAAACCCCTGAACTTTACACTACTTCTGGAATCAAGAGGAACCATTGCCAAGGAGAAGAGTTGGAGAAACTGAGGAGAAGTACTGCCCCTTTACTGTGTGTCTGGGGTTGGCCTGCAGTAGTTGTTTCTGCCAAGGAAAGGAGAAGGACTTTGATGTGTGCTGTGTCACCTACTTGAAGAAGATCTCCAAGGGCTTGGGTAGAACTTGCCTCCTGTTTTGAAGTCACAGGGACACAAAGACTTCACCAACAGCTCCCCTAAATTTCCTTGCTGGAAGTTCTAACCTGCCAGGAGGTACATGTGACTGTCTTGGGCCTCTAGAGGTTTTTTCTGCTGTTGGGAGCTGGAAAAGCACATCAAATTCAAGAAAATCGATACATTACTCTTATTGTGGCAGTTTTCCTGACGCAGCAACGCTGTGCGAGAAGAATCTCCATGCAGCGCAGAGCCATTGCAGACACCAGACACAGAGCCTGTCGCTGCTGCAAGATCCGACGCATCGAGGTATCTCAGTTGAAGAAACCAATTCAGCGCCGCCCGCATTCCGTATTTTCATGATTCGTACCTGTGCGGCAAGTTTTCACTACGCATCACCCACGGACCAGAACAGTCTCGGAATCGACGCATCACTTCCTCCTACAGACCAGATTAGAAGCATCACTTCTCCTGCGTACAGCAGAATGGTCGCATCGCCTCCCCACGTTCTCAGGAACTGAGGCATCACTTTGTTTTTTGAAGCTTCCCATCTCTGAAGCTGTTTGGCCTTGTGAATTTTGTCGCAACTACAGGTACTTTGAGAGAAAACATGCATCCATAGTTTTCTATGGACTAAGTTGTTTGAAAACTTTTTAAAGTCATATTCTTAATACTTGTATGTTAGATTTTGTCGTTTTGGTCTTGTGGAGTTTAGATAAATCTACTAAGCTGGAGTGGTGTCCATTTGTGGTGTTATCACTGTATTGCTGTGTGTTTTGTGTACAAATACTTTACACATTGCCTTTGGGATAGGCCTGTCTGATCGTGCCAAGCTTCCCAAGGGGGTGAGCAGAGGTTATCTTAAGTGTGTATCCCCCTGACTAGAAGCAAGGGCCCCTATTTGGAAAAAGGTATCTACCTCTGCCAACTAGAGATCCCCGTTTCTAACATGTGTGGTCAGCGGTGGGGATTTACGCGCGTATTTGTACTTGACCCACAGTGATTGGTGTACATCACTAGTTTAGTGCAGACCACTACACAACCACTTACTGTGTTTTATTTTTGGTTCTATTTTTGATCTGACCATTGAGCTATGCACGCATCATGTCTCTGAATGGTAAATCAGCAAATGAGGCTGCAGAATTGTAGTTTGACATTAAAATGTTAAATGTTAAGTAATTACAAAGTAGAGCAACTCAAGCAATTCTGCAAGCGTTTTGAAAGAGGAGCTGCAAAAAGCCTTAGGGGCCTGATGGGAGGCCAGACAAGCTGAGGAGACAGGGGATGCAGATGTGGATAGCGGTGTGCCAGAAAATGGTTTCAGATTCCAGGATTTGCCTGTTGGGAGACCAACTTCTGCGGCTGGCAGCAGTCATTCTTCTAGGAATCCCTCTCCAAAGAAATTGGAGGACAGGCAAAGGGCCAGAGATCATAAAGTGGAGGTTATGAAGTTCTATATGAAGCAATGGCAAATAGAGAATAAAAAAGCTGCCATAGAGAAGGAAAAGATGGCAGAGGACAGAAGAAAACACTCGTGCCTTAGAGGAAAAGAAATTGCTTTTGGCACATGAGTTGAGCATGTGATAACTGGACATTAAAGCCAAACAGGTGGAATCCAGTACAAATGGTGGCAGTGTATAGCCAGTGCAAGGGGGTTTGATTTACATTCCCAAGGACCTAGTACAGAATTTTCAAAAGGGGGGATATTTATGTATGGTTTGCCTCTTATGAGGCAGCACTGCGTATGAATGAGGTCCGAGAGAAACATTGTGGGGGGTGGGGGAGGCTTGCCAGTGGAAAACTTTGAGGCTCCTGGGAGGAATGCTCTGAGGAGGAGGCGGATGCTCTGACCCATCACAATATGAAGGAGGCTTTATGCCTCAGGTATTGGCAGCCACTTGAGCAGTACAGGGAAAAATTTAGGTCCTTCAAGAAACATGAGTCCAATAGTGTGTTAACATGTGTTGCAGAGAACAGGATAGTTGGATAAAGGGCGGCAAGGTAATTGATTTCCATGAAATTGTACAACTTGATTGGTTGGGAGTACTCTGTGTATTCTAGAGCTGCGCCAGAATCTGACGGATAGTACGCTGACTGACCCTAAGAAGCTTGCTCAGGAGGCGGACCACTGGACGATTACCAGGGTCCATAAGGGGTATGTGGGAAACCCAGCCAAAGGTTGGGAGGGTCCCCAGGAGAAGAGTGGGGGGGACATGGGAAACCAAAAGGAGTTCTCTAAAGTTCTTCAAAATAGTTCCCAGGGTAAAGATTCCCAGCCCCCCAGTTCTAAGAAGCCAGGGTCCCCTAAGGGTAGGCCAGACGATCGGGGTGTAGTGAAGGCAGGGCCTTGCGTGCACCCATTACTATGTTAGCTTAGGCTTAGTAGACGTTTGAACGCCATTTTGCAATTTTTGCACACAGCACTGCATCTATCTATTATTGTAAGTTAGGCTGCTTGAATTCTTCACATGAGAAAGGCTTGTTTTCAACATCCCTAGACTTACATCGCAACCTCATCTGTACAGTGTGTGCAGAAGCCTCCAAGGTTACCATAACAATGTAAACTATTATTCGGGCTGATCGGCCCACGCTCTAGACACAACAGTCACACAACTGAAATTCTAGCACCTTTAATATTGCACTGCATGCATGATTAGTGCACTTGGAGAAAATCCATTTCCAGAGAGAGAGAGAGCTTTTGCAGATCCTGATGTGATTCACCTCTACTGATCTTTGAGGTATGGGGTTCCCCATTCAAGCCTAAGAGACCTTCTATTATTATAATCCCTAGGTCCTAGCTGGGGAGGGTGGTACACAAGGTGTGGGACTTGGCCCTGCTTGCAGGGTCATCCCGAAACTTTTTGCCTTTCCCCTAGCCATTTTGCTGTGATGGAATTGGTGGGTTCAGGATGTTGGAAACTTTGTCGCTGGTTATCAGTGCAAAGTGTGTGCTTTCTGCAACATAGGTATATTAGGAACCCCCCCACCCCTTTAGGGGACATCTCCCACATGGCAGGAAATGTATATGCCATGTGTGGTGTGAGAGGAAAATAATAAATGCTGTGTAATGGTGTATGCAACTTTATTTCCACCATTGCAGAAATGTCACTTTTAAAAAGGACGCCATTTCGCTCTGCTTGTGCCGCCTGCCTGAGGTGGGTTGGCGGTCTAGTGTTTGAAGTGACAAGGTGCTCTACACTTCCTCCAGTGACAGTGAGGCTGGAACTGCCAGGGACCTTCTAGAAGCCTCCAGCTCCTTCTGGTAGGTGGGAGGAGAGCTGTATATGTAGAGCAGTAGAGATGCCATGTTCTCAGACGGAGGGTGGACTGGAATGAGAGGGGACACTGCCGGAGGTACCTCCAAATGGGCCTATGTGTTGGCCCCTGAGCCCATATGTACCCCTCTGCTGTCCACAGGGCCAGTGAGAGCCTTTACTGTAGTGAAGACTGCTGTGTCAGGAGGAGTGCCACTTTATGGGAGATGACTGCTTCTAGGAGCTGCTGTCCTGGCAGTCTTCTAAGTGCCCACTGTCTTCTGGTCTTGCCCAGCCTAGCCTGCCTGCTCTGCTGCCCTAGAGCCTCGTGAGTGCTATACTTTGACTGCCTGCACTCCAAGGAGGTGAGGAGCGTGGGTGCTACTCCCACGGGTGGGACCCCGGGAACTGTGAGTCACCTAGCGTCTGGTGAGCGTCATATTTGAAGTGACTGTTCTGCTCTGCCTGCACTCTAGCGCCTGGTGGGCACTGTTTTCCTGATTACCAGACGACGTACACTATCTTCTGTCCCTGAAGCTTCTAGTAGGACCTAGTGCTTCGCAAGCGCTATATTCAAGGTGCCAGGGAAAGAGAAGCTGACGCCTGCAGCGCTGTGCTGTCAAAGCGCTATATTTCAATTCCCCTGCGTGTGGGCTGCATTAGGGTGCTGCCAGAGTACCATATTTGTATTGACTGTGCTCTGCTTGTTGCCAAGGCGCCACAAATGTGCCCAGGAGAAGAGGAGCGGACGTCTGCAGCGCTGGGATTATAAAGCGCTACGAGGGGATCCCAGCATGTGGGATGCCCCCCTGCCTGCTTGGTTGAGATTGGGCAGCTGCAACATATTGAGGGGCATTGTACTCCTCAGGAAAAGAGAGAGAGGAGTGAGAGACACTCCTGCCATGCCCCAGTGCTTTGCGCACTTTGCTTTTGCTGTTTTTGTAGCCACCCCTGACTTTGCGGGACATAGGGCATTTGAGCCCCGGGGAGAGGCCAGTTTCAGAGTGTTGTGCCCCCGATTGGGACAAACTGTGTTTATGCTGGTGAGGTCTATTGCCCCATATGATTTATTGCATAATATTGTTGCATAATGCATTTGTACCTAATGTTTTTCCCTCCGGTTTGCAGTGCTGATTTTAGTCCTATTGTGTTCCTGCGAAAGAGGTGTCACATGATAATATGTTATACCCTAGGATTGGTGCAGAATATAATTGGCAGGCCTACAGTGGCCTGTATGCTACAGATGATGCCTCCATGTCCCCACGTGTAGGCCTAACGCTAACCTGATCTCTGCGGGAAGTATTTCCACTAATAATAATGTTTTCTCCCTAAGGCCTACATTGTTGGAGATCTGTATATAGTCTATACCTACTACAAACGTGTTTGTGCCCTACCCTAAAAGGAGTAGGCTTCATGCTATGCAAGATGTGAGCTATGCTCAGGAGGATGCCTAATGTATTGTTCATGTTGCAGGCGTACTTTGAGCTGTGCAAATGTGCAAATGTGATGTCGCCTTTCAAGTTAAGGTTATTTTCACTGCTGAGGTTCATGACTAATGTTATGCCTCCATGCCAAAATGTTCCCAGGCTCATGCTTTGATGTTGATTTGATGGTGCAGGGATGTTTTCCTTCTAAGCCTCATGTGTAGGACCCATACTCATGGTGTGCATTTATGCCTAGGGAGGAGCCTCTGTCATGTAGATAGGCTTTGCCTTCACACAAGAATAATATGTTTGCCTATAATATCAGCCTTGCTTGGTAAACTATGTCTGAACAGTGAGTGCCGAGGCCTTCAAGGGTATTTCAACACAGCGCTTGTTGTTCAGTTTGATCAGCGCACGGTCTAGACATAATACATAAGCAGCTGTGGCCAACTCTGGTTTTTGGGTGCATTTAATAATGCACTGCGCAGAGCAAGAACACACTTGATGAATATTCGCATGCAGAGAGTTGGTGCAAAAGATGATTTGATCCCTTTCTACTAAGACCAGAGATATGGGCCCACCTTTCTCAACCCAAAGAGACCTTCTGTAGATATAATATAATATACTAGCAAGGGAGGTAAACTGAGGTCCTATTTAGACCTTTTCCCTTTAGCATTTTAACATGCTTTCACCGTTTATATTTTATGGAATAGTAACTATGCAGCTAACCCTGTTCTTATAATATGTTTGCTTGGCTAAGATACTGCGCCGGAGAACACAGCATTAGAAATAAATATTTCAAACTTGCACGTGTCCTCATTTACTCCTCGTTCTGGACTGGTATGTTAGTATAACGAAAGCGTGTTCATGTGTTGCACGTTACCCGAGGTGTTCTAAGTCCATGTTCTGGGTTGTCTAATCATTGTGGGTGTGTAAGAACCAATGAGACACTGATTGCTAATTTGTTAGAGGATTTTGGATACTAAGGTGAGTTTTGGCACACCCTAATTCAGTGAGGTTCCAGGTCTCTATGCACAGATCTGTGTAGGAGCAGTATCCCTGCGACACCTATGCTAAGGCTGTCCCTTCAATGTTAATATGATGCATGCCTAATGACCTTGCAGTGTTGCGACTATGTTCCCATGTTAAATCCTACATGGCTGGTGTGATGTCATTTTATTGCGTATCCTCCTTATCTCAGTGTGAGTTTGTGCTGCACTTCTGCTTTACATATTGCCTTCGGGTGGCTACCTGCCTCGGGCCATCCTACTGTGGCGGAATTGGTGACCCCAATTCTAACATAAGGCACTATAGGTCCTGTTTCCACTAGCATTATAATATGCTTTCTCCCTTTGTGTTTTATGGAATTGTAACAATGCTGATAATATGATTTTTAATCATGTCTGCTGATGTTAGCAAAAATACTGCATCTTAGAGCACGTCGTTAAAATAAACATTTTAAACTTTTCTGTGTCTCTATTTACTCACGTTGTGGACTGGTATGAGAATGACAAACAAAAGAGTGTTCTTGATTCCCAAAGGGGATATAGAATGATAACATCTATAGGTACGGAGGGACCGGATGTCCAACAGAATTTTTGAAAACATTTAAAAAACATTTTTCTGATATTTATTGCGAAATTCTTTCCTGCTGTTCACAGTTGTGTTGGCGAAAGGATAGGGGAAGCAATAGAGGCTTATAAGTAAATTGATCCACAGAGACTTTCCAGCTCAATATGATTTCCTGTATTTACTCATTTATAGAGCAGGGCCTGATCCCCTGAGCAGTTGCCAGGAGAGGTGAGGAGTACTACCACATAAAGCTGGGTAAATACATTCATATAAGATACTGTTTTGTTACTCAAATAGAGCTGTAAGGATATATTTCTCCTACATTAGTGCAAAATATTAAAAATGTGGCTCACGAGATTAATGTTGTGTCTGGTTCACGGAAGTAGAGGTTTTGTTAACAATGTCTCTTTTTTAGGAATGAAATTGCATATTCCTGTGAGGTAGGCTTACCTATAGGAGCCAAAAGAGACTGGTAGGTTGTATCGTATCCACCAGCTTCTATTTTGTTTTTTCATTTTCATATATTAATTGTTTCACATTAAGAATATAATTTTTGCAGTAGAGCTTGATTGCTCCTGACGAAAGCCGAATGGCTAAAACATGTAGACCGTTTTGTCATCGCAAGCAACAGTTATCCTTTCAAACTATCTACGTCTTGTTTTTAAGCTTGACACAGTGACAACGTTGATTAAAGCCTTTAGAGTTGTCCCAGTAGACAACTTTATTCACATCACCTGATGATTTTCAATTTTTTGAACTTCAAGCCATCATTAACTCACATCGAGATTGGCGAGTGGCTGCACGGTTCTATGGGGTGCAGAACCAGCTAGATCTTGATTCTGGGTAATTTGCACTAATATGGCAACTTACCTTTAATCTCAGATGACGAATAATAGCCACTCATGTGGGCTGATGGCATTATTTAGCACTCAATGCTTCCTCCCTTCTATGATCCAGACATGTAACGGTCTTAGAGCCCTTTACAATTGTTAGACCGGGAGTGTTTCATTTGTTGGTTTAGTGTTGGAGTGGGGATTCAACATTTCTTGGTCTCTAAAGATTTCCCTAAGACCCCATGTATAAGGTTTTTGTGTATTGTTCTTGATTCCCCCCATTCCTGAGAGTAACCTAAGACACACGTTCTGGGTTGTTTAATCATTGGTAACTTTGTTATAGGACGAAGAGCTAATGAGACACTGATCTAGTCGGTTAGGGGTACTAGGTACTGAGGTGAGATTTTTGGTACACCACAATTCACTGAGGTCCTGGGTCTCTGCCCACAGTTCTGTGTATGAGCAGAATCCCCGCAACATGGAGCACCTAAAAATGTGGTCCTATATTTGAGACTCTCGAGTAGCGCTTATAACAGTCCATGACACCCTCATTACTGTTTCCGGTTGACAGTGGTGACAGATTAACTTACCTATATGGTTTCAAATATAGGTTTATTCAAGCTTGATATTTTAAAAAGGTTATTTTTTTGGATTTCAACCTGTTTGTGCTACATACTATAGCTTGTTTCTTCTCTGCTGTGTCTTGATGGGTGACGTTGAGATACCCCAGCATAGTCGGGTCGCAGTCCACAATCATTTGCAGGCGTTTGGCGTACCCTTGGAAGGCATGGCTGTTCTTTTTGTGGTAAGTGCTGAAGCCGCAAACCCTTTTGAGCTTTTCTACTCATGGGTTACCTTTTCTGCAGTAGCGACATATGTAGTAGCCGCAGTTACATGTTCCAAAAGTAAGATTGATGATGACATCTTGGCAGCCATTGCTGCAACAGATAAAATAGGAAATTACCCCCAAGGGTTACCTTCTAAATACTCTTATTATTTAAGTCCCGATAAAGTTCCCTATGTGAGAATTGACAACATTTGTGACAGGGTGATTCCCAACGTGGACCGCAGACTTTCCTTGATAACAGCCGCTCCCAAGGGCATGGCGTTGGCACATGCCGGCGTTTCAGTGACTCTCTCTATCTTACTGCAGCATTACTGGTGGCGCAGATTGGATTGTACAAACAAACGTGTGATCAAGTCCTTCATTGTGACATTTGCCAGCAGCTCAAACATTCAACTGCTTTGAGGCCACCACAAACACAGTTATACATATCTAATAAACCACTTGGGTGCATTTATTTAGATCACTGCGGTTCTTTCTCCTGCGTATAAATACATCTTATATCTATAGCAAGAGGATTATCCAGTGCACCGTACGTCATAGTGCAGCACCTTCAAATGTGTCTAAGATGCCAAAGACGTTGTGCCTATCAGTTCCTAAGTGAGCAAATACCAGTCATCACGAGGGAATCCTCTGCAAGGGAAAAGAAAACCCACTGATGCAGTGTCTAATGGATACTGAGAGATGTGGGTAACAGTGTGCACCAGGCTGACGGACCGATCCCATATACGAAAAGGTGTTTTGGATTTGAAGTTGTATTTTTCCATTTTGTTAACGATCATTATGTTAAAGAAAGATCTACAATTCAGTTAATTGATGGACCTTTGGCACCCCACTCCTCATCACACATAATGAAGACTTTTGGTAACATCAGACTTTTGATAACATCACAGCCTGGCCTGTATTAGATGGGATTGTTTGGGAGGCTGTAAAATTTCAGATACATGGCCCCACAGAGGATATTAATGTCCCAAATGTACTTTGTGTTTCAATGGGGGAGGTTGTGAAACAGAACATACGCTCTGATGATTGGGATATCCAGGCCGCAGAGGCACTTTTTTCTGATTTGAAATATTATGCTGCCTTTGATGCTGAATATTTGTATTTAGAATCAGCTAATTACGCAGACTTATTCTGCTACCAGAATTATGGTCATCATTTTCTCCATAAAGCTAACACACTTAGAAATGTGGTTAATTTGACACAATTGGAACATTGTCCATCACCAGTTGAGGGCAGCTCAAAAACTCTTTTGAAAAACTTTATCTATTTTACTGATTTTAATCAATTTAATCCTGATGCGATTTATTTTAAGATGACTGCTAAGTCCTCTTCCAAAAGTTAGACTCACCCACACAAAATTACTGTATTCAAAGTCCTTTATTGATCAATTGGCTATAGGGGGCTATGAGCTGTGGAAAGATACTATTGATCTTAAATCTGTTTGGGGTTCTAAAAGTTGGCAAGGACACTGAAGCTGTGCCTCGTGCATGTCTCAAGCCGAACCATATGTTGTTTTTAAACTCGACCATTTCACAAACTACTTGCTTTGTATTGGCATCATCTAAAAAATTGAATGCTCCTTCCATTCCTGATTTGGGAGAATACCCCACATGGTACAATCACACTGATATGTCCATTGATGGTTTGCAGTCCCAGATAACAAATTCCTCCTTTAATATTTCCAGCTTGGATCTCGAGGATTGATTGCTATGGCATAAAAGTGCAGATTCATGCCAACATCTTTTTCTGGTTGTGGCCCCTGGCTATACACAGGTTAGGGTGGATCCCCGTTTTAAAAGCGCACATTCTGTTACTACCTATTCAGTAGGCAGGTTATGTCAGAACTGGCTTAAACATTCCACTTTAGCGTCAGTTAAACTACATTTATCCAAATTATCTAACAATGTTCATTTGAATGACTTTGTTAAAGGCCCTGTTGGAGGCAGGTCAAAAAGATGGGTATTTGCTATTTACAATTAAGTTTGGAACTGTCTCAAATTAAAGCTGCTTCTAGATTGCGGGCTATTGATCAAACCAATTTAGAAACAGTGCTTGCAGTCGTTGATAATAGCATTAATACTCTTTCTTCCTGAATTTATAAATTAGATAATATTGTTTCATCTGTTGTTGATATTGTTCAGGATGAAGTGTCTGTTTTGTACCCTGGTCAAAATCAATTACGTTCCATTATGCAGTTTGCTTGGACTTTGCAAACCGTAAAAGCTGGTAAAGTTCCATGGGACTAACAGTAAATATATTCCCCCTTGACCTCAAAATTTATAACGGTATATATCCAACACTTTAATTTTAAGACTTTAGTACATAAGGGCAAACAACAAGAAAGAGTTTTTTTTATATAACTTTGTCATTTTATTCTTTTTTTCTTTTTTAGTTATATTTCTTAGTACAAAAATAATTTTTCCATTTGTCAATTTATCATATCAATTCATATATATTATCAAAAAAACACACATAGTATAAAACACATCATTTTGTAATCTCATCAGTAAGAAAACTATTTTATGCAGGGAAAACAATATGCAAAACAATCAACACTCTCACAAATACAAACATCCCTTATTCATCATACATGCTGCATTCATTCTTAGATTCTGCGTCTGAGGGATCGCAGATGGACGTGCAAATGGTACGCAAGGTCGACGCGTTTCGGCAGTGTGGACCGCCTTCCTCAGGACCTGTATTGCAGAATGCTCAGACACAAACAGTATTTTTATGGCCCCTGCATAATTAAATATCTTTTTTTTATTAACAGGAATTGTCTTTTTTTCCTTTTTTTTCTAATTGTTAGTGCAAAGGCTTGTTTTTTGTGTATATTATGGATCCGGCGTATTACTTATTATCACAATATCTGGGACTTGGAGTGTAAGGTTGCTCTCTTCATAGATAAAAACGCAAATAATCACTGTGTTGTTGTAGTAGAACCGATGAAAAGTCTTGTCTCTAGATTAGACACATCTCTCTTTTTAAAAAAAACGGTCTTTAGCGGTAGAAAATATAGGCGATGTAAGGCAAGGTTCCTCCTTATTCGGTTTCAGGGAAACATTATTTTAAATCCTTTCGGTTCCTCTCTTGTCCGGTCCAAAACTTCCTCGCTCGCACTGACAAAGACGCCTAGCGAGCGTGCTAGGCGTCTTTGTCAGTGCGAGCGAGGAAGTTTTGGACCGGACAAGAGAGGAACCGAAAGGATTTAAAATAATGTTTCCCTGAAACCGAATAAGGAGGAACCTTGCCTTACATCGCCTATATTTTCTACCGCTAAAGACCGTTTTTTTTAAAAAGAGAGATGTGTCTAATCTAGAGACAAGACTTTTCATCGGTTCTACTACAACAACACAGTGATTATTTGCGTTTTTATCTATGAAGAGAGCAACCTTACACTCCAAGTCCCAGATATTGTGATAATAAGTAATACGCCGGATCCATAATATACACAAAAAACAAGCCTTTGCACTAACAATTAGAAAAAAAAGGAAAAAAAGACAATTCCTGTTAATAAAAAAAAGATATTTAATTATGCAGGGGCCATAAAAATACTGTTTGTGTCTGAGCATTCTGCAATACAGGTCCTGAGGAAGGCGGTCCACACTGCCGAAACGCGTCGACCTTGCGTACCATTTGCACGTCCATCTGCGATCCCTCAGACGCAGAATCTAAGAATTAATGCAGCATGTATGATGAATAAGGGATGTTTGTATTTGTGAGAGTGTTGATTGTTTTGCATATTGTTTTCCCTGCATAAAATAGTTTTCTTACTGATGAGATTACAAAATGATGTGTTTTATACTATGTGTGTTTTTTTGATAATATATATGAATTGATATGATAAATTGACAAATGGAAAAATTATTTTTGTACTAAGAAATATAACTAAAAAAGAAAAAAAGAATAAAATGACAAAGTTATATAAAAAAAACTCTTTCTTGTTGTTTGCCCTTATGTACTAAAGTCTTAAAATTAAAGTGTTGGATATATACCGTTATAAATTTTGAGGTCAAGGGGGAATATATTTACTGTTAGTCCTTTGCTTCTCCCCTCTTTCCCTGACCATTGAAACAATATTAGAGGGGGTCCCATTTTCATGCTAATAAAGTTCCATGGGACTACATGAACACGTCCTCTTTATTTTTGCCGTTTAATTTGACTGAAAAACAGCAATTTATGTCTCTGAAGGATGCTGCATATTCACTTTTGCATATTGAAAAGTTGGAACCTTTACCTTTTTCTGTTGCCGAAAGTAATTCAGATGTATGGCTCATGGATTAATAACGCTGCCTTTCCCCCTATTTAAATTCAGTTCATGTATGAAACATTATGCCATAGGCAGATATGAACCATTGGGCACCGCCTATCTCCATGAAGTTTCGTCTCTACCATTTACCTATAGGTGCCTGAGGGAGGGGCAAGGAAGTTAATTTAAAGAGTGAAGAATACACTTCTACTCCTGATCACTCACTGCTTTGCAAGAACATACAATTGCACGACTCTTGTAACTTGATGGCTCCAAACTTAGCCTGCATTCTAAAGGGTTATCCAGTCCCAGTTATAATGTTGACATTCATGTTGCTTCCAAGCGGTAGCTATTTACTTTTAAATAATAAAGATTGCTGCGGTATGCTGGCAGGGATTCCGTACATTGTGACCGTCTCCCAACTTGTAGTCTGCTGTAAGAATGTGCTATTCCCCCCTCCCCATGGGAAGCTCGATGTATCCATCTGGCCTTCCATTCCGACCTTAAAAGCAGAGTTCAACAAGATGAGTCGAATAAGGGTTCTATTGTCACAGAAAGATGCCCTTACTTCATCCCATGAAACATTCATCCTTCATGTGGCAAACACCCGCACTGAGGTGCATGCGCTTTTAAATACTGATCTCCCACTTCATTTCGGTGCTTTGATTTACACTATATTCAATGACTCGTCGACCACAGGCTTGGCTCATTTTTTTAAAGTAGTAAGCTCTGACCTTGTGACTTCATTCCAAACTATATTTGGGGTGATACCAGCGTTTTTTCATTCTATTTTTTTCCAGCCTCTTTGGCTGTTTACCGTTAATTCTCGCCTTGGATGGTTAATTTGCTTGCTCAAAAATGGCTGCACAGTCTGTGTCACAAGACAACTTGTCCCAGCAGCTCCAGCTGGGCAACCGGCTGCTTGAATACTATGGATCGCTCCCCTTAGCCAAATTGAGTGTACCCTATGGATTTTCCTTCCGGCTTTCCTACTTTACATGCCTGCAACCTGTTCTCCGTTGTCTGGATTGCAGCTTTGAATGGGCTCAGGATTTGTGTCTCTGCAATACGGTATCTCCTAACCCTGATTATGATCTACTGATGAGTTCCTCAGTTGCCCATGAGTTAGACTGTTCTGGTATTGGAATAATGGCCTGTGCAGCAGCCCATGGAGTACTAGGCAATTGGGAGAAATGGGCTGCAGCCCATGACTTTCTGGCACGCAGTTATCTTGAAGAACACCTGAGTTGTCCTCTGATGGTGCTAGAGGCTCCGGCTGTTGAAAAACATGTATGTTCCTTCAGGGTATTGAATTGGATGGCTGAAATGTTTTCGGATGATAACAATGACTTTCTCTTGGAGGTAGTTGCAACGTACTGTGCATACACACTGTTGGATTGATTCTGTCCATCTTCTTTGCATTAATGTCCTGAACTTCTTACTCCCAATTATACATTTTGACCTATTTTTTAACTTGATTCTGTCTCACTCGAACTTGAACTCTGCATTCCTAAATTGCCTCCCTTCTTGTGCGTGTTCCGATCAAGGGAGGGTGTAGTGAAGGCAGGGCCTTGTGTGCACACATTTCTATGTTAGCTTAGGTTTAGTAGACATTTAACCACCATTTTGCCATTTTTCAGCTTTTGCACACAACACTACATGTATCTGTTATTGCAAATTATGCTGCTTGAATTCTTCACAAGACAAAGGCTTGTTTTCAACATCCCTAGACTTACATCGTGACCTCAGTCTGTACAGTGTGTGCAGAAGCCTCCAAGGTTACCATAACAATGTAAACTGTTATTCGGGCTGATCGGCCCACTTTCTAGACACAACATTCACACAGCTGCAGCTAACTGAAATTCTAGCGCCTTTAATATTGCACTGCATGCATGATTAGGGCACTTGGAGAAAATCTGTTTCCAGAGAGAGATAGCGCTTTTGCAGATCCTGATGTGATTCACCTCTACTGATCTTTGAGGTATGGGGTTCACCATTCAAGCCAAAGATACCGTCTATTATTATAAAACCTAGTTTCTAGCTGGGGAGGGTGGTACACAAGGCACAATAGGTCCTGTTTCCACTAGCATTATAATATGCTTTCTCCCTTCATGTTTTATGGAATTATAACAATGCTGATCGTATTATTTTTAATCATATGCCTTCTTATGTTAGCACAAATACTGCATCTTAGAGCACATCGTTAAAATGAACATTTTAAACTTTTCCTTGTCTCTATTTACTCACATCGTGGACTGGTATGAGAATGACAAACAAAAGAGTGCTCTTGATTTCCACCATTCCTGAGAGTAACCTAAGTTACATTTTCTGAGTTATCTAATCATTGGTAACTTTGCTATAGGACGAAGAGCTAATGAGATACTGATGCTAGTTGGTATGGGGTTTTAGGCACTGAGGTGAGTGCTTTGGTACACCACAATTCACTGAGGTCCTGGGTCTCTGTGTACAGTTCTGTGTATATGCAGAATCCCCTCAACACCTGCAAGTGTTATTCATGTGGTCAGGTAGGCCATATAGCGAGTGATTCCAAGTGCCCCATGGCACAACTAGCACCCACTGGTGCACTGTCACCGGGGTTAGTTAGTGAAGTGCTGGCGGAGAAGCTGGTTCCTAGTGAGGGTGGGGAGCCAGCCTTGATGACCCTTGTCTCATTAGGAAACAGACAGATGGTCCAGAAAACCTGCCTGCCGTATAACACTAAAATGTACCTGGGTATCTGAAGAGCAGGTTATCCCCAATGTACTTCACCCTGTAGTTGCTGCAGACAACTCTGAGCACCTGTGTAAGGTGGTACAGGTTCCCTTTGAGTGGGGGGGTCTCAGATTCCTTGATGGTCATTGTAAGTCCGTCCATGCCTGTTGACTGTCTGCTTGGCAATGACCTGGAGTGCTCACCTTGGAATAAGTGGAGTGCCATGCTCATTTATAGATGTTGGGACTGCCTGAGTGGCCCTGTGTGACCCCTCGGTCAAAGGCAGCCGGTAGCGGTGATCAAAAGGACCTGGACCTTGAAAGAGTGGCCCAGGTGCCTACCAGAAAGAGGAAGAGCAGGGGGCATGGGAAATCAGCTTCCGAAGTTCCCACGGTCTAGGAGGAGGCAGAACCTGAGGGGGATGTCCTGGAACCTGCAGGGGAGCTAGTGGCCGAACTGGGCGACCTGCCTGAGCTGACCCTTTGGCAGCAGGAAAGAGGTCCCTCCTGGGAGGAGTTATTCAAGGCACAGATGGAATGCCCTACTCTTGTTGGTTTGCAGCAGCAGGCTGCAGACCAGGCAGCAGGTGGTCCATCTGGATCACATTTGATTTAATGGGAAGATGGTCTCCTTTACAGTGAGCTTAATTTTTCTGAGCCTGGAGCAGCTCGTGTGCTGGTGGTAACCACGTGCTACAGGGCCCTCCTACTGGGTCTGGCTCATGACCTGCCTTTGGCAGGACATTTGGGGTGCGACAAGACCTATCGCAGGTTTGTTACCCACTTTTACTGGCCCCAAATACAGAGGCACATTGGCACACATTGTAGGTCTTTTCAGACTTGTCAGGCAAGTGGCAAGACAGGTAGGAAGTGTAAGGCTCCCCTCCAAACCATTAGTGTAGTGAGCACACCTTTCAAGCGGGTGGGCATCAACATTATGGGGCCACTGGAACCCAAGACAGTCTTAAGCAACAAGTTCATCTTGGTCTTGGTGGACCATCCCACCAGGTACCTGGAAGCTCACCATCTTAGGACAATCACATGCCCTGTGGTGAGCCGTGCATTAATAGGGATCTTTACCCGCCTGGTGTTCCCCAGGGAGGTGGTCTCTGACCGTGGTACAAACTTCATTTCTAGGTATATGAAGTGACTCTGGGAGGAGTGGGGTTTAATGTACAAATTCACCACTCCTTCCAGTCCCCAAGGGAATGAATTGGTTGAGAGATTCAACCGATACCTGAAAGGCATGATAAAGGGTCTTGCTGAACCCATGAGACGTAAGTGGGATGTTTTTCTACAATGTCTGTTTGCCTAAAGGGAGGTACCGCAGAAATCCTTAGGGTTCAGTCTCTTTGAATTGCTGTATAGTCATCCTTTGAGGGGATCTCTGAGTCTGATGAAAAAGGGCTGGGAGAAACCTCCCGGTAAGACCACCCAAGATGTGTTCAGCTACATGTTGGCCTTCAGAAACCATACTCAGCACTTCAGGAAACTCGTTCAGGTGAACCTGGAAGCCAGCAAACAGGAGATAACACAATGGTACGACCAGATTACCACTCTGGTTGAGTTTCAGCCTGGCCAAAAAGTTTGGGTGATGGCACCAGTGGAGCATTGTACACTCCAAGACATGTGGACTGGTCCATTTGAGGCAGTGGAGCGCAAGAGTGATGTGACCTACTTGGTCAACTTACAGACTCTCAGGATCCCTCGAGGGTCCTACACGTGATACGCCTCAAACCTCACTTTGAGATGTCTGAAGTAAAAATGCTCCTGGCTAAAGATGATGGAACGGAAGAGGAAAGTGAGCCTCTTCCTGACCTCCTGTCAGCCAAGGAACATGAGGGGTCAGTGGATGGAGTAAACCTCTCTCCCACCCTGTCCCCAGAGCAGCAGAGGGACTGTCGCCAGGTGCTGGGAGAGTTTGCCTCCCTGGTTTCCCTGACTACAGGAATCACACATTGGTGTGTCCATGATGTGGACACTGGGGACAGTTTACCTGTAAAGCATAACATTATTTACTGACAAAGTCAGGGCTAGCATTAAGGAAGAGGTTTCCAAAATGTTGCCATTAGGGATGATAGAACCCTCCAGAATCCTGGTCTTGGTTCCGAAAGCTGCTGCACCCAGTGCCACTCCTGAACTCTGTTCTGTGTGGACTACCTTGGGTTCAATGCCGTCACCAGGTATGACACACACTCCATCCCAGAGCTGGTGAGCTCATTGATCGGCTTGGAGCTTCCCGGTACCTTAGCACGTTTGATCTAATGTTATGTTATGTTATAAATTTCTACAGCGCAACAATTACCAAAGGTGTCTTGGCACAAGCAATCCGAGAAGCAGGCAGAGGGATTAATCAGTGAAGAGCCAGGTTTTATTGGCTTTCCTAAACAGAGTCAGAGAGGGAGTATTTCTGATGTTAAACAAGAGGGAGTTCCAAAGAATGGTGGCGCCCACCATTCATCTTCTACCACCCCAGTAGGATTTAAAAACTCTGATACAATATCACTTTTGCTCCTTGTGATCTCAAACATCTGTTTGGGTAGTACTAGTGAAGTGAATGCCTCAGGAACTTAGGGCCGCCCCCTGAAGTGCCTTGTATGTAATACACAGGGTTTTAAACTTGATCCATTTTTTCATGGCAGCCAGTGCAGACTTAGGAGATGGGTCCCCACTGACTGGAATTTGGAAAATCCCAGGTGAAGTCTAACAGCCGCATTCTGGATCATCTGAAGCCTTTGAAGTTGTTTCATCAGTATGCCAGGATAAAGCCCATTACAGTAATCTAGTCTAGAAAGGACTAAGGATGTGACTACCATGTTTTGGCTTTCTGTGGGTATACGAGGCAGGATTTTCTTAATGGCTTTTAGCATGAAGAAGCAAGAAGATGAGACTGACTTGACTTGGGCTTCAAAGCCCAGTCTCCGGTCTATAATCACACCCTTGTTTTTTACTTTGGAAACCGGGAGAGGTGATGATCCAAAGTCATTTGACCACCAAATCGGGGCCATGAAGGGGAGAATTTGTCAAATAGGATCACCTCCATTTTCCCTGAATTTAATTTCAGACAGTGCAAGCTCATCCATGAGCTGACTGCTGTCATACAGTCCCTAAACCTGTTTACTGTCTGTGATGTATTTTTGGCAATGGATACCACAATTTAGGTATTGTCTGCGTCCGATGTTAATGTCATCCCAAAAGATTAAATAAAGGATGCCAGTTCCAGAACATAAACATTAAAAAGAGTAGGACTTAAGGAAGAACCCTGTGGAACTCCACAGGGAAGTGTAAAAGATAGAGAGAGATAAATTCCCCAAGGCCACCGATTGTATCCTATCCTCAAGAAAGGAGGATATCAATGTCAGTGCCTTTCCGGAGATGCCAATGGAGTTTTTAGCAAAGATTTATGATCCACCGTGTCAAAGGCGCCGACAAGTCAAGCAACACCAGTGCTGCAACACCCCCTGTGTTCATGACCGTTCTATTTTCGGTGGTGGCCTTAATCAGTGGTATTTCAGTGCTGTGTTCTGATATGACTCCAAATTAAGCCTTATCCAGAAGGTCATGGTTTGTAAATATGTGGTAAACTGGTTATTCATCATCTTTTCGGCCAGTTTGGCTGGAACTGGGAGGCGAGAGATGGGCCTGCAATTGCGTGGATCCAGTGCATCAAGATTGTTTTTTTTAAGAGAGGTAATATCGAGGCTCTCTCCAAATAGAAGGAAAAACGCCTTGTGTAAACATGGAGTTAAAGATTGGGGTTAATCTTGATCCAAGATCCTCAGGGATTTTTTTAAATATCATAGGTGGGAGAGGACGGTAGGGGGAGCCTGATCTTATTTTGGAGATAAGAATCATAATTTCAGCGATAGTTACTTCTCTAAATTCTGCAAGAATGGGGCCATTGGGATGTGACACCCTTGAGGTATTATAATTCTTCAAATTTGCATGTGCTCCATTATCAAAGGTGGTAAAAATTTGCTCTACTTTATTTTAAAAGTGCTGGGCCAGGTTGTTACAAAATTCCTGAGAATAGTTGTTACCTTTTCTATCGGGAGGAGTAGACAGTTTGGTCACCACCTGAAAGAGCTCTTTGGAGGAGTTTTCTGCCTCCTTGATTTCCTTAGAGAAGTAGGTAACTTTCTCAGATAGAATCAGTTTTTTATAATTAGCTTGTAGGAGTTAATGTTTGCCCAATTCCTGTTCATTATAATTGCTTCTCCCATATCGCTCTTGTCTTCTACACTCCTGTTTTTTGTCTGAGAATGTCGGTGAACCAGGGGGCAGGAGGAGTAGTCCTATTACTTTTTAAGGGGGGCGCTCAAGATGGCCGGTTTCTGTTAGCCATTCAATAAAGTGAGTAGAGGCTTTTTCAGGTTCTTGTGTACCTTTTGTAGGTGTTTGGGTAAGCTGGTGGTTGAGCTGGTTACTATCGACCTGCTTCCAGTTCCGATATGATCTTATTGACTGATGGAATCTTGATTGGCCCTTGACGGGTTCTCAAGCTCAAACATAATAGAGCTGTGATCGATCAAGCACTGTTTGGATTCGCTTAATCTGAAGTGCATTATGGTTGGTAAAGATACCATCCAAAGTGTTACCCGACAGGTGTGTGGGGCCTTTGGCCCTTTGATTTAGCCCAGCAAGTGTCATGGTGTTAATTAGTGCGATGGTATTTGCATCTGTGTCTGCCTCGAGATGATAATTAAAATCACCCAGTATAGTAAAGTTGTTTTCCAGCGCACAGGTTTCATTCTAACGTCTGGGTGCTGGCATATAGCCTTGACCGATTGGGCAAGAGAGAGGTCTGCGTTTTCAATGCCAGATGGGCACTACCAGTTCCGTCTCATGCCCTTTTGGTTGAAAAATTCCCCAGCCACATTCCAGAGACTGGTCAACCAGGTACTGTCTGGGCTGGAGGAATTCAACGCCGCTTACCTGGATGTCATTGCAGTGTTTGGGTCCAGCTGGGAGAAAAATTTGCAACACCTTTCTGAAGTGTTGAAGTCTCTGCAGAAGGCAGGACTCACTATCAAGGCCAGTAAGTGACAGATAGGGCAGGGTTCCATGGTGTTACAGGGCACCAGGTAGGAAGTTGCCAGGTGGTGCCCCTATGACCTAAGATCAACCCCATTCTGGTGCGGGAGCCCCCAAGACAAAGATAGAGATGAGAGCCTTTTTAGGACTACAGTCGGTTTGCCAAGGAATATGGCACCATTTCTGCCCCTTTGACAGAGCTGGCTTCAAGGAAGCCGCCAAGAAAAGTGATCTGAACTGATGCTGATTTTGATGCACTGAAATCTGCCATGTGCACGGGGGGCCCATGCTCAAGGCACCCAACTTCTCCCAAGAATTTGTCGTGTAGACACATGCTTCAGAGCATGGTGTGGGAGCCGCTCTCTCACAATTGAATGGCAAGGGCTTGGACCAACCTGTGGCTTTCATTAGTAGAAGGCTTCTTCCCAGGGATCAGAGGTGGAGTGCAATTGAAAGAGAAGCTTTTGCTGTGGTCTGGGCACTGAAGAAGCTAATGCACTACTTGTTTGGGATTTACTTCTGGATTCAGACAGACCACAGACCCCTCAGATGGTTGATGCAGATGAGTGGTGAGAATCCAAAACTCTTGAGGTGCTTTATATCCCTACAGGGCATGGACTTTACGGTGGAACACTGCCCTCGTACAGAACATGCCAAAGTTGATGGTGTGTCCAGATTCTTCCGCCTTAGTGATGAGAACTTCCAAGAGGGTGGGTAGTTCTCCCCATCTTGAAGCTGGAGGGGACACGTGTTAGACTTGACATCTTTGACAAGGTTTCCCCTGACGTTTTGCCTATACCTCCTTTATTTGTGATGCTGTGCTGGATTTTGATTTTCTCCCTATGTAAATTGTTGTTACAATTGGTTCTCCCTGATTGGAATATTTGATTTACTGGTAAGCCCCTAGTAAAGTGAACTGAAGTGTGCCAGGGACTGTAAATCAAATGCTACTAGTGGGCGGCAGCACTAATTGTGCCACCCACATGAGTAGCTCTGAAATGGTAGGATCATCTAGGCACCCCCTTAAAAATGATTTCTGTAGGTCTGGGAGCAGGGGGAAAAACAACAGACTATAAACTACAACAGTAGAATTTCCTTGAGACCTAAATTACTTTAAGTGTTGAACATTGAATTATACAGAAAACGGTTTGTTTCTCATTACATATTTTATTTCATTACTTTCATTTTATGCTTTTTTATATTCGTTATGCTTCATATTTTTTATACTTTACATTTAGTACATAGCAAGAAGTCTTCTCAGATACATAAATATATATGGCTTTTTAATTAAAACACAATCATATTCATATCTACAATTTGGAAATCACATATAATGAGATTATAACAAATTCATTCAGCAAATCCCCTATACTCACTCACGCCTCTTTCACCTACCAATCATATCTCTTACACTCACTACATTCATACTCTGTACCACCAGAACAACACTGCATGCACAGATGAGAACCGGGTGATACAATCAGCCCTGAGTAGCTACCACTCTCTTGGCCGACACATGTTTCAATGGTACTATGCTTTGAAATCATCATCTTCAGGACCTGTTTTTTTATTTATAATTACTTTAAAATGGGTGGCAGGATGGGAAGAATAGTTTGAAAGAAAAATAAAACACCAATGTGCTCTGATTTATTCGGACACCCCCGGAGATAGTTTACATTTCTCCATCATATGCTAGATACACAGCGAATATGCCCTTACAAAACAGTTGTTTAGTGTCAAGGACGTGACTTTAAAACAATTCAAAAATAAGGAAAAAGAATCAAAAAGAATCAAATAGTTCTGAGAAAAGTGAAATCCAAGAAAACATAAAAATGTGCATGGTCAAGGCCTATTGAATGAGTATTGCCTAGAATAGATCCATGGAAATATATATAATTGGAAACGTCTCCTGAGAATTTCTAAGGCATATGAGTCATAGAACCTGACTTCACCTCTACAGGTAACAGGCATCAACTAAGGATCCAAGAAACATAACAGGAGTGAATGTATGTGATTATAATTACCTATCTGTGATGGTTCATGGTGTGCTCTGAAAGTATGCTAATATCTGCAGCCAGCAGCAAAATACACTGGGGCCAACACCATATCCTGCTAGTAATAAGGAAACCTTATTAGTGGTGTCTAAAAGGGGGTAAATGCAAATGAATAGTGTTGTAATTGTTTACTAGCTATTAAAATCATAAAGTCCGTATTTATGGTAGGTACACATATCACCTCTGCCAGTTGCTTATCTTGTGCTGTCCCAATAGTTGGTGTAATAAGTTTTGTTACCCTTTGCTATCTCTAGTGATGACGTTATGTAGTTGGATCTATCAGCATTTGGCTTGGGAGATCCTCTCATGCAGGCCTACAGGTTATTCAAAGAGACACAACAGAACATACTATTAGATTTACCAAACTACTTGCATGTACTGTTCTTAAATTTAAATTTAAATAAAGTAATTAGAAGGAGAAAGTTCTCATAGAGGTTACATACCTTTCTATGAATTGGTATATTTCTTTATTATTAGAATGGAATGAGTTATCCTCCGTCCTTATACTTGCACCTTCTTTTTTGTTATAAACGCTAGCACATTGTCAGTATATATAATCTGTTGAGAATAAGGATAAGAGAAAATAGTCAGGCACTAGTCGAATATAGTGGGCAAATTATTGCTACAAAGTTCCTTATCTCTAGTATGCCCCTGTCCCTATTGTCATTTAAATATATGAGTCCTGTTTTCATGTGGGCCTATATTTAAACATTGGTTTCCTCATAAATTGACTTCTCGTGGTGTTCACATTTACCTCCTGCTCACCCCTGCGGCCTTGTAGAGCTCTGAATTTAAGAGAGCATTGGCATAATGTAGATTATGCCTCCCTAGTCGGAGTATGGGTGGAATTATATGAGCCTACTTGACTCATATTCACGTAAGAAGAAACGGGGATCCTCACAAATGTATGTTTCCTCATACATGGAGAATAACCGAATCCCTACTATTCGGACTCTTCGCCATATGCGCTCTGCGTGCCTGTCTGAAACGCCAACTTGTAGCTAGCCACCCAATCCCTCGGTATGGTTGTTCCGGGCTGCCTTAAGTTTGTGGAATGGCAATACTGCGTATCCCCTTTATGTCGGAGCCTCCCCCATGCGCTATCTCCAGAGAAGTAGTCTATAATCGCAGTTCGATAAAACCGTACTCGGGGTCTAGCCATCTGCCCCAGTTTGTCTTACCTTTCATAAAGATCCCGCTCTGTTCACTTTTCGGCTCACCATCCCCCATTAAAACAGTGTATACTTCCCCTTCGTCTGTTTAAAAACCCCAGGCTGCGTCATTACGTCGTGTCAGATCACGTGGGGATACCGTATTATGACGTACTCAATCACATTGGGTTTCCGTCATGCAAACCCAAACAAAAGTGAAGAGGGTCATGCTGGATTATGAGAAATACTGTCGCCATTTTGGAATGGTGTGTACGTGTTTGGTTTATGGTAACACCCAACGAAAGTGATCTGGCTGCTGGGAAATACAAATGCCATTCTGGAATGATGTGTACGTGTTTGATTTATGATAACATCCAATGACTACAGAAGGTGATAATCATGACTATCTCATAAAACGGGACCCATCAGTCAAGACCGGTCGTGCATTTGTACTCATAGCGTGATATATAATGTAATATTAGAATACACTAACCTAGCAAAACAAAATATATAACTGATACATGACAGTAAGCAAACAAGGAAACAAGAAAAACAAAAAAAATTGTACTTCCTTTTCTATTGTGTGATGATTGGGATCCAAAAACCATGGTTCATGTACATACGCCTGATCTAGGAATTGTCAGACTCAGTACAGACCACTTTCAATATTGATGAAAAGGACACCCAATAGATGGAATAATGATTGGGGTCAACACAGCCAGAATCATTGTCTAGTATTGCTCTAGGGGTTGAAGTGCAGATTGGTATAGGTTCATCACGTTACCTACCAACTTATCTCTTCATTCAAACCTTCATCGACTGAGTTCAGAGTGTAGATCCAGTAAGTTTCTCGATACTTTCTTACTGCATCAACATTTTTTCCTGGTATTCCTTTGATCTTTTCCAGAATTAACCAACATAGCTCCTTTTCATTGTGATTATGTTCAATGCAATGTTGGATAATTGGGCACAGGGTTTTGCGAGTTTTGATTGCTGATCTATGTTTACTATATCTAATTCTAAACTTGTGACTCGTTTCTCCCACAGAGCCTTTGTCACATTGGCATAAGATGAGGTACACTAAATTTTGGCTTCTATAATTTGTGAAGTCTTTTAATTTCCCCTTCTTTCCTTGACACTCCCAAAATTGGATGACTCTTGCAGTGTCACATGCCACGCAGGTTCCGCACCTGTAGTTCCCAGGATGCGAGGGCCTGTGATGGTAGTCTGTTTGTCCTGAGGGGTCCTTTTTTCCCTTGTATGTACCAAATTGTCCTTTAAGTTTTTTTTCCTACAGTATGGTACTATAGTTTTCTGTATGGGATTCTGATCAGCATCTATATTGAGGATATGCCAGTGTTTGTCTAGCACCATTTTGATTTCATAGCTCCTGGGTGAATGGTTGATGACACAAACCAAATTCTCATTTTTAGGACGAATGTTCCCTGCTAAAAGAGCATCATGATTGTAGTAGCACACTCTTTAATAGGCTGTCCTGATAAGACGTTTTGGCTATCCCCTTTGTAAGACTCTTTGTCTCAACTCTTCTCCATGTTTATCATAATCCTCTATTTTGGAGCAATTGCGTCGAATTCTCAAAAATTCTCCAAATGGAATGGAATCTTTTTGACAGTTAGGATGGTAGCTGTCATGTCTTAAGATCGTGTTCTTGGCTGTGGGTTGGCGGAAGAAATGTATTTTAATTTCTCCAGCTTCCCCCCTAATGATTATATCCAAGAATTCCACTGACCTGGAACATGTGAACTTTAAATTGTCATCACTCGCATTGAGCCAGTCAATGAACATGAGGAGAGTGGTTTAATCTCCTCTCCAAATGAAGAAAATGTCATCAATGAGCCTGTGCCACCTATGCACATTTTCATAAAACGGGGCTGGTTAATTGAACAAGTTTTTAAGTTCATATTCACCCATATATATATATTCGCCACACTTGGGGCGCAAGAAGCCCCCATACTGGTGCCCTTGATCTGGTGATACAGCTTACCTTTGAAATCAAAATAGTTGCTTTTTAGTGCAATTTCTAAACATTCCAATATGAATGTATCAGGCCATTCTCCAGGTGTTCTATCACTGCTTGCATTGCTTGCTGTTGAGGTATGTTCGTATATAATGCCTCAATGTCTAATGTCACAGAGCTCTCACACTCTGGGTCATACAGGACATGTTTTAACTTATTAATGATGTCCCCTGTATCTCTGATGTATGACTGATAATTAGTAGTGAGTGGGCACAACAATGTGTCAATGTATTTTGACAGGGGCTCTATGGATGAATTGATGGAAGAAACTATTGGCCGCAGGGACGGGTCACTGGTGTTCCTATGGGTTTTCGGACATAGCCGGCATGACTGGATTAGATTGATTTAAAAACTGATATTCTTTCTCGTAAATTGCCTGTTTTTCCAGGGCTTTCTCTGTGACTTTGCTAATCCGTTCTTGTAGCTTAGTTATTGCATCTGATCTGATAGGTCTATATTGGTCTATTACACCTAATATATTGATCATTTTCTCATCATATCTTTGAGTGTCCATAAATACTATGCCACCTCCCTTATCACAGGGTTTGATGGTCAGGTCAGTGGTATTTTAGCTCTGAAAAGGTAACACAGACTTGCCACTGCAGTGACCATGCACCATTGTTAACTGCCATGTCGACTTGGCAAGGGCACCCACTTGCCAGGCCTTAACCTTCCCTTTTTTGCATGTAAGGCACTCATATGGTAGGCCCGAGGTATCCCTCTGGGCAGGGTGCAGTGTATGTTAAAGGTAGGACATTTATTGGTGTGTGTCTGACATTTCCTGATAGTGAAATCCTGCCAATTTCGTTTTTCACTGTTGATAGTCTATCTTCCCCCATGGGTTAGAATTGGAATTTATTTATAACATCTTATAAATGTAACTTCCCATTGGAACAAGATAGAGAAATAAAGTTTAGGCTCTCGGAACTCCGAATGTATTGCATCTTTTAGTAAAGATGTTTTTTACATTGTGTGTTTGGAAATGCCACTTTTAGAAAGGAGGCATTTTCTTATTTCACCATTCTGTGTGCCTCTGCCTGTTTGTGTATTGACTGTCTGGTTTTGGAGTGACAGGGGCTGGGGATGTGCATTCACTGTAGACAGCCACCGGGGAGTGGGGCGGTTGAGGTGTACCTGGCCCTTCTTGGATGACTCAGAGCTGAGCTGAATACACCTTGGCTGAATTTAGAGTTGTGGGAGGAGATATCCTAGAATAATGCTGTCTCCACCCCCTGTGGTCATACTGCACCAGTGAGAACAGAATGGGTTTGGACTACGCTCAAAGAACCTTGCACAAAGAGAAGAAAGACATTATTGGGGTATCAGACCTAAAATCCCTGAACTTTAACCTACTTCTGGAATCAAGAGGAATCTTTGCCAAGGGGAAGAGCTAGAGAAACTGAGACGTACTGCTCCTTTGCTGTGTGTCTGGGGTTGGCCTGCAGTAGCTGTTTCTGCCAAGGAAGGGAGAAGGACTTTGCTGTGTGCTGTGTCCCCTGCTTGAAGAAGATCTCCAAGGGCTTGAGTAGAGCTTGCCTCCTGTTTTGAAGTCTCAGGGACTCAAAGACTTCATCCCTATCCCCCATGAACTTCCTTGCTGGGAGTTCTTACCTGCCAAGTGGTGTATGTGACTGTCTTGGGCCTCTGGAGGTTGTTTCTGCTGTTGAGAGCTGGAAAAGCAATGCAACTACAAGAAAATCGACATATTGCTCTTCTTGCTGTAGTTTTCCCCACCGAGCACCGCTGTACGTGAAGAATCTCTACGCATCGCCGTGCCGCTGCAGAAACTGACGCTGAACCTGTCACCGCTGCAAGAACCGATGCATTGTGGGATAGCAGCTGAAGAACCCGACACAGCACCGCTCGACGCTGCTGCATCGATCGCCGACGCATCCCGGATTTCCAGGCATCGGACCTGTACGCCAAGTTTTTCCTGCGCACCAACAGCGGACCAGAACCATCTAAGAATTGACGCATCACTTCCCCCTATGAACTGGATTCTATGCATCACTTCTCCTGCTTGCAGCAGTCGTGTGGGATCACCTCGCCAAGGTCTCAGAAACTGATGCATCGCTTTGTTTTTCAACGCTTCCCATCTCTGCGGCTGTTTGGCCATGTGAAATTTGTTGCAATTACAGGTACTTTGAGGGATAACAAAGATCCATAACTTTATATCGACGTGGGGCCCGATGTAGGACACCAAATACCAGTCGGTAACGGCCGATTTCGGCTGTTACCGACTGGTATTTTGTTTTTGATACGTAGGGGCCTTAAATTTTACAGAATCTGTACATTTACCGAATCGGTTAATTTACCGATTTGATAAAATAGCGAATCTGTAAATTTACAGAATCTGTAAATCCAGATGTAGGTGGCACTGAAAACAATATTTTGTGGTAAATAACGAATTCCAGTGTACATGCACATATGTTCCATGTGACACACATACATGCCCTTAGGGCATGTATGTGTGCCACATGGCACACAAGCCAGAATCAGGGGTGCAACCGGGTGTCAAAGTGACACTCTGTCCTCCTTGACAATTCGCTAATTTTACAGAATCGGTATTTACCGACTCGGTAATTGACATTGATTCCTATGGGCCTCAAGGCCCATAGGAATCAATGTCAATTACCGAATCAGTAATTACCGAATCATACCGATTTGGTAAAAATTACCAAATTATTTCCTACATCTCATTTACCGAATCTAGAATACCGAATCAGTAAAATTCGGTATTCTAGAGTCGGTAAATGAGATTTACCTACATCGGGCCTTGAGTTGTTTGAAACCTTTTGAAAGTCATATTCCTAATACTTGCATGTTGGATTCTGTTGTTTTGGTCTTGTGGAGTTTAGATAAAGATACTTTATTTTTTTTAACTGGAGTTGTGTCCATTTGTTTTCACTGTATTGGAGTGTGTTTTGAATACAAATACTTTACACATTGCCTTTGGGATAGGCCTATCTGCTTGTGCCAAGCTACCCACGGGGTGAACAGGGGTTAGCTAATGTAGGTATCCCCTTAGCCTGACTAGAAGCAGGGGGCCCTATTTGGACAAAGGTACCACTACCTACCTCTGCCAACAAGAGACCCCCATTTCTAAAACTGCATGACCCCATTTTTATCCAGGTGCACTAAATCAAGTATCACCACACTCTTTGTGTTTGCAATTTGCAAGGATATCCACCTGTATGACTAACAACATTCGAGGCTTCCCTTCTTTAGGGATTAGAACAATTGTTGCTGTTCTCTGATCCTCTGACAGTTCCCTATATAACCGCTGCAACATATGTTGTATGCAGACGGCCTGCAATATGTCTTGTCGTTTTGCAGAATAGCTGGATGTGCAACCCATTTGGGCCATGAGCCTTCGCTGTCTGCATTTGACCCACCGCTAATGCCACCTCCTACACTGTTATATTGGCTTTCATTGTCTCATTTCTAAGTCCAGTCTGAGATGGTGCACCAGGCAATCCTTTATAAAGTCTAACACCTCCACATTCAAGGCCTGTAGTTTGATATTGTAAAGGGACTCCATATAGTCCGCAAACACATCTGCCACTCTCTCGCTGCCGGTTAGTCATTCCCCAGTATACAGACATATCTCTCGCACATAAGCCCCATCCCTGCTCCCTATCCACTCTAGCAGTTTACATGCCTTATCCCCAACCTCATAAATGCAAAGCTGTGTATCGTGTCTCCTGGGATGAAGAAATAGATTCGCTTAGATTGCATACCATGTGCAGCTGATTGATATGACTAGCCTCCTTCTGCCCATGCCGGACCCTCCGGACATTGCAAAGACCCAGTGCCCATGTAAACCCTTCCCATTTTCTCTGTGTAGCCATCTGTTCCAATATGTGCCTAGAACTAAATTAATATCCCCCTAGGATCGTAAAAGTCTGTGATGTAAGTGTAAGGATATTCCCTAACGTCCTTAGAGCACCAACTGCAATCCCAGGGGGGAATACACATTGGGTAACAGTATGGTCTTTCCCTCCCATTCCCCCATCAAGTCAGTATAGCAGCCATTAGTGTCTGTCCTTGTGTGAGACACAAGAAAAGGCAACGATCACTTGATAAGACTGGCCACTCCTCTAGAATTCAAAGTGTAATGCGCGTAGCAGACCATCTTACATCTCCATTTCCATAAGATGTGTCCCCTGCAGAATCACAATGTCAGTTTAATATCTATAGAGTGCTTTCGTGACAAGGCACCTTTTCATTATTGCCGAGCCAGTTGACGTTCCCTGTCAATAGCATAAACAGGCACATGCATCCAATCTTTTTGCAAACGCAAACTGTGCTAGACGCAAAAATCGCCCGTTTGCGATCGCAAACTTAGCTTTTGCGATGCATCAAGGGTCAAGGCTATCGCAATTTGAGAATTCGAAATCAATTACAAGTTCTGAAATTGAGATTGCATTTAAGGAATCGCAAATTGCGATTCCTTAAATGCAATGCTTTAAAGTAAAAAAAATAGCGATTTTGCTCATAGGGGGCGCAAAAACTTTGAAAAATGCACTAAATTGCATTTTTCAAAAGTTCCATTTTACAAACATACATTCCCTTGGGGCATGTGTGTGTGAAAGATGTACTCATATGCAGATTTCAGGGGGTGCAAAAGGGTGTCCTTTTGACACCCTGTCACCCTTGAAATTGCATTCTCAATTTGCGATTCTCTAATTGAGAATCGCAAATTGAGAATGTCTTTCCATTCATTCCCATGGGCCTCTAGGTCCATAGGAATGAATGGGGAGGTATTCCTTAAGGAATGTTTAGAAATCGTTAGTTTTTAAGCGATTTCTACATGCATAGGCTTTTCCGATTCCTTAATTGCAATTCCTTAAAAATCGCAATAATAAGATCGCAAAAGCCAACATTGATGCATGTGCCTGATAGTGCTGTCACTATATCATGGCAGCTTCAAGTCCCTATTCTCCCAGTCCCACCCTGCACCACGGTGCACCCGTCCAAATTCTGTACTGTTATTAAGATACTTTAATGTTCTACAAACTTCTTTGCTAATATCTCTTGACCCTACCTGACTGTGCCATGATCCTGCAACTGACCCTCCCCCCAATTCACAATATGTGTTAACACTAAATACAAATAACCTTATAACATCTAATCACCCTTGGCAGCTGGGTCATAACCAGTAGGCTACATATCAGTCACAGACCTTGTCTTCGTTTTCAGTTTCAGTGGGCCCTATTCACAGAACTAACTTAAGACAAAATCCTAAACTTACTACCGTTTTGGTATTCACAGAAGGCACTTACTCATTTTGGTATTCACAGAAGGCACTTACTCATTTTGGTATTCACAGTAAGTATGGGCGAAATTTGTGAATTCGCGTTCCACGAATTCGAGCGAAATCGAATTTGCAATCCGCAAAATCCACGAATTTGTGCAAAAATTTGCAGATTTTTGTTTTTTTGCGTGGTCGCGGGGGTTTTTGCGTGTTCGCAGTGTTTTTTCCGTGTTCGCGGGGCTTTTTGCATGTTCGCGGGCCGCTTGCATGGCGAAGGTTCCCATGCGGTCGTGCATGGGCACAGCACCCTCTGGTTCACCACAGCCACCCTCTGGTTCATCACTGCCACCCTCTGGTTCACCACTGCCACCCTCTGGTTCATCACTGCCACCCTCTGGTTCACCTCTGCCACCCTCTGGTTCACCCCTGCCACCCTCTGGTTCACCCCTGCCACCCTCTAGTTCACCCCTGCCACCTTCTGGTTAAGCACTGTCACCCTCTGGTTCACCACTGCCACCCTCCGGTTCATGACTGCCACCCTCTGGTTCATCACAGCACCTCTGGTTCACCACTGCCACCCTCTGGTTCATCACTGCCACCCTCTGGTTCACCACTGCCACCCTCTGGTTCATCACTGCCACCCTCTGGTTCACCCCTGCCACCTTCTGGTTCACCCCTGCCACCCTCTGGTTCACCCCTGCCACCCTCTAGTTCACCCCTGCCACCTTCTGGTTAAGCACTGTCACCCTCTGGTTCACCACTGCCACCCTCGGGTTCATGACTGCCACCCTCTGGTTCATCACAGCACCTCTGGTTCACCACTGCCACCTCTGGTTAACCACTGTCACCCTCTGGCTCAGCACTGCCACCCTCTGGTTCACCACTGCCACCCTCTTGTTCACGACTGCCACCCTCTGGTTCATCACAGCACCTCTGGTTCACCACTGCCACCCTCTGGTTAACCACTGTCACCCTCTGGTTCAGCACTGCCATGGTTGGTTCACCACTGCCACCCTCTGGTTCACCCCTGCCACCATCTGGTTCATCACCACTGCCACCCTCTGGTTCATCACAGCACCCTCTTGTTCACCCCTGCCACCCTCTGGTACAGCACTGTCACCCTCTGGTTCACCACTGCCACCCTCTGATTCACCACTGCCACCCTCTGGTTCATCACAGCACCTCTGGTTCACCACTGCCACCCTCTGGTTAACCACTGTCACCCTCTGGTTACACTAGTTTTCCCTTGTTTTTCTGCCCTTCTGCCCTTTGTTAGACTGCTTTTTGTGCCTTTCTGCCCTCTGCATCACCACATCATCACTCAGCGCTACCCCAGCATCACTCAGCACCACCACATTATCACTCAGCACCACCAAATTATCACTCAGCACCACCACAGCACCACTCAGCGCCACAACAGCACCACTCAGCGCCACCACAGCATCACTCAGCGCCACCACATTATCGCTCAGCACCACCACAGCACCACTCAGCACCATCAGAGCATCACTCATTACCACCACAGCATCACTCAGCACCACCACAGCACCAACCAGCACCACCACAGCACCACTCAGCGCTACCACAGCATCACTCAGCACCACCACAGCATCACTCAGCACCACCACATTATCACTCAGCACCACCACAGCACCACTCAGCACCACCACAGCATCACTCAGCACCACCACAGCATCACTCAGCACCACCACAGCACCACTCAGCACCACCCCAGCATCACTCAGCACCACCACAGCATCACTCAGCACTACCACAGCATCACTCAGCATCACTACAGCACCACTCAGCACCACCACAGCACCACTCAGCACCACCCCAGCATCGGTCTGTGCAACCATTCAACAACAACTGGTTCAAATATGTTCTCTCAATGTTTCGAAATTTATTACAAATGTCACAAAAATATGTTAATATTTCACTTCTGTTCTTGGATTTTCGTCACAATAAAATACACTGAACATAATCTTCACAAAAGTTATTTCCAAAAGTTTAAGCTATTGCCATTATAAATTAAAATCACTGTTATTTAAGTATTAATTATTTAAAAAAATTAAAAGCCATTGTAATTTGTAATATCAATACAGCTAAGTTACGTAAATACAAAACATGTTGCATTACAAATGCTATAGGTGTCACATTTGCGAAAGTTATAACTATTGGCATTGTAAATGACAAAGCTATTAATTTAGCTATTTTCCAAACCAACACATAAATAAAAAAATTGTCATTTACAAGACCAATAGCTCAAACTTTCCTAATGCGAGACCTATTGCATTGCAAATGCTTGTTTTTATATCTGTCAGTGCTCCCTATTGAGGTTTAATTTTTGTGACAGGCGCCTCATTGCCTACTCGTAACTATTCTCTGACCCTGTTTCAAGGGTCAGAGCAGGGTCAGAGAATAGTTGCAAGTAGGCAACGAGGCGCCAGGAAGCACTTACAGGCTTACAGCAGCAGGTGCCCAAGTTGAAGTTAATTTCTTTGTAACCCTTTTGCAAAAGGTTACAAAAAATTAGCTTCAACTTTTGCACCTGCTGCTGTAACCCTGTAAGAGCTTGGCTGAAAATTCATCCCCGCTGATTCACGGATTTTACCGCAATTTCGCGAGATTCGCGGATCGCGAAATCGCGGAAAATCCGCAGATTCCGCGAGCGGAACGAATTTTCAGCCCAATGCTTAATTCACAGACATAAAAGTCTTAAAGTAAGGATTTTTGTCAGTTTAGGACTAGTAAAGTTAGGGCTCCTAACTTTAGGACTCCTAAATGCCTTTTCTGTGAATACAGAACGTCTTAAAGTTAGGATTTTTGTCAGTTTAGGAGTAGTAAAGTTAGGACTCCTAACTTTAGGACTCCTAAATGCCTTCTGTTAATAACGATAGTCTTAAAGATAGGATTTTTCTCGTTTTAGGAGTCATAAAGTTAGGAGTCCTAACTTTACTACTCCTAAACTGAGAAAAATCCTAACTTTAAGACTTTCGGTATTCACATAAGGCATTTAGGAGTCCTAAAGTTAGGACTCCTAACTTTTGTGAATACCGAAATTAGTAAGTACCTTCTGTGAATACCAAAATAGTAGTAAGTTTAGGATTTTGTCTTAAGTTATTTCTGTGAATCGGCCCACAGTATTTAGGTGTCCCACTTGCTTCAACTGGGGCGCCAGGGTCTGAATCTCATCTTATCACAAAACATGTAGTCTGCTCGGCTGCAAGTTCACTTTTGGATAGTTTGTCCAGGCCATCAGAGCACATGTTAGTACAGTCTCTCGTCTTATATGCTTCTCCTTCCCAAGATCCGCAACAGACATTGGTGTGATCTAACCCAGATCTGTGACTGGGGGTGAGTGTGTGAAAAGTTTCAGTGCTCCATACATCATCTTCATGTGTTTGCTATGTTTGCCCTAAGATGGCAGGGTATGCCCAGGCGTAGGTACTTTGCTCATTTTGCCTCTGGATTCAAGCTAGCCTGGCTGATGAGGGGTGTTTCCCCAAAACCGGTTCCAGGTTGCTTGTTTCTGGTTCAGGGATGACCTGGCTTGGCAGTTTGGGCTGAACTGTTCCCATGAGGCACAGGGTTAAGATTGATTTGCATATAGCTGGGTCTGAACTGGGGTGGCGAAGTGAGCTAAAGAATGATGATCGGTTCAACCCAGATTTGTGACTGGGTATGACTGTCTGAAAAGTTTCAGTGCTCCGTCCATCATCTCCTTGAGTTTGCTTTGATTGCCCTAAGCTGATAGGGTATGCCCAGACGTTGGTCCCCTGCTTAGTTTCCCACTGGATTTAAGCTAGCCTGGCTGATGAGAGGTGTTACACCGAAACCAGTTCTGGATGCTTGTTTTCAGTCCAGGGATGTGGCTTGGCAGCTCGGGCTAAACTGTTCCCATGAGTCACAGGGTCAAGACTGATTTGCATATAGCTGGGTCTAAACTGGAGTGACGAAGTGAGCTAAAGATTGATGATGGATTCAACTCAGATCTGTGACTGGGGACTAGTGGCTGAAAAGTTTCAGCACTCCGTCCATCATCTTATGTGTTTGCATTGGTATGAGTTTTGGCAGTTTCTCTTCTCTGTGTCTGGCTGTGTCTCATTGAGCTCAGAGCCAGTAATGTCCTTCTCAGAGACCAGTGCTCTCCACTCCACTTGATGTTGACCAAGTTAGAGTTACAGTTCTTGATCTCTTGTACTGTCTTCTCTTGTTCTCCTCTCAGTTGTTCCTTCATTGACTGTAACATGATTATTTTAGTCTTCTGGCATCTGGAGGACGCTTGCTCCATCCAGATTCTCTCCTTGTTTTAGGCAGTGGGCCTAAGTCGGTCTATTATAGAGCACGGGTCCGCACTCGATACTGGTGGCGTAGCTGGTTTTTGGTGCCCCATTTCAATTTTAATAAAATGTGACATTTACACTTGTAGCACAGTCTCTAAAAAGCCATTGTTCAACAAACAGTTCCACAGATGGGCTCTCCATCCCCTCTGGAACACGTACTAACCTACTAGAAATCAAACATTACAGGAAGTAGTGGACATTGCGAAGGGCACAGAAAGGTCATTAATTTCTACAAAAGAACTGTCTATTGCAAGTACTAATTCTAATGTGTTTTACCTACAGGAAAAGAAAAGAAGTGAGGAGAGGTCCTATGACAAAAGTAAGAATAACAAGTAAACTGAAGGAAAATGGTTAAGTTGTTTCAGATGTGGCTCACATGAGCATTTAGCGGATTGTAAAACATGCCCTGCTATAGGTAAGAAATGCCTGGAATGTACTAAATATGGCCATTTTACTACATTGTGTAAAACAAAAAGGAATTTCAGTCAGGTAAAAGTGAATGCCATAAATGATTTTGAAGAAGAAATGTGTGCCAATATCGTATTATCTGTGGATATAGTGGATGGTAAGGTAAAAGGACCGATTGGGGATGTTCTCATTGGTGATATTGAATTAAAAGTTACTGCTGAGTCAGGATCACCAATAACAATATTTTCTGATACCATGTTTGAAGAAAAATGGATGAATGTCAAATTAAACGAAACTGATGTTAATCCAAAGGCTTTTGGGGAATTCGATATAGATATGGTGGGATACTTTCATGATACTTTTCCATTCAAAGGAAGAATGATTAAAACTAGAATTTATGTAGCTGTACGTGGAGAAATGTAATTGGATGGAAAGATTTGGCAAAGTTAAAAGTTATTTTGAAACCAGGAGCAGAAGACCCTATCATTCTAGATGAGGAGTATGTAAGTATGTATGTATGTAAGTACCATACAAATTGGAGAAAAAATTGAAAATTTAGAAAGTATCTTAGAAAGTCACAAAGATGTTTTTAAGGATCAAATAGTATGTGTAAAAGGCTTCGAACATACAATCAAACTTAAGAAAGGTGCAATTCCTGTGGCACATAAGGTAAAAACAGTCCCATTATCAGTAAACGATGAACTTAAATTGCTTCTGGAAAGGTTATGTAGCGAGGGAGTCATAGAACCAACAGGATTCCTCAGTATGGGTTTCACCAATAGGAGACATCAGATTATGTGTCGATCTTATGTCTCTCAATAAAAATATAATTGCTAATTGCCACCCGTTACCGAAAATCCAAGAAATACTAACATCAATTGCAGGATCAAAATATTTCTCGCTGATAGACTTGAGATCAGCATATCATCAAGTGAGTTTGTCTGAAGAACCCAGGAATTTAACTACATTTATAACCCAATTTGGGGCATTCAGATAAGTAAGGTTGCCATTCGGATTAGCATCCACCTCAAGTGTATTTCAAAAACTGATGGACGTTTTGTTTGGTGGAATTAAAGGCCAAAAAGCCTTTCAAGATGATATTTTGATACATGCAAAAACAGAAAAATAACTCTGTGAAATTTTAAATAAGGTTTTACAAAGAAAAGTGCAAATTCATGCAAACAAGTATTGAGTATTTGGGCCATGTGCTGTCTTCAGATGGAATAAAACCAAAAAATTACTTAATAAAAGCAATAAGAGAAGCTCCAACACCTAGTGATAAAGAAACTCTAAAATCATGCATGGGACTTAGTGAATATTATGTAAGATTTATTGAAGGGTATGCAGACAAAGTTGAGGCATTAAGTAAACTACTACGTAAAGGTGAGAAATATCACTGGGGCAAAGAACAAGATGAAGCTTTTAAGGATGTTAAGAACAGAATTTGCAAAGCACCTGCTCTTCAACCATTTGATCCGAGGCTAAAGAACATCATAACAGTTGACACAAGTGCAAAGGGTATAGGTGCTGTGTTTAGCCATAGGCAAGAACAAAATGAGCATTTATCTCTAAAAAAAACTCAGTAATGCAGAGAAAAACTACAGTACCATAGAGAGGGAAACACTAGCATGTGTTTGGTCTGTGGAAAAGTTGAACATTTTCTTGTGGTGAAAGGAGTTTGAAATAGTCACTGACCATAAACCATTGATTACATGATGGAGGGATATGGTCGTGGTAACCAAAAAGCGAGTGCAAGACTAATAAGACTACTGTCTAAGTTACAAGAGTCCAATCCCAAAATACGACACACAAAAGGAGGATTAAACTATAGAGCAGATTGTTTGTCAAGGTTGCCAGTTAATGACTGTAAGGAAGGAGTTCAAGGCGATACAGAATGTGTAGTGGCACATATTGATGCCACAATTATATGTGAGGGATCCATCTCTGAGAAAGAATGGATAAACAGTTAAAAAGAAGATGTCATCATACAGAAGGTTGTTAACTATATTACTAATGTATGGCCGCCAATGAGGAACCTAAATGCTGCACTGAAACCTTTCCAACAAATCTGCAATGAATTGACTATTGAGAACGGATTCCTTGAAAGACATGACTTATTTGTGCCACCCGTAAAATTACAGAAAAGACTAGTACATCTTGCACATAAAGGGCATCTAGGAAGCACTGCAATAAAAAACATCTTAAAAAAATACTATTGGTGGCCAGGTATAAACAATGACGTTAACAACTATGTAGACAAGTGCGAACAGTGCCTGAAAGCTGACAAGCATTGGAGAGTAAGTAAGGGTGAAATGCAAATGGTTGAAATACCTGATGGACCATTGACAAAAATTGCTATTGACTTCTCGGGACCTTTTAATGTCATGCCTAATGATTGTTAATATTTGGTTGTTTTAACTCATTATTACACTAAGTGGATACATTGTGAATTTATGCAAAATGTAACAACTGATGTTGTAATACAGTTTTTAAAGAAAATATTTGCGTTAGAAGGACAGCCTAAGGTTTTAGTCTCAGACAACGGAACACAACTAGTGTCTTAAAAAATGAGTGATATTTTGCGAACCCTGGGTATCAAACAAGAGAAGACACCACTATTTAGCCCCAAATCTAACGGGCAGGTGGAAAGAATGAATAGGTTCCTGAAGGAAGGAGTTCAGTTAACAGTAGCATCTAATTTACCCTTCGGGACTATATAAGAGATAAGGTAAGCACGTACAATAACACCACCAATGAAATAACCAAATACCCCTTTTTACCCCAATGAGAGGAAGGGAGTGTAACATAGCTCTCACACCTAAGAATAATGAATGGCATAACAAAAACAATGTGACAGACACTATATGATATGAAAATAGTGAAATTAGAGAGAGAATAGTAGCTAAACAGAAAAATACCAAAGCTTACTCTGACATGTATAACAGAGCGAAAGGGAAGACAATTAAAGAAAGGTGATTGGGTCCTCATAAAAAAAAAACATTTGTGCCTAAAGGGTAGTCTACCTTACCTGTGCCTATTTGTGTTGAAAAGGTATCGGAGGGTGCTGTTTATCTTGGAAAGAAAAGATGGTGGAGCAAGAGTGATATTGTACCATTAAAGAATGGCCAAAAAAATCATAATGAGATGGAGGTATAAGCAACATGAAATTTCAAATTAGAGTTTGTTGGATCCTAGTGAAGATATTTCTTGTAATCAAAGTTTCTACGATGATTATGATAGTCATCCATCTTCTCTTTTTGAAACGAGCAATTTTGAACCTGGGGTGGAAAGCAGTTTGTTTACCAATGAAGTTAGAAATGGAACTGAGCAGGACGGTACTTTATATACAGAAAGCAGTAACAGAGTTGCTAATGGAAGTGTAAATGTCATGCTTGGTAAAGACAGTACTAAGGAAATGTATAACGTGAAACCTAATCAGACAATGTCTGGAAGACAAGTCAGAATCCCAAAACTTTTTGATGACTTTGTAATGAATTAGTTTTTCTTTTGTTAGGAAAAAGAGAGATGTTGAACCTTCAGAATATACATGTGTTTTCTCTTTTCATGTAAAGGTTTCCTTTGTTAATACTTGGTGAGTCTTTCTTCCCTTTCTACCCTAGCTTTCCCTACGTCATCATGAGTCATCACCCTATCCCCTGGGACTATATCTGTGATGTCACCCAGCCTACCTGGCACTTGCCGACGACGCTTTGACCCAACCAGTCCCTTAATTGCGTCCTCGCCTGTGGGCTTATTATATCTGTATTCCTGAATAAATTCTTGTTGTGTACCCCATCATTGGCGTGCCTCCTCCTTCCCACAACAATGTGCTTATTTGTTGTCCGGAAGAAAGTAAAAACTTGGGGGCATATTACCAAGCAATAGCGATAATTATCGCTATTGCTTGGTTAGAGACAAAAACATATCGCGACCTGCGGCGATTTTTATCGCAGATAAACCTTGGCATTACCAAGGTTTATCGCAAATGCGATAAAAATCGGCCGCAATGCATGAATATCGCTGAAAAGTCAGCAATATTCAGGCATTACCGAGCTAATGCTCTTAGCCATGTTATCCACCTACCATTGGATAACATTGCTAAGAACTGCTCAGGGCAGGTGTTAGCTTTTGGAGATCCTAAGCGCGACTATCTCCAAAAGTTGGTAATAGGAGATAGCGATGTTAGCGACTGTTTCCAGTCGCTAACATCTTGGCACGCCCACTTTGCATGTCATTAGTGATACATTTCTCTGACATGCCAAGTGGGGCCCAAGATGGTCGCTATCTACTACTAGCTGTCGCTAACTGGTGTTAGTGACAGCTAGGTAATAGAGAAATAATTTTATCTCTGCTTTCTTGGCTTTTAAAGCCAAAAAAGCGGAGATAAACCCCCTTGATAATATGCCCCTTGGGTTTTTTAGACAGTCTTAATATCTTCTTTCCTTTAAGTAGCACAGCTCCGGTCATTGTTGAAGTATCTCAGCACAGGGACACTCCGCTTGGAGTAACCATTGCGCTCTATAAATGAGATAACACAACATATTTATGATCACACGCAAAACCTTCATAGAAAAATGTAATGGCTTAAACACTGCGGGGCAGATTTACAAGCCCCTTGCGCCACTTTTGCGTCTCTTTTCCCATGTTAAAAGTGACACAAGAGTGGCGCAAGGGGCTTGTAAATCTGCCCCTGCGTGTGGACTATTTGTGCACTGCTGTGCACTACCCTGTTTAAGTTGTTCTGATGCCATAGTTATCAGGTAGCGGGTGACCCACTGTTTTGCTTTTAAATGGATGAGTCAAGCTACATAAACAACAAAAATACACGGTGCTAATCTACAAAGTGCATGTTTCTTAGTATATCTAGTAAAAAAATATATATATATGACAAATAAAGGGATCCATTGAATTGCTCGACAATAGTGTGCTGTGAATTTGATACCAGCAACAAATGTAGATGTAAAACTGAAAAACGATCTTAAGAAATGTAGGACTGCTTTCTATTAAAATGAAATTCGTTTTAGCTCTTATAGAAAGTGATCTGTTAGTAGCAATTTAGAACCCAATGAGAAATTATGCAGACAGAAAATAACCTCTCATCCTGCTTCATCCGTGTGTGGGAGTGTCACTAGAATTACAGCAACACAATTGACATTTTAAAAATGTGTTATTTTTCACAAATTGGTAAGGTTTCAAATCTACTTGATGAATAATCTTCGAAACTATGTAAGGTAAAGGTGTAGGATGCTCTCAGCCACAAGGAAATAAAGTTTAAAATGTCATGGGCATTAAATGCTTCAGGGAAACAGGTTCATTTTGAAGCGCAACTAAATTATTCATCATGCCTACGACTGAAGCTCCATTGCATACTGATGAGCGCCTAGACAAAATGAAAAATGATAAAATAAGATAATTCCAGTTTTTTTTAAGTTAAATAATAGCTTTCACAACTGAATTGCCTACTACTAATGTTAAAACACATCCCAAGAGCATTAAGGCCCTCATTACGTTTGGCCTCTTGATTCTCGTGGGGCTGGTAAAGTTACTCAATGCCCAATTGGAGTTAAAAGTAAATATAATGTGACAAATAGGTGTAGGCCAGTTTTACCATGTTTGAAGGAGAGTGCCCAAGCACTTTAGCACTGGTAAGCTGTTGCATGAAGAGGAATGGCGCTGTGGATGGTCATTGTAGTAGCGAGATGATGCGGTCAGTGTGGCAGAAAGTCTGGTTTGGAACTTTGTGTTGAGTTGTGAAATTGCAATTCATTTGAGTGAAAACATCATTCTCCTATCTGTGTCCAAACTTAAATGATCACTTCTTAAGAACAATAAGGTAACCCAGTGTTATCCCATGGGATAGAATGGCCTTGCAATATTGAAACATTACTGTAGGAGTTTTTCACTTCCAGGACATGGAAAACTTAAACACATATGTCATTATTTTTGATTAAATGTGCCAATTAGGTGTCTACCAATGTTGTAAATAAAACAGCGATTATATCAAGCATTCGCTGAAGACATGCTATTGTGTCTTTCTTCAGTTTCCCCGCTCGTACTTCTAATACGGCCGGACTCCATTTTGTTTTTGAGCGTCCATCTTGTATGCCACACATCGCCATGTGCTCGCCACGAGGCAAGTCCTACCTCGCTGGTTGTCACCTCTGAAGTTTGCCCAGCAACCGGCTATAAATAACTCCTTGTGCGTCTAGCGCATGCCCAGTAAGAGTAACATCTGTTTCTGCTTAAAGTGGATTGGAATGTGCATTCGGCGGGCTTCAAGAACCGTTAACTCCACCCATGTATCGATCATGTTCAAGAAATGTCCATATATGGTTGTAAATCATGTTTTGAGCTGTGACCACCCACTTATGAGCCCCTTCTTTATGTATAAAAGGGGACCGCATGTTCGAGTTCTTTGTGCTACCTTGTACAATACTGTAGAGTGTTGTGTGGGCTGTAGTACCACCTTTAAAGGTTTATTAAACTATGGTTTTGTATTTCCAGTTTCCGTGCCAATTTCTTACGTAGTCTGAGGACTCTGTGTACAGAAGGGCGAACCCTTTTGCATTCGCAGGCCTTGCTGAGGCCTGTACTAATCAATTGGCGCCCGTCACGTGGGGCTCATCGGCGACTCGGATGCTCGAAGGATTGGTCGTGGTGAAGGATTGGAACCTTGCCGGGGACGTGATCACTGCCAGCGGTGCCTTTAGTCGTGGCATCCCGAGGTATTCTTCCTTCCCTTCCGATCTGACCATCTGGGTGGCACCGGTCATCGACTGAGACCTCTTCTGTCGATTTGCCGCATAGTGGCCGTTTGGGCGAATCCGGAACTTGGCAGTTGGAATCTGGACGCTCTTGATTGGTAAGAATCGTTGTACAATATTTGCTCCGAGCCTTTGATAGTCTTGCTTGGCAGGGCAGTTTTATACGCTTGCCCCGACTAAAATTGTTTGTTTGTTTGAAGTGACTAGTCATATTATTCGTTTGGTAAACTTATATATGTGTTGCAACCCATATATGCGGGCAATGTGGAGATATTTCTCCTTATCTGTGAATTTGAGCAGCACAACGTTCTAAGTGCCATTTAATTATAATATTGCATATTCTGCATTATTTTTAGACATGCCTGTTTTTAGCGCACTCCGTAAGTGGTGCTGCTGTTTTGGAAATGACCGGTTGGTACTTGAAGAATCACAGCCGGCTCCCCCAGAAGGGACGCCGAATAGGGATATGTACATCAAATTTGGTCTTTACCCCATAATGTACAGCACATTGTGGCGGAAATACACCAAGAAAGATCCTGAGTTGCGATGGCCTATGTATGGATCGTTTGATTTGAAGAAAATTGAGTATGTGGAGCAGTGTATGTGTAAGCAACGAGTGAGACAAGATATGTTTGAATGTATACGAATGTGGGTGAAAGAGGTGCGAGAGCGTGAGAAGCGTGAGCAAGCACTGATTGAGAAAGAGCAGCGAAAGAGTGAGCGTGAGAAAGCGCATGAGGCAAAAAAGCGTGAAGCAAAGGAATTAGAAGAGAAGCAGGAGAAAGAACGTAGGTTGCAAATATCTGGCCAGTATCCTGTGCGACAGCCTCTTTATCCTGTCCTTAATAAATCGGATTATGATTTTTCGTTATTAGATCGCTCACCGCCCCCGTACGTTGGTCCGTCTGCCCCGAGAGGAGGAGATCAAGATTCTAGACCGCCCGGACAGAAAGTGGATACACTTTCTATGTTATCGACCGAGCGTATGGCTGATCTCCGTAAGATTGCTTATCGGGTCAACAAAGATACTGTTCCCCTTGCCGATCTATTGAAAAAGCTTGAGACATGGGAAGATAGGGAAAAACTATATTTCGCTGATTTTGTTTCTAATGAAGTAGTGTCAGCTTTTCGGAAATATTCCAATGTTCTTAAACCAGCTGATGTGATAGCTGATTCAAAGGAATTGCGTAAAGGTCTTTTTCTTCCTTCTCAGGTGCCTGATGCGATCCGACGGCTATTTGCGTTGTAGGATGAGATGTTTCGGGTACGGGATGAAGCGCGGAAAAGGAAAGACGGCGACGAGTCCACGCATCTGAGTGGCGGCGGGAAGCAGTCATCCATCTTTTATTCAGATAAGATTGATGCAGTGCATGCTAAACCGATGCGGGAGGCGGCGCCTTTGTATGTTCCCCCCTAAAGGAGAGGGTACAAGTTCAGATAGAGGGCCAACGGATGCTCAAGGGTATTTTATCTATAATTGGGTTTATACTCCTTGGAATAGGGCAGATGTTATGGCATTAAAGGCGTCATTACCTGATCCACGAAAGAATCCCGCAGCCTATTACGAGGAAGTTGAGGGGGCCCTGAATTCCTGTACTATGACCCTGGCCGATATTGATTTATTTTTCGGGCTTATATTACCCCCTGATATTTGGAGATCTATACGAAGGATAGATGACCTTCAGTCATTTAAATTTAAATGGGCTGATCTTGAGGATGAGGATAGAGAGAGAAAACCTGCGCAGAAACCCCCCCAGTCGATTTTAGATCTGCCTGCTGCTATCCTGGCTAAATTAAAGACGCGTATCCCCCCTAAAAAGAATGATTGGACTATGTTAGCGTCATGTAAACAGAAAATAGATGAATCGGTTTCAGATTTCTTACGCGATTTGAGGAAACATTTCATGATTTTAGCGGTCAGTCGCTTACGGATGACACAGGTCGACATCTTTTTGTTGATAAATATGTTTCAAATCTATTACCGAGTGTAGCAGCTCGATTAAAAGCGAGTGAAAGCTCTTGAACGACTTCAACGCCAGCGGCCCTCCTGACGATGGCTCAGTATTACGAGCGTCAGGAAGCAAAGGGTACTGAGGAGAAGAAATCTAAAGATCTAAAAACGAAGGTTATGTTAGCACAAGTGTATGGCCCGTCTCGTATAGGTAATAAAAGGGGCGGTCGGAATTTTTCCGGTTCCTCTTCGGGCCGTACTGATTTGGCCCGGGATCAATGTGCTTACTGTAGGCAGAAAGGCCATTGGGCGAACGAGTGTCCGTTATTACGTGTACAGTGGCAGGAGCGTGGGCAGGGATCCATGAGGGGTAGAGGAGGTTTTTCAGGCCCTAGGGGCAACACGAATGATAGAGCTAGGTTTGAGTCTAATATGCAACCCCGAGATGGGTCCAATGTTTTCGATCGACGAAATCAGTACCAAATGTCTGATTATGCACCTCCCGAACAGCATGATTCACAGTATGCATAGGATTGCGTAAGATGGGGTAAGGAATCAGTTGAAGTGCCAGTAGATCAGAGGGGTCCTTATGTTACAGCACATATTTTGGGTTCTACTGATCCGTTCCTGGTTGATACACGAGCTGCCCATAGCGCTTTGTCTAAAAATTGGTTCCGAGGGCTCCCCTGTCTGGCTCAACGATTACGTCAATAGGGTTCGATGGAACGCCTTCTGTTTTTTTTTTTTTTTTAAATATATTTTTATTGCAGGAATCAGTAAATTTTTACAAAGCGACCAGCATTATAAATTCAATCAAAATTAGCAGAATACATCCCTCCGTCCCCCAACAGGATGAACCATTACACAGCCATTTAGCCCACAACCCAAAGGTCGGGCGGCGATACCCAATGGGGACTCAACAGGGAGTCGAAGCCGGTCCGGATGATCCACTATCCGTCATCTGCTTTTCTAAACCATCCTACAAAGAAAGCCAAAAGAAACCCCCCCCCCTCAAAACACTATGAACCAAACCAAAACCCCCCCCAACCCCGCCATCAGTGCACGGTAACAGCCGTAATAGGATCTGTGAGAGGACCCATGAGGAAAGCAACAGACATGTAAAGTGCAATCATCTATCGGGACTCGGGGCGAGCTGCATCTTCACTTTCGGAATCGCTGGAAGCGCAATAATCCCAGAGGGCCTGCACTAATGTCTCCCATTCTAGCGCTGCCTCCTGCGCCTTCTCGTTGTGTTGTCTCCTAGCTAACTGGTACCGCAGCGTGCTTTCCCCCGCCGCCCATTTCAAGAGTTCGCTGTGCCATCGGGCCCCCGTTGGACCAACCCGTGCCTTCCAATTCCTGGTCACCTCCCGTTTAGCAAGGAGAAGCCCCAGATCACTGAATTTACTAGTGATTTTATTTTTGGGGGTATGTGGGAACCAGTGCAGGAGCCCCACTGCCGCATCAACCGATAAGGATCTCCCCGTTACCTCCTCTAGGGTATCCCCCACTTCCAGCCAGTAGGAGGACAGCCCCGGGCAGGACCACAACATATGAAGAAGGTCTGCATCAGGCGCCTGGCACCTGGGGCAGTCCGCGGAGTCCGTGCCAAAATATTGTTGGATCTTCGCCGGGGTCAGATATGCCCTATGGAGTACGTAGTAGTGGACCAATTGAAAGCGGGCGTGGCGCGTGCCCTTCCAGGCCCGCCTCATGAGTTGGGACCAGGTCGTCTCCGGGATCTCCTTCCCTATGTCTTCCTCCCAACGGGTTCTTAAAGTAGTGAGGGGGGCCAACCCCTCATTGAGCAGTCTGCCGTATAGGCAAGTGACCGCCTTAACAGTTCCCGCAGACATCATAACGTACTGGCACACCGGAGAAGTAGGAGGTTCCTCCTGCCCGTGCTTCCAGTGCGCCTGAATCGCTCGGACCAGGGCCGAGTGCAAAAGAAAATCGCCGCGAGGAACCTCGAAGCGATCAATGAGCTCCTGAAAGGGCAAAAGCGCCCCGTCCTCGTAAAGGTCACCCACCAACTGTAGGCCCGCGTCCTCCCAATCCGCTAATCGTGACCAATCACCGCCATGAGGCAGGGCCGTCAGCATGCCCAGAGGTATTTCGGGTGCATACGGTATCCGCAACTGGCCCCGGGCGTGGGCTCGGTTCCAACACAAGCGAATGGTCTTCTCTTCAAGCGTCAAGTCCTGCAAGGCCAAACGCTGTCGCAGCGCTATGAAGGAGAGAACATGCCTAGCTATCCCTGTGCCCCTCCTGTCCTCTGGGCCTCGGAATTCCCTGGCGACCTCCTGGGTGAAAGTCTGCAGCTGCGCTGCCAAGTAATACTTTTCAAAGTCCGGCACCGCCAGCCCACCCTCAGCTTTCGGCCTCAGGGTCAGGGTCTTGAGGGCCACTCTTCGGCGGCCCGAACCCCAGAGGAATCCGACCACCATTGACCGTAACAGTCGAAATGTGGCTGGCGGGATCCAAATCGGCAGCGCCCGGAAATAATATAGCAACCTGGGAAGCGCCACCATTTTAAGCAAAGCGATCCGTCCAGCTACCGATAGCGGTAGAGTAGCCCAGAAGTCCATGCTACCACGCAGCGCGCGAGTGCTGCGAGCTATGTTTCCATCCAAGAGGTCTGTCGGTTCATGGTAGACGTACACCCCCAGGTACTTAAAGCAGTCAGGTTCCCACCTAATCTCTCTACTGATATCAGGGCTAGGTGTACCCTTACGAACCGGGAAAAAGACAGGTCTTAGCCCAATTCACCCGAAGGCCCGAGACCTCCCCAAACGCCATGAGCGCCGTCGCAGCTCCATTCAGGGCAGCAACCGGGTCCTCAAGGAAGAGCAACAGGTCATCAGCGTACAGCGAGACATAATGTGGGCCCGAAGGCGTCCATAAGCCATTATAGTGGGCTCCCGACCGGAGTAGCAGCGCCAGAGGTTCCACCGCTAACGCGAAGAGAAGCGGGGATAATGAACAACCCTGTCTCGTGCCTCTCTCCACCGGATATTGCGAGGAGATCAGCGGGCCTGCCCGTACCCTGGCTGACGCCGAGGTATATAGTACCGTGGTCCATCTGACGAAACCCTCACCGAGGCCGAATCGGAGTAATACTGTGCGCAGGTAGTCCCATTCCAGGCTGTCAAAAGCCTTCTCCAAATCTACAGAGAGGACTACCGGGCATGGGGCGTCCACGAGCGGTTCTCCCAGCAAGCGGAACAGCCTACGGATGTTCATGGTCGTGTTTCGCTTGGAGATGAATCCAGCCTGGTCCTCATGCACCAGAGAGCTCATGTGACCTAGCAATCTCGATGCCAAGATGCTGCTCAGTATTTTATAATCGACCGTCAACATTGATAAAGGACGGTAGGACGCCGGATCGGACGAGTCCCTTCCCGGCTTGAGGAGGGGAACCACCAAGGCCTCGCACATCGAGCCGGGGAGCCGACCAAGCCGCTTCGCCTCTCTGTAAACGATCAGCAACCTCGGTGCCAGGAGATCAGCATAAGCGGCATAAAATTCAACCGGTAGTCCGTCCAGACCCGGGGTCTTATTCCTCGCCATCTTTTTAATGGCGCTGCGAATCTCCCCCAGTTCAATGTCGGAACCCAGGGCTTTCGCTTCGTCAGGTTCCACCATTGGGAGCTCTAGGGGTCGCAGGTAGTCATCAAGCCGGTCGGGGTCTCTGGCAGAGCGACTGCGGTACAAGCGTTCATAGTAGTGCAGGTAACAGCTCAGAATCTCAGGCTGAGTGTGCACTTCGGTCCCATCCGCCGTACGCATGGACGTCATCAGAGAGGTCTGGCGCGTAGGATTAGCTAGCCACGCCAGCAATGCGCTCGATCTATCCCCCTCTGCGAGGGACCTAACAGTATAGGCCTCATAGTCTAAACAGCGCAGCCGTTCGACCTCCGTCGCTACCGCCTCCTTCGCCGCTGCCGTGCGTTCCTGGAGTTCCGGGCGCCCGGGGCGGCGGAGTTCCAACTCACGGAGTTTCCGATCTGCCATTTCTAAATCGTCAAGGATGATTCGCCTCATGCCCACCTTCTTGGAAATGCAGAAGCCCCTGACCACCACCTTAAAAGCGTCCCATTCTAGCGCCCTCGAACCCGCAGTGCCCCCGTTGGACGAGAAGTATTCCGAGATCTTGTCTTCTAGGTCCTCTTTGACTACAATGTCCTCTAAGATTTCGGGACGCAACTTCCAGGTGGGCACAGCAGGCACCCCCGGAAACCAGCGAAGGCCCAGCAGGAGAGGGTTATGATCCGAGATGGTCCTGGTCAAATATTCAGACCGGACCGCCGCTGAAACCAATACTGCCGAGCCCAGGAACCCGTCCAGTCGGACGTGTAACTCGTGCAAGCCTGAGAAGTAGGAATAGTCCCTAGTGTCGGGATGCTGTGCCCTCCAGATATCCGTCAGACCCCAGTGCGTCTGCCAGTCCCTCCTACCTTTAGCCACACGGCGAACCGGAGAGTCAGGGAGGGGGGGATGTGAGCGGTCATTCTCCACATCTACTACTGAATTGAAATCCCCGCCGAGCAGGAGGGGCCCGGAAAAGAAGTGGGCTAACGAGCCCGATAACCCGGAAAGGAAGGCAAGCTGGTCCACATTGGGTGCATAAACACAGCAAACGTTTAGGTCCCTCCCCCCCAGAGTGCCCGAAATGGCCACATATCGACCCTCCGGATCCACCACTGATTTCGTAACCTGAAAAGGAACCCCAGCTCTGATCCAAATTAGCGCCCCCCTGGCATACGCGGAGTGCGAAGTGCAAAAGACCTGCCCCCTCCACCTACGCTGTAGCGCCACCCCTTCCGCCTTGTTAAGATGGGTCTCCTGCAGCAGCGCCATTTGCACCCCTCTACGCACTAAATAAGCGTGGACTTTGTGACGTCTAGACATAGTGTGAAGCCCCCGTACATTCCAAGTAATGCATTTCACATTAGCAACATCAGCCATTGTCCCATATTGTTCGTGCAAAGTCTCTCCATCCGGGCCCTAACAAAGAAAGAGCAACAATCAACCCAGCACTGATGGCGGCCATTTTCCCCAACCAAAACACAACAACCCCGGTTCGACCCAAACCCTTGCCCACCCTCCCCAGAACAGGACCCAAATAGTACCATCTAGTTCCCATCCAAACCATACCCCCAGCAAACCCTCTGTCCCCGACTAATCCTGCAGTCGCCACCGCAGGAAGGCCTTAAGGGCCAGGTGCGGGCTGGGCGTTGGCAATGGGCCCTCGATGCTCGGGCTACCGAGACTAAAGTGAGCCCAAAGCAATAAGAGAAAACCCTCAAGGCACGAGCAGGGCACCCCACCTCCGCTTCCCCGGGGATTATGAGCAATCGCCTACCCCCGCCACCCCCGTTGCGGGCCCCCACCCAAATGGACGCAGCTCACCCCGTCAACCCTGTCCATCCAGAAGGTCCTCAACCGAGTTCGGAGTGATCACCGGCGTGTGGACACTGTCGGTCACCGATTCCTCCGAGTCCGTTGGTACCCCCTCGTCACCAAGGTCCGCTTCCTCTTCTATGGTACCATCCCGTGAGCCAGACAGCGCAGACAACACCTCCAACACTCCCTTCCACTCCGTCGACGTCTCCGCAGTCAAGGGTCCGCCTGACCGGCCACGGCGACTCCGAATTCTTTTGGACCGCCGTCGCTGTCCAGGCTCCACTGCTAGTTGAGATGAGGAGCCAAAGCCATCCTTTCCGGCTCTATAGAGTTCGAGCCAGTTACAGACATCCTCCGGGGAATCAAAGAACTGAGTCTTGTCATCGACAATTATGCGGAGCCTTGCAGGAAACAGGAGCGAGTATTGGATGCCCTCGCTCCGGAGCTCGCGCTTGACCGCCAGGAATGAGAACCGCCTGCGCTGGGTCTCATAGGTGTAGTCCGGGAAGATATTCACCTGGCTGTTCGCCACCTTGAAGGGGCCATTATGTCTGGCGGCATTAAGGATGAGATCTCTGTCCCGAAAGTGCAATAACCGTGCCACCACCGGTCGCGGGGCACGGCCCTGTTGCGGCGGCCTCGCTGGGACTCTGTGTGCTCGCTCCAGGATGTAGAAGGAGGATAGACCCTCCGGGGCCACCGTGTCCAGTAGCCAGGCTTCCAAGTAGGCCACCATGTCGCCATCTTCAATCTTCTCCGGCAGGCCCACCACTCGAATGTTATTTCGCCTGTTGCGACCTTCCGCGTCTTCCGCTCGCCGCTCCAGGGCATCAATCCGGGATAGGGCATCCTTCATCGTCGCGGCCAGGGTTCTCTGTGCCAGCTCCAAGGTTTTTATCGAGCCCTCCACTTCCTTGACCCTCTCCGAAAGCTTGCCGTGGTCCGCTCTAAGGAGGCCCAGACTCGTCGCCACCTGGGCAATGTCCTGCTGGAGGGCCGAGCGTGTGGTCGCGATCGCCTCCAGGACCCGGTCAAATTCTTGCTGCAATGGCGCACCACCAGAACTCTCTGGGTCCCCACGTTCTTCTTTGTCCGGGGCCTCAGAGTCTGAGGCGGCTTGGGTTTTCCCCTTGGCTCCCCTCGGTTTCCCCATGGCGCAGGAGTCACACGGTGGAGAGCCAGTCAGAGGCGCCACCGAGTGCGGGCGCCGGCTATGTCTCTCTCGGCTAGTGGCCTTCGGGCCGAGGGCGGGTGATCTCCGCCTCCAGGGCCTGTTGGACCTCCACAACTTCGGGCCGTGCCACCACCCCGTCGTCGGAGGGCACTGAGGAGGAGGCGGGGACAATCGGCGCCAGGTCGGGCAGGCCCGTTTGGCCGATGAGGATCTGGAACGAGGGTCTCCAACACCACCGGAGACTTTGTGGTGCCAAGGCGCCGTGCTGCCCATGGAAGTCAGTCACTCGGGGGGATGCAGCCAGGCGCGGCTCAGGGGGTCGGCACCGCAGCCAGGGCCGCCAGGCGTCCGTGAGTCGAGGTCCACTGTAGTGTGGGCATCCGATCATCCAGGAGCGATCACCGTGTCCAAAGTCTGATCAGAGCGACACCCAGACCATCACATCACAGGGAGATGAAAAGGTGGAGGGTGCGCTGTAGCTAACGACGCCCCTCCAGACTAAAGGTCCCGACCAAGGGGACAAAGAGGTCCGGGCGCCATGTTGGGCCGCACTCCGCGGGACCACAAACTTCGACTTTCCGTCGGATCAACTCATGTTCGAGTTGCACCAGGTGCCTCGGCAGGTCCCAATCAGTCTGATCGACGGTTTGCGGGGACTAGGGTGCCCCACGGCCTCCGATCTGCAGGATAATCACGGGCTCAGTCCCGGAGCCGAGCTCTCAGGCGACCATCGCCATCGGCGTCCAAGCCACGCCCCCATGGAACGCCTTCTGTTAGCCCACTATCACAACCACTTGCACTTTATGTAGATCAGTTTGCTGCACCATGCCCATTTCTACTCTCTCCAAACACGCCTGATAATATTGTGGGCCTAGATATGCTCAAGCATTTTCAGGCCACGATACGGTGCTCCCCTGAGGGAGTACGTGTTATCCTGAATGATAATTCTTCAACAATGGAGAGGGTGTACATGATTACCGTAGAGGCTGCCCTGGCCTCTTTGCCTAAATCTTTGTGGGCCACGTCCGATACTGACGTGGGACAGATGATCATCCCTCCGGTGCACATCAGTGTAAAGGGGGAGCTGTGCTGCCGCGCCTGCCTCAGTATCGGATATCACAGGAGGGGGAGGAGGCGCTCATACAGATAGTTCAGGACTTGATTAAAGTAGGGGTGGTTGAAGAAGTTCCATACAACATGTGTAACAGTCCTATACTACCGATTTTGAAGAAAGACACTGACACCAGGATTTATCCATTTATTATCGATTTGAGGGAGGTCAACAAGATAGTGATACCTCAATACCCAGTGGTTACTAATATTACGACACTCCTTACTCTGGTCCCGCCCACTGCAACAACGTTCTCAGTTATAGACTTGAAGAACGCTTTCTATTCGATCCCTATTCATCCTGACAGCCGATATCTTTTCGGCTTCACGTTGAATAATAGATCGTACAGATTTTGTAGAGTTCCCCAAGGCTATACTGAGAGCCCTAGCAATTATAGTCAGGCATTGAAACGACAGTTAGATTCTTTTGTTTTACCTGAAGGTGTGGCGCTTATACAATATGTCGATGACATCTTGTTGGCTGCCAACACCCCTGAACAATGTGAGGAGTGCACATTGTCTTTAATTACCTTCTTGGCATCTCACAACCACAAAGTATCAAAAAAGAAATTGCAATATTGTAGACCAAAGGTAACCTACTTAGGTCACCTTTTGTTTAAGGACACCAGATCGTATTCAAGCCATTTTAGACACACCAGCACCCTCCACGCAGAAAGAAATTTGAGCTTTTCTGGGTCTCACCTCCTTTTGTAGACAGTGGATTTTTGGGTTTTCATACATAGTTAAACCACTGTTAGCCCTTTTGACAAAGGATACTCCAGTTCCCCTTCCATGGACAGATGAATGTGAGAATGATTTTCAACAATTACGTCGGGCCCTTTGTTCAGCACCAGTGTTAGGCACCCCTGATTACACAAAGCCCTTTACATTGTATGTGCACGAGAGAGATGGATACGCGTTATCAGTGTTAGTGCAGATGCACGGCGATAAGCAGCGTCCCTGTGCATACTTCTCGGCAGTACTTGACCCTGTTGCTCGAGCATTGCCTGTGTGTTTTCGCTCAGTTGCGGCGACAGCTGTGTCAATACGTCAGAGTGAAGGGATAGTCTTATCTCTTAAGCTGGCTCCTCACATTACTTTGAAGAGATGTACAACACTGAATCCAGCTACGTTGTTGCCCTTCCCAACGACTCAGACCGAGGTGCAAGAGACACATGACTGTGTCTTTGTGACTGAGGAACAGACAAAGGGTCGTATCGACTTACAGGATACACCCTTTACAGATGTGGATGGAGAGCTGTGGGTGGATGGGTCCTGCTTAAAGTTACCAGATTAAACCACCTCCGCAGCATATGCAATCACTACACTGCACACGATAGTGGAGACAGCACGCATACCGCAGAAATATCTCAGGCAGCAGAACTGATAGCGTTGACACAAGCATGTGAGCTTAGTGCAGGACTATGTGTGAATGTCTACACAGATAGCCGCTATGCTTTCGGAGTAGCGCATGATTTTGGCTTGCTCTGGAAGGAAAGGGGCTTTTTGACATCACATGGAACACAGATAATGTATGGAGAATTAGTACAAAATCTCTTGACTGCACTGACGTCCCCTAAAAGGATAGCTATAGTGAAATGTAGTGCACACAAGAAAGTGACAGACAAAGTAGGACAAGGAAACGCCTTTGTAGATCGAGTGGCACGTGAAACTGCGACGCAACCTGGCTCCACTTAAATGTATGTTGTGAAGTCGCGAGCGGTGGCACGATGCTAGGGAAAAGGTACTAGAGATGCAAAAGACTGCTACTGAGAAAAAACGAGACCAATGGTCCAAAGATGGAGAATTGGACGATAAAGGCTGTTGGAGGAATAAGCAGATGGATAGGTGGAAGTTACCTACAGCCTTCGTACAACCTATGGTTCAGATGACACATGGGCTAGCACATGTTGGAGCTTCGGCAATTGTGAAATTGCTTACGCAAGTTTGGGAGCATCCAGAAATTGCTAGCACAGCTAAGAGAGTAGTACAGACCTGCATGATTTGCCTCAAATATAATCCAGGAAAAGTGACACAAACTCCAGCAGGAGGGTTTGCAACACCCACTGCACCTTTTGAAGTACTGCAAATGGATTATATTCAGCTGGAACGCTGTAATAATCTAAAGTATGTCCTGGTTGTGGTTTGTGCATTCAGCAAATGGATTGAAGCATACCCTACGAAGGACAATACTGCAATGACTACTGCTAAGGTGCTCTTGAAGGAATTCTTTCCTCGTTTTGGTGTTTGCAGATTGTTGTGGAGTGATAACGGGCCCCATTTTGTGGCAGACGTTATTAAGTATGTCCTGAAGGGATTAGGCATTGTACAAAAGTTCCATGCAGTGTTCCACCCTCAATCAGCAGGGTTGGTGGAAAAGTACAATGGCACGCTTAAGTTGAAAATTGCGAAAATACAGGCTTCTACTTCTCTGACTTGGCCAGATGCTCTGCCTTTGGCATTATTGTCTATCAGATCAGTACTGCATTCTCGGACAGGCATAACGCCTTATGAGATTGTTTTCGGACGCCCCATGAATATATGGGGGGTACCCAAACTAAGTTCAGTGTACGATGTACCTTGTGTTTTAATGAATGACTATTTGGCACAATTAACTGACAGCTTGGTTTCCATTCATCAACAGGTTCGAGAAGCACTCCCTGATCGGTCCACAGGAGAAGGTCATAATCTCTGGCCTGGTGATTTTGTTCTCGTGAAGTCCTTCGAGAGGTCGAGTAGTCTGGAGCCGAGATGGTGTGGTCCTGAACAAATCCTTTTGGCGACAAGAACAGCAGTGCGGGTAACCAATCGCAGAAACTGGATTCACTCCATCCACTGTCGAAAAGTGCAACCTGACCTGGTGGAACCTGCTGTATTGACCAACCATCGCGATATCCTGACTACAGAGAGAGGCCGTGCTGTGGTACCTGACGATTCTGAGGAGTTCTTCCCGGACCAGACAACCCCTGCATCGAGAAGATACAATCTACGACCAAGGAAAGAATCTGAAATTGTATGAGAAGTTGTCAGAATGGTCCCTAGGTTAGTGAAACGGAGAGCCTATGAGGCAAGGGGGGGATCAGCCATGCATTAGAGTAGTGACACCCGTCTTGGCCCGATGCTGAAGAAAACAACGGCTACCTACGGGGTAAGAGTATACTGACAACACTTTAGTTTCAGGAAGATACTGTGTACATTTGCTCAAATGGATAAGAGGAAGATTCTTTGTTCTGTAGGGTTCATTATCGTTATAGCAGTTATCGCTACAGTCATGTGGTTTGTTGAGGAGAAGGCTCCTGCCCGTGAACTATATGTTGTTTCCACTCCAGTCCCTGATGAGCACTTTTTCTATACACTCCCATATCAAGAGTTGAAACATCGACAGTCATATGTGAATAACACTTTCATTCAGATATTGCATCATACCCACATTGCTACAAATGCTACAGACTGCTGGATATGTGGGATGATGCCAGCGCACCAAAAGAAAGGGGGGACACCGTTCATACCTCTTCCCTTTTCTCATAATGGCTCTTGCAGAGCATGGTACACTTTGCTTTTTGCTACGAGAAAGCCTACAGTAGGAAGACTACTTTTTAGACTGAATAAAGAATGCCATCAAGATAAAGAAGACTATCCACAAGCCAACAGAACTATATGGGAGTGGGAAGAGTATCGACCGGACAATAAATCGACACCTTATATCTTTACGAACACTAGAGACACTGTTGGGCAACAGAAGTTTGTGATTTCAGTGGCCCAAGCACAAGCTGATTTATGTGTACAAAGTGTAGGCCATATTCCTGTAGGTGTTAGTGATTGTATTGTTCTATTGAACATTGATAGCCTGAATAACAGTACTTTCCTTGCTTCACATAACACCTATTTTGTATGTGGGAATAAGGGCTATTATCGATTACCAGCCGGATGGTCTGGGGTATGTTATGTATCGTTTTTATTGCCACCTGCATTTTTGGCACCTGCATCATATCATAAAGACTTGAAATTATTGAGTAATGTAACTGTAAACAGATTCAAGCTAACTTTATCTGTAGACGATGTCGATCAGATGGACACTAGTCTGCAACAATATACAGATTTCAACATAGGATTATTTTCTTTGTGGGAGCTGCTCTGAATAGTAGAAAGATACGACGCCAACGAGAGTAGTGGAAGCTGTCACCAATCAAACTGCTGCGGCTCTTGGGAACCTTACTGAAGAGCTACAAATTACCGGATTGTTGCTTTGCAGAACCGAATGGTTCTCGACGTTATGTTAGCAGATAGAGGTGGAGCTTGTAGAATTATTGGAAGCTGCTGTTGTGTTTTCATACCTGATCATACTCCTTCTGTGTATAAAGCCATTAACAAATTACACAAGATTGCAGCTGATATACACCAAGAAAATGGATCTTGGACTTTCTCTGGGTGGTTTTGGACTTTAATTTCTACATGGGGTTGGAAGGTTCTCACTGGACTATGCATAATTGTTGCCATATTATTCACCTGTTGCGTATGTCTTCAATGTAGCCCAATGATATGCTCTCTATGTTTCTCATTTTGTGTGCCTAATAAACAAGCTGTTGTGGATGCTGCCCATAAGAAAACTATAACTAGAGAGATAGCGGATATGATGAGCATCGATATAAATGATGAGTATTTAGATTATCCAAGAAAACGGAATGTCTTCAGCAAATGCTGATTATATTAAGCATTCGCTGAAGACATGCTATTGTGTCTTTCTTCAGTTTCCCCGCTCTTACTTCTAATATGGCCGGACTCCATTTTGTTTTCGGGCGTCCATCTTGTATGCTACACATCGCCATGTGCTCGCCACGAGGCAAGTCCTACCTCGCTGGTTGTCACCTCTGAAGTTTGCCCAGCAACCGGCTATAAATAACTCCTTGTGCGTCTAGCGCATGCCCAGTAAGAGTAACATCTGTTTCTGCTTAAAGTAGATTGGAATGTGCATTTGGCGGGCTACAAGAACCGTTAATTCCACCCATGTACTGATCATGTTCAAGAAAAGTCCATATATGGTTGTAAATCATGTTTTGAGCTGTAACCACCCACTTATGAGCCCCTTTGTTATGTATAAAAGGTGACCGCACGTTCAAGTTCTTTGTGCTACCTTGTACAATACTGTAGAGTGTTGTGTGGGCTGTAGTACCACCGTTAAAGGTTTCTTAAACTATGTTTTTGTAATTCCAGTTTCCGTGCCAATTTCTTACGTAGTCTGAGGACTCTGTGTACAGAAGGGCAAACCCTTTCACACTCGCAGGCCTTGCTGAGGCCTGTACTCATCAACAACTTACCCTAAGCAATGTAGCACTAGTTGCAGTGTTAAAGTGCACAGATTCTTAAAACCAAAAAGCATAAATTCAGCAAAGCAGGAGGGGGAAAAGGCACAAATGTTTTGAGGATGGGCCTGCTCCAACATGATGTCAATACAAACTGTTTTAGCAGTCTGTTATAATTGTGTTGCTGCTAGCTTTTCAGAGTGGAGGCAAGGACTACTCCAACCACTGAACCATCTTTGACATTACTTCGCAGTAGGTTAGGGAGAGGTTCACTTTCCTCTTCTTTCCCTCCATCTGTCAACATGTGCATAGACATGTCTGCTCTACCACGGTGGAGTTTTAGCTGCATGGTTTGGATAACCCTTTAAAGGTTTCTTAGGGTGCTTAAGCCCACGAGATAGGTGACTTCACCTTTCTTTTTCAATATGGAATAGGACCCAGTCCACTTGTCCTGGAAGGCCCTAGGAGCTACAGGCTCTAAATCCCACACCAATTGTCCTGGTTGGTAATCTACCAAAGAATATTTTTGGTTATACCAGTGTTTCACAAGCTCCTGGCTGGTTTCCAAATTCTTGTTTTCTTTTTCATGTACAAAGGCCTAGTACACAATCCGTAATATCTTGTTTAGGGTGTTTTTGTCTTTCTCTCACTAAACTCAGTGGTACCTCAGAAAGCATGACGAAAGAGGAGTTCAAAAGAGCTGAAACCCATCCCCTTTGTGAGGTACCTCCCTGAGTTTTTCTGGCAAACTCATTATCATGCCTTTCATCAGCTTATTGAATCTTTCAACCAGGCCATTTCCTTGGGGATGGGAGGGAGTAGTGAACTTGTTTGTAACACCACATTCATTCCACATTGTCTTCAGATAGGTTGACTAACTTTATTCCTTCCTATCTGAGTTGAATTCATTTAGGAAAACTACCAAACAGGTCCCTAGGCCCAGCTGGAACAGTTACTGTCCTGAGTGGCATTGCTCTGGATATCTAGTGGCATGGTCCATTATTACTAGGATGAACCTGTGTTCAGCGGCAGTTTATAGGTCTAGGGGTCCCACAATATCTATCTCCACCCTCCATGGGGGTTACCCTACCACATTTGGCTTGCTCACTGTCTTGCCACTGACTTGACAGGTGCCACAGGAGCAACAGAACTCCCTCAATTTATTTGGCATTTGGCAATAAAAGTGACAGACCAGCCTCTCCCAGGTATTGGTCTGTCCCAAATGACCAGCTATCGGTATCTCATCGACTAGGCCAAGGATGAATTCTCTGTACTGTTGGGGGACCACCCTTCTTCTGGTTGTCCGTGGTTTGGGGTCCCTTGCCTCACTATAAACTACTCCCTCTTCCCAGTATACCTTATGGTTACCACTGACATCTATTTGTTATTGTCTTTCAGCTAGCAGCCTCAGACCTTTAATTTATTTTATTTATTTATATAGCGCCTCAATCGAACCCCCCCCAAGGGGTATCTCTGCGCTGCGGACAGGCAATTGGAAAGCTGAGGGACTGGACCAAGATTAGAGACAGAAAAGGATGGTCTTATGGTGCTTCCTGAATGGGAGGTGGTCAGGGCATTGCCTCAAGTACAAGGGGAGCTGGTTCCAGTAAAGAGGACCAAGGTGGGAGAATGCCTTTCCAACTAGTCTGTCCTTCTTTACACAAGGGGCCACAAGTAGTGATTTGGTCCCAGAGTGGAGGGCCCTTGTGGGTGTGTATGGTGTTAATTTCATGGCAAGATAGGCGGGCCGACATGGTTTAAAGCTTAATGGACCCTGAAGGATACCTTAAACTTGACCCGCTCACGTATCGGGAGCCAGTGTAGCTGATGGAGGAGAGGGCGAGAGGCAGTCTCGGGGGGGGGGGGACATTTAGGACCAGTTGCACCGCCGTGTTCCGGACTACCTGAAATATGTAAGTGTGGGGCAAGTCTTTTACCCCTGACTCAAGTCCTCTCTGGAAAGACCTCCTGCTCCTTCAAGCTCTACCAGCTCTGGCAAGTCTACGAATAGAACATCCTCTTCTTAAGAAGCAGGCCCTTCCTGTCAGTGTGAGGCTCCTTTTGGGCCTGAGTCACCGAGAAGTTGGCTGACTCGACTTGCTGACCTAGGTCATTCTCCCAGACTTCAGGGTACCTTGACTTTCCTTGAAGGTCACTTGTGCTCTAGTGCAGACACAAACCTACCCATGGAGACCCAGCATTGCTGCATGAATCCTCTCTCTGCTTTTGGCAGGCAAAAGTTTCAAGATCATTTCCCAGCTGAATGGAGCACGTTCAACACCCATCCCTACCATGGCAATGCCCTTGGGATAGTCATCAGTGGGGGACTTCTTGTTGCACACAACATCTCCCCTTTTGTGGCCTAGCTGCTGACAGTCATAACACACCCTTGCCTTTGAATGGTCATAGTCCTTTCCCAGGTACCTCTTCCCCTTTTAATGGGATGAGACTTGGGTCTTCCCTCCTTGGGCATTTTTTGGGAGCTCTTTAGGAGTCTATTTCCTATGATCTGTGCCCACTTCTTGTCCCTGAATGTTTTTTTAATAGGTACAGTTACATCTCAAATGTTCACCAATTCCCCCTCCTTACTCCCATTCACATGTAGTAAGTTGCAATACAATCTGTTAATATCAGTCAATTCAATTGATAATCTTTATTCAATCATTCCATCAAATCATCATGTGAAAAATTTAAAAGCTATGTAAAACAATTAAAAGATTTAAAATTGTTAAATTTTATCAGGTTTCAACCCGTGGAGTCTACACAAAAGGTAGGATTTAAAACTATGTAAAGAAACTGCCACAGACTTCCTGTTATAACAGTAATTTAATGCAGCACACCTTGGTTATCCCTCTTTCTTACACTCACCCATAAGAAACAAGCTACAGAGAAACAGACAAAGGAATCAGAGAGTGCCTTTAAAAAATACAAAGCCACCCTGCACTGCGAAAAATTATGACATATCAGGATTGGGAGGATAAAATCTTCCCTCTCAGTTTAGTAAAATTTACAAAAAAATACTACATGTAAATCAGTTTGGACTGAGTGATTAGCAGAAGGGCAAGGAGACAAATCAGAGTGTTTAAACTTCCTTACTGATAAATCCAGCATCAGGGGGATGTAATTCAAACAGTAGCGCAATAGTATACATCTATGGTGTGCATGGGTGATACACAAGAGGTATGAAAATCCTTCCCTTAGTCTAGATGGAATAAGATCTTATGCACGTAGCGCCTTCTGTTGATGATTCTTTTCCCTTCGTAAAAAGTTGGCCCGCTGTAAAAATAATAAATAATTTGCTTTTTAGAGGTCTTCCTACAAAGTAAGGGATCCCTGAACATTTCTCCCTGTCGGAGTACCGTAACTCAGCTTCCACGTATCTAAGCCACCCAATTCTGTTATAGTGGTCCAACTTCAATCAACTACCTATTATTCGTTGGGTTAAATTGATGGTGGACCTACGCCAAATCGAAAGCCATAACCGAATTGGAGACAGTCTGATGGAATTCAACAGGTATGACAACCCTAATTCAAGATGTAAAATGTAGTTCAAATGTGACTGGGGCAATGAGACCCTATTTTTAAAAAAAGGTATCATCTATACTTTGTAGATGGTCCTAGAGTGCCATCCCCCACACTCCCGCTCCGTATGCTACCATTGCCTTCGTTTTAGCACAATAGATATTTTTTATTGTGTCCAGGGGACTGGTTCCTAGCTTCCTTGCAAATCCCTTAATATCTTGTAGACTCCTCTCAGTACCTAGAGCCCTTGCTGCCACCAAATTTTCCAGGTGTGGCCTTATCGAAAAGGACCTCTAAGTATGGAAAGGAGTCCACCACTTCAATTTTACTAGAAGCCAGTTGGCAATAGGGAGATTTTGCTCCTCTTTTGGCTCCTGCTATGATAACACAGGATTTTGTTTCATTGACCCTAAAATCTAGTAAAGCAATAAATGTATCATATGAGGTTATCAGAGAATGTAATGCAGCCCCTGTCCTGGCAATTAAAATCCAATCGTCAGCATATGCCAATATTGGAAGGGGGGGTGTTATCAAATGTAGGCATGTCCAGAGGCTAGCAACACGCAAATTGCGTTTCCCGCTGAGTAATACAAGATGGAATATTGAGGAATTAAGAAGCAGCCAAGTGGTATGAAATCTAGTTTCAGTGGTTTTTCAACATAGCATTGTGCATTAAGAACCTAGCGGCAATAGGCGTATGAAGGGGCTAAGCGTGTTTTCTAAATGGTTTCTGGAAAGTTAATTGAGAAGGGGAGAAGGAGGGTGGTGGGCTCGTTTAGTCTGCAGTGTTGGGGGTGCATAATTACATTTTTAGAGGGAAAACGCTGGGCAGAGTGACCTGTGTAACGTTGAACTTTTTTAGCATGAATTGCAATTTTGTCAAGATGTGGGGATAGTTTAATTTACACAACCTAATGGCACCGTTCTTTTATTTGTAGTAAACCCCTGATGAAGGGCCACAACTGGCTTGAAATGCATTGGGTATGAGATTTTTCAAGAATGAGGATGTTTTAATGGATTCAAGCGTGCCCAGAAAAAGGCCTGGATGGGCATATCTGGCGCATGAAAAGCAATAATGAAAGCATTTCATCCTACGTGTGTCATGTTAAAGAACAATAAACAAGTGAATACAACTATTTTTGAGTAGTTTGAATAACTTTAAGAGTGATAAATGGACAACTTTTTCTCGTGAGAATTTCGGAAAAGGCTGTGCGCTTGGAAAGGAGTGTAACCGCGCTCCCCCTACGGTTATGTCCAGAGGTGAGCCAGTCAGAGCGGCCTCCACCCAGTTTGTATAGATGTGAAAAAGAAACGGGGCGAGGACACAACCCTGCATGACTCCACTCTCGATCTTAAATTAATGTGTACCTTCCCCATTTACGTCCATACCGTGCACAGGCGGTGGCATTGGCGTACAGCTGGCAAATAAAGCGTATTATCAAGAGATCAACCCCCATCCCCTCCAGGATTAGGCAGAGCTTCTGATGGGACACACAGTCGAAGGTCCATAAAAGTCATGTAAACTCTCCCCCCTTCGATTGGTATATTTATCTATACAGAGTGATAAATTAAGACATTAATTCACTGTCCCCTTTCCGTTCTGGAACCTGTGGTTATCTTGCATTAGTATGTTATTCTTTTCAGCCTAGTCCTTCAGTCTAAACAATAAAAGCCTACCCATCAACTTTGCAGTGGTATCCAGAAGGGAAATAGGACGGTAGTTCTTAGGAATGCCCCTATCCCCGTTCTTATAGATGGGGACAATAACACTATGGTTCCAGGATGGGAGAGGACCCTCTATCGCTATACTGTTTAAAACAATTGTCAACAGAGGGACCCATATGTCGTATTTATGCTGGAAAAGATCAATTGGGATCCCATCTGGGCCTGGGCCTTCCCGGGTGCACAAGACTCCAGACCTCTTCTGACTTCCGCCAACGAAAATATCAAAGTACCCTGTGACAGTCGAGAGTAGTCCGTCGATGGAGATGCCAGGGGGGCACTGGAGCCACAAATGCCTTCAAAATAGCCGACCCAAGTGTCCTCATCAACATGAGAGTCCATACCAGGGTCCTTGGCGTCTTTAAAATAGGGGGCATTTATAACTCTGCAGAATTCTTGACTGCTGCCCGAAATGACAGCTTGCTCAAGGTCTTCCCAGGCCTTCCCCCTAATGACCTTGTCGCTTCGTTTCCTCACCTGCTTGTAATGGCTTCATAAGGATTTTATTACCACCGGATCTCTGTGAGGGGCTTTTATTGCTATAATGAGATCCTTCCTTGCAGTGGAGCATTCATGATCAAACAATCCTCTAGTTGAATTTGGTTTTGCAGGCTTAGGGCGTATAAGTACCACTTTTAATTTCAACAAGAGGGACAAAAAATTGGTAACTATATGTAAAGGTGACATCTCTCAATCAAACACTTTATAATGAAATTCTTTACATGGGCTATCATTTCATTATCCTAGATCTGCTTCACAACCTGTGTCCTTTTTAATGGATAACCGTTCTTCCTAGTTTGCGATATATTGTCTACTGTCTTTTTGTGTTTTTCCGCCTTACAGGGAAAGTTTAGAGACATTAACAAAATAGCGTGATCACTATAACATGTAAACATGTTGTCTAAATGGACCACTTTTCCGCTTAGCCAAGAGTAGACTATAATAAAGTCAATTGTTGACTCCTGACTGCCACGCCTAAATGTTTTCCCTGTCCAGCCTGCAATTGAGTTATTTGTTATTCCCAGATTCTTCAAAAGTAGATTATTTTAGCTACCGCCATACCCCTTATGTATAAACTATATTAGATTGTTACCTTGGGGGTCTTCTCAACCACACACCTTAAACTCTATCTGTTTACAAAGGTGTGTGTTCACCCCTTTACCACAGTATAAAATCCGCCGCTTTGCGGACGTTTCCGTGCGCGGGTGTGGCCACATCGGCCAACGGACTTGCGCAGCACTACGGAGGTAGTGCTCGTGACGGCCGTTGGCCGACGCACGCAACAAACGGGTTAAAATCCCCCAAACAGATAATATGTGGAGGACTCTTATTTTTATTTTTCTGCAGGTTATCTAAAACCCTATTTAGGTCCTCTACCACTTACTTTATGTTTCTCCCGAATTCATTATTGCAAAAATTAATCAGAATCCAGGGTCCTATATTTCTATTTTCAATGTATAAAAGCGGAAAATGGGTACCTGTTTTACTAGTAAAGGGACAGTGTTTGAATTCAAAGTCAATAGCCACCCCTTTGCTGTACCTGAACAAGATGGTACTGCCAGAGTATGGAATGTAGGAAATCCAGGGAAAAATACTGGCTCCTTAGCCCATCTTTCCTGGAAACAGATAATTTCCAGGAAATTCCAAAGTTTCAGCCACTCATCGTTACCTTCCTTTGCGGCAATTCCTGCCATGTTCCAAGAAGCTAAGGTGATCTTATTTCCTTCTAACATATGTTACGGGAAAGGGGACAAGGATATTTTCTGTGGCACTTGTGATGGATCGGCTGGTATAGAGGTTCTCCCTATGAACAATGGTGATCAATCACATGTTTCCAGGTCTGAGAGAGGGCAAATGTATGTTGGAGCGTTGTCCCCTGGCAATTATTTGGGACATCCATGTGTCTCATGGACGATTGGCCCATCCTTGGTCTCATACCCTCCCTTAAGATAATAGCCTGTTTATAAAAGTGCTCCAATAGCAGAAGAATTATCTGAATAGACCAGAAGGGAGATCTATTGAGATTATCCAAGAGCATATAACCCACCTATGCGGTATTATAGTTTATCACAACACAATCTCCTGCAATAGTCTTTCTCAAACTGCCCACCCACCCCACTCTTCTGGCCATAATGATTTTATTGGCAAGATAGTGATTCCTCAGGTCAGAGTTCTTAAGATTGTTTGAAAGCCAGTGGAAGGATTTATCTATTAACTGTGATGTCGATTCAGACTGATTGTCCTGAAGCGGTGGTACGTTAACCAAAACCAATCTCAAAGGAGAAGCTTCCGGTGGAAGATGAAGAGCTGGTACCAAGTAGTTGCCTGTAGGTATAGGGCAAGTGTTCATTGTTACTGTAACCTGACTAGGTGCTCTTTGTTCATCTCTCACTTGGGGTGGCTGTTGTAATATATCACTTTGGCCCCTGGCATGTAGGATTCGAGCCTCCCTTTGTACATTTTCATGATCATTCGTTGTGGGACATAGCCCAAAAACCCAACTTCCATGATTAGTTATGTGTTCCTGTGCTGATGATAAAATTGGCTGAGTTTGGACCTCCATAGGATGAACTTGAGCAGCCTCTACGGGTACACTCGTCAAATCCACTCTATGGGCCTCACTCAAAAACTTGAGCAGGTGTATTAAATGCTTCTAGGCTGGCTAAACGCTGTTCAATCTGCGTTACCTTGATCAGTATGGGATCCAGAAGTATTGTTAATCTTCTACTTGCTTCCACCCATAATTCCTCATTGAATGAAATGTTTGAGGAATGTGTATTTGACATTTTGATCATTTTGGAGATGAGCTGGCTCAACGCTGGTACTTTAGGGTGTGTACCCCTCGCTTTGGAAACACGGGCAGGTTTTGTTTGATCAGGTTTCGGGATAGCGTTCGCCCTTCGTCTTTTTGCAGGAGGATTAATTATAGGGTCTCTTAATAAAGTAGTAGGAACTGGAGACACTGGATCACTAACAATTAGGTTGGAGGGATAAATATTTACAGGTGACCAATCCTGTTGACCCAATGGGAGATCCCCAGTTGTTGTGAAATAAGACGGATGAGTATTTGATTATATCGCCTGAGTATTCACCACAATTGGCTCCAAAGTAAAGAGAAGGGGTTCGATTGATAAGTGCCTCTCACTTAATTCTATTTCGTGTGTGGTCAAAAATGCATCCAATGTTGCAACTGTGCCTCCCCCTCTCTTTCCATGGGACCCTTACGCTTTCCCATAACAATGATTCAGGGACAGCCCCCAAAACAGTACAGTACCTTTAAGATGCTGGATGTCAGATAAAGGGCACTGTCCATCCGCCTCCAAGCTACAGTGGGCACATGGACAGGCCGTCCTCGGTCGGGGCTTCACCTGGGCGCGTCCCACGCAGCGGTTCGGCACTGCAGTTTTGAGCGAGACCTGCACGCTGGGGTTGATGGGAGCTGTAGTTTACATCCTACGGGAATGCTCCAATGCTGGCTGGCCGGTTCCTGGCTTCCTAGCTTCCACGTCCTACTCAAGACCAGGTAAGACTGTGGTTCAATGTCCGCAAAATCTCATGTCATACTGCACCTCCAGTGGGGTTATGGACTATGGCTATACCGCGCCATGGTTCGGCGCTGCAGTTTTGTGCGCGACATGCGTGCTGGGGGTGATAGGAGCTGTAGTTTCCATTCTCTGGGAATGCGCCATTGCTGGTGGGTCGGTTTCTAGCTTCCACGTCCTACTCGAGACAAGGTAAGACTGTGGTTCAATGTCCACAAAATCTTGGGTCACGCTGCACCTCCAGTGGGGTTATGGACTATGGTTAATATCAGTCAAAATCCAGGAGTATAATAATACAAATGAGTTTCAAGAAAAACATTATATGCATTGTGAACATCACAATCAGTGAAATAAGATTCCACACCTGAGGTCTTACATTGTTGTCATATGGTTCTGCTGACGAATCACCCATGATCCGTTGCAGTTGTATCTCCACAAATTCCCATATCATCTTACCATCTTCTTGACCCTGTCCGGTGCAAACCATTTTGTGCCTCACCCCACATTCAGCATGTACTGAACGCACATACTCTCATAAGCAAACCAGTGTCTGCTGGTAGGCAGCCTGGGTGTACTCAAACATCTGGCGATACATCTCTTTGTGACCACTAGTCCCAGCACAGCAATTTTTTCTGCATGTTTAGTGGGCTTAGTTTGAGGTACCAAACCAAGCAGGCACATCCGATTAGAGCATTGCAAGGGCTAGTCAGTCAAGTCCTTCAGTGTCTCAATAACTCCTTCCCAAAAGTCACGTATCCCTAGACATTTCCACCACATGACCATAAATGTCCCTGTATGAGGCCTACAGTTAGGGCAATTTTCTGATTTAGAGGGGTCTATCTCATGTAGCCCCCTGGGTGTGATATAATCTCTGTGTAAACAATTATAAGGGATTACTTTAAGTCCTGCTCTGTGTAATACTGTCCTACAGTTGTCCTGTACATGCACCCAATCTCGGTCCTGCAACTCTTCACTCAGATCAGTTTCCCACTGTAATCTCAATGCATTTATACGTGGTGCGTTTTTCAGTGAAATGTAAGTATATAATCTAGTAATTAGTTTATTCTCTTCTGCCATGTCCAGTACAGTTTTATTAATTATGCGTGTACCTGGTTCCTGTGGGAACCCTACCCAGACTTTGCAAATTGCTGCAGTTAACCCGGCATAAGCCAAGATGACACCCCTGTCGGTTCCCATTTAGGACAAAAAGTTGTATAACTCATCTGTCATCCATCCTCATGTGTGGAAAATTGCCTCACCTCTCTCCGCTGAGAAATGCCGGTAAACAAAGCTAATTCCTATTAAGCAAGGTATTACATCTTGGAAATACATGTATTCATCATTGTTATCTTTCAAAACCTGCTTCCATATGCCTAATAATGTCTAGTTCTGCATTGGTAGTAGTCCTTTTTTTCTTCCTATGCACCAATGGCAAGGCATGTTTTTTACCAGTTGGGATAGTATTTTTGTCACTGGGTCGGTATAGTTCCATAAACCACTCGACAACACGCTGCAAATGGGAGCCTTGACAATAACTTTGGAAATGTGGGACCCATTACCCTTCAGCATCCCATGGTAACTGCAACACTTTCATATTAATGCTTGCTCTCCCTGTGCCCCAATATAATAAACAAAGTAGCTCTTCTAGTCTTGTGAAACAAGCATCCGGTACCCTCATGGGCATATGTTGCAAAACATACATGACATGGGGCAACATGACCATCTTGCTTAACTATGTGTTCCATAAGCGATAGGGAAAGTTCAACCAGCGACGGACCTTGAGCTCACACTGCCCAGTAATTCCACCACATTGGTATCATACCTTTCTGTCATGTTGGAGCTCAAATATACGTCGAGGTATTTAATAAGGGCTGTCTGTACACATATGTCATAGAAAAATCGCTCTCTCAGGTCAGGTATTTGTACTGGGTTGAGTACAGACTTGTCTGCATTTAGTGTAAATCCTGAATGAACTCCCACCTCCTTGATTGTATCATGTACTACAGGCCACAACTGTTCAGGATGTTGCAGGGTCAGTAAGATATCACACCCGGTTCGAATGCTCTCCTGATACATGGCTAACAGCGGTTTACATAACAGATCTACATTTTCCTAAAATATAGGATTCAACCATCAAACCATCATTTCCCGGTGGGCGTAGTTCGCGGAGTTTTGCTACGAGGAATTTCGCGAAGTTACATAAAAACTCTGTGAAGCTCGGCGAGTGGCAGAGTGCAGTGCGAACTGCAGTTTGTGCTGTGGTTCCTGCCACTTGGGTAGAAATTCTACCCAAGCTGCAACTCGCGCTCGCAAAGCAGTCTCCCCTCGGCACCAGTATAATTCGCAGCCTCACTCTGCACCATTCAAGCAATACTGTCTTCAATAGTGTTGTGGGTCTTCCTGGAGACGCCCAAGCCCCACTTAAGTTTTGGTGGTATGCAATAAGGAAGTGACCCCTACCAATGTCCCTCCAATGGGCAATCTGAAGCCAAGCCTGGTTGAAACCTCTCCCACACCTATCAATTCTGGGCCCAGAGCTATAACTTGTAATGCACACTGGGTCACTTCAAGGATTCACAGTGTTGACCCTCTAGTGTACTATGTAGGTCTTAATTTCCAAGTGCCAGGTGCAAACAACAATAAAATGTTATAAGAGGCAGAGGGGGAGAGGCAACCCAATTTAGCTTCTCACTAGCAGTGTAGATTACGTGCCACGGAACCGCTGCAGTCCCCTTGGTCTTATAGGGCTTCTTATGTTGATATGTGCCCTTAAAAAAAGTTCAGTTATGCTCACTCCCCGACTCTCTGGTGATCAGTATTCAGCTTGGGCCACCACACATTACTTCAGAGCGAGCCCTCCCATCCTCCACCTTACCAGCAGTTGTTAAAGTTTGGGGCCTTCCAAGGTATGATTGTGTGTCCCTCAGAGGATGCGGGAGGCACAAACTATAAAGACTGCTGTGGGAGGGGGGATAGCACACTGATGTAGTCAGCTTCTGTTGCAGCCCACGCAGTATACCAGCTCGGGAGCGGTGTGTGTGACAATCACTGTGAAGTCACCATCCTCTGGCAGTGACCTCAGCTACTCCCTTGCACTTTGGGGTCCAGCTGTCCTCGCCTCTTTACCTTCACCTGATTTGCACTCTTGAGCAGATCAAAACCACTCCACCCCGGGCCAGCAGGCCCGATAGGCTTCATTCCATCACTGCTTCAATATACCACCACAGGAGTCGTGCTAGCAGGTTCAAGGGGTAAGTTTCACTGAATCCTGTCTTCGCAGTGGCAGAGAATAGCCTATGGACCAGAGGGTGATCCCACCAGTGGCGGCTGCCTCTGAGCAGGGGAGACGGGGAGGGGGGAATGGATAAAAAAATTATTTACCTTCACCGATGCTCCACATCTCCTCCGTCCTCTTAGATGAATAGCAGCAGATGGCTGGTAGAACTGGAAGCACTCAGGCTCCCATACTCTCTTAGTCAACCACATTGCTGCATGAACTCAGGCAGTACTTGGGAGCCTGGGCATGTTCTCCACGGGTCTGTGCAATACAACCCTGTGGAGAACAGGCTAAGTCCCCATGACGGTTTGGCTGGCCCAAAAGGGCGGCTAAACCATCATGTACACTTAGAGGAGTGCAAACCACTCCTCACTCTCCTCTGGCATCACAGAGCCCAGCCCCGTCCCGAACTGGCTCAGAGTCCGGCATAGAAAAATAAAATGATAATAACGTCCTGTAATTATAATGTTCTTTTTGCACTGCTGGAGTAGCAGTGAGGCGATGCTCCTGCGTCTTAGTGGGGGAGCCAGCACTGGGCCCCACAGCCTGTTGGTTTCTAGAGCTCCAATCTTAGTCGACCATGTTTGCTCTCCTTGGGACTTCTTGGGCACCCCAGTTCATACCCATTCATTCGGAATCTTGCCCAACTCTCTAAAACTAGATACCTTAAACTCTATTAGATGCTCCTGTAACTTTCTGAGGCACAATTTATAAATATCTCCTCTTGTACCGCTAAACTTTAGAGCCCCTCCCAGGTATCCACTTTGTTACCCTAAATCTAGCCTTCCAGTGACACAGAAATAACCACAAAGTCCACTCATGTCTGTGTTTCTCCCTCGTGAATGTTCCTAAATGTCTGTCTGCACTCTTCAGGGTGATACCAAAAAATTCAGTAAGTGCTGCCCTCATGTGTGTGTGTAAGACTCTCCTACATAAAGTCTATCTCTCCCCACTACTGGAACCAGATACCACAACAGGGATTCACAGTATTAGACAGTCACTTTTCTCATCCTAAATGCTCTCTCATAGGATGTAAGCCACTTATCAATGTCAACCCCTAAACATACTGAGGAACAAAACCCTTGGGTAACCTGTGAACAAAGGCACCACCTGCAGTTACCTCAGAATCATTGTTGCTGTTACCATTCTCTTGTACCTTAAAGCCCAGCTTGACCTTTCTTTGTTCAAGGACCAGTCTTCTTTACTCCAAGGCCAGCCTCCTTCCCTTCAAATCCAGGATACTAGCCTGAGCATTCAATATTTCCTGGTTGGTCTTGTGCTCCTTTCACTATCAGATGTGGAGGAAAGTCTGCTTCAGATTGTGGGGTCCATGCTGATGTTGTCCCCCTCATCCTAATGCTCCATGACTTCCCTGTCATCTTCTTATTCACCACTGTCAGGGTTGATTCAATTTTCCAACAGTGCTTGGCCTTGGGTTTCTTTGCCAGCCCTGAGGGCTTTCTGTAGGTCTTCCTTTGCATCTGAGGCATCCACACAAATCTGCCAAACTTTTTACAGTGCCCTTATTTCATTGAATTTCAGGGTAGGCAGAATTGTCAAGTCAATTGCCATGTTTCCTAGCTCTTTTGTGCGGCCTTTAGATACTTTGTAAAAAATTCTGCACATATTTTACAAACTTTCAAAACTTTTTAAAAATTTGCAAACTTCGAAAAAATACTTAGATGACTTCAGAACTTGGCAACTACGTGTCAACTTGGTGGACTTTTAGAAGTCTCAAATGTAATAACTCTATGGTACTGCTAGACCCAAGTTTTGGATCCCACCGCAATGCACCAATGTGTGGAAATGTGGTTTATTACACAGTCATGTCACAGAACCTAACCATATAATAAAGCACATTTCCTCATCGTTGCAGGAAAATTGATTTACGTAATCACTGTTTCAAAAACAACCATTTTTTTATATATTTCGTATGAGACCATCCTCTGGAGTGTGTGGTGCATACTCCTGATCCCTGTAGAGGCCAGGTTGCACTCAACATCCCTCCCCTAGTTAGTGTTGGCACCTAGGCACCTAGCTTGCCACAAGCCAGTGGCCTCCAGTTCCTGCTTGTCCCAGTCTGATCCAGTTGCCACCTTTAAAGCAAGTGACACCACCACTGCTTGGGTTTTCATGCCCAGGATTTTCCCCACTCAACATTCTTCCCACCAACAGAAGCACGGCCCACCCCAGGACTTACTTAATGTAGATAACAGTGCTGCAGTATTATTTAACACCTGGGCACCCAGCCTGCTACTCGCCAGTGGCCTTAAATTCATGTTTGTTTCAGTCTGATCCAGTTGACACCTTTTGACCAAGTGACACCGCCGCTGCCTGGGTTTTCCTGACCCAGTTTTTCCTACTCACCATTCTTTCCATCAACAGAAAACACACCCACCCTAGGATCTACTTAATGCAGGCTGTTGTGTGACTGTGCAGTGCATGTGCCATTGGTGTGCCAAAGACAAGCCCGTCTGTGCCTGTCTGGACTCAGACTGCGCACAGCTCCAGGAACCCTGGCCTCACGACCATCCAATGCAACTCCACAGCCTCCAATGGAGCCACCACTACTACTCTACTGCTATCCTCCACGACTTCAACAACACACACCTACAAACACGCTGCTGCAGCGCAGCCCCTAGGAGCACTGTAGGACCTTGCTCCTGCACCCATTGTAATTTTACCTGCAACACCTCAGACACACTCTACCATCTCGCACCGACTGTCAGCCATGCTCCTCAATGTCCCATCCTTCGGGAAATCACCAAAATCTGGGACTTCTGCAAAAGTGAAGCCATAGTAGTGCACAGCTTGAATTGGTACCAGATGAGGTTCCTTTTTGTCGGTTCATACTTCCCTAACCGCAACACACCTGACCTCTTCCTGACAAAACTTGCCTCAACCCAGCCTCCAACCTGGACATTCCCGCTGTCATCCAGCCTGCCTACAGAATCACACACCGGGACCGAACCGACAAACAAGATGGAGGACTCGAGATCATCTACAAAAACACAATTGACTGCACCACCTCCATGGACTTAGACACTAACCTCATGGAACACCTCATCTTCAAAATATGAACAGACTACAACGCCACATTGCAGACTTCAACACTCCCCTCTCCATCGGATCAACCAACTACATCATCCTCGGGGACCTCAATTTTCACCTGCAGCACACCATAGACCCTAACTCCACAACCCTCCTTATCAGCCTCAGCAACATCAGACTCTCCCAGCTCGTCCAAGGACAAAACCCACACATCACTTCAAGCCCTTGACCGGTTTTCATCTTCCAACAACAGTATCACCTCCACCCACATGCCCCGATCACATGCTCTGACGACTACATCATACATTTCAAGATACCCACCCTCCAAGCCACCCATCAAAAAAACCACCATCAATACACGGGGCAAGATATCCAAAGAAAACTCGACCAAGCCCCCACAGGAATGCCCACCCAACCACACTGAGAATCTTTATTCCAAACCAAGGAGATGATGGACAGAGCGCTGAAACTTTTCAGACACTCACCCACAGTCAAACATCTGGGTTGAATCCATCATCATTTTTTTAGCTCACTTCAGCATCTCACTTCAGACCCAGCTATATAATAATAATAATAATAATAATAATAATAATAATAATAATAATAATAATAATAATAATACTGGAGCTTATAAAGCGTGACATCTACCCCAAACAGGGGTGTCCCGGCGCTAAGCCAGCAGGTAATTGCGACCAGAGAGGATAACGGTATTAACAACCCATATTAATCTGCCTAAAAATGGGCCACAGTTTCAAGGCCTTCCTAAAACAGGTTTCTGAATTAGCCTGCCACAGGGGACCTGGTAGGGCATTTAACAGTGCAGCCGTTCTGACAGTGAATGCTTTCCGCCCAGGCGTATTTCGCAAAGCGTGGGGTGTGCAGCAAACTATGAGAATTGGATCGCAGCGCACGATTTTGCTCATAGAGACACAGTCTTTCCTTCAGTTAACCTTCAGATAACCAGGGCATTTTGCGTTAAGGGCCCAGGAGGCCAACGCAATGGCCTTAAATTGAATTATTTTCTCCACTGGAAGTCTGTGGAGCTTCTGTAGATGCGGAGAGACATGGTGTCGAAATGGTATGCAATTATACAGTCTCGCAGTCGCATTCTTTATCATTTGAAGGCGGCAAATGGCGTATTTGGGAAGGCCAAAATACAGGCCATTTGCGTAGTCTAGCCTAGATGTAACAGTGGCATGTACTACTGATTTGCGGCAGTCTTCCGGTAAAAATAGTAGAACTTCCTGGAATTTTTTTAGTTTACTAAAACGGGTTGCAGAGACCTGCTGTATTTGGGCTGAAAAAGAGAAGTCAGACTCCATATCACCCCTAAATTTTGAATACATGTTGCAGGGGATGGTGGTGGACCCATTTCTGATGGCCACCATAAATCTGAATCTGGCACTGGGCCTTTACCGAAGAACAAAACTTCTGTCTTCCCTGCATTGAGTTTAATTTATTTGAGTTAATCCATAGTGCTATGTCACGCAATCACCCCTAAAAGTTCATGAAAGCATCTACCGTCCGTTCCTTAAATGAAAAAACCAACTGGGTGTCATCACCGTAGGAAATCGTTTTCACTCCCTAGTTGGCAATCAAAGAAAACAGTGTAGCTAGGTAGAGGTTAAAGAGTAAAGGGCTCAAAGCTGAGGCCTGGGGGACACCGCACCAGTGCCGTTTTGGGTTAGATTCGAATGATTTAAGTGCAACTCTTTGAGTACGCCCACTCAGATAGGATATCAGCCAGGTCAGCACTTTCCCACCAAAGCCCACACCGTGTAGTCTCTGGACCAGTATGGTGTGGTCGGCAGTGTTGAATGCCACAGACAGATCCAGGAGCACCAGCAATGCTGATGCTCCTGAATACAACAAACACCTTACCGTCTCTGCTACCTCAAGGAGAGCGGTCTCCGTACTGAATCCTGCCCATAAACCAGATTGTGTGTCATGCAAAGCGCCATTCTGCTCAATAAAATTGGTCAGTTGGTGCTGGACCAGCTTCACAGCATTTTTCCTGGGGTGGGGAGCAGAGAGATGAGTTTGAGGTTGCTAAGGTCTCCTGGGTCACCAGCGATGCTGATGCTCCTGAATACAACAACCACCTTACCGACTCTGCTACCTCAAGGAGAGCGGTCTCCGTACTGAATCCTGCCCATAAACCAGATTGTGTGTCATGCAAAGCGCCATTCTGCTCAATAAAATTGGTCAGTTGGCGCTGGACCAGCTTCACAGCATTTTTCCTGGGGCGGGAAGCAGAGAGATGGGTTTGAGGTTACTAAGGTCTCCTGGGTCACCATTTGGTTTATTTCTCAAAGGGAGAAGTGTTGCATGTTTCCTTTTATCAGGAAAGATGCCCGTGTCCAGAGAAGTGTTCCATATGTGAAGTAGCCTGCCCGTCAGGGAAAGGGATAGCATTTTCCACAGTTTGGGAGTGCATGGATCATCTGGGGCGCCTGAACCGCATTTTGGGATTTCAGCTAGAGCATTCTGAGGCGAGATCGGTGTGAAGTTGGAAAGCGAAAGTGCCTCCACTGCACCCGGGGATGTATCCGCTTTCTCAGTTGCCTCAGAGGTCAAAAAGGAGTCATAGACCTTTAAAATGTTATTATCAAAATGACTAGCATTTTTTTCGCACAAGGCTAGGGACGGTGTCACTTCATTCTCTATCGCCTTGGGTTTAAAAAAGGTTTGTACTACTTTAAATACCTCTCTACTGGAATGGTCTGCGTTATGGATGCGTGAAACAGTCCTGCCTGGCTGCTTTTATAGCCTTCTGAAAATCTTTTTATGCTTTTTTGTAAGTTACCTTAGCTATATCACAGTAGCACAGCCTCCACTGGTGTTCCAGTTTTTTGTACCTGCTTTTTGTTTCTTTGAGGGCGTTGGGAGCGAAGGGGGACAGTCTATTGGATTTTACTACTGTGACCAGCGCTACTGATTCCACAGCAGTGGCAATCCATTGATGCATAGAAGCTGCCTCTGCATTGAGCCAGAGGATAGGCGAGGATAATTGTCCTGCAGAATAGGGCTTAATGCTACTTCGGTCAGGTTATTCCAATTTCTCTTTTGAATAAATTGAGTGCCCTTAACTTGCCACAGTTTGGGCAGAGTAATCGAAAAAGGAATCAGATAATGATCTGACCAGATCAAAGAGGATGGCGTCTCCATATCAATGGCAGTGAAATTGGAGAAAACTAAGTCCAAGGTGTGCCCCACTATATGAGTCGGGGAGGACACCCGTTGTATGAGGTTGGCACCTGCTAAGGAGGAGATCAGTTGCGCTGCTTGTGAACAATTCGGGACGTTCACATGCAGATTAAAATCTCCCAGGGCCATAAAATTGGTATACATTACCGATTTTTAAGTAATAAAATTGCACAGAGTCTGCAAAGCAGTAGCTGCACAGTCGGGTGGTCTGGTGATAAGAATGCCCGCGAGGGCAGATGAGGGGTTAAGTTGTATTAAAAAATGAAGTCCTATAATGCCCTGTACAAGAAGAGGGGCAAAGGACACCAGCTCCCACGAATCTGTAAAAATATTAGTCATCCTACCCCCCCTATTCCCACCTTCTCGATTGGCGTAGCACATTTTGAAACCTAGTTGGATAGCTAGTGTGATTGTTGTCATCACATCCCTGTTTAGCCAGGTTTCAGTTAAAAACATAACATCTACATATGCAAATCAGTCTTGACCCTGTGCCTCATGGGAATAGTCCAGCCTGAACTACCAAGTCAGGTCTTCCCTGAACCGGAAACAAGCATCCTGGGACCGGCTTCTGGGTAACACTCTTCATCACCCATGCTAGCTTGAATCCAGTGGCAAAGTGAGCAAGGGACTCACGGCTGGGCATACCCTGCCAACTTAGGGCAAACAAAGCAAACACAAGGAGATGATGGAAGGAGCGCCGAAACTTTTCAGAAACTCACCCCCAGTCACAGATCTGTGTTGAATCCATCATCCTTCCTTAGCTCACTTTGCCACCTCAGTTCAGACCCAGCTATATGCAAATCAGTCTTGACCCTGTACCTCATGGAAACAGTCCAGCCCGAACTACGAAGCCAGATCTTCCCTGAAACTGAAACAAGCATCCTGGGACCAGTTTCTGGGTAACACCCTTCATCAGCCAGCCTTGCTTGAATCCAGTCGCAAAGTGAGCAAAGGACCCATGTCTGGGCATACCCTGCCAACTTAGGGCAAACAAAGCAAGCACAAGTAGATGATGGACCGCGCGCTGTAACTTTTCAGACATTCACCCCAGTCACAGATCTGGGTTTAATCCATCATAATTCTTTAGCTCACTTCGTCACCTCAGTTCACACCCAGCAATATGTAAATCAGTCTTTACCCTGTGCCTCATGGGAACAGTCCAGCCCAAACTACCAAGCCAGGTCTTCCCTGAACCGTAATCAAGCATCCTGGGACCGGTTTCTGGGTAACACCCTTCATCAGCTTTATTTATTCCAACACCAATCTCTTTAATAAATGGCTTGCTGACTGCACCAAACATACTGCTCCCACCAGAAACAAGCACTACAAAAACAACAAATGACTCAGCTGGTACACCAATGACCTCAGACATTCCAAGTGCCTTTGCACACAACTTGAGAGAAAATGGAGACTCGATAAAAGGACTGCAAGATCCACATACAAAGTCACCCTTAACCTCTGCCACCAACAACTACGAGATGCATAGAAAAAGGCTCTAGCTCTCAGACTTAAAGCCAGCTCTAACAATGATAAAGAACCCTTGACCATCTTCAAGGAGTCCTCCAATACTGCAGCTGCAAACAATGACATAATTTCATCCCAAGAAATCTGCAATGACCTCACAAACTTCTTCGAACAAAAGATTGCCAAGATCTACAACACATTCGACCTACTGAATACCAATTTGAACGCCTCCGACCAGCTATACACATCATTTATTGCCAAACAGCAACTAAGCAACTGGAAGCCCTTCCCTAATGAAGAAACCACTGCCCTGATGAATACGATCCACTTAGGAGACACCCTCAGACCCTTACCCCCACTTCATATACAACCTTGAAAGACCATCTCCCCGCGCTCACCGATAATATCAACACCTCTGTAACCACCGCCACCTTCCCGTCTTGCTTGAAAAATTCAGAAGTCAATGCCCTATTGAAGAAACAAACAGCAGATCCCAACAGCCTCAGCAACTACCCACCCATCTCGCTCCTGCCTTTTCCAGCTAAAGTCATTGGGAAAGCCTTCAATACCCAACTCGCAGACCACCTAGAAATTCATCAATTCCTAAACATCTCTTAATCAGGTTTTCACACCAACCACAGCACAGAAACAGCCCTCATTGCTGCCACTGATGACCTCAGAAGCATCCACTGCTGAGGAGAAACAGCCATTCTGCAGCTTTCGATATGGTCACCCACAAGTTACTCATCAGAAAACTTCAGCACTTGGGTATCTGGGGATAGGCCCTCCAGTGGATATCCTCCTTCCTCACAGACAGAACTAAATGAGTTAGACTTCCCACCACACGTCAGAACCCAGGAAACTAATCTGCAGAGTCCCTCAAGGATCATCGCTAAGCCCAACATCTGCATGATGTCCCCAGGGGACATCGTCTTTGCCCATGGCATCAACATATTATCCTACTCTGATGATAAAAATGCTCATCCTCTCCTTTACCAACTCAAACAACAGCGCCAAAACAAATTTCCCCAACTGCATGAGAAACGTCGCTGCTTGGATCAAAAATAACTGCCTCCAGTTCAACACAGACAAAACTAAAGTCCTAATGTCCAGCACCAACCACTTCAATCTGAAAAACTTCTTGGAGGGCCTTTTAACTTGACCCCCACTATCCTCTGTGGACCATGCCAAGAACCCTGGGATAATCCTGGACATCAACTTCTCCACGAGCAGATATTTATTTATTTTATTTCATTTATAAGGCGCACAGCTACCCAACAAAGGGTTTCCCGGCGCCACAGATCCCGATGTAATAAGCTATGGCATGCTAGATATTAAATAGCCAGGTTTTTATGGCCTTCCTGAATTTTACGTAGTTCAGCTCTGTTCTCAGTGTCGGTGGCATTGAGTTCCAGAGAGATGGTCCAAGAACTGAGAAGGACTTTCCACCCATGCGCGCCAGTTTGAATTTTGGAATTACAAAATGATTTGCCGTGGAGGACCACAGAGTCCTGGTGGGGCGATAGGGGCACACCAGGTTCTGCAGATATTTAGGGGCCGTATTAGTAGAAATGCTATGCATAAAACATAAAGTTTTGAATTTGACTCTGTTCTCAACCTTTAACCAATGAAGTTTCCTGATATATTTGGTGGTAGGTGTAGAGAATGGAATTTTACATAACAGTCGTGCTGCTGCATTTTGTACAGTCTGTAGTCTGCGGACAGTGGCCTTATTTGCCCCCAGATACAAGACATTACCGTAGTCGAGCCTTGATGTCACTAAAGCATTGACTACGTTTTTTTTAGAATTTTCCGGTAGCATCCAGCATATCTTTTTTAGCCACTTTAGGATGGCAAAACAAGTGGCAGCGGTTTTTATCGCTTGTTGGTGGAGGTTGAGCGAGTCATCAATAATGACTCCCAAATTGCGGGCATTTGTGACCGGTATGGGGGGAGTACCCATTTCAGAGGGCCAGTGCTGGGGGCCCCATAACTCTTTGTTTTTTCCCAACAGGATTAACTCAGTTTTTCCGCCGTTTAATTTTAAAAAATTTCTATTCATCCAATTCAAAATATTTCTGAGTCCAAGTTGCAAAGCGGAGGCAGTGCTTGCATCCGCTGATGAGAGAGAAAAGAGCAACTGAGAATCATCAGCGTATGAGAACATCAAAAGTCCTGTTTCCTCCATTAATTTAGCTAAAGGGCTCATGTAAATATTAAAGAGTAACGGGCTCAAGATTGAGCCCTGAGGGACTCCATGTTTGAATGACTTGATGTCTGAACTAGCGGTTTGTGAAAAGATTTGAAATGTTCGATCTTTTAATAGTGATTTAATCCAATCGAGAGCCCTACCTCGAATGCCTATGGAGTAGAGTGTCTGTGCAAGGATAGCGTGTGAAACGGTATCAAATGCCGCGCTAAGGTCGAGCAGCACAAGTGCTACCGTTTCACCCTGATCCACCATGCGGCGAATGTTTTCAGTAACGCCCAACAGAGTGGTCTCCGTGGAGAATCCTGAACGGAAACCAGATTGATGAGAGGGGAGTAGGTCATGAGTAGAAATAAAATCAGTAAGGCATCGATGCACATGCTTTTCCAGTATTTTAGCAAAGGTGGGCAACAAAGATATGGGACGAAAATTAGATGGCAAATTGGGGTCAGCTCCAGCTTTCTTCAGGAGTGGGTGGATCATAGCATGTTTCCATTCGCTAGGTACGGTTGCCTCCAGTAGCGATGAATTCAAAAGATCTGTAATTATTGAAAAGACATTGCTACTGAGTAACTTTAGGATTGTGCATGGCAGTGGGTCTTTCGGTGAGCCTGATTTAATAGTTTTGAGCAGACTCTGGACCGTGTCAGGATTTAACAAGGGCCATTCTTCCAGTGTAACAACCGCCACCTCCACTGAGGTGAGACCCTCTAACGTGCTGGTATCCCCAATGGGAGTAGGAGGTATCCCATTGGATGTAGCTGGTATTACTGGGGGAGTTTTGGTGGGGTCTAGATCAACACTGTCTCATCATCAAGCTTCCACATCCTGTGAATGCGATGGAAGATTTTCAAATGGACCCTACTGAACACCAGACGACTGCTCTCCCAGGCTCTTAAAACAAGTAGATTGGATTACGGATTGCCCTCTACATCGGAATACCAGCTCATGTCCTATGCTGACTCCATACCACCCAGAACGCCACATCCAGACTCATCCTTAACATCCTGCGAAGCAACAAGATCTCTCCAGACCTCAACAATCTCCACTGGTTCCCAGTCCAGGAAAGGTGCACGTGCAGACTACTCACTGGTCTCAGATGTGACAAACCAGAGCAATGCCACGCCCTCTTAACCTTATTCCACTTAGGAAGGAGTGGAGGGTGCCAGGGACTGCACACCAATATCAGGAAAAAAATGCATAGGAAACTTACTTTTGCTTCATATACTATATCGTATTTTTTTTGTTCTCTTTGAGGTTCCCAACCCGTTTATGGTGTCAATCTTAATTGTTGGCGCATAATTAATTGCCAAGGGACAGTGGCAATCGAAGCTTGCATCATGTCTGCGCTTTGATACAAAAATCGCAACACCTTTCAACAAAAGAAATGAGCCGTGCCAGGCATGAGGCACTACTCTTATCCGAACCGAGTCTGAAAGGCCTGCTTTTCAATTCAATTTGTGGACTCATCAATCCATCACATTTATACTTCCTCATCTAACTGGCGATGCCTAGATTTGTTTTTGAGCAGAAAGAATTATGGGAATAGTTAGATCAACAAAGCAGCACAAATCTCTGTCTCCTTCTAGACCTCATTCATCACAGTCAAAACGCATGAAAATAACAGTCTGTAGGAACAGCACATTTTTATAGATTACGACCTTCATAAAATCTGGCATTTTAAGTAAACCATCTTCTCGAACGTGTGAACTTTCCATTATCTCGAACAACAAACAAGTGCCATTTCTCTGGGGACCTGCTTATATCTTGCGTTTCTGCATTGAAAATAATGCATTGGTTGTAAAGAGGAGAATGGATGGGCCCGTCCCTCGCCGGTTATATATTCTGTTCAAATGCACCTGCAGAATGCAATCTGCGGTAGACGCACTCAAGGATGGAGATACCGGCTTAAAGATCGGCCCGATTCTCCACTTTCAACGCACTTGCTTCAGTGTTTATCAAATTAAATCTTTTCAATACTGAATATTACATATTTACAAGTTCTGCGCGTTTTAACTCCGTACGTATGAGCTATGGATGCTTAAAATGGCTTCCCACAATGGCTTGGTTACATTTGAATAGGCAGAAGATGCACAGAGTCGTGTGACGCTCCAAGTAATAGCAGATTAAAAACCGCCCCTGAGCAAGTGGTATTTGTTCTGGGTATGTATCGTGTTTTGAACCCAATGTTTATGTAAAATTGTTTGTAAAAAACGGTAAACCATGCGTAAGGTATTTGCACTGTTTTATTTGGTTTAATAACGGGGGTCACAGACAGTCAATGACTGTAACTGGCCTTGCAAAAGTAATTGGAAAGTATTTTTCAATTGATGGCCGTAATAGATGCTCGTTTAAAAAACAAGCTCAGTTCCCTGTGACCCACAAAGGCTGTCCTCCTGTCTGAATACTCCTTGAACTCAGCATGGTGCTGCAGTCAGGGGGGTCCTGCAGTGCTGCAGTAGGGGTAACCTCTACCTCTACCTCCGATGCGTCACAGCTGAACTGCTACCCAAAGAACACAAGAAAATCAACAACATCACACCAGGCCGAGGGCGGAGCAGGACCAGAACAAAATCTCTTCTTGGTCCCTGGTGTGGATGGTATCTTAGAGTATTGTCAGCTGACCGGTGGCACCTGCGCTGGGTGGGTGTACAGTGTGGGTACAGCACAATTTTGAACACTAGAGTGTGTCCTGTAGGACGCTACAGGTACGACCCTCTCCGGTCATGGTATTTGCATGGTATTTGGGGGAGTGCTTATGGCAGAAGTCCCCATGTGATGCGACGCCAGTTTTTGACACACCTTTTGCAGGTGCGTAGACCCAGACGGAGATTTCAGTTCCATTTCTGTAATAGAAGAGATATTCCAGTCATGCATGGAGTTCTGATGGGAGCAGGCGTTGGAATGGCCCTCCAAGCTCTGACAGCGGCAGGCAAGTGGCCGAATGATGATGAGAGGACTTCCGCAGCATTGGATTATGAAGGTAGGCCAAACATGGCGGCAGCCACAGGGGTGTCTACAGCATTCCTTGCTGGCATGCACCACCACACGCAGCCAGGGGAGGCGCTCACTATGGCTTTCCAGGGTTAGGGGCAGTAATTCAAAAGGGAAGGCCCGGCGGTAGAACGGGAAAGCCTAGAGCAAGGCCATGGCCTTCAACATTTCTGATTAAAGTGATTACCAGGCCCAAGGAGATGACCATGAGTATTGGCCTCAAATAGAGTGAGCTGTTGACTAAGCTGTGGGGAACAAGGCCAGATGCAGATCCCCGGTGGAGGCTAACAAGAGCATAAACAGAAATACAGAAGGGAGGATTGAGAGCAGTGACCTACCCCAGCACAACAGAAAGAATGGGGACAGAAGCACCATACAGGAAATTTAACATTATGAGGAGCGGGACAAACAGGAGGCAGGCAAGCACATCAGATGGAGGGGGCCCTGATCTTCCATCACCTAATGGAGGGGGAGTGTAACTAAAGCAGACTCCCCATCGAAGTAAAACAAAATGGGTATCTGAGTGCAGCTTTGTGGCTAAGTAAAGTAAGAGTGGCGGTTTAATGTGCACCTAATAAATTCAAGAACAACCCCAAACATGGGGTGGTTGAGGGACCTGATGTGAACTTGGGGGGCAAAAGTGCTCACAAGGGCCGGTAAGTTGGTTGAAGTACACAGAACAGGTCTGCAGCAGGGGGGCAGGAGAACATACTAAGGAACATGGCAGTAAGGCAGCTGACAGTCAGTCAGTGTGAAGAATAATGAACAATTTTGTTATTGAGACTGAGGGGGCCCTCCGGTGAGGAGAAGCAGTAGTGGCGGCCAGGGTGTGCCAGAACTGCAGGCAGAACTGCATCAACCAGGCTGGGATTGAGATGTGTAGTGCTGTCTGTGAAGGTACAAGACGGAGGAAGGGATGACAACAATGGTGAAGGAGCTGGGGACAGGCACTGGAGGAGAGCAGTGAGATTTAGCCTAGGATGGGGTGCAGCCAGACAGACATGATGTAGTGTCATTAGGAAGAATGAAGGAGTGGTTGGAGCAGATGGATTAAGCCAAATTGTCGATGAGGCAGGGCAGACACTGGACAGAATAGGAGAATAAGGGCAAGTGGCTGGAAATGAGGGACCGTGAAGCCATGGATATGGAACGATGCGAAGGTGACAGAAGGATTGTGAGGAGTGCTGTGGATGTGGGAGAGGTTTTGTATTCGAAGACTTTCAGAAGGCTAGGCTACAGTCACGGGGCTCTAGAGAGGACAAAGGAGACAAGTAGAAGGAATAAGGGACCGACAGAGATGAGAACCGAGAGTAGCGCATCATTAGTGTAAGTAATTGGAATATTAGTGGGGGGGGAGGAACTGTGGGGGGGGGGGCGGGAGAACTGTTACAATGTGATAAATGTCGCCGGGACAATCTCGCTTGGAAATGTCATTAGTACAGGTACAATGGGCAGCCCCATCCCCTCCCATCCGTCCATCCCCCTTTGCTGCTTGACCGCTCCTGACTCCATTCTAGAATCAAACCTCATCAGCAAGCAACGCAGGATGAGCCGCAAAGAGCATACACCATACCTTTCCCCTTTCATTATCGCACAAAACAATTAAACAAGGAAACCATGAACAAAAACAAAGATATGTTAAACTGTAAAACAAAAAAATGAAAAAAGTAGGTAAAAAACAGTAAATTGCTACACAATTTCATTCACAAATGACAAAAAAAACTGGAAAAATAAATGATTGAAGTAGCCACAAATAGTTAAACTAGATCATTAAAGAATAAAAACTGTTATATATGGCTGGAGAAATAACTACACATTGTTAAAGTGGCTCAGTCAATTACAAAATCATTATATCTATCAGGATGAAAGCTTTTACTTACAAGATATTCATTTGTTTTAACACAATCATAGGAATCATTAATGACGTCATGTTTCACAATGATTTTGCAAAACCAATTGCCCACTTTGACCACCCCCGCACTGTTCCGTAAGTGTCTATTGTTCAATTTTACAGCACAGGAATTGAAATCTTCAACTATTCAAGGAGTATTAAATATAATCTTGTCAACACCACTCTTGATTCTACTAATTTGACTCTTAACCAATCACCCTTCATGCAATTTACCCGTCCGGTTCTCTTTAGAACATCATATCTACACTTACTTTTTTCACTAATGAGTACAACTTTTACGAGCATGGCTTATAAGCTGGTCCAAATACACTTCATCAGCAAAAACAATAATTTTAGGATTTTTAAACCAAGCAGCTCTCAAAAGATCCCATGCTTCTCTCCCTCGCACTCTTTAAATGGTGAAATTCCAGTCACAGTGTGTGGTATATTGCAATAAAACGAAAGCAAATCAATTTACACTGTATCTCACACAATAGGGCCAATTACGATGTCGGTCGGACCGCAACCATCAACCTTTCGGTTGTGGTCCAACTGATATCTTGCTCTGCAGTCCGATCACTGCATTATGATGTGGTGGTCAGAGGCAGGGGATGGATGGACCAACTGCTGCTTTTCTTATGGTCTCCAGTAGTCCGTTGGGGCAGCGGTCGGAAAGTAATCCCCTAAAATGATGTGATACCTGGCAGCCTTTCAATGGTGGTCTGACAGCCAGTAGAAGGCTTTTGGAAATGGACTTTAGGGGTCCCTAGCAGGGTCCCCATAAGAGGCTTTAGGGGAAACATAACCACCGTGTTAGTCACCACATGGTGCCTGGCACACAGTGCATGGATGTTTGTAAACTTTTTCTAATGCAGGTTGTAGTGGCCCTTTCCAGCCTCTGCACAAGCTGCAAAGGAGAATTGAATGTTTATGAACACCTCACGGGCAGTCGCATCCAAGTTTGTCTACCGACTTCTAGTCAGTGGGTTTCCATTCCGACAAGATGCCGGTTGGACCCTCGTCTGACAAGCATCGTAATTAGGGCCTCCGTTTGGTGCTTCCACTTCCCCATGGGACGCATTATGCATTTAAGGCCCTTGTCATTCTGCGCACATTTTGCACATTTATTATTCCATTCTTTAACATGTCTGTCCATGACTGGCCACCAAAATATCTCTCTCAATCTATTTTGATGAGGGCCATTCCCATATGACCTTGATGACAGATACCAAGTAAACTGTTTCTCATCTTGGGAGGTGGAATGAGTTTATTGCTTCTAAAAAGTAGCCCATCTTCCACACTTATTTCAGCTTGAACCTTGCTGTATGATTGCAAACCGATGGAAACCTCCTTTTCCTAGGCCACCCCTTGAAAGCATGTTCAATAACGTTTCCCAACACCACATCCTTCTCAAAGGTTTTCCTCCAACACTCTTCACTCACACTTTTCTCACTGTATGTATTCCAAAACACATCTTCCTTGCCTTGTTATAGCACTGCTTCCAGCCCCACACCACTAGCATCAACAGTAAAGCATAGGGATTTAGCAGGAGAATTAGGGTCAAATCTGTTTTAAGCAAGGCCTGGGCAGTGTGTGGGGTTCTGCTACGTGGAATTCTGTGGAGCACCCCAAAAACTCTGCGAGACTCTGCGGAAATCCACGAATGGGCAGAGCTGCTCAACACACCTGTTCGTGCTACATTTTTGGTGGTCAGCAATTCGAAAGCACGTGCGAATGGCATCACAAGGAGAAAATCTGTTTGAGGTTCCAGCCGCTGTCACTGGTGCACTCTCAATGTTTTCAGAAAAAAGGTGCTGGATGTCGCAGACCTGGCCTAAATTCTCCCTAGTGGCCAGCAAGTCTAGCAAGCGCTCGTGGGTGGCAGGCAAGGCTTGCTGGCACTCATGTGCGGCCAGCATATCTTGCTGGCATTGACGTGTGGCCAGCATATCTTCCTGGCACCCACCAGTGCTCGGCAAGACTTGTGGTAATTGTCAGGACACACAAATACCCAGCAGCTCAAGCGCGCCAGATGAAAATAAATTCCACTATGAGGCGGAATGTGGAACTTATCGGAAACTCTGCGTTCTTCACGGAATGCATTATTCCTGAATTCTGCAAATTCTGTGAGAGTAGCAGAATTTTACACCCACACCTATTTTAAGCTCATTGAAAGCCAAAATCTGTGCTCCCAACAATACATACTTCACATTCTTTTTCAGTAAATAGTGAAGAGGTTTTGCTTTCACGTCAACATTCTCAATAAATTGTACATAGTATTCACACATCCTTAAAAATGCCTGAAGCTGTTCTTTGGGATAGGTACCTCTTTGATTGCTTCAATAGTCTAGGATGTTGAGCAATTCACTTGCCTGACACCACATGACCCAGATATCTACCTCTTGTACTTTAAATACACATTTATCCTTCCTCAGTGTTATTCATTTGAGTCTGAGTTCACTGAGAACCTCATTTAATCTTTGTGTTCATCTTAATTTTTGGCAAAAACAAGTAGGTCATCCTGTCAAACTAACATCACTTGAAGACCTTTTAATACATCAATGAATTGCTGAAAAATGGCAGCAGCCAAAGCGAGCCCAAAAGGCATTCTAAAATATTGGAATATTCCACACGGAATAACAAAAGCTGTGAGTGCCTTGCCTCTTCCTCTAGAACCAATTTAGGATACGCAGATTGCTTATCAAGTTCCAAAAAAGAAATTAGCACCAGCTATAGTGACAATAATCCATCTATTTGTGGGCGATTGATTCATCCATGTGTAGGCGATTGATGGCCATCAAACCATATTGCTTTGTTAAGACTTATGAGGTCAATGCACATTTGTAATACATTATTCCTTTTCCGTGCAACCACAATTGGTGATTACCACATAGACAAGTCTGTGGGTTCAAAGACACCAACAAAATACAATTGCTGAATACGTTTCTCCATACCTTCTCTCACAGACCAACGGACACTCCTTAGTTTAGGTTTCAGCGGAATGCTTCCTTACTTGACTGATATGTGTTAAAAAAAACCGAAGCTAGGCAGAGGAGCATCACCCCACTGCTTTTTAGTAGTGTATATAAAGAAAAAATAAAATTATAATAATTCAATGTTATTATTTTTTTTTGTTTCCTGCTGCTACAGCTTTGCGAGTGATCGGCGGGATACTCTGCATGCAGAGGAGCAGGGGGAGGAGTAGTGTGCACGCGGCAAGTGTGCATGAATATTTGGCTGGCCATCTTGGGCCAGCCAAACATTCAAGCACACTTTGCGTGTTTTCCACCAAAGGCTGCATTACAGCCTGGGAGGAGAACATGCGCAGGCTCCCATTACTCGTCGGAGCGCTGAAAGCATGGCTCTCAGACCAATCCCAACGTTGCATTGAAGCATTGTGATTGACTTAGGGGAGCCTGGGTGCTTCCTGTTCCGATCAGAGCGAAGGATGAGGAGGAGACACCCGGCAGGAGATAAGTGTAATCTTCTTTTCATATACCTCCACCCCGATCCATGCCTGCCGCCATGGCAATATTGACATCATCAACCTCAAAAATGTACTAAATGCAACGGGGTTTGAGAATCAGTCCCAGATATCCTTAATGACGCCAACTAATAATCCAGTAACATCAGGTCCTGAGTGAGAAACAAACTTTTTCTACAACATCCCTCCCTTTAAACTTAACTGAAGTATCAAATTAACTATCAAGGTCAATTCTTGTGTCATCATAACTTTGAGGGCAAATGTTAGGAGGATTTAAATTCCAAAGAAAATCCTTCAGTTCAAAAGTCTACCAGGAGATAATGGTGATTTTCAATCTAGAGTTAGTCAACAAAGGTAAGCATATGCTATCTACAATCCAATTCTCCACTGAATCTCTGGATTAAGGAAAATCATCCTCACACACTCTCACACACACAATTTTCCATGTTGGTGATCAAACTATCTTCGTTTTCAACACCAAGATCTAGTAACAGTGTTGACAGCAGAAGTTTTATTGCTCACACAGCAAACTCTAGCAAAATGATAGGTCGTGCCACAGATATTTATCCAAAGCAGGGCACTGCCTAAATGAATCGATGTGGAACCCTGACCCACAATGAAAACAGGATCCATTAGTACTTTGTTATACCAATTATTTTGTATACCAAAAAATGTGTTTTCAACTTCCTTATTAATAGTTTAACCGATTCTCATGAATCTTGTATACTGTTAGCAATTTCAACTGCTTCATCCAGAAATGTATTCTTGTATGTCAATAACATCCTTGTATTTTCTTATTAAAATATCTTGTAAAATACTGGTTACTGATAAGTTAGTAAGTGAACAAATGGAATTCACACTTACATTCCAAAACTCCTAAAGAGACCACATGCATTTCAACTGTTTCAGTGGCAGATTGTTTTCTTGAAAATAATTTGTGCCGCATGACAGTCAAAATAGCTGGCTTGGAATAATGTTTTTCTAGCCTTTTGATGGCTTATACATACTCGTTAAGTTGATCATCTTCATCATCATGTATATAAACAGGCAATTTCTTGAATATTTCTTGGCCTTCCAAACCTAAAGAATGTTCATGTAGCCACTTTTTCTTGTCAGGCTTAAATTTGAAGTCTTCTATCACTCCCAGGGAAGCATAAAAAATCCTGAACCGCTCCTTCCATGCAATTAGTTGTTCTCCAGGTGATTGTAGAAAAGATGGTGGAGGATCTATCACCTTTATAGTATATGAATGGTAGAGATTTAAGTATAGTGCAATGTACTGAAGTCAAAATATTTAACAGGCAGGAATTTATTCCTGAAAAAGGCTGCTCCAAAAAGAATATAGGGAAGTCAGGTACAGCCTTACATAGCATTCACTGAGAGTCAGGCATATTTTCGCTGAACAAGATGGCCACGGTAAGAAATCTTAATCAGACTTGGGCGTCCCCTCAACAAAGAAACCACACAGGTTGAGTATTTTACCCAAGAACTAGCATGCCGTTATTTCGGCGGGAAAGGTAAAGTTACAAGGTTCAAGATAATAATCTCTAAAAGCAAACTTCAATTGGGGAGGCAAAGTCTATGGATCAACAATGTTATATATCGGCAGTGACCAAGTTTTCAGTGAATTGCGTATATAGGAGAGTATTTCCTAAAAGCATTTTTAAACATAAATATTTTAAATTCAAAACATAAGCAATAGTTTTTACGAGAATGAGTTACACAGACAACACAGTTTGTAGTGATTTCAAAGAGATATTTAAAAAGATATTTTCCACACCAAGAGTTTCGTTAACCTCTGTTATGCATTTATTACATATTCACAATCAATCTTCATACAATATACAAATTTTTAAAAAAACCATTATACATTTCATAAAAAGATTTTTAAAAAACAAGAATCACAAGTCGACGCGGCGTTTCGGTATTCTGTATTTGAACCTTCTTCAGGACTGATTCTTTAAATTAGATAGGGCAAGGCGCCCACTGGACACAGTTTAATTGAATTCTGCACCATATAGTCTTCGGATTGTTTTTATCTCCGGAATAATTCTCAGTTTTTGATATCACTGATATTTGGGGTAAATTGGCTTGGTCTTAGACTGCCAGGGGGAGCCACCGTCTTCCTAATTATGGGTTTCATCAATGACCCATTCAACATTGGATGACTGGCGCAATATTCAGGATGAGTTGCTACCAAGTTCCTTCTTGTTCGATTCCAATTTCGTTCTTAGTTGACAAATTCGGCCTCCCTGCTCCTGGTCTCTGGCAGTCAATCCACACGTCCTTCCACCGGTCTGGTATGGGCCGTCACGAACGGTAAGAAATCGCACTGACCACAACATGTGTGATGTCAGGCAGTGCACTCCAAATGGTGAATTGGAACGTTGCGATAATCACCACAGATCCAAATTAATTGATGGGAAAAACAAGCCAGAAGCTGCCCGTCAGCTATCACCAGTTAAGCAAGCATTCAACATCAAAGCCCTGTACCCAGCTTCCTCGCACAAAATGAAGAAGACACATGGCAGCAGCAGAAACAGCACTGCAGAAAGGACACATAAGTCTGGGTCTCATATCATCGCCACTTGTACAAATGTAATAACGATTGCCGGGTTAATCTCACTTTGAAATGTCAGTATATTTATCTAGTTGAGCAAAGGTACAATGGGAAGCTCCGTCTCCTCCCGTCCATCCATCCACCCATCCACTGTTGCCGCCTAACTGTCCGAGGCTATATTCTAGAATCCCACCACATCAGTCAACAAATCACAATGCTGCACAAAGAGCAGGCAACAAGAAGTCACCTGAAACAATAATCACACAATGTCAGGTTAAACCACCGCAGTCACTAAATAAACCTGTGCTTACCCTCGGGTACCTTCGCACAAAGCAGTTAGGCTTAACTTAGAGGTGACGTGTGAAGTATTTATCCATCACTAAAACAGTAATGAAATGAAATCAGTAACACAAGAAAAATCCCAAACCCATTTAGAAAATCGAAGTACATTTTAAAAATAAAGAAAAACCAAAATACAAATCCAATAAGTAGAATCGTAGATCTGAATTTTAAAAATTTGAATTAACAACAATGTAAAAAAAATCACAAAGTACCAACCGCTTTTATCTTGTTGAGCTAGACCAGGCAAACTCAAAAGTTAAGCCTGAACACAATTTAGTGCAGGTTGGCTACAGGGCCCAGGTTTGTCCTGGTGGGTAATTTACCTTTAGATAAAATATGTACTTGTCAACAAGTCATTGGTGAGGCCAAGGATCTGATTTAGGACTCAATGATGGTGGTTCTCTGAAGAGCTATGTCCTATGCAGTCAGAAGTAGGAAAGCTCCAAGTGGGTGATGTCCGAAGTCCATGGTCCTGATAAGCCCTCACCCTTGATTGGATGCTGCTTGGCCTCAGTTCTGATGAAGCCCTCTATATTTGGACCTAAAAATGTTTCTGGAAGTCAGATCTCTTTTAGCAGGACAAACCAGCATTCTGAGGCCAACTAGTGATTCAGTGTCGACAATGGCAGTTTTGATGGCAATCCTGATCTCCATTGTTTCTCCAGGAAGAGAATTACTAAAATGTTTCGTTCCAACTTCTTGCCAAGGACCTGGGGGCTGCACTTTTAAATTAGGACTCATTCCAGCAGATGCCAGACACAGGATTCAGGGTAGGTCCAGTTGATTCTGTTCAGTTGGGCAGATTCAAGGAGGGCCTCTGGAAGATGTTGTGTATCTGTAACTCAAACAGCAGCTCAGTCAAAAAATCCCTAGCACCAATTTTGGGGTCCTGGGTTCAAGGCAAGAAGATCCAGTCTTACATCAAGTTTCAGACAGCAGGGCAGTGCTTCTGATCATCACATGTCCAGGCTTGATTTGTGGAGACGTCTGTGGGGTCCATGTTTATGCCTTTTGCCAACCTCTGGGTGAAGGGCAAGCCTTTGGCCACACCCTAAACAGTTCTGGTCAGTTCCTCTGCTTCCATTGGGTTTTGTTCCAGCCTTACTAGAGAGACAATGGGGGGAAGACTTAGGTGTGGCCTTCATCTGCCAGGGTCAAGGAAGGCATCCTTTGAAGCATTGAGGGGGTGGGCAGAGCCCGCAGGAAATCATGTCAAGGAAGGAGGCACTCTCTTCACTCCTATTGCCCTTTTTCCACTGTCTGGGAGCAATCACACTACAGAGGTTCAGGTCAGAGTCTCTGGTACAAATCCACTTTCTTTTGGAGAGGATGTACCATCTGCTTCACCCTCCACCTTCCTTAGTATTAGAGTCCTCTGGTGTCAGTATAAGGTACAGCACTTCTCTCTCCTTTTGAGAAGTATTGTGCACTCAGTTTCTCAGTTTTAGAAACAATTGTTTTTGTTTGACATTTTGACTCACTCCTGCCTACAACCATTGATTGGCAGCGAATTTCATTATTATGTAAAATTAAATTTAGACCTGGGTGGGACTTCAATTATTACAATTTCGGTAATTTGATGTTACTCTTTGACTTGGAATGACTGATAATAACACAATTATGCCTGGTCGCCTACTTGAGAGGTATTTCTGGGAAATCCAACTGCGAGGATACGTTTAGCAAGTGTGCGGCTGCTTGCGCTTCTGTTTATTTTTTGTTGCACATAGCAATACTTTCTTCGTGCAAAATGCATCCTTGCATCCATTTTGGATTCAACAGTGCATTTTGTGTTAAGAAAATAGTACTTAAGGCAGGAGTAATTTGAGGGAATATTTTACCCTACGTGCACAATCAGCGAATGCGAGCTGCTGCTTGTGCTGGCTATTCATGTCTTGTTGCATATAGCGCTATTTCTTAATGTAAAATGAATCCCTGCGTCAACTTCAGACATAAATGGGGCAATTTTGCGCTAAGAATATGGAAATGAATGCAGAATCTTCTCACATATTTCTGCATAATCTCGCTGAACATTAGGATAATCCACCGGATTACACTCCACTGAATTATGCAAATTATACCCACCCCTACTTAATTATGGATGTAACAAACCCCCAAATCTCCTGCCCCCTTTCCAAAACCCAAATGTTTTCAAAACTCACAGTTGTCCTCTGATTGTTTACCAATGACAGCCAGGCGGTTGATGATTTGTCAGCACATGTGTTTGCATTGTCGTGGGGTCTCCTACTGCGTTTTATGGTTGGAGAATAAATAGTGTATCTCTCTGGTCACTGCCTACTAAGATTCCTTTTGTCCCTGCTGTTAATCTATGTACCCTCAGGTATTTAGTGCATTACAAGTCATCAGTGATGTCATTTGAGATGTTATCAGTGGTGTCACTGACCATGTCATGAGTGATGTAATATGTGAGGTCAGAAGCAGTAGATTGTGGGGGGTGTGAGTTATAGTTAGCTCAGCTGAATGTCTCTGGTTTTGTACGAGTGAAATGTCAGCCTAACTATAACGTACCTGTAACCTTTATTTTGTCAGTGAAATTCTAGGTTTGTTTAATGCAAATTCCTAAGTATAACGTCCCTGAAACCTTTGGTAGTTTCAGTGAATTTCTAAAGTTTTTACAATTTTATTTCATACCTATAACATCCTTGTATTTTTTTCTATAATTAGATGTTGAAGATTTCATATGCATGGTGCACCACTTATTATTGTATTTGTCAACTGTTTATTTTAAAAGTACATTAATCATCATATTACAAGCTATTTTTTCTGCTACGATGTCACGATTGCCGAGAACACACAGCGAATCCTGCATGTTTTTGACAAATTGTTGAACACATATTTGGACATATTTTACATAACCTTTGAGTCTAGAAGTTTAGTATGATTAATTTAACATTATCCCTTGTATTCATTGTCGAAAAAGCTCCATTCAAAATGCATTTGCCTTTTTTGTGGCGATGTTGGAGTTCGCAAATAAAGCATGTTTTTGGACAAAGTGTTAAACACATATATAGACAGGTTTCTCAAAAACGTTGAATCTAGCTGTTTAGTAAGTTATTGATTTGCATTTCCCCTTTGTAATAATTTGTTGAAAAAAACGACATCTATAATGCATTTTGCTTGTTCGCGGCAACACCGGAGGTCGCAATGACGTCGGTGATTGCGAATAGCGTGTGTTTTTGACGAAGTGTAAGACACATATTGAACAAATTTACATAAAGTTTTACTGTACCCATTTAGTAACATATTGGTTTACCTTTATTTACTCAATGCAACTGTCAAAAAGAGCAGTTTCCAAAAAGAACTTTATATATATATATATAATGTGTGTGTATAAAGGAAGACTAGCACTCCTGAGAGAGAGTAATCAACTGAGCACCCACTTGTGAGGATTCAATATATATATATACACACACACACACACACACACACACATATACACAGTTGCCACTTGGTAGTTATAGTTAGGTCAGCTGCTCCATACGAAAAACGTCTTTTGTGTTGCTAATAACTTTGGCACCATTTGTCGAATATCCACAAAACTTTCAAGAAAAGTGCTACTTTTCGACTAGTTTGTGTGCCAAAAGTTTCGGGGTGATCCATCAAGCGGGGGTCGAGAAAAAAAAGAGGGTCCCAAGATGCTAAATTCCTATGTGTTTTCCATAGATTTCTTTAAATGGGACTTTTTGTGATTTGGGGCGGATCCATTGAGTAGTTTTTGGGAAATTAAGATTTTAAAAAATGTAGCTATCTGAATGGTTGGGTCAGTGAGAGGCTCGAGGTCCTCTCATAGGAGTACCAATTTGAAAACTTGAACGTTCTGATCGTCCCAAGCAGCTTTTTTTACCTTGGGTCACCTTGCCCCCATTGGAGTCGTACTCCAGTGGGAGTGAGTGCTCTGATTGGATGCTAGCAACATCAGGAAGATGTTGCTGGCAGTCATTACAGGATTCAAGGACTTAGTCCTCTTTTACTTCTCACCTGAGGATTCCATAAGGTCAAAATGCAAGTCCTGGACCAAGGTCCCAACTTCCCTCACCCACTAAAAACACCCAACAATGTCAAAGCCAGGAATGGTGATATAGTCCAAGAGGAGAAAAAAGGGAAAAGAAAAGACGCATGTCCATGACACACTCAGAGATAATTGGTAAGCCTCAGGAACTTTCTATGCGATTCCTGTATTAAGAAAAGAGTATACGTGTTAGTGTATGTATATGGCTTTGATATAAAATCACACACTCTTGTTGTAAACATATTCACAGTAAACGAAGAACTACCTGTTAATTTCCCTTTTTCCGATTAGGAAATAGGGGTAGTAGATGTACGATCAGATTACCATCTAATTAAGTAAGAGAGGACAATAAGGTGCTATGTAATCAGAGTCGAGAATGTATTAGTAAGTGTAAATTATTATATGAACTAACCTATAAGTACGTAAAAAGCCCAAAACAGATATCTATACAAAAAGGAAAACCCCCAAAAACATTATATTCCCCATTGGAACAAATCCTAGAAAATTAAACCAGGAATATGCACAAAAATATGCAGGGCTAAAAAAATAGGGATTTATTCCTTAGCTTCAGCAATGACTAATCCTTTGTTTGTTTTATATATAACTTCTTCAGAAATGCACATCAGGGAATGGAATCTCCAAGCTCTCTGCATAACTACATCAGATAAGTAGTGCACAATATATAGCTTGGCAGAGCGCATTACTGCCTTACTATATAGCAATGATTCTTTAGATGTTTTTATTCTCCCTTCTTTTTTCACAGGTTTCCAGTGGCATAGATGGGCGTCACAGCAGGAGGCAAGTGAACCGAAACAGGATTGAAGCAGGAAGAGGAACTGGCTTACTGCAACCCGGTGAGTTAATCCAAATGCGATGAGATGACACCCAGAAGCAACAGGTAGGTAAAGGGCAGGGTGGAAGACACATGCGCATCAACTCTAATATGAAACACTCTTCTGCCTGTGATGGTCATCACTATTCTGGGTTTGCTCCGCCTCGTCTGCACACACGATTGGGCGAGGAGCAGGCCTGGCACCTCAGTCCTGCAATAGTAAATAAAAAAAATCAACTGGGATAGGGATCCCCTGCCCCCGTAGGACTCATGGGGAAGATGCAGAGGTACCAAGGGGCCAAAATAAAATACAAAATCAGTAGTTTCTGCTGCAACTCCACAGGACTCCCGTAGGATTGGAAAAAAAGATGGCGATAGGGCCACATTGTTCAATTATAGGCCGGAGGATCCCACTCGCAAGGCAGTATTCAGTAAGGGGACGAGGGTGCATGGACCCCGCCCTGAACCATCACAGTCACCAGTGATCCCACCCTCAGGGCTAAAATTAACTAAAAAGGGAAGAAGTGCACATGCCCCCCCCACCCCAAGCCATCACAGGCCCCAGGGAGCTCATTTCATGGTCCAAAATCTCTCAAAAAGGGAGGTGGCATGCTGCTCCCCTTCCCAAGCCTCCAGGGCCAATTACTTTTTTTAAAAAAGGGCCCCCTCCCTGAGCCTTCTTTGGTCCAGTGGACCTCATCCCCAGGGGCCAGCTCACTAGCGGTGTCCCGGGGAGCTAACCCCTGGGACACAGCAGTTTCCCTGTCTGCACCAGTGTGGAAAAGGAATCCTGTGTTTTCTCCTGACTGGCGGGAGTATTTTCAAAACTCCTGCCATGCGCGAGCAAACACAAAGTCTGCTTCTAGTGGGCGGGAGCTTTGAAAATGCTTCCGCCACCTGGGAGCAGACTTTTGATCTGTTTCCCTTCCCACACTAATATGGCAGGAAAACGGGTAAAGATATTACTTTCTCCCAGAGGGAGGAATATGTGTTCTGTTCCAAGTCTGTTCCCAGCTGGAATTTTCAAAAATCCCACCCACTGGGAGCAGGCTTTGTGTTTCCTCCTGCATGGCAGGAGATTTAATAATGCTCCCATCAAGGAAAGCAAAGCAAGCACAGGTTTCTTTGCCTATGTTGGTGCAGGCAGGGAAACAACTTTGTCCCTGGACTGGGCTCCCTGGAACACAGATAGTTAGCCTGTTTTGGGGCATGGAGTCCCCAGGGCCATTAACGGCTCAGGGTGGGGGAGCTGAGCAGCCCACCTCCCTTTTTATAAAATTAGTGGCTCTGGTGGAATGGGGTCACCAGGGCCTTCGCAAGGATCGGAGACGGGCTAGGCAGCCTCCTCCCCTTTTTTTAACGGGGTTATGCCCTAGGAGGGGGCTCCTTGGGGCCTTTGATGGCTCGGAGGGAGGTTGGGGGTCTGCGTGCTCCCTCCCCTCAATAAATGAGGGCCGGGGGTGGGCTCCCCACAGCCTATAATGGGTCGTGGATGGGTACTGCGCCGCCTCCTCATATTTGATGATTCAGGCCACGGGGTGCCCAGGACTGAATTTAGCTTGGGGAGGAAGACTGAGGGGCCCTCCAATCTATATTAATGAATATGACCCCAGGGGATGAGTTTCCCTGGGCCTAATACAATTCAGGAAGGGGGCACATTCCCCCCATTTAATAAACATGATGCCCTGGTGGATGGGGTCCCAAGGGCCAATCGAGGCTCAGGGAGGGTGCCACACTCCCCTTTTTTATTGCCATTGCCCTGGGAAATAGGATACCCTGAGCTTAATAAGAGTCGGAGAGGGAAACTGCACTTCCCTCTCCCCTTCTTTCTTTTATTTGGCCCGGGTGGAGTCCCGGAACCGAAGGCCAACCTTAAACTGTGCATGGCAAAGGCTGTGCGCAACGTGGAGTTGGCTGCCTACTCGGGATTTGGCCACAGTGCCTGACCGCAGTCTCTGGTTGGCTTTACTTATGATAATAAATTATGACTTTACTTTTGAACGAAAAACTAGAAATTCACTCAAAAAAAGAAAGGTTAAAGTAACGCCATAGTTAGGTCAATATGTCAATGACAACAGTAACGATTTTGAAGAAAAAAAAACCTGAAAATCGTTGTAGTTAGCAGAACTAACTATAACTTGTGTCCCCACTATGCACTGCTTATGATCTCACAAATTACATCACTCATTACATGTTCTATGACATCATTTATGACATTTACATAGGGATCATGTTAGTCCTGCTGAAAAAGTTACCTTCTTAAGTCTAGCGCAAAAAGTCCAGTTTGTGGCACAAAGAGCAGGCCAGGCATTGCGAGCAGTCATTGCTGTAGTGAGAATATCTTGTCGGCCATTACGGATGGTCGTGCTGGAGATTTGTCGTGGCGGTTGCTGCTTATGGACTGTCAAAGCTGTAGCGCAAAGTGCAGATCTCACATTGCCGGTTGCCGCTTACAGTTGTTGTAGCCCAAATTTAGGTTCACTGGATTTTTGTGTTGACTTTTGCCAGGGGCAGAAAGATCTTGGCATAATCAAGTCTGTTCACAGTCACAAAGAGCCCAAAACCTCAGGATCTCTCCTTTTCTTCAAGGAGGAATTCAACTGTTACCATACCAAGTATCCAGGATCTGACGGGCACCACTCCTGGATCAGGAACTCACTTCAGCAGTGGCCAGCATGGCTCGGGCAGGTTTAGTTGAAGGTCCAAAAGACAAACAATTGATGGACAGAATGCAGAACAAATCAAAACATTCACCCCCAGTCAAGAGATCCAGGTTAAATCCTTCATTCTTCTGAGCACCATGCCACCCCAGTTCAGACCTGGCCATCTGCAAATCAGTCTTTACCCTGTGACTCATGGGAACAGTCCAGCCCGAACTGCCAAGCCAGGTCTTCCCTGGCCCGGACACAAGCATCTTACGACCAGTTTCAGGGTTTTACCCCTCCTCAGCCAGGATAGCTTGATTCCAGTGGCACAGTGAGCCCAGGACCCACATCTGGGCATACCTGGCGCACGTAGGGCGAGAAAGCAAAAGACACACAATTGATGGACGGAATGCAGAACAAATCAAAACATTCACCCCCAGTCAAGAGATCTGGGTTACATCCATCATTCTTTTGCTCACCATGCCCCATCAGTTCAGACCTGGCCAAATGCAAATCAGTCTTGACCCTGTGCCTCATGGGAACAGCCCAGCCCGAACTGGCAAGCCAGGTCTCCCCTGGACCGGAAATAAGCATCCTAGGACCAGTTTCAGGGTTTCGTCCCTCTTCAGCCAGGATAGCTTGATTCCAGTGGCACAGTGAGCCTAGGACCCACGTCTGGGCATACCTGGTGCACTTAGGGCGAGAAAGCAAAAGACACACAATTGATGGACGAAATACACAACAAATCAAAACATTCACCCACAGTCAAGAAATCTGGGTTAAATCCATCATTCTTTTGCTCACCATGCCACCCCAGTTCAGACCTGGCCATATGCATGAGGCACAGTCTTGACCCTGTGCCTCATGGGAACAGTCCAGCCGAACTGCGAAGCCAGGTCTCCTCTGGACCGGAAACAAGCATCCTATGACCTGGTTCGGGGTTTCACCCCTCTTCAGCCAGGATAGCTTGGTTCCAGTGGCACAGTGATCCAAGGACCCACATTTGGGCATACTTGGCGCACTTAGGGCAAGAAAGCAAAAGCCACACAATTGATGGATGGAATGAAGTACAAATCAAAACATTCACCCCAAGTCAAGAGATCTGGGTTAAATCCATAATTATTTTGCTTACCATGCCACCCCAGTTCAGTCCTGGCTGTATGCAAATCAATCTTGACCTGCGCCTCATAGGAACAGTCCAGCCCAAACTACCAAGCCAGGTCTTCCCTGGGCCGGAAACAAGTATCGATTTGTTCGCCCTAAGTTGACGGGGTATGCCCAGACGTGGGTCCCTTGCTCACTTTGCCACTGGATTCAAGATAGCCTGGATGATGAGGGTTATAAACCCAAAACCGGTTCCAGGATGCTTATTTTCGGTCAAGGGTAGACATGGATTGGCACTTCGGGCTGGACTGTTCCCATGAGGCACAGCGTCAGACTGATTTGCATATGGCCATGTCTAAAGTGAGGTGGTGGAGTGAGCTAAAGAATGATGATGGATTAAACCCAGATCCATTGTCTGGGGTGAGTGTTTGATTTGCTCAAGCGCCCCATCCATCATCCCCTTTGGTAGCGCTTTGTTCGCCCTAAGTTGGCAGGGTATGCCCAGACTTGGGTCTCTTGGTCCCTTTGCCACTGGATTCAAAATAGCCTGGCTGATGAGGGTTATGAACCTGAAACCGGTCCCAGGATGCTTGTTTCCAGTCCAGGAAAGACATGGCTTGGCAGTTCGGGCTGGACACATGAGGCACAGGCTCAGACTGATTTGCATATGGCCATGTCTGAACTGGGGTGGTGTAGTGAACTAAAGAATGATGATGGATTAAACACATGCATGAGATGCACAGGCTCAGACTGATTTGCATATGGCCATGCCTGAACTGGGGTGGTGGTGTGAGCGAAAGAATGATGATGGATTAAACCCAGATCAGTTGACTGGGGGTGAGTGTTTGATTGCTCAAGCGCTCCGTCCATCATCCCCTTTGGTATTGCTTTGTTCTCCCGAAGATTTATTTATTTATTTACGGGCTTGTAACGCGTTGGCTTCGACTCCCGGAGGAGTATCTCCGCGCCTTTGGCTCCTACCACAAAGATTTAGGGGAAGTACAGTAGTGCAGTTATTCCAGCCTAATGTTGGAATAAGAATCTCTTCAACATCTTTCTGAAAGGGAGGGAAGATGGCAGGGTATACCCAAACGTGGGTCCCTTGCTAGATTCAAGAAAGCCTGGCTGATGAGGGTTATGAACCAGAAACCGGTCCCAGGATGCTTGTTTCCGGTTCAGGGAAGACATGGCTTGGCAGCACCGGCTGGACTGTTCCTATGAGGCACAGGCTCAGACTGATTTGCATATGGCTATGTCTGAACTGGGGTGGTGGAGTGAGCTAAAGAATGATGATCGATTAAATCCAGATCGGTTGACTGGTGGTGAGTGTTTGATTTGCTCAAGCGCTCCGTCCATCATCCCCTTTGGTATTGCTTTGTTCACCCTAAATTGGCAGGTTATGCCCAGACGTGGGTCCCTTGCTCACTTTGCCACTGGATTCAAGATAGCCTGGCTGATGATGGCTATGAACCTGAAACCGGTCCCAGGTTTCTTGTTTCTGGTCCAGGGAAGACATGGCTTGGAAGTTCGGGCTGGACTGTTCCCATGAGGCACAGGCTCAGACTGATTTGCATATGGCCATGTCTGAACTGGGGTGGTGTAGTGAACTAAAGAATGATGATGGATTAAACACAGATCAGTTGACTGGTGGTGAGTGTTTGATTTGCTCAGCACTCTATGCATCATCCCCTTTGGTATCACTTTGTTCTCCCTAAGTTGGCAGGGTATGCCCAGACATAAATCCCTTGCTCACTTTGCCACTGGATTTAAGATAGCCTGGCTGATGAGGGTTATGAACCCGAAACCAGTCCCAGGATGCTTGTTTGCTGTCCAGGGAAGACATGACTTGGCAGTTCGAGCTAGACTGATTTGTATATGGCCATGTCTGAACTGAGGCGGTGGAGTGAGATAAAGAATGATGATAGATTAAGCCCCGATCAGTTGTCTGGGGGTGAGTGTTTGATTTGCTCAAGCGCTCCATCCATCATCCCCTTTGTTATCGCTTAGTTGAAGGTCCAGGCAGGTCCAATGCAGCCTTTCAGGTTGGCAGTTGCAGGGAGTTCGGTGGAGCTTATGTCCCAGCAGTTCAAGACAGGAGGTTAGTCAGATGGGCCTTGGAGTCACTTCAGCCTGGGATGAAGGTTGCAGTTCCAGTCTTCCTTCTCAGCAAGCAGAGCAGGCTCCAAGCAGCAGGGCAGCAGGATGTCGGTCTATAGTATGCACAGGCCAAGGAGAGTACTGAAGAGTGGGTCTTCGGGTCCCCTTATTATATCTGTTGCCCACTTTAAAGTGGGCAAAGATTCTGGGATTTCCTGCCACCCTACCTTGGTCCCAGTCTGTCTAGGATCACAATAGGCTAGTGTGATTTCCTTTGTGTGTGAGATGAGACAGTGCCTTTGAAGTACAAGTGTGCTAGGGGACAGCTTTGATTCTTTAGGAAAAACAAGGGGAACCCAATGTATGGCCAGGGACCATGGGCGTCAAGTATTTTGAAGGAAACAAGTGGTCCTTAGCATAAACCATTAAGTATAAGTGAGGATAATATATAGACCACACTGGGCTGCTATATAGTGCAAAAATCCCTTGTCCAGCCGGACAGGGAGTATTTATTCATTTGATAGGAATTTTCAATAAAGAAATAAGACAAGTAACCAAAAAACATAAAGGTTACAGTAGGGCACAGTCCTGTGCCGTACGCAAGGAAGAAAAATAAAAAAAAGGACAGTAAGTGCAGCAAATATCAGGCAAACAAAAAGTGAGCTAACAGGCCACTGACAACAATTCAAATTCACAGTGTGTCCTGGAGTGAAACAACCATACATTAATACATTAGATTCCTAAGTATGGGACACTCTAAAAGGAGTCGACGTTTCGATTCCTAGCTCAATTATAGTGGGATCATCTTCAGGACTTTCACAATCATAACTTTTTGCCTGAATAGAACCTTTTAACATAAAACCGCCAGACTATTGTCTGTAATGATTTTATCCTTAATGGGTCTCCTCGGTAGTTAGAGAAAGCGCCCTTTATCCATGCTAATTGCTGGGCTTCGTTTTTGTGCAGCGAGGATGAGGTTCAGGTATGGTATAACAAAGTCCCGGTTGTTGATCTTGTTGGACTTTAAAATGCACTTTGGAATTAATTGCTGTGCAGTGGGAGCACGCTTATTTAAGGTTGAGAGTCTTTTTGGATTGGCTTTAAATCGGTGCTCATCAGATGGTATAGAAAAACGGGTCTCTATTTTCTTAGAAGGGCATCTCAGTCTGATTCACTGTTGCTTCTAGGGGATGGGTGGTTGGATTCTGCAGTACTTTTCAATTCAAACCACGGCGCTTTTCAATGGCGCTGGTATCCTTCATTAGGGCCAGGAAATTAAAGGTCCACTAGAGGAGCTCAGGGCTGCCGATGAGCCGTTGGCGCATTGTGTTCAGCTCGATGGAAGCGATTTTTCTATACCATCTGATGAGCACCGATTCAGAGCCAATCCAAAAAGACTCTCAACCTTTAATAAGTGTGCTCCTACTGCACAGCAATTAATTCCAAATTGCCATTTTAAATTCCAACGAGATCAACAACCGGGACTTTGTTATACCATACCTGAACCTCATCCTCGCTGCACAAAAACGAAGCCCAGCAATTAGCATGGATAAAGGGCGCTTTCTCTAACTACCGAGGAGACCCATTAAGGATAAAATCATTACAGACAATAGTCTGGCGGTTTTATGTTAAAAGGTTCTATTCAGGCAAAAAGTTATGATTGTGAAAGTCCTGAAGATGATCCCACTATAATTGAGCTAGGGATCGAAACGTCGACTCCTTTTAGAGTGTCCCATACTTAGGAATCTAATGTATTAATGTATGGTTGTTTCACTCCAGGACACACTGTGAATTTGAATTGTTGTCAGTGGCCTGTTAGCTCACTTTTTGTTTGCCTGATATTTGCTGCACTTACTGTCCTTTTTTTATTTTTATTCCTTGCGTACGGCACAGGACTGTGCCCTACTGTAACCTTTATGTTTTTTGGTTACTTGTCTTATTTCTTTATTGAAAATTCCTATCAAATGAATAAATACTCCCTGTCCGGCTGGACAAGGGATTTTTGTACTATATAGCAGCCCAGTGTGGTCTATATATTATCCTCACTTATACTTAATGGTTTATGCTAAGGACCACTTGTTTCCTTCAAAATAGGGGACAGCTTTGAGACATGTTTTAAAGGCTACCTAAATGGGTGGCATATTAGTGCTGTGGGCCCACTGGTAGAATGTAATTTACAAGCCCCGGTACATGTTGTACAAGTTTACCCAGCACAGGAACAGATTCCCAAAGCAAACGGGTTCCCAAAAATAGCAGAATGTGCCCCTTTTATCTCCGATCAAGTGGCAGAAGCAATGGCATAATGAAGTGCTTTGCTGCTCACGCATGGAGCTGAAGCTGAACCTGTGGAGCATTCTGCTAACTAAACTTTGGGCACAAGCATGACTGACACGAACACAAGCAGGGCAGGCAGTCAAGCAGGCCACTATATAGCAGAGATTATGTATAATTTAGCTAGAGACCATGCATGTAGCAAATAAACTCCGTAGTTTACCTGGCCAATGATTAAATAGTAGAGTGCATCCACTGTTTGGACAACAGACATTTCAATGGCAAAAAAAACCAACAATTGCACCCAGCTGCTGGCTAAATAGCAGAGATTGAGCACTATGTGGATGATGGACATGGAAACTGCAAATACACGTTTCTGTTTACACAGCAGATGTCTAAACAGCAGAGATTATGCACTATTTACCCAGCAGCCATACAAACATCAAAGAAATATAATGAATATACCAGGTGACAGGCTAAATAGCAGAAATAAGTTCAATATGGCAGGCATCTATACAATTAGCAAAGAAACTATTAATTATAATGGCTGCTCACTAAATAGCAAGTATTATGCACTATTTTGCTGTTGGCCATGACAATAACAGCAACATTTGCCCATTTAGCATAGTAATGTAAACTTTAACTGCCATCTGAGCAGCTAGTAAAGACACTTCACTATATACCCAAGACCAGAGATAATTTTAGATTTGGCTAGCAACTAGCGATGAAACGTCACTATTTTCCCTGCCACTAGTGAAATCGCAGAGATGATGTTCTATTTGACCATGCAAATAGCCAGGAGCCACCCTTACAGGAGAGATACTATCCTGCCTGACTTGCAGCCAGGCAAATAGCAATCTCTATTTACACAATAGCCAAATAAAAAGCTGATTTTTCTGCAGTATTTAACAACAAGGGGTGGTGATGGACAGAGTTTCTGAATTAAGCAGAATACTCTCACCCAGTCAAGAGATCAGGGCTAGATCCAACACCGTTTTTTAGCTCATTGCACCATCCCAGCTCAGAACCTGGCTATATGCAAATTAGTCTGTTCCTGTCCCAGTGCATGATGGGAACAGGGCAAACCAAACTACCAAGCCAATTCTTACACTGGGAAGAAAACAAGCTTCCGGGGACCGGTTTCTGGCATTTCAGCCGTCGTCTGCCCGGCTTGCTTGAATCCTGATGGTGCAATGAGCAAGGGAGTCACATCTGAGTATACCCTTCCACGCTTAGGGTGGACAAAATATTTAACAACAAGGGGTGGTGATGGACAGAGTTTCTGAATTAAGCAGAATACTCCCACCCAGTCAAGAGATCAGGGCTAGATCCAACACTGTTTTTTTTTTTTTTTTTTTGATGCACTGGGCCAGGGACAGACTGATTTGCATATAGCCAGGTTCTGAGCTGGGATGGTGCAGTGAGATAAATAACGGTGCTGGATCAAGCCCTGATCTTTGGACTGGGTAAGAGTGACTGCTTAATTCAGACACTCTGTTCATCACCACCCCCTTTTCTGAATCGATTTTTCTGCAGTGGCCAAGCAAATATTGAAAATGTCTCCTGGGGTGGCAGCTATTTATCTATCCACAAGGGGAATCGTGAAGTTGCTCTACTATTTATCTGACTACTGGCGTAGTAGCAGAAACCATGCACTACTTAGCCCGTAGAAAAAAGAGAACACTGTTACTTTTGCACTGCCTGCCGACTAAACAGCATTCGTTCTTTAGCATTTAGTAATATGCCATTTAAACAGAAAGAATTCTCTGCTGTTTCAGGGTTATTTGACAAATAGTACTGAATCTCTGGCCTTTAGTGGGCCATCGATTCATTTTTTGAGTTCTTCCTGCAGCCTGCTCGGCCACCATCAAAATAGTGCAAAATCTGTGCTACTCATCTGGTCGTCTGCAACTGTGTTAATAGTAAAACAACTCTGTTATTTATTTGTTTGCCAGCTAAACAATCCATAGTATGTCATTTGTCTTTCTTCTAGTTTAACACTGATATTTCACTGCTATGCATCTCTCTGTTGAGCAAGTAGAACAAAATTCCCGTAGTACACCTGGCTGCTGGCAAGTAGTATAGTATGTTTTTTTCAGTACCTAAACTGCGGGATAAATACTACAGAATATTTACTTTACCTTTCACCCAGTGTGCACTGGACCCACGTCTGGACATACCTGTTCCATTTAGGGTGACACCCTGAAGTATACAAAACAAAGTGATGAATGGAATGATTGCATTAATCTGAGCCACTGGAGTGGTGTGGCTCACTGGTTAGAGGCGGCAGACCCGGAAGCAGAGAATGGCCCGGGACCAGGGTTCAATTCCCCATGCGGCAGGGTCGTGGACCAGGGTCAGCGGACTCGATAATTCTCACCTCGGTGCCTACTCTAACCAGGGATCACACTCGGCAACTCTGGGCATTAGCTTGTCTCATCTCTACAACGGCCCCCCTCATTCGCCGGGGATGCCTGGTTTCACCTTGGAGATACCCAGTAGGGACCATCTCACAGGGATAGCCAGGATGGGGTCTACAGCGCCACGACGCCTCAGGGCAGCAGTGCGCTTTACAAGAACACATGTTCTTGTAAAGCGCACAAGCTAAATAGTTCATAATCACTGATCTTTCTTTGCCTGTAGCAGGGGAAATAAAGATGTTTGTTTACATAGAATAACTAAAATGACATACGCTTTTGCAATAATCCCATCACCGTGCTTTAATAGGTAACCTAGAAAAATAATAACCAACTCTTAAAATTTGTATCTTCATGATCATAATTAACATTGTAATCACAAATACAAACTGAGAAACGGACACAATTTGAAATAATTATGCCGAATGAAGGCCGCAGAATCATGAATAAATATAATACATGTGTCAGTATAGGTGTTTATAAGGTGGGTGTTTTTATGTTGGTCTTTATACTGAGAGAATATTACAAAGAACAACACATTTTTTATAATTCCCGACTGATGTCCCACCGTGAAAAGGTTCAGGGCCTATTCACAAATTTGGGCAGCTGTGCAAAGTAAACATTGCGCATGAAAATTACACATTCTGATCACTAAAAATAGGTAGATTCGTAAATTTAAGGATGAAGTCAGAATTGCTAATCCGGTTGTAGATCAGAAAATCAAGTTTAACATATTGTGCTACCAAAATATGATGGCAGCAATATTGACAACCAAAATATCAACAAGGGAAGCCTTTCCAATAAGTGTAGTTTTATATTCTCAGATTCACAGCTATGTGCCTTGATGATACATATATATATATATATACATATATCTCTTCTACTTGTACTGCTCATGGATAATATTTTGGGCATCAGTACCTATGAAGGAAAATGTATTACATGATATAAACTCCACACTGTAAATAATGTGTAGAAGTGTCTACTCAACTTGCAGCTTGGTGATCAGACAATTTTCTTCTCTCATACCTGTTTGACCCATAAGAAATCTCCAGATTCCCTTGTCTTTTATTCCGCTATCCGTATGCCAGTCTTTAAGAGCTCCCCATGAGCACCCTTCTGTGCCCCCAAACTCACTGACAGCTGTCTGATATTCTTCTCTCATCATTCTATTTTAATCAATAAATCAATTAATGAATGAATGTATCAATCAATCAATTCGAATTTGTATAGTGCAGTGTATCACCCAGGAGAGTATCCAGGCACTGTGCTGTGGGTATCAGTCAAAGAGCCAGGTCTTGGATCCCTGTCTGAAGTGGGTCAGCGAGGTTGCGGTGCAGAGAGCATTTCAGGCTTGTGAGGTGGGAGAAGGAGCGTCCTCCAGAGCAGCAGCGGTGGATGCGTGGTATCTGTGCAAGGGCTAAGTGTGCGGAAATGAAGATTCCTGGGGGGTTGGTGAAGTGCAGGTGGTGGTTCATGTAGTGGGGTGCTTGGTCATGGACGGCTTTGTAGGCATGTGTCAGGAGCTTAAAATGGCATCTCTTCTGGACGCGGAGCGAGTGGAGGTCTTTCAGGTGCTGGGTGATGTGAGTCTTCTTAGGTAAGTTGAGGATCAGTCTGACCGCTATGTTCTGATTGTCTGGAGTTGTGTGGTGCCTGCATAGAGTATGTTGCTGTAGTTCAGTCTGCTGATGACGAGGGCCTACATCACTGTTTTCCTGGAGCAGATCGGGGGGAGGCAATTGAAAACTTTGTGGAGCAAGCAGAGCATGTGGAAGAAGGCTGAGGAGATAGTGTTGACTTGATGTTTCATGGAGAGTTTGCGGTCCGGCATGATGATGAGGTTGCGGGCGTCGTCTTTCAGCGAGGGGGTGGGGTCATACCAGATGGTGGTGTGTCTGTGTGTTGAGCTTCAGGCAGTTGTTCTTGTTGTAAAATGAAGCTGTGCCCTAGTGGACGGTGCCTTTATTCAAGCCTGCCCATGTTTCCATCTGCCTGCCCATTTCCCAGAGGCTTCCCTTTCTTCTCAGTTTGACCACTTTCTTTTCAGCCTGCCTGCTTACCCCTGCTCTTCCCACTTTCCTCCAATCTTTTTGCTCTCCACTACATGTACCAATTCTCCCCAGTCTGTGATCTTTCTTCTCAGCGTGCTCCATTTCTGTAGTCCATCTGTTCTCCCCCAATTCTGCATGCATTTCCTAAGTCTGCCCATTATCCCAGTGAATCTGGTCGCTTTCGGCACAGTCTGTCCTTTCTTCTCCAAATCTACCCTTCTTTCCCATCAGCCTATTTACTTTTCCCCAGTCTGCCCACTACTCCTAATATTGTGCACTTACTTCTCCTTCTGCCTGCCCACTTCCTCCATTCTCTCCTCCAACAGTGCCTGCTTTCACCCTAGTCTGCATGCTTTCCCAGTTTACCCATTCTCTCCCTGAGTCATTCTGCTTTCCCTCTGCCTGCAAGTTATTTCCCTCAAGTTTGCCTGATTTTCCTCCTGTCATCATATTCTCCCCTTGAATCTGACCCCCTTCCTCTCACCATTGCCAATGTACCCTCTCCCCTGACTCTCTCTGGTCTCCCTCTCCCATTTCCCCCTTACTACACTCAGACAGTACTCTATCTCCATTCTTTTTAATTTCACTGTCAGTCTCTCCACTCTTCTCCCTGCCTCCCCAGCTCTGCTTGGTTTTCACTAACTCTCCTCTTTCCATCACAGTCTCTCTACTGCCCTCCCTCCCTGTCTCTATGATCTGCTTCTGTCACCTTCAGCCTGTTCTCCCATTTAACTCTCCTTCACAGCCTCTCTACTCTCTGCCCTTGCACTCTCAGCCTGTTTTTCTTCAAATGGCCTCTCTTCTCTCCCTCTCAGCCTCTCTGCTGTCCTCAAGTTTCTGTGCCACCGCACAAGAAGTTGTGTGCAAGCAGATGGTACCACAGATATTGTTTTGAAGCAGACTGTGCTTCTTCATAGTGAAGACCAAGTGGACGATACTAATGCATGGTGAAGTTGTGCCCAAGAGGACAGTGCTGCTGCATTAGACGTTGAGCATGAGCGAACTGAGCATTACAGTGCAAAGTTGTGTCAGAGAGAATTATACAGATATGACTTTCAACTGTGAAACGTGATGGGGTCATGCAGTGGAAGTGTTCTTAGCTAGCCTCATGACACTAAACGCCGTGGCTCACCACCCAACTTACCTGAAGTCCAGAAGTGGGCTTACGGCCAGCCATAGAACTCATTCAGTGTCAGAGCTTGCATGCCAACCAACACAGACTCTAGGTGGCAGCCTTTGATGCTCAACTCGAATGCTAGAACAATCCCAGGCAGCGTGTCTGCTCCTGGAGTAGTGTCAGGGAGAGCCAAATGTGTGCAGAAGGCTCCTGCTGCATCTGAAGAGCAGCACGATCTCTGCAGTGGTGAGACAAAGAAAAGTGGGACTATTAAGACCAAAGAGACTCCATAGAGGGGATAGAATAGCACCTGCACCTGATACTTGGCCAAGTCCAGAACACTAACCCAAGTAAGGGATTGGAGAAGGGAAAAGGGGTTACTGCCTCACAGTACAGTGGCACTAAACCAGTGAATCATTCTTATCTGTGACTTGTTACGTATACTCTTGAGTTTTCTGTGTGTTTGTTAAAATGCTTTCTTTTACTAAAGATAAGCACTGGGTTTGAAATCTGTTATCCATGCTGCTGGATGGTTTTGGGAAATTGAGCTTGAATCACTCTCACACTTCCTCTCTGGGTAGCTTCCAACTGCTCGCTATTGAGAGTGAAGAAGAGACTGTACTTGGCCCAGTATGCAGATCCAGAGTAGACCCTATAGCATCCTCTCCAGCCTGGTTGCCCGCTAATGACTGCACCACACACAGAGCTTAGTATAACGTGTCTGTGTTCCTGTGTGTGTAAACGCGAACCGAATATTCTAAACCTGTATTCACTTCACTATACTCTAACACTTACATCACAGTTCTACGAAGTCGAGCAAGAGCCAAAAGGATTCCGTCATTACTAACTGACACGACACCACAGGACGGACACTGGGGTATCACAAGCAAATGATCCCAGTTCCCACAGCTGAGGCCGATTAGTCTCTGCTTGCCTGTCTGACCCCTGAAGGAGGCCTGATACACTCCACTTTCACCTCCCACCATTTGACTATTTTCTCTCCCTTGACTCTTTCTGCTCTCCCTCATTGACTCTCTGCTGTCCCCTCCCATGCTTTACCTGTTCTGATTCCCATGAGCCTCTCTGGTCTCCCTCTATGTCTCTACACATTACCCCTGCCATCCTCTGTCTGTTCTTTCAGTTTTACGTTTTTCTACTTTATGTCCCACTCTCCGCGCTCTCACTCCCTGCCACCCTTAGCCTCCTCTAAGCCTCTCTACTTTCACTTACAGTCTCCCACTGTCCCTCAAGACCCCATCCATCTGTTCTATCTCCCTTAAGTCGTTCTGCCCTCCCTCCCATTTCTTTGCTCTACCCGCCATCCTCAATCTCTTCCCTCGTTTTCGGAGTCTCTCCTTTTTCCCTCCATATCTCCACTTTGTACCCTACCCTCCTCAATCCGCTCTCCCTCCCAGTATCTGTTGCTCCCTGAGTTTTGCCATCCTCCCTCACAGTCTTTACACTAACCCATATGAAACCCTGATCTATTCTCTTCTCCCTGAGTCTCTCACCCAACTTCTCCACTTTCCCTTTACTGCCCTCATTCTTCCCAAAGTCGCTCTGCATTCCCTTCCAGTCTCTCTACTTCTCCTCCCTCCCCATGCTACCAATAGTCTGTTCTGTCTCTCTTGAGTCTCTCTGCTCTCCCTGGCACGCTTGGTTTGTTCTCTCTCACCTAAGTCTCTTCATTTTCCCTTCCAGTTTCTCCTCTGTCCCCTGGGTTACTCCAGTCTCCCTAAATTCCTGTGAGCCCATTCTCACTCCCAGTCTCTCCACTATTCTCCCTACTACCATCACTCTCTGCTCTCTCTCCCCTCAATCTCTCTGCTGTTTTTCCTAGGCACTTTTGCTCGTCTCACTGCCACTATTGCTCTCTTTGCTGTCTCCTTAGTCTGCCGCTCTCTCCTCTAGCCCTGCCATGCTCAGTATCTCTCTAATGGGAGCTTGAAGCTGCCATTCATCCAGGTACTGGATGAATAATGAACATAGGCGGCAGTCGCCCAGGTCTGGTTCTAGCGGGTGGGCCAGATGGGCCAAGTCCTCCCTTGGGAGCCCACACAAGGGAACACCAACATGGGTGTTCATTTGTGTTAGCTTTACGTGTGTCTGTGGCCCCTGGTTTTTACCTTCTAAACACGTTTGCAAGAAAACAAACAGTGAATTGGGATGGTTTGTGTCTGTATGACAGGTCAGTCACAGCGGGTGTGCAACCAAGTCTTTTCTGTTTGCCATGGATACAATGAACAGCAGCTGCTTTACCCTTTAGGCTACATCCAGGGTGCAAATTTTAAAGAGAACTTAGATTTGATGTGCCAGTGCTCAGACCCATCAGTATTTAAAAACTGCGGGCCTCATTTATGAGTGTTAGAAATTGGGTTTCTGGTTGGCTGGGGTATGCACCTAAGCCAGGCAGAACCCACCACTCTTGTCAGAGCAAGGGAGTTACACGCATAAGTTAACCCCTGCTCACCCCTTGCTAGGTTGGCAGAACAGTCAGGCCTATACCAGAGGTAATGTGTAAAGAGTTTGCGCAACACACTCACTCAAGAGTGACAAACTAGGCACACCACAAAAAGAGACTCAACACAATGTTATACAAAAATATCCTTTGTATTATTCATAGAAACACATTAGATCACAATCACATTAATCACTGTGCCAATCGGGCAATTGTCATAATCACATAGACCATAGAGAACTTTGCCATATGGCAAAGGTAAAAAAATAAAGGTCATACATCATTTTGCCATTAAAGGTAAAAACGCCTCAAACACAGTAACTTTGTATGTTGCCTGAATCAGATCAGGCCATAAGCACATAACCCAGTTACCACCTTGCCTTAAGGCACTGGTACTAAACATCGCTGTTAGTGCACCCAAGCGCTTTACGTAATATACAGGATCAGGGCTCACATAAATCATAAGCGCCTCGTAAAAATTTTTATGAATTACACCACGATTTTATTGCTGGGAAAAAAACGAATAGGCCAAACACTTGCATTGCCTACGGGGCCCTTCATTACTCAAACCCATAAAGCGGGGACCTCCGTTGAGGTTGTCCCCGGTGATGCTCAAGGGAACCAGGCAATGCCACTAAGGTAGGTATATGTCAGGAAGGGGAGGGGCGGATCACCTTCCTCGGTGGGGTGATCTCACAGAGTCCCCCATGTATGACCAAAATTGCCCTGTTTTTCAAGGCAGCTACGCATCTACCACATGGGCAGCTGCTATACCTGGCAAATTGAGGTGCGCCAACTCAGCTCCTCGCATGGTCTCTCATCAGTCCAGCCGCATACCAGCTCTCCCTGCTTTCTCAGGAGTTGTTGCTCCTCTCTGAAGCGTGGGGACCGTTTGCCTGGGCGGGTTTTTGGTTGGCACTAAACCTTCCTGGCGGCGTTGTGGCTTGCCTAGTAATGGGGCCCCACTGAAGGGGGAATCTGACAGGATGGCTGGCGCTCCCTTTTGCCATCAGACGCTCCTGCTGGAGGCAGTACGTAGGAGCAGGGAATCCCTTGTGGATCTGCCTTGATTTTCAGGTCCCGTAGGCAGCGCTCACCACTTGCTCGGTCATGGGATCCCAGACACTTTTCTCACAGGCACCAACCGGGGATTGGCTGAGCGCCAATCCCCTGTTGGTGCCTAAGGCTAAATCAGGTGCCTCACTACGGGCTATGGTAATGATACAGGGCACCACAGACCATATGAGATCACTGGAGCACACACCCAACAGAAAGCAGGCCAGCACACATGACCCTGGTAGGCAAAGAGGTAGTCTTTTCAGCAGGCCAGAACTTCAAGTCAAGGAGTCTTATGGCGGTTCCTTCTGGCAGTCCCCTTGCCAGGTGTAGTCTGGAGAGTCAGCAGTGGCTGGTACCAAGTATACGCAGTGACTTCTCATTTTCATGGGGTCACAGCCACTGTGCGTATAGTACCAACGTCTTTGTTCTAGGGGCACTTCAGACACATTGCAGAAGTGCACAACACCCCCAATTCACCTTGTAAGCCCTGACACCAGACATACCACTGGGAGGCGGAGACAACATTGTATAAGGCAGGCACAGCCCTATTCAGGTGCAGGTGCAATTCCTCCCATCACTCCAAATGCAAACCAGGCCTATTCAGGTGCAAGGGAGACTCCTTCTGTTACTCTAAATTCAGCCCAGGTCTATTCAGCTTTATGCTGAGCCACCCAGGAAAGGCAGGACTAACCTCAACCACCCCCTCCCCCAGGGACTGGCTGGAGTGAATGCACATCCCCTCTCCCCTGTCAGTCAGAACCAGAGAGTAAAAACACATCCAGGCAGGGCACAAAGACACATAGCACACAGAAATGCCCACTTCTAAAAGTGGCATTTCTAAAATATTACTAATAAATCTGCTTTCACCAATAAGCAGGATGTATCACAACAATATCCAACATGGTCACGCTACTCCTCTCATGTCAGAAATTACCACTGAAACACATACTAGGGAATCCCTAATGCAAACCTATGAGAGGGCAGCTTCACAGCAGTGAGAAACCAAATAGGCTTTTTGTCACTACCAGGACATATACACTGTTAAGGCACATGTCCTATCTGTAGTGTCAAAGAAGGTTCACAGACACAGGAAGCTTGAGTATAGCTTTATTCAGCTCAAGAGCAGCACAGCGACAGGAACAAAGTGCAGCATCCAACTGACCAACTGTCAGCATTCCGCTCCCAGCCTCAGAACTCCCAACACTCAGGGTTCCAACTACCAGTGCCAAAGAGGCACAAACACAGAATACTACATTATCCTCATTTCTGCAACAAAAGGAAAAGAAGAAAAGAATAAAGAAAAATACAGAGAAGACTGAGAAGCAAAAGAGAAACGAAAGAAAGAAAGAAAACAAGACAAAACACAAAACAAGGTAAACGCTAAACATAGCATGGCAAGGAAGAAAAAGTTGAACTATCTGAACCTGGCAGGAATCCTGGGTACTCTCAAACTCCTGCGAAGTGTGGGCGACAAATTATCTTTACAACAATTGTTGCCAGAGTTGGTGGTTTCAGAGGAGGCATTTTTAACTTTGACAACCTTACAGACATTCCACCAATGGTTGTTGTTAACTCGCACAGCATTGCCACACACCTTGTTGACAACAACCGGTTCAGAGAATTTACTCCTGCCTTTGGTGACATGAACAGGATTCTTAATGCGAACAACATCACCAGCACAGAAACTATGAGACACCACCCTTTTCCTCTCATCAAATTGACTTTTCTGCCTAGTCTGTGCTCGGATAACATTTTCCCTTACAAAACCATCAATGCCATCTATGACATTCATCTTGACCCACTTGGACATCCAACCTGGACAAATCTTAGTCGACGGTTTCCTCCCTCTTAAAAGTTCGAAAGGGGAGAAACCAGTGGAAGAATGTGCGGTGGTGCGGTAGAACCATAACATGGAGCGAACAGCATTCTCGAGCACACATTTACTGGCAATGGCCCACTGCACACAGTTATTCAACACACGGTTCATCCTCTCGACAAGACCATTGGCCTGGGGATGGTACAAAGAATTCTTCTTGTGAGAAATGCCACATTGTCTGAGAAAACACTCGAAATCAGAACTAACAAATTGTACTCCATTGTCGGTCATGACACATGAAGGAAAACCCTCTCTGAGAAAAATATCTTTCAGGAAAAGAATGACATTTGCCGAGGAAGGCTCATTGATGAACCGAACCTCAGGCCATTTAGAATAATAATCAATGGCCACGATTGCAAATCGTGAGGAGGGGGGTAAGAGGTTAAAAGGACCGACTAGGTCAACTCCAATTTTTTCCCATGCTCTTTCTGGAAGTTGAATCGGTTCCAGGGGGGGCGTCCTCACTTTAAGACTTTTGTCGGAATGGTTGCATATAACACAACCATCAATCATTGAATCCACACACGCATCCATTTGTGGCAACCAAAATACATCACGCAACCTGCGTTTGGTGAAAGTTTTCCCTAAGTGACCTTCATGCGCACCATCCATAAGCCGTTCCCTCAAACTCTCAGGAGGAATCAGCCTACCACATCGCAAAAGGATTCCATCCTCTACAGTGAGCTCATCGGCAACCTTAACATACGTCTGAAACGGTCCAGAGACATACTTCTCCCTCGGCCAACCAGACTTCAAATATTCAATGACACGAGTAAGAACAACATCCTTTGCCAATTCTCCTCTCCATTCAGTTTCATTCACAGCACACATGCCCTCTAAGTCTAGCGCCGCTACAAAACAATCCTCCTGATCGTCTTCCCTCTCAACCTCAGAGTCGTTACCAGAGATGGGAAAACGTGAGAAGTAGTCTGCCCTGACATTTTTTGCTCCTGGCAAATAGGCGATGTCAAAATTATACTGAAGTAGCTTTGTCGACAATCTGGCAATCCTAGGGGTGTGCTCCTTAATCTTTTCACCAGACAAAATTGAGACCAAAGGACTATGATCCGTGCGTATGGTGAAATGACTGCCCCAGAGAAAAGAATTGAACTTCCTGACTGCCCACCAGCAGGCCAACAACTCTTTCTCGATGACCGAGAAATTCATTTCGGCACCACGCAAAACTCTTGACGCATACGCTATGGTGTTGTCAACCTGACCATTCTTCTGGGTGAGCACAGCCCCTAGACCAAACCCGCTTGCATCAACAGTCACCACACATTCCTTATTGGGGTCAAAAGCTCTAAGAACACTGTCACTCACTAGTTGAGACTTGATCCATTGAAAAATTTCATCACAGTTCTCATTCCACACAAAAGGTACATTTTTCTTGAGCATGTTGGTTAAAGGTTGAATTCTAGACGCGTAGTCTTTGATGAATCTAGAGTAAAACTCACTCAAACCTATAAAGGATTTTAAACCAGATTTATCCAGGGGAGGAGAGGCATCAACAATGGCCTTTACTAAACCTGGACGTGGTTCAACCCCATTGTATGAGACTACATGACCAAGGAATTCCATTTTCTCTTTGAGGAAAACGCATTTCTCCCTCTTAAGGACAACACCTTTACTTTGCATAATGCCTAACACTTGATTTAAAGAAACATCATGTTCCCCTTTGCTTTGCCCAAAAATTAAGACATCGTCTTGGAAATGATTACTCCTGGAGTGTCCTTGAACATTTGACTCGGCCACCAAAATACATCACGCAACCTGCGTTTGGTGAAAGTTTTCCCTAAGTGACCTTCATGCGCACCATCCATAAGCCGTTCCCTCAAACTCTCCGGAGGAATCAGCCTACCACATCGCAAAAGGATCCCATCCTCGTCGCCATCATTTCTGTAGTGTCAAAGAAGGTTCACAGACACAGGAAGCTTGAGTATAGCTTTATTCAGCTCAAGAGCAGCACAGCGACAGGAACAAAGTGCAGCATCCAACTGACCAACTGTCAGCATTCCGCTCCCAGCCTCAGAACTCCCAACACTCAGGGTTCCAACTACCAGTGCCAAAGAGGCACAAACACAGAATACTACACTATCCTTTGCCTACAGAGCACCCTGTCCATAGAGCTAGCAAGGGCCTACCTTAGGAGTGACTTATATGTAGTAAAAGGGTAGTTGTAGACGTAGTAACCACTTTACATGCCACATCACGGCGGCAGTGAACTGCGCGCGCAGGCCCTGCAGTGGCAGAGGCCTTAGACAAATTTGAAAGGCTTCTTCGGTGGGTGGCGCAAGCAACACTGCGAACCCACAAGTAACATTTAATTTACAGGCCCTGGATATATGGGATACCACTGTACAAGGTACTTATAGGTAAATTAAATATGCCAAACAGGTGTAGACCAATCTTACCAAGTTTACAAGAGAGAGCACGTGCACTTTAGCACTAATCAGCAGTGGTAAAGTGCCCAGAGTCATAAAGCCACCAACAACAGTTCACATAAAATACAGGAGGAAGGCAAAAAGTTCTGGGACGACCCTGTAAAAAGGGCCAAGTCCAACAATGAGGCTCTACCTGCACTTTGGCACTGCCGAAATGTAACGTTTTTTTAAGTTCCGGTGGCGCAATGTGCGACTGCATACTTAAAAAGCCACGTAAAGCTACTGTACATGGCTTTTTATGGCCTTTTAAATATATGCCCTTTTACACAGAAAAATGCATTCAAGGGCCATTCCATGGGTGTTGTTGTGGGTGTTCCTATGGAACACCTATAGAACCTTCCAAGATTTATGAGAAATCATGAACTTGGAAATACATCAGAACCTAACTTCACCCCAGGGGTGGTGTTAGGGGTCGCAACGAGGAGAAATATTTTTATTTTTTCTTATACATTCCTTTTTTTATGTGTAATGCTGCACACATGTAAAAAGGAAAACACCTCCTGCAATTGCTTTTGTGCAGGAAGGTGTCCGTTCCTGCACAAAATCAATAAACCCCACAATGCAGGTAACCTTGTACCATGGTGCGAGGATGCCTGCGTTGGCGCATGGCAGCCCTTTGTACACCAGGAAAAAGGACAGGAATGTGCTGTTTCATATAGATGCGCTGCATTCTGCCCTTGTGTTCTGACCTAGGGCAGGCTGCTAGATAGCTTGCGGCGTTGCCCTACATGAGGCCCTGAGGGACTTATTTGCAAGCCCCTTGCGCCCCAGGTATGTCACTTTTTTTCACACTAAGGGGCGTATTACAGGCCATTTCGCACTGGTACGCCACTATTTCCCATCTTAAAAGTAATGTACCGGCAGTGCAAGGGGCTTGTAAATAAGTCCCTAAGTGTGTTGGACTGAAGGCACAAGGGGCTTCAAATAAGCCCCTTGCGACACCAATGCACCACTTTTAATGTAGGAAAAAGTGATGCATCTGCGGTGCTACGGCCTTTGTAAATAAGCCCCTTACAATTCAATCGTTCCCTGACTTTAAGAGCAAAACAATGTCCAATTTCTCAACAATGAGTGTAAAAACCATTTCCATATCAGTGATGCAGACGTTGTTCACAGTTCACGTTTTAATGTAATCTTTCCTTGCATAAGATTATTTGTTTTTTCCAGATGGTGTGTTTCCGTGGTTTTTTTGTCATGCCACATATGAGGCTTCTGAAGCATATACTGTGAATTAAGTCACCTTTAGGCGACTTTGTAAGTTTAGGTCTTCTATGTCTGTACATGACTGGGCAAGATTGAGCGCCCTGGAGTTGATGCAGGAGGCACTGTAAGTTTCTGTCACAGGTTCAAAAAGGTGTTCAGATTTCATGCCCAAGCAATGTTTGGCCTCTCTGCATATTACACAGACCGATGGTCACATGCATCACAATTGCTGAGAATCCAGTGAAATAGCAAAGATTATTTACTGTTAGACCTTCAGCCCTGTAAATAGACAGATTTACATCCATATGTACGTCCGGTAATGGAATAAACACGTCTAAATTCGTATTTTTCTCATTGTAATGGTTTGACTCACACCTTAGCAGTGCATGTAGTGGCAGCTTCTTAAGAAACACGCTAAGGAACAAGAGCAGATTCCTCCTCAAACGTAAAAAAAATCACTGTTTTGTTTTTAGAAATTGGATTAAAGAGAGGCGTAAAATGTATGCCACCTTGTAAATGCCATTCTATTACTTTCTACAAAAGCAGCTGTTGTTCTAATACCTTCCCACATCATATTTGTGTAGCTTCATAATGGCTTTACTAATGCATTTCAGGCTGCTGCCATCGCTTTGGATGGTTTTGAAAATGATTTTGATAAAGAATATTTGAGCGGACTCTGGGAAGAAATATTTGTGATTACAGCTTGTGAGAAATATGTTTCAAAAGCTGTGCGGCTTCCTTGAATCTTTCAGAATGTCTGACAGATTGAGAGATAAGTGTTCTGACAAACTAATGTTTGTTAAGTTTTACAATTGGTCATTTCTAGGTTTTGCTGCATCTAAGGGAACTGTGGAGGAGTAAAAATAAGATTGATTTGTGCTTCAGTTAATGCTTTCGAATCACTAACTCTCTCCAGGCAGCACTTTCTTCAAAGTTTTAGTATCTCTGTGCAAGTGCAGAAGAGATCCAATTAGGACCGACCTCTGCTCAATTTGAGCCGGTGGTTTCCGGTGCTCGGCACCGGCGCTCAATTGTCAATACCCGCTCTTGAGACAGTGTGACGCAAGGTGGCGCTGTCTTGCTAATTTAAAGAGGACCACAACAACAATTAATTATTAATTCAATATACATTAAAACTGACTATTGCCTGCCGCCCAAGCCGTTCTTACAGGTATGGGGGCTGGAGTAGCCCGAATTGTCACACTTATTGGAGCTTGATGGTTAGTACTTGTGTTGGTACGATCATTGGCAGCAAGGCAGGGCAATAGGTGGGGCATGCTGGAGTGGCCACCCGCGAGAGCCCTCGCACTTATTATTTTACTAATTAAGCACTGGGACCGTCTTTTGATCCAACAGCGAGCAGGCATAACAAAATGTGGCGCCCGCCCCTCCAAAGCGCCACCTCTTTGATACCTCTTTTCATGTTTAGCAAAAAGCACTTCATGCCACCCAAAGTAAAGGAAGATTCAGCTGATCGTTCTTAGCTGGACAAATCTTTCCGAATATAAGCTATGGCCATTGTGCTTGCTTCAGAGGGCCTATATGCTGAGCGCAACCACCAATCCCTTCACGAGCGTGACATAGTTGATACAGCTGAATTTTGTACAATGAAAACTTTGATGTGATGAATAAAAATACTTGTTGTGTATGTCGTTTTCTAAGAATGTCTTTCTAAGGGGGTACTTGATATTTTTGGCAGTCAAGAGTCTGGCAGGGGGTGAAATAAAATTGGATCTAAAATCAAGGTTATGTACATTTTAATGATAAAACGTTAGTGCACACTGTCTGGAACTGTTAAGCACCTTCTACGCTTCTCAGAAGGCCTGCCACCGTTCTAACGGAAATGCTACAACACTGACTGCTTAGCAAGGATACAATACCTTGAATGGAGGAGAGCCATGTCTTCTGAACACCGATGCTTGTTGTCTGGGTGGCCTCGACAGTGATGCAAGCCCTCAGCAAGGCTATGGAGCTTGGCGCGGGAACAGATGCTCAATCAACAAGCGCACACTCTGGCTGTGGTCTGGTGTGGAACTATGCCGAGCCACGCCAGTTTATTTTATACTCCACAACTAACGTGATGATCAGCGTCAGGGTGTAAAGGAAACACCCCTGCACGGCCGAGAACATTACAGTCAGGGCACAAATCGGGTGTCCACCAAGTCGTGGCTTGCATGATTAGCGGGTGGGGGGGGTGGGTTTGGCACGGAGGTTCATGGGGGGGGGTTAATGGAGTGGATTAAAAAAAAAACATACCTTACAGGGTCCCGCACCGCCTCTGCTCCTGACAGGGTCCCACACCTGTGTTTTCCTTTTGCCAGGAGCAGGAAGCAGGCATACTTCCTTCCCTCCCCTAAGCCAATGACAACGCTGCAATGTGTTGCAAGGTATATCGTAGTGATCCAGCGCTCCTATTGAAAAACTGTCTCACAAACACTATCTGTTACCTCAATACTCACCCTTCACCTTTAAACATATCTACAGGCCCATAACACCAATGAGACAATTTTTGAGCAACTGAATCATGTGGTTTGATTTTAAATCTATTCACATATTATTTATACTATATTTACAAACTGCAGTTTATTATTCATTGTCATATGTTTGAAACATTTATTAACTAAATCAAACCAATAATGGTTGATGGATCAACTAATGGAAACTACACCATGAATAAACAAGACCAGCTTGTCTTTTCGAATCTAATTTTATTTATTTTATTTCATAAAGAAAGAGCATTTTACATTAGAGTATCTTTATTTCATAAGCAAATAGTTTAGCAGCATTTTATTAAGGAAATACAAATTAAAACTGACATTTCAAAGAAAGCTCAGAAACATGAAGAATTAGAAAATAACAGTTTCCATTCACTAAACCTATTTTCCCTGTCTAAATCTCTCTTTACCAATGAATTAAGTCTGCTGTCTTACGTGCGCAAAATGTCCAACAGCATAACACGCCTTGCAGGAATTGGAAAGTAAGAGTTTTTTCCCAGCTCATGGTGTCATAATTTATACCTTTCTCTCTAGCTAAACTTTCTACATTTTACATTCTTTCTTAAAAAACCAAGCTTCTCATTGGCTGTTCCGTGTCAGTCCATGATAAAGTCTATTAGGTCACTCGTCTTTTGACCAATAATCGTGAATGCATCTTTTAAACTAAGTTGGTTAATAATTTCACCACAAGCTTGTTAATCTAATTAATTTGGTTAGGAGGGATTAACTTCGCAAGTTTGAACAAAATTTTGTTCTTTACCTTGCTCCATCAACTCCCTCATCTGGTGATATCTTAATCACCAAACAATACCCAAAATGTTATCAATTTTTAACCCTTGAACATGTTTTGGACTTTCTTAATATTAGTTTTTCTAAACTTTAGATTCATCATCTGTTTTTCTACAACTTTCATATTGAGCTTTACGAAACTCTTCTAATTCTATTTCCTTTTCCTTTTCATCTCTTAGCTTATAAATTCTTTCTTTCTGTTACATATTTTCTTCTTTTTTGTAGCATGCAACTAATTTTTAACAAAAGTATCACTATAACTATAATTATCAAGGGGAAAACTATTTTACCTATGATTGATCTACCAATTTCTTGAAACCAGTGTTTAATAGCTGGAAATCATTTGCCTAATCATTCTGAAAAACTCTCATCTTCTAAGGATTCTACCTCCTGATGTAATTCAGTTATATTCTTTATGTACATTTCTACGCTCTGGCTCTTGTCAGGTATGTATGTGCAGCAATGTTGAATATGTTAGATCCCACAAACTCCTCCTTCTTTTGCCAGCAGGATATCTAGTGCAAGACGATCCTGCATTACCATGGTTCTCATGGCAACAAGTTCAGTATTTACTAATTGAAATCCACTTGCTGTATCTGTTGACAATCTGTCAACAATTGTGGACATTTTTCTAATTTTACCTGCATTCAGAGTAATTCCTACCATAAGTATTAGTGCACCAAATATGTCTTCCAGGATCTCTGAAAAGCTTTCTCCCCTAAATCTGTTCACATGTTTGCTAATTTCAAATGAACCTTCAGCATTTCTATCTACATGAAATTTTTGGGGAAAAACTAAACCTAGATAACAAGTCCCGTACCAGTGGTCCGGGAGGCTGTAATAAGCTTTATTCCCACAAATAAAATAAATTCCAGGAAAAATTGGATCTTTGCCTCCTTTAAATCCCCATCCCCCTATAATATGATAAGTATCTTCACATTGACTTGCACCTACAAAATAATTATCATATAACGTATTGTCTCTTCTCATACTAAATTTTCCACCAACAGGTTTATCTATGTGTATAGCTACATTCTCATTTCTACCATTGAGATTTTCATCTTCAATTTGCCAAAATTTTGACTTAATAGTTTTCAACATTTCATTTTGCTTGTAAATTGCTCTTCTCTCTTCAACCATATTTAAGAATGTTTTCTCTTCTGTTCTCATTTTACATGATAGTTTGTATCTACAGGCATACTCATAAGTGAGTTCATTAGTCGGCAGGAAAAATTCCCTCATCTGTTTAGCAGGTCTCACTTTATTCAAGTTATCTACAACCTTTAGATTTGCAAAAATTTCGTCATAATCAGAATAATAATATTCCAGACGACCAGTTTTATAAAACAAACTTGCTATTAGACTACATGTTATACCATAAGTAAAACGGAAGTGTATTTTAATTTACTCCTTCAGACACAGAAGTAGGAAATTTTACACATACATAGCAGTCTTTTGCATTCATCACTCTAACATCTTCAGATAAAAGTCTTGAGAAGGTATTGCTAGAAAAATCTCCAATAGATCTATCTTGATGGACCTCTGGTTTATGTACAATCATTCTATTAGTCTTATCTGTTTGCCCAAGTTTAGCCACAACTTTACTTGTTATGTTAGCTTTATACATCTCTTTATCTACACCAAAGGGAAAAATAACAGCTAAATTTAACCAAACTAAAATAATCAACATTACACATATTGAAGACAATTTGCAGCATCTTTTGAGAATTGAGTATCTCAAATTGTCATTAGTATAAGAATAAGGCATCTTTCACTCTTTTAGAATAACAGCTAAAAATAAAAATAAATTGAAAAAATGAAAAATTACTAAATATACTCCCCTCCTTTTTTTTAACAGATAACCTTATTTTCTAACAGCTTTCCTTCTAACAGCTTTTCTTCGACCTTATGTCACACATCAAATGTGTTTTCAAACTAACACAATTTCTTCGACCTTGTGTCTCCTAACACAGTTTCTTCAACCTTGTGTCACATAATCAATAAGTTCAATCAGAGTCACTTGCATCCTCAAAATTATCTTGACTATTGTTAACTTCCACTGCTGGTGGGATTATTATATAAGCCCACTCTGGTGATTTATATTTCTGGTTTGGCCTAATTATTCTCTTGGCTCTGCTGCTGATCACTTCTATTTTCTTTTCTGCCTGATTTTTCTTATTCAAGTCTTCCTCCTTTTGACTTGTGATCTCATTTACCTGCTCTTTTGCCTTATTCACTAATTTAAATTTTATACTTCCAATTTCTTTTTACCAATTATCCCCTTTTTTGTTAGCTTCTTTTTTGGTTCTCTCAAATTATATTCCACTCTCCAAGCTCTTTTTCTTGTTTTCTTCAATTTAGATTCATCTTCACTGTCATCTGTTTCACTTTCTGTATTTTCAGCTGATTCATTAATGATCAATTTTTCTGAATCAGATTCTTCATCAGATTCACGTACTTCTTTTCTCAGCATTTTCACTTTGTTAGGAAAGTCATCATTCTTATAGCTGGTACTTGGAATTTCTTCTTCTTCTTCTTCGATTACTTCCAATTCACCAGTTTCAGAATTATCGTTCCTTCTTCCAAAGTTTCCAATCTGCTTTTCAATACTCTTCTGATCTTGATCTTGAATCACTTCTTGATCAGTTTCTTTATCTGCTTCCTGATCTAGCAGATTTTTGTCATTTTCTTCTTCGGAATCTTGTATTACAATTTCTTCATTGTTTTCATTCAAAGCTTCATTCGCATTTGAATTTTCCAGATGTCGACTATCTTGTCGATCTTTAGGATCTGGATTTCTTTCAGGCTCTTCTTCAGAATCCGAATCAGCTGTTGTATCACCTTCTTTGTCGGGATTTTGAGGTTCTGGAACACGTATAGTGTGACTCACATGAATCCACCTGTTCAATCCCTTACACTTAACTGCATTTGTTGTGACCAAAATCACCTGTCTTGCCTTTTGCCACCTTGGTACTAGGCAATATCTTCTTCAATGCACTTTTGTCCTTACCCAGTCTCCTGGTAACAGATCATGAGCTTGTTCTTTCTTTTTTTGTGAGCACTTCAGTTCCTACATGATGGAACACAGAAGTCCCCACATCAGATAGATTTTTGCAGTAATCCATAATGATGCTATCGTTTATGGTCAATAACTTATCAACTGGAACAAATGCTTGCCTAATGACCCTGCCCATTAATATTTCATGAGGGCTCAATGCTGTTTTCTTATCTGGAATACTTCTTAGTGTCATCAAAACAAGTGGTAGTGCATCTGTCCACTTCATTCCTGTTGCTAAGCACATTTTACCTATCCTGTTTTTAATTGTTCCTTTAACCTGCTCAACAACACCTAATGCTTCTGGTCTGTATGCACAATGTAATTTCTGTTTAATACCCAATGCTTCCCAAATCAGTTTTAGCAATCTGTTTTCAAAATGTGTGCCGCGATCTGTCTCAACCGACACTGGGAATCCATACCTTGGTATGAACTCTCTCAAAAGCAATTTTGGAACAGTGATTGAATCATTATGTCGAGTTGGAAATGCTTCCACCCATCTTGAAAACAAACAGACAATCACCAAAACATATCTGAGTCCATTGTGACGTGGCATGTCAATGAAGTCAAGCTGTATTCTGGTACATGGACCTCCCTCCCGTCCTATGGTTCCCATGCTTACATATGTTTTTCAGTTCGGGTTGATCTGCTGGCAGATCAGATATCTCTGACAAAAAGATTCTGCAATTATTCTGAATTTTGGATTGTACCATGTCTGCCTAAACAACCTGATCATGGAATCTCTGCCTATGTGTCCTGGACCATGGTACATACGTGCCATGTCAGAAATCATGCTGTCTGGCATTACTGCTCTGTCATCTTTGTAGACCCAAATCTTATCTCCTTCTCTTTGCCTGCATCCTGCTTTTAACCATGTGTCTTTTTCCTCATCACTTGCTTCATCTTGCAATTCTTTTACTCCTTGCCAAGTTTCAACTACAGATATTAGCATAAGTGAGTTCAAAACATGTTCATTTTCTTTTTCCCGATTGACTGCTGCATTGTGTTTTGCACAAAATTTTGCTATTTCATCAGCATATGAATTTCCTTTTGTTATTAGTCTTCTCCTCTCTGGTGCACTGTGCATTTAACCACCCCGAGTGGCATGGGTATGCTCAGACGTGAGTCCCATGCTCTCCACACCACTGGATTAAAGCAAGCCGGGCTGAAGATGGCTCGAATGCCAGAAACCGGTCCTCGGAAGCTTGTTTCTGGTCCAGGGAAGGCATGGCTTGGCAGTTCGGGCTGGACTGTTCCCATGAGGCACAGGGTCAGACTGATTTGCATATGGCCATGTCTGAACTGGGGTGGTGTGGGGTGCCAAAAAACAATGGATTTAGGCCCAGATCTCTGTACTGGGGTGAATGTATGACATTGTTCTGCATTCTGTCCATCAATTGTGGTTTTTGCATTTGTCACCCCAAGTGGGATGGATATGCTCAGACGTGAGTCCCATGCTCTCCACACCACTGGATTCAAGCAAGCCGGGCTGAAGACGGCTGGAATGCCAGAAACCGGGCCTCGGAACCTTGTTTCTGGTCCAGGGAAGGCATGGCTTGGCAGTTCGTGCTGGACTGTTCCCATGAGGCACAGGGTCAGACTGATTTGCATATGGCTATGTCTGAACTGGGGTGGTGTGGAGTGCAAAAAAACAATGGATTTAGGCCCAGATCTCTGTACTGGGGTGAATGTATGACATTGTTCTGCATTCTGTCCATCAATTGTGGTTTTTGCATTTGTCACCCCGAGTGCGATGGGTATGCTCAGACGTGAGTCCCATGCTCTCCACACCACTGGATTCAAGCAAGCCGGGCTGAAGACGGGCGGAATGCCAGAAACCGGTCCGCGGAAGCTTGTTTCCGGTTCAGGGAAGGCATGGCTTGGCAGTTTGGGCTGGACTGTTCCCATGAAGCACAGGGTCAGACTGATTTGCATATGGCCATGACTGAACTGGGGTGGTGTGGAGTGCAAAAAAACAATGGATTTAGGCCCAGATCTCTGTACTGGGGTGAATGTATGACATTGTTCTGCATTCTGTCCATCAATTGTGGTTTTTGCATTTGTCACCCCGAGTGCGATGGGTATGCTCAGACGTGAGTCCCATGCTCTCCACACCACTGGATTCAAGCAAGCCGGGCTGAAGACGGCTGGAATGCCAGAAATCGGTCCTCGGAAGCTTGTTTCCGGTCCAGGGAAGGCATGGCTTGGCAGTTCGGGCTGGACTGTTCCCATGAGGCACAGGGTCAGACTGATTTGCATATGGCCATGTCTGAACTGGGGTGGTGTGGAGTGCAAATAAACAATGGATTTAGACCCAGATCTCTGTACTGGGGTGAATGTATGACATTGTTCTGCATTCTGTCAATCAATTGGGGTTTTTGCATGTGCATTTAACCACAGCGATTTTTTCTGGTAATTGAATTCCATCAATTAATCTTTTATTAAATTTAGCATTTCCTATTGGTGATCCGGCAAAAGTTAAATAACCTCTTTGAGACCAGAGCTGGCCATAGCCATGGACTACAGCATAACCATACTGACTATCAATCACTATGGTAATCTTTCGTCCTTTTTCCCAATTCACATGCTCGAATCAAAGAAATTAATTCTGCTACTTGAGCTGAACGAATTCTTTTGAGACTGGAAGCTTCAATTACATCTGCAACTGTGCACACTAAATATGCTGCACTCAGAACACCTTCATCTGTTCTTAAGCATGAACCATCACCAAACAAGACATAATCTGATTCAGGCAACGGGACATCTTTAATATCCTGCCTTGGTTTTGTGCAGTAATCTAGTACATCCAGGCATTCATGATCAACAATTTCATCCCTAATCTCTGTTTCAGAAGTGTCAGGTAACAATGTAGAAGGATTCAGATTCACACATCTTGCAATTGAAACGTTATCTAATCCAAGAATCACCTTTTCATATTTTGTCAACCTATTACTTGTCAAGTGCTGTGTTTTGCTTCTGGTAAGCAGAATTTCAACTGAATGTGGCACATATTCTTTTACAGGAAATAACATTATTATTCCTTCACTTTGTTCCAAACTCACACTTGTTGCAGCTACTGCTTTTAGGCACCCTGGTAATGCTTTTGCCACAGGGTCAAGAACAGCTGAGAAATATGCTATTGGCTTTCTCATTCTTCCATGATAATGCACATCCTTCTCTTTCACTGCAATACAGCTCAAACTCTTTTTCATAATCAGGCATTCCCAATGCTGGAGCTTCACACAAACTTGTCTTTAACTGTTCAAAAGCTTCCAATTCAATTTTTGTCAGACTAATCGGGTCATTTATATCTGCTTTTGTCAGTCTCTGCAAAGGTTTTGCAATTACCGAGAATCCACTAATCCATTGGCGACAATAACCTACCATTCTTAGAAACATTCTAACCTGTCTCTGTGTTTTGGAAGTCGCATTGCTTGAATCATTTTTATTCTTTCTGTTGTCACTTGTCTGGTACCTTTTGCAATTCTGTTCGCAGGAGATACTTTGTGTGCCACATCTGCCAGATGATTTAAAAGAGTAATGGTATCTGTTATACAATTATCTCTTGTTTTTGCAGCAAGAAGGGGAATCATCAATATACTGTACTAAGGTAGAGTTTCCAGGTAAATCTAAATTCTCCAATGATTTCTTCAACAATTGATTTAAAATAGATGGACTTTCGGTGTACCCTTGAGGGATTCTACACCACGCTAGAATACGGTCTTGAAACCGGAATGCAAAATTTTGTTGGCTTTCTGGATGTAATGGAACAGTAAAGAATGCATTGCATAAGTCAATAACTGTATACCATTCTGCATCATGCGGAATCTGATATAAAATTACCGCTGGGTTTGGTACGACTGGACAACATGGAACAACAATTTTGTTAACTTTTCTCAGGTCCTGAACAACTCTGAAAGTTCCGTTTGGCTTTTTGATTCCCATAATCAGTGAATTACATTGACTGCTTTTTATCTCTTTTAAGACACCTTGTTTTATGAATTTTTCAATTACAGGAATAACTCACTTCTGTTTTCATTTTATACTGGGGAATATTTGGATAGTCTGCTCCTTGTTTTACTGTAATTTGTACTGGATCTACACTTTTCATCAAGCCTATTTCATCTCCTGTAAAATCCCAAATTTTAACATTCACTGTGTCTTATAATTCTTCAGGTAAATACTTTTTATCAAACACAGGAAATAATCTGCTTTCCTCTGCCTCGACCATTGACATTGTTCATTTGTAAAGGCCACCTTCTTCTGGAGTTTGAAGCTCTATACCATCCGGTGAGCAATATATTGCGCAATTCATTTTACAGAGTATGTCCCTACCTAACAGATTTACAGGACTGCTGTCACACACTATCAATCTATGCATGTCTTTAAATTTACCTATTTTAACTTCAACTGTTTGAGTTAAATCTGTTTTGATCTGTTGATTAGCTACGCCTACTACTTGGATCTTCTCACTAGAGAGAGGTAGGTTTTCTATTTCCACTGATCTAACAGTAGAACGGGTAGCACCTGTATCCACTAGGAAAGTAATTTCTACATCATTCAATTTACCATTTACAAATGGACCAGATTGATCTACCTCAAAAGTGGCTCCAAGCATGCACTCTTCCTCCTCTCTTAGGCACCATCATAAGTAATCATCAGATTCGCTCCTTCTATCTTCTTTCAACCAGTACTGTTGAGACACATTCGACACATTCACTCTTTGTGATCTGTTTACCTGTTCACCTCCGCTGAATCCTGATTCTGTACTGTATCTCTGCAAACTTACACAGTTTGGAAGTGGCGGTTGTGGTAACTGTTGTGGTAACTGACTTTGGTGAATCACTACCTGTCGCTGTAGCTGTTGCTGCTGATTTATCTCATTCTGCATCTGTGGATTTAATGATTGATTTTTAACAAAATTTCTGTGCGGATTCTTACATTCGCGCTTCCAGTGTCCAATTTCGCAGCAATTAAAACATGGGAGTTTCTGGTTTAACTCCTCTATATTTCCCATCAATTTTTGCTTATTATAATTACCCTTAAATTTTCCTTGATTCTGGTCAACATGTTTATTTGCTAAAGTTGCCATCTGTTGCTCAGCCACTTTCACCTGTGCCCACATTGCTTTTTCTTTCAGCTTCTTTTGTTTAGCCTCTATCTCAACACTACAGTATTTTGCTTTTCTCAAAATATCATCAACTGTATGTGATTGCCAACCAACTATTCCAGTTCTTATCATTTCACTAATTACAGGTCTCAAGCCATATACAGATCTGTATATAAAATGGCTCATGTCCTTCTCACTCAGATGCCCATAACCACTGTATTGTTTAAATACCAGCAGCAATCTTTCATAAAATGAATGCACTGATTCTTTTGTTTCTTGCATTGTTCTATCTATTTTAACCCAATCTACTTCTTTTGGAGGAATTTTGTTTTTCAAAAACACAATCACTTGTTCATATTTTCTCATCACTTCTGATAAAGGAGCACCTGTTATTTTATCTCGTAGAGGTTCTTCTCTAGGCCAATTTATAGCAGTTTTACATTCTGTCCATAAATCTGATGGAACAATTATGTCAAATAATCCATCCGGGTCTACCCACAAAACCTTTGAAACCTTCACAAATCTTTCCACCTGTCGATACCATTCCACAGGTTTTTCTCTCAATCAGGGAAAATCATTTGTGAACAGTAAAATGTCCTGTCTTGTCCATGGGACATGCACAAACCCTCCACCTGCTATTTCCCTCATTGGAAATTCATTTGCTACCTTTTCTTTTTCTTTTAAAAGAAAATTTAAACTTACTCTGTCTTCATCTCTTTTCTTTGACCATTTTGCTCTCCATTTACCGAATTCACCCTACTTTCTCAGAATCGCAATTAAATCCTTTATATGTATAATTCTTCCTGAATCATTCATGTTTTCAATGTCTTTTTCAGAGAAATCCACCCTGTAATTTTTCTGTAAGTTTTTCTGATCAAATCAACTTCAAACTCAGCAGCTTTTTCTTCCAATTGATCATATCTGTTTTTCGTTTACCATGTTATGCTTTTGCAAATAAACAATAATTTATCATCCTGATATGCCTTTAAACTGTCAGTTCCTATTGTTCCAATTATTAATTCCTCTATATCTGCTTTCAGTTTACCAACATCAAGTAATTTACCTTCCGGGGTTAAATTAATTTTATTAATACTCTTTTCTGGCGATCCGGAATCAGAATCTGCACCAATTGGGGTTTTACATGTTAAACTTTGATTAAGAGTTAAGTCAGGCATCCTCATTCTCTCTCGATGTATTTCAGTCAAATCCGAATAACATTTTTAAGTTACTTAGAGGCTGAAAACCCTCCTATTTCCATAAATCCCCACCACTCCTCACTCCTTGCCCTTCACTACCCTCTGGTTAACGGTTCCTAGCGCTGGGATACTCACGGGTGACTACGCGCTCTATAAAAATTTAATAATAATAATAATAATAACTTTTTGTATTTCTGTATTTAATGGAACAGTTAAAGCTGAATGTCTAATTTTTTTGGATCAAATACTGGAAGAACATGTCCAATCGTTACAGGCACTGTTACTGCTTCCATGCTTTTGGTTAACTGCTGTATTAATTCATTTGCTGAACGGATATATTCTGAAGTATCTGGTATTTGTGACCCTTCATACCTATCTGCTCTAATTCCATTTCTTGGGGTTTCACATCTTGGGGTTTCATTCCTCTGATCTGGAGTTTCAGTAAAATTGCTATTTTCTGGTGATATGTTTAAAATACATCCTGTTTCTACTCTTTCTGGAGTTTTACTATTTGTCAAATTTGTTTCAGGAGATTTCTCAACATTACTTTCTCTAGGTGGAGCACTTGGTGGTGAAGTCCAAGTACAAACTGGTTGATAAGGCGGCGGTTTCTTAGTATACATTTCTACTAGAACCGCATCTTCTGAATCACTCTCTTCTCTAGTATTATTTCTTTTTCGGGAATGCTTTTTTCAAGTTGTCTCATTAACAAGCCATCACACATATCTGCACTTCTCCATCGACGCATTCTATCCTGATGTGTTTCTCTAGCTATTCTTTTTGGTAATCCTCTGCTTTCTCATTCTATTTCATACATTTCCTCTTCCCATTCAACTAAAGCTTCAAATTGTGTAGGTCTAGGTTTCGGTACAAGATTTATCATTCTTTCCCTTAAGTTTTTCAAAACCACTATGTTAAATGATCCGTCTTCTGGCCATGCTCACACACCATCATTCTCAGTATATTTCATCCAATTCTCAATCCAGAGACAAGTCTGGTAACCATATTTACCTAGCATATAAGCTGCAGGTGTTATATACTTATGAATTAATTTTCCGCCTTGCGTTGCAATTTTCTTGTCAGTTTTAAATTTATTTTTCAACTTCTGAAACCATGTAAGTTTCTTTTTCTCTTTCCTGAAATAATAATCCATGTTTTTAAACTATTTCCTCAACTTCAGTAAAGATCATAACCAGGAAGTTGTTATTCCGCAACATCAATTAATCCGTGCGCAAAACTCACTAACAAGCCAATCAGGTTAAGCTACGTCACTATTTTGCTCAACCAATAGAATTACTGTTTTTCAGAATGAGCCAATCAGCTGTAAGCTTGTCTTGTCACATGAACCAATCTGTGCGCGAACATGTATGTTAGCCAATCACAGCGTGACTCTAGTGATGTATGCTGCCGCTGCAGACTTCTCTGCTCTGACTCTCGCTCTTTAAACTGACCCCTCCTTTACAAAACTTTTTCACAGCGCCATATTTACAAAACTTTCAATGAAATTTAGTTCATAACTTCACAAAAATCAAACCATTTGTCTGTTTCGCTAAAATAAAGTGATAGTTTTCTCATACATTCAAGTATTCTTTTCGCATGAAATAGACAATGCTATTTTCACACAATATATAAATTCGTCGATAAAGTAAGCAACCATACCCTACCCTTCTAGCAAGTAATAACGAACTTGTTTCTCTCTAAATGCACATACAGAGATTTTTACACCTCCTTAGAGTCAATTCAGAGTTTCACTCTATCGTATATTACAAATACATTTACGCACTTTCATACGGAACCCCTAACCATGCATACATAAATCTTTAGTAGGACTCTAACCCACCAATAGAAATCCTCACTCGCCAGTAAGGTAGACAACGCTTCCTTACCCTTCACTCAAGCTCAGAAAAATTCTACTACTCTCTTCACAGTGAGTTTTAGAACAGGACAGTTATAGTCCCTATACTCGAAACCTACGATTTCATAGACAATCCTCACTATACATTCTACCTTACACACCTAAAATCCCTAAACTTGTGCTGTACGACCACAACACTAGTGATATACCACAATACCACTATTTTGAAACAGAACAAATGCACTGTGTAACTTCACTTGTCACACTACTCATGCCGGCACACTAGGAATTTTCACACTGCTGCAAAAAACCTTTCGACTACAGATAACAACAAAACTAACGTAACATATTTTAAACATGAAATCCTATGTAATTACCATGTAACATGTCAGTTACCATAGTAACCAAACTCTGCTACCAAGATATTGATCCAGCGCTTCTATTGAAAAACTGTCTCACAAACACTATCTGTTACCTCAATACTCACCATTCACCTTTAAACACATATACAGGCCCATAACACCAATGAGACCATTTTTGAGCAACTGAATCAGGTGGTTTGATTTTAAATCTATTCACATATTATTTACACTATATTTACAAACTGCAGTTTATTCGTCATTGTCATATGTTTGAAACATTTATTAATTAAATCAAACCACTAATGGTTGATGGATCAATTAATGGAAACTAGATCATGAATAAACAAGACGAGCTTGTCTTTTCTAATCTAATTTTATTTATTTTATTTCATAAAGAAAGAGCATTTTACGTTAGCGTATCTTTATTTCATAAGCATATAGTTTAGCAGCATTTTATTAAGGAAATGTAAATTAAAACTGACATTTCATAGAAAGCTCAGAAACATGAAGAATTAGAAAATAACAGTTTCCATTCCCTAAACCTATTTTCCCAGTCTAAATCTCTCTTTACCTAAATAGAATAAATGAATTAAAGTCTGCTGTCCTTACGTGCGCAAAATGTCCAACAGCATAACACGCCTTACAGGAATTGGAAAGTAAGAGTTTTTTCCCAGCTCATGGTGTCATAATTTATACCTTTCTCTCTAGCTAAACTTTCTACATTTTACATTCTTTCTTAAAAAACCAAGCTTCTCATTGGCTGTTCCGTGTCAGTCCATGATAAAGTCTTGTCTCGTCTTTTGACCAAGAATCCAGGTTTCACATAAGGCCCATTGTCTTTCTATTCCGCATCCTCGATTTCCTCAAAAAGTTACTGTCATTCGAGCTCAGGACATTCGCTTCCTAACCTTGGCAAACATATCTAACTATTGTCCTTGGCTGGCCTCCGTGAACACGTACAACACGACAAAGAAGTTGCTCTCTGTTTCATAACAAGTTTGCAGCAAAATTCTTCACAGCTGCGCATGTGCAGGAAATCACTCTGGACAAGCTTTCGTGTCTGGAGCTCAGTCAGCCACATTTCTGCATCATCTTTTTAGGCCTTACTTTGGAAACTATTATTAAACAAACACAAGACATAAATTAATTAAAGAATTGAGACCCATTCTGTTACCCTCCCCCTTTACTAATTAACAGGGTTAATTATGTTACCTGGCAAAGCACGAATATGCAGCACTATATTTACCAATCCTTTTCGAATGACTGGAACTCCAAAAGCTTTTTATCACAAATGACATAACATAAGCACATAAAATAGGCACATGCCATTAAATTAAACTGCCACATTTAATTCTGACAAAGACAATAGACAAGGTTAGTTTATTACTTTTCTTTGCGTTTGCAACAAAAAGCATATTAATCCCGCGTGTGTAATCGTGAATGCATCTTTTAAACTAAGTTGGTTAATAATTTCACCACAAGCTTGTTAATCTAATTACTTTTGTTAGGAGGGATTAACTTCGCAAGTTTGAACTAAATTTTGATCTTTAGCTTGCTCCATCAGTAGTCAGGAGGCAGATGAATAATAAGTTGGATAAAGTATTTATTAATAAAGGATTGTCCTAAGCAGAAATGCGTGGCTCTTCCCTGGCCAGTCCAACAGCAACTCCCAGAGTACAGAACTCGAGACCCACTCTTTCGGAATGTAGAACGCACAAGGCACAGTGCTCCACACTCCATGATAGACATTAACAACATTAGAAGATTGCAAAACAATGGCAGCGTTGTGATTGGTGCAGACAGTGCCCAGCCAGGCGCCTGTAGGGAGGCCATTTTCTCTATGTAGGCTGCATGCAGCCTACAGAGAGAAAATGCAGAGTGAGCCTGACTGGTGTGGTCAGCACCAGAGGGCTGACCAAACAGTCAGGGCCCACAGCATTGGGCAAGCCACTCCTCCCCGAATCGCTGACCCACCCGCCACCAACCAGGCATACCATTCTGCTTTCTCTCAGTGCGAGAAACAGAAACATAAAATGGTATATCAAATACCATTTTATGTTTCTAGTTCTCGCACTGTGAGAAAGCAGTGGTACGTGGCTCCTCTGCCCTAATGGAGGAGCCACCCTTGCGTCCACCCACTATTTTCACAGGGTGGACCCCACTGAAAATTATGCTGAATTCGCCCCAGTGTAATTTTCAAACACAGGGACACATTCAGCAAGTAGAGAATCAGCAGCCAAAAAAGACACCAGAAGCCTGTTAGGTCTTCCAGCTCTGGTGGGACACTGTCACTGTATGAATTGTATGGCTTGTCACCACTCTAGAGACCTGAAGTCACTTGTGATTAATGATAAGACACATACTATGCGCTCGGTTTCTAACTGTAACACCAAAAACGTGGTGTATGTGGTCTTTTGCCCGTGTGACCTTGCTTACATAGGTCAAACAACCCAAGCAGTAAAAATGCTTATTGGTCAACACAAGTCACGCATAAGGTGTAGAACTCCAGGGGCACCACTTGTCCAATATTTCATTGAAGCTGGGCATAGTGAGGAAGATTTGACTTGGTCAGTGCTAGTGGTAATCCTAGCAAACAACAGAGGGGATCTAGAGACTAAATTAAATCGTACAGAAGCTAGACTGATCAAAAAACACCACACTGCCACCAACGGATTGAATAACCATGACGAACTGTGGGATTTGATTTAGAAAGGCAGGCAGACATATACAGGTTTTGATTTACTTACAGATAGATAGGTAAGCAGATGTAATCATAATCTTTTAAGACTAGCAGGATGTTACTCCCATGGATTCTCAGTACAAAGGTTGTTTACAATATATGTTGCATCCTGATTTCATTTGTGTACCTATTGGATAGGTTCCCCTTTCTGGTTCATACATTCGCTTCCGTTTGAGTTGCGATTCTTTTCTTACTAAATTGTATGTCCAGGTGTGCATATGCAGTGTCCTACAGTTCACACATTTATGGAACTAAAAGTACCTCCTTTTTGTTTTGTTCCTTGGCATGTGGATCACGGTGGACTGATACCTTTATATGTAAAAAAATATTTTTCCTTGTGGGGTATGCACTTTTTTCTTTGATGATTCGTGATATATTTTGCCTGATTGTTTTTCTACTTTTGTGGTTTTTAATACTCCCTCGGAGAGTTTTCTGGCACCCGGGAATTCTCCATGGTACCCATTGTATATTTTAGTAGTGATTCCTCCCGTTTCCCTTCTTCATTTTTCGCTGTTCTCTCCCATCCTAGTCCTCTGTTAGTTTCTCGGCCGTGTTGTGAACGGGAATCCGTTTTCTACCTTTTTGGACCCGTCACATGTGAGCCGGCACGTGTGATGCCATCGCGCATATAGAGTCAGTACAGAGACTGCGTTTCCTCCCCTGCACGCTATGGCGGCTTCCTTGTACATCATGTGAGGAGAAGACCTAGCGATAACCTGCATTCACCTTTGGAGGTATGTAGATATAACTGCCGCAAATAGGTAGTGAGGTTTTGGATAGTCATTTTCTAAGGGAAGCAGAGCGTGACCTGCCGCATATACGTAGTGAGGTCCGGATACTCTTGTTTGTTTAGGGAAGCGGAGCGTGACCTGATTAATAATTATTCTGTGGCACTTGGACTATATCCCTACTAGTGCCGACCTAGATAGGTGAATTTTCAAGGTTAGACAGGCGGCTCAAGATAATGCAGTATGGCAGGGCTAGTGCGCTTGGCTCGTAGGTTGACAGCGCACTCAGTTGACTGAGGAAAGCTTTTGGTGTCACTTCTTTTACATAAAGAGATGAGTGACATGAGATCTATTACTAGCTAGGAGCAACCACTTGAATACAGAAGGAATTACACAGTAGGCACGAAAGGATTTGTCCCCTGAGGTATGTGTTGTTTTGTGCTTCACTGATCATTTTCTGCACTCCTCCCTAACTTGTTGTCGAGTGTAGAGATTTTTTTCGTTTCCTCTCCCCCCCCCTTCCATTATGGGTACTAAGAATTTTGTTTATACTTGTATAGGTACCCTTGGATTGAGTACCCAGATTGTCCTGTTGCTGTACAACTAGGGACTCGTGAGTGCCCCTGCACTTTTGTTTAAGGTATTTAGCTGAGAGCCTTTTTCTCCGTAGTGTTGTTTGTTTGGTCACTTTATGTCACAAGGTGATGCATGTTTGGTTCTGGATTACACAATTTTAAGTTTGATGAGGTATTTTCCTTCGCTTCACCTTCACTTTTCTGGTACTTCAATCTTGCTTCCCCTCTTCTGGTTTTCTTTTTGGATCCACACATTATAAGTATAATTTTGGCACTGCATAGTCACGCACGGTTTCATGGCAGATCTAATTGTTGCGTTGTAAATATATATTATCATTATTGTTTGAGTGTATGCCCTTGTCCTGATGAAGCCCATAAAAACGGATGGCTGAAACGCGACCGCCACTGCGTCGATATTCTATGAAGGAGTCCGCCTTAAAGTTTAAATTGGTTTATACTCCAATATAAGTGCCTTATAGATAATTAGTTAGGAGTGACATACCTTTGGCGCTGCTTAGGACTTCCTAGAAGTGTAGCACTTTGATGTAAAAGTGCAAGCGGTGATATTGTCTTATATTTGTTTCAGAGTATATATGTTCTGTATATGTTTTGTAGATATTGTATATGTGATGTATATATATATTTTGTATATTGTTTTGTATATAGGATGAATGCAAATTAGGGTTTTGTATTTTTGTACAGTCTTTTGTTGATATTTCTTTTTGTGCCCCACCCTGTCTTTGGATACATATATATGTTGTGATTTGTGAATATAATAGTTCTAGAAATCATTTTGAAACATCAGGGTTATTAGCCTATCCCTGTATGAGAATAAATATTGAATTGATACCTCTGTACTTTATCTTATTTATACACATCTTTTGATGTATTTTGCTCATATATAGGAGGGTAATTTGGGCATAACCCCTGTTTTTTCGTAACAGGGACACGGTCAGCAGTGCCTGCACGTTGCTGTCTACTTTGGATCCACAACAACGTGCATGCGGGGACGGGATGGGGCTTTCATAGGTCAGAGTCTTTCTGTGTCCATACCAAAGTCCGAATCTGAGGGGTCATCAGGCCTCCTTTTGTTCTAGTCTCCTGGCTGGGAGCAGTCTGGAGCCTCGCACCTGATAGAAAAACTGCAGAGGGGAAACAAAGGCTTACATCTTGTTAGTATTTCATACATACTTTAAAAAACCCGCTTTTCACTTTGTTTAGGAGATATGCATGTGCTGTAAGAATGTCAGATGTGTTGATCTTTCCCAGTATTTACATAAAATAAATAACATTTATTTAGTGTTTACTACCCCCGAGGAGGCGTTGTAATAATTCAAATATCATTATTTTTTCTTGTAAAGCACATAGGTAGAGAAAGTTTATGAATACAAAAGGCAACATTGTTTTATGTTCAGCTTACAAAAGTGTGAATATTCTACCGAAATCAGGAGGGTTTCCTTGTATACTCAGAATGTGCTCCAATGTACACATGATAGACATGTTGAACGTATCTGTGTGGGCTTAAGATCTGCTGTCACTTCTTATGATGCCACTTCCTGTGATGTCACGTGCCGTGATGTCACATGCCATGATGTCTCTTGCATACTGATTAACTAGGTTAGTTCCCCCACTTCTTTTTTTAGGACTTGTGCCCTGGGTGCATATGGAGAAACATCACAATCTGGTTGTGACTGGGTATTAATTTATCAACTTCAGAAGGGTGGAGGTCATCCCTAACAAAATTCAGCCTCGTTGCACATACATTTCTGTAGGAATTGAAACGCTGAAACCACACGTCTGACTAACCCCCCCCACCCCACTCATAGCTGAAGAGCCATAATGACCCAAACTAAAATGAGGAATTATTGAAATTTACAAAAACTAATAGCTTAGTAAACTGACCACTAATGGCCCCAAATATATTGTGCACAATTTAAAAAGCTTTTCAGTTACATCTGTCATAGGATACAGATGTGTAAAATAGGCATCATTCAAAAAAACAGGTTGAAATTCATAAAGCTTTTTTCCAAGGACAGTTCTGTTTTCCTTCTACCTAATTTGTAAATTGCGCCCATGAATTTCCGTGTCGTATTAGCAAAGCACTGTCTTTGGCCTGTTACTCGATTGTCTGGGATTATTTACTCATACATTCCTAGAAGAAAAATATGCTTGCTCACAGAAACATTGTTTCTGAAGGCGGGCCATGATCAAACATTTCTTACTTTTGGAAGTTGAGACGTAATTTACACCATGGAGGAAGGCAACGCTATTTGCATACAATGCTTTAAGAATCAGGCCTGACAATTCTACAGTACTCCGCACATGAATCATAAGTAAAACACAACTACACAGTGACACAAATGCTTGTGAATGTAGGCGTAAGCAATGTACATAAGTGTAAGGCATGTGTGAGTAAGGCATGCCACGATAGGTAATGTAGTGGTCGCAGATCCGGTAGAAATGTACAGAAGTGTTGGTCTCTGTCCATTTAACCTAAGACAGAAATAAGAGGGGTCAAGGACATGCAATAGGGAAGGTATGCCTAGTGAGTCTGTATAGTATAATGTAGTATAATATTGTATTGTATTATAATTGCATGTATATAGTATGTATAGTATAGTGTAGTATAGTATAGCAAAGTATTGTATATTATAGTGAAGAATAGCACAGTATAGCATAGTGTGAGACATGGCATAATTGGCGTGGGCCTCCCTTCCTCTTTTTGCTTTCTATCTTTATGTTGGCTGGATTTAGATGCTCTGGGCGCTGTGCCACTGCTAATCAGGGCCACAGCGCGAATGCATCCTGTGTAGAGATGACTGTATGAATTGGGATAACCATAATTGACTTGTTTGGTTTACCTGTCAGTCCCTAGAATAAGCGCACTGTGTGTGCCCAGGGCTGGTAGACCAAATACTGCTGGTGAGCCTGCAGCGCTGATTTGCGCTACCCACAGAAGCAGCTTCTAAAGTATGTTTCAGATCTGCCATTGCAGAGTCTATAGGAAGTCTAGAACTGCCTTTGTAATTGTGAGGTGCACCCACTTCCCAGTCCCTGCACCTTCCCTTCCCACCATGTAAGACACTACTATGGCAGGGTGCATTGTCTGTGACAGGAAGAACATGCCTAAGTCTGTGTAGCATGTTCTAACAGCGTGTTACCATCCATTTCACGGTTTACTATTGTGAGGCTGTCCGTTCTCATAGGCCAGAACGGGCAGGCTGTGTCTTACATTCAAAAATCCTACCTGACCCCAGGAACCTGATAGGAAATTCGAATTTAATATGCTTAAGCTCAGGACATTGAGATACATCTTTTAGTAAGGATCATTTGTATATACCGTGTTTGAAAATGCCTCTTCCACAAACAAGGTATTTTCTTGCCTAAGCTTTCCTGTAGGCTTTGCTAGTATGTGTATTAGCCATCTGGTTTTGGAGAAGCAGGGCCAGCTAGGTCAGACCTGGTTGGAGAGAGAGATCGGCATTCACAGCATGGGGAGGGGTGAATCTTTGATCTGAGCAGGGCCTTGAATGATGGCTCCACCTCCCACTGGGCGTCTGATAGCAGACCCCCTCATTCTCAAAGGGCAGGATGTCACCTCGTAAACCAAGTGCTCCCTGACCTCACCAAACTGGTTCTCGCTGGATTCAACGATGTGTGACTTTAGAGAACAACGTTTTTCTAGGTATAAAACACTGTGCTGAAACCTTTTTAAAGTTTGTTCCTTCTAGAAGCTTGCTGAAGAAACTACCAGAGGGCCTGAATTGAGAGCGCCTCCTGCTGAAGTTAGCAGTCTGAATTCCTGTGCAAGGTATTCTACTTGCAGGTGAGGCCTCTGTCGAGTAATCCGGAGCCTCTAGTTCTACTGAGAGGAACGCGGACTGGTAACCCTTGTTACCTCTGTGTGGGCCGCCGTAGCTAAGAGAGAGCTGCCGACGCTGAGAGCCCCCCTTAACTTGAACCTTCAGAACCTTTGCTGAATCTGTGCGGGCCGCTGCAGGTCAGAGAGAGCTGAAGCCACTGAGTGCCCGCCGTTTTGCCAGCCTGGTTGAGATCATCCTTTGTCCTGTGGGCCGCCACAGATAAGGAAGAGCTACTGCCGCTGAGTGCCCACACTTGTGTCAGCTGTGCCGCCGCAGCTAAGAGAGAGCTGCTGCTGAGTGCCCGCACCTTTGCCAACTTTACATCATCATGGTTTGTCCGGTGGGCTGCCGCAGCTAAGAGAGAGCTGCTGCCGCTGTGAGCCCACCACGGAGCTGCACAGTGAGAGTCATTGCCACCACTAGCCCGGGTCGCCGCAGCAGCGTGCTGCTGCAGCAGAGAGCCTGCCTATCCCCGAGTACCCAAATCATTGTGAGTGCACGCTCCGGACCACTGCCCCCAAGAGCTGTGAGGAACGCGGGCTGGTAACCCTTGTTAACTACGTGTGGGCCGCTGCAGCTAAGAGAGCGCTTCCGCCGCTGAGAGCCCATCTTAACTTGAACCTTCAGAACTTTCTGAACCTTTGCTGAATCTGTGTGGGCCACCACAGTTCATACAGAGCTGTTGCCGCTGAGTGCTCGCCCTTGTGCCAGCCTGGTCGAGTTTATCCTTTGTCCTGTGGGCCGCCGCAGCTAAGAGAGAGCTGCTGCCGCTGAGTGCCTGAACATTTGCCAACTTTGCATCATCGTGATTTGTCCTGTGGGCTGCCGCAGCTAAGAGAGTGCTGCTGCCGCTGAGTGCCCGCAACTTTGCCAACTTTGCCTCATCGTGATTTGTCCTGTGGGCTGCCGCAGCTAAGAGAGAGCTGCTGCCACTGTGAGCCCACCACGGATCTGCACGACGAGAGTCATCGCCACCACCAGCCCGGGCCGCCACCGTCGCGTGCTGCTGCTGCTGAGAGCCTGCCTGTCCCCGAGTATCCAAATCATTGTGAGTGCACGCTGTGGACCACTGCAGCCAAGAGCTGTGGTGGCTGGGAGTCCGCCTGTCACTGTCTCCGCTTCTTCATGAAGCTGTGTGCTGTCTCCCCTTCCAATGACAGGTATCTGGTATGCAACGGGTCACGTAGACCCAGGCCTTTAGTTAAGTCAGTGCCACGTTCTAGTGAAGACTTGCTTGTTAAAACGCTTTTGAGAGTCTCGTGTTAAACCTTAGATAAAGATTCTATTTTCCTATACCGACTTGAGTTGTGTCCTTTTGTGGTGTCATTACTGCCTTATCGTGCATAGTCACAAATGCTTTACACACCTAGGGTGAGCACTCAGGTTCCTTTCGAGTGGGGGGGGGTCTCACGAACTCTTCAAATGGCTGCGAGGCCCGCCATGCTTGTAGACTGTCTGTTGGGCAATGATCTTGAGAACTCCCCATGTGCAACTGTGGAGAGAAAGTCTCATTTGGAAATGTTGGGTCTGCCTAAGTGGGCGTGTGAAGCCACTCGGTCCATGACAACCCAGTAGGGTGTTTAGGAAGGCCTGGAGCCTGAAAGTATGGCCCAGGCCCCTGCCTTAAAGAGAAGGGGTAAGGGGCATAGGAAACTGGCCTTCACGGTTCCCACGGTCCCGGAGGGAGCATACCTTGAGGGGGATACCCTGGCACCTACAGGGGAAGTTGCTGCACTGGGGGACCTACTGGAACTGACTCATTGGTAGCAGGAATGGGGCCCTCCAGGGAGGAATTTTGGGAGCAACAGAGAGCCTGCCCCTTTCCTGATGGGGTGTGGTGACAGGCCACCACCCAAGCAACAGGTGATCAGACAGGTTCACATTGGATCTATTGGGAGAATGACCTCCTTTGCAGCCAGCTTAAGGTTGCTGAGCCTGGGTCAGCCCGTGTGCTTGTGGTACCTCAGTGCTTCAGGACCTTCCTACTGGGGTTGGCTCATGATGTGCCATTGTCTGCACATCTGGGGCAGACCAAGACCTTTGAGAGGCTGGTCACCCACTTCTATTGGCCCCAAATGCACAGGAGCTCAGATGCTCACTGCAGGACATGTGAGACTTGCCAGGCAAGTGGGAAGAGTGGGGGAAGAGTAAGACCCCACTACAGCCCTTTCAGTTGTGAGTACCTCATTCAAGAGAGTGGGCATTGATAGTGTGGGGCCTCTAGATCCCAAGACAGCCATGGGCAACAGGTTCACCCCGGTCTTGGTGGACCATGCCACCAGGTACCTTGAGTCCATCCTGCTCAGGACAGTGACGGCCCCCATGGTGGGACGTGAACTGATGGGGATTTTTTCCCACGTGAGATACCCGAGAGAGGTGGTGTCTGATACGGGACCTAACTTTATCTCCAAGTACATGAAGTCTCTGTGGGAGGAGTGTGGTGTAACGTATAAGTTCACCACCCCTTACCACCCCAGGGTAATGGGCTGGTTGAGAGATTCAACTGGACCAATAAGGACATGATTATGGGCCTAGGTGAGCCCATGAGGCGTAAGTGGGATGTCCTCTTGCCATGCCTGTTGTTTGCATACCGTGAGGTGCCACAGAAGTCCTTAGGATTCAGTCCCTTTGAGCTGCTCTATTGTCACCCGGTAAGAGAGCCTCTGAGTCTGATCAAGGAAGGCTGGGATCAATCTCCCAGGAAGCGACCCCAGAATGTGTTTAGTTACATGCTGGCCTCCAGGAAGCAGACTCAGCGTTTCAGGAAACTTGCTGAGGCAAACCTGGAAGCCAGCCAGAAAGAGATGAAAAGTTGGCAAGATCAGAATGCCACTCTGATCGAGTTTCAGCCTGGACAAAAGGTTTGGGTCATGGCCACGGTGGAGCCCTGTGCGCTCCAGGATAGGTGGACCAGCCTCTTTGAGGTGGTGGAGCTCAAGAGTCCTGTCACCTATGTGGTGGACTTGCAAACTCCCAGGAACCCCTTGCGGGTCCTGCATGTTAACCGCCTGAAGACCCACTTTGAGAGTTCTGAAGTGGGCCTGATTCTAACCACAGATGCTGGGATGGAGGAGGAGAGTGAGCCCCTTCCTGACCTCCTGTGTGCAGGGGAATGAGATGGGTCTGTGAAGGGTGTGGTCCTCTCCACCACACTGTCTCCTGAGCAGCAGGGTGATTGTCGCCAATTGTTGAAGCAATTCAGTGATCTGTTCTCCCTGGTGCCTAGTGTCAATGGCTGGTGTGTCCAAGACGTGGACACTGGGGACAGTCCTCCCATTAAGCACAAGGCTCACCAAGTGACTAGTCGGGTAAGGGCCTATATTAAGGATGAACTTACCAAAAGGTATGTCCTTGGGGTGATTGAGTCCTCTAGCAACCCTTGGTCCAGCCCAGTGGCCCTGGTACCAAAAGCTGCAGCGCCTGGTACCACCCCAGAACTTCAGTTCTGTGTGGACTATCGGGCCTCAATTCAGTCATGAAGACTGACGCGCACCCCATCTTCAGAGCTGTAGAACGGTTGGGGGCTGCAAAATACCTCAGTACATTTGATTTGACGTCTGGGTATTGGCAGATCGCCTTGACCTAGGGAGCAAAGGAGAGGTCCGCCTTCTCCACACCCAATGGGCACTACCAGTTCTGAGTGATGCCCTTTGGAATGAAGAATGCCTCTGCCACCTTTCAGAGGTTGATCAACAGGTGATGGGTGGGCTGGAAGACTTCAGTGCTGCCTACCTGGATGACATTGCTTTGTTTAGCTCCTCCAGGGAGGACCACCTGCACCAACTCTGGGAGGTATTGATGGCACTGCAGAAGGCGGGCCTCACAATCAAAGCCAGTAAGTGCCAGATTGCGCAGGGTTCTGTAGTGTATTTGTGGCACCAGGTGGGGCGCGGCCAGGTGGCTCCCCTTCAGCCCAAAATTGAAACTATCCTGGCATGGGAACCCCCCAAGACTCAGACGCAGGTGAGAGCCTTCTTCGAACTCACGGGGTACTACAGGAGGTTTATCAAGGGATATGGCAACATCATTGCACCCTTGGCTGAGCTAACTTCTAAGAAGCAGCCAAAGTAGGTAAACTGGACTGACACGTGTCAGAAAGCTTTTGACGCACTGAAGACTGCCATGTGCACTGCACCCGTGCTTCAGTTGCCTATCTTTTCAAAGGAATTGATTGTCCAGATGCCTCAGAGCATGGTATAGGGGCTGTTCTGTCGCAGATAAATGAGGAGGGACTAGACCAACCGGTAGACTTCCTAAGCAGGAGGTTACTTCCCCCGGAACAGAGGTGGAGTGCAATTGAGCTTGAGGCATTTGCTGTGGTCTAGGCGCTGAAGAAGCTGAGACCATACCTGTTTGGGACTCACTTCCGGGTTCAGACAGACCACAGGCCCCTTAGATGGTTGGTGCATATGATGGGTGAGAATGCCAAGTTGTTGAGGTGGTCGATTTCCATACAGGGTATGGATTTCACGGTGGAACACCGCCCTGGTACAGAACACACACCAATGTTGATGGTCTGTACAGATTTTTCCACCTTAGTGATGAGAACTCCCAAGGGGATGGTTAGTTCTCCCAACATTTCAGCTGGAGTGAACGCGTGTTAGACCTGGCATCATTGGCATGGGCTTCCCTTCCTCTTTTTGCTTCCTATCTTTTATATTGCCTGGATTTAGATGCTCTGGGTGCTGTGCCACTGCTAATCAGGGCCACAGCACAAATGCTCCCTGTGTAAAGATGACTGTATGAATTGGGATAACCATAATTGGCTCGTTTGGTTTACCTGTCAGTCCCTAGTATAAGCACACTGTGTGTGCCCAGAGCTGGTAGAGCAAATACTGCTGGTGGGCCTGCAGCGTTGATTTGCACTACCCACAGAAGCTGACTTTAAAGTATGTTTTTCAGACCTGCCACTGCAGAGTTTTTAGGCAGTCCAGAACGGCCCTTGTAACTGTGAGGTGCACCCACTTCCCAGTCCCTGCACCTTCCCTTCGTACCATGTAAGACACCCCTATTGCAGGGTGCATTGTCTGTGACAGGAAGAACATACCTAGGTCTGTGTAGCATGTTCTAACAACGAGTTACCCTCCATTTCACAGTTTACTATTGTGAGGCTGTCCGTTCTCATAGGCCAGAATGGGCCAGCTGAGTCTTACATTCCATAATCCTACCTGACCTCAGGAACCTGATAAGAAATTCAAATTTGATATGTTTAAGCTCAGGACATTGAGATACATCTTTTAGTAAGGATCATTTTTTATATCCCGTGTTCGAAAATGCCTCTTCTAGAAACGAGGTATTTCCTTGCCTAAGCTTTCCTGTAGGCTTTGCTAGTATGTGTATTGGCCGTCTGACTTTGGAGTAGCAGGGCCAGCTGGGTCAGACCTGGCTGGAGAGAGAGATCGGCATTCAGAGCATGGGGAGGGTGACTCTTTGATCTAAACAGGGCAGTGCCTGGAAAGGTGAATGATGGCTCCACCTCCCACTGGGCATCTGATAGCAGACCCCTTCATTCTCAAAGAGCAGGATGTCGCCTTGTAAACCAAGTGCTCCCCGACCCTTACTAACTGGTTCGGGCTGGATTCAGTGATTTCTGACTTTAGAGAACAAAGTCTTATTAGATATAAAACGCTGCGCTGAAAACTTTTTTAAGTGTGTTTCTTCTGATGTCAAGACGAAACTCTGTCCGAGTGAACAGAGGAAAAGACTTTGCAACTTTCACCAAGCTTGCTGAAGAAACTACTCGAGGGCCTGAATTGAGAGCACCTCCTGCTGAAGTCTCAGGGACATTAGACTTCACCCCATCAGCCATCTGAATTTCTGGATGAGGGATTCTAGTTGCAGATGAGGCCTCCGTCGAGTAATCTGGACCCTCTAGTTCTACTGTGAGGAACGCAGACTGGTAACCCTTGTTAACTCTGTGTGGGCCGCCGCAGCTAGGAGAAAGCTGCCGCCGCTGAAATCCTGCGCTAACTGGAACCTTCAGTGAATCTGTATGGGCTGCCTCAGTTCAGAGAGAGCTGTAGCTGCTGAGTGCATGCCATTGTGCCAGTCTGGTTGAGATCATCCTTTGTCCTGTGGGCCACAGCAGCTAAGAGAGAGCTACTGCCACTGAGTACCCGCACTTGTGTCAGCTGTGCATCACCAGTGGCTTGTCCTGTGGGCCACCACAGCCAAGAGAGAGCGGCTGCAGCTGAGTGCCCGTACCTTTGTCAACTTTGCATCATTGTGATTTGTACTGTGGGCCGCCACAGCTAAGAGAGAGCTTCTGCCGCTGAATGCCCGCACCTTTGCCAACTTTGCCTCACCGTGATTTGTCCTGTGTGCCGCCAAAGCTAAGAGAGAGTTGCTGCCATGAGTGCTTGCACCTTTGCCAACTTTGCATCATCATGTTTTGACTTGTGGGCCGCAGCAGCTAAGAGAGAGCTGCTGCCGCTGAGTGCCCGCACCTTTGCCAACTTTGCATCATCGTAATTTGTCATATGGGCCGCAGCTACTAAAAGAGAGCTGCTGCCGCTGAGTGCCCAAAACTTTGCCAACAATGCATCATCGTGATTTGTCCTGTGGGCCACCGCAGCTAAGGGAGAGCTGCCACTGCTGTGTGCACACATCTTGCTCACCATTGTCAAAAATGCATGCTATCGTCTCGTGGGCCGCCACAGTTAAGAGAGAGCTGCTGCCGCTGTGAGCCCACCATGGAGCAGCATGACGAGAGTCATCGCCACCTCCAGCCTAGGCCCCCGCAGCTGCTTGCTGCTGCTGGTGAGAGCCTGCCTGTCCCCGAGTGCCCGAATCATTGTGAGTGCACGCTGCAGACCACTGCAGCCAAGAGATGTGGTCGCTGGGAGTCCGCCTCTCACCGTCTCCGCTTCTTCAAGAACCTGCATGCTGTGTTCCCTTCCAACGGCAGGTGTCTGGTGAGCGACGGGTTGCGTAGACCCAGGCCTTTAACTAAGTCAGTGCCACGTACTAGTGAAAACGTAATTGCATTTTTAAGTCCATACTAATTTATGTGCATTGTGGCTTGTTAAAACGCTTTTGGGAGTCTTGTGTTAAACCTTAGATACAGTTACTATTTTCCTATACCTACTTGAGTTGTGTCCTTTTGTGGTGTCATTACTGCCTTATTGTGCATGGTCATAAATGCTTCACACACTGCCTCTGAGATAGGCCTAACTGCTTGTGCTACGTTACCACAGGGTTGAGCAGGGGTTATCAAAGGGGGTAGCCTACTTGCCCTGACTTGGGAAGAAGGGTCCCTATTTGGACATTGGCGCCAGCCTTGGCCAACTAGAGACCCCCATTTCTAACACATAGTATAGGCTAAAGTAGACTGAAAGGTTGTTTTTCTGTATGCCTAGTGAGAGGTATGTATTTATAATGTAGAATGAGAGGTTTTATGTGTATACCCCTAGTAAAATGTATGTGTATTGTACAGTGTAGAGTAGCTTCCGAGGTTGGTTGTATGTGTGTATACTTAGTGAAAAGTATGTGTATTGTACAATGTAGTGTAGAATGGGAGGTTGTATGTGTGTATACGAGATGTATATGTGTATATGTCAGGATCAAACAAGCAATCTTACCTGTATGGGGCCTGATTGTAGTTTTGCAGAGACGCTAGGAGCCATCTTCCCTGTACCCTACCTTATGACCTGTGTATTTTTATCTCCACTAAGGCTAAGGGATAATGTTTACGGAGGAGGGCCAGATACTGGACGCTGGCGTCTTCCTGTTGTCGACCTGCGAGGCAACAGGTAAAGATTAACTCAGTCTTCTCCTAACGTGACGTAAATGTACAACAACTTTTCCTGTTTGCGTCCCTACTGAACAAGTGCACTGTATCAGGAGTCCTACCTGTGAGATTACAGATGTTAACGTAGCGTCCTTAAAGTCGTGTGCTAGTATCAGTCATACTTGGGAGGGTTGTGAATAGGTGTTGTTCCTCTGATATGCAGTAATACCTTGTCCTGGGATTCTGGAATGTTCTTGTGATTTAGGGGCAGATGTATCAAGCGTTTCTTTGTCTCAAACGCTGCAAATCGCTAAATAGCATCGTTTGCGACAAAAAAAATGGGAAATGCGATGTATTAAAGAAATCACATTGCAAAATAAGAAATCGCAATATTTGCGATTTCTTAATTTGTGAGAACTGGCATTCTGAGAATTATTTAGTGATTCCTTATTTTGTGTGTTTCAAGTGTTGCAAAATTCGCAAACAAGAAATCGCAGCATAAGAAATCGCAAGAAAATGTATGAAAAATGTGCAATTAGCGAGAAAAAAAATCGCAAATTAAGAAATCGCAGTTAACACCAACTACATGCAGGTGGTAACAAAAAAATATATAAAAAGGCACCCACAATGCACTGATTTTTGTTCAAAATGGCTGGACTATACCTGATAGCCAGGAGGCTGTGTATTAAAGCTATTGCACAGAGGAGACTGAGAGAGGAGAGAATTTTCAGATTACGCATCACGCTGTTCCAGCAGACTGAAGAGGACATATATGACAAATACATACTACATCCAAACACCATTTTGGATCTCATTGATGAATTGAAACCTTTTTTCGAGCATCCAACAGGCAGGACACAATCAATTCCAACCCAGGTCAGGTATTGTGCTCACTGCACCTTTTGGCATCAGGGTCTTTTCAAAGCGTCATTGCAGAGGTTGGCGGGGTGTCACAAGTGCCCTTTCACGCTTTTTTTCATGTCTTCCTGGATGCAATGCTGAAATGGCTTCAACATCACATCTACTTTTCAAACACCCAACAAGGCATACAAAAAAGCAAGTTGGATTTCAATCAAATTGCACGTTTCCCACATGTGATTGGATGCATTGACGGAACCCATATTGCCCTCACTCCACCAGCAGCCACAGAATATATTTTTCGAAATAGGAAAATCTACCACTCCATCAACATCCAGATTGTGTGCAATGCAAAATATATCATCAATGATATTGTTTCAAAGTACCCAGGCAGCACACATCACTCCTTCATTTTCCGACGTAGTGGAATTCATAGACGTCTGAGTGCTGGACAATTTGGAGAGGGATACCTGCTAGGTAAATCACACTCATGCATATATCCATCCATCCATCCATACATCATTTATTTGACAATGGAACATACAGTTACTATTTTGTTTCTTCCATGCAGATGATAGTGCCTATGCAGTGCGCGACTTCATCCTAACGCCATACTTGAAACCAGCAAATGCAAGCGAGAGAAGATACAACAGGTCACACCGGTCAACGAGTGGTGTCATTGAACGCACATTTGGCATTTTAAAAAGCCGTTTCCGCTGCATACACAAAAGTGGCGGAGCTTTGCAATACAGTCCTGAAACCTGTTGCAAAATTGTAACTAGCTGTGCAATGCTCCATAACATGGCTTTGCGCAAAGGCACAGACATTGAAGTGAGTGAGTCAGATGATGATGACATACCTCCACCTAAAAGGGCTTCAGCAGGAGTAGGAGCAGCGGCTGGCCGTCAAAGACGGTCTGAGATTACACAGAATTACTTTTAGGTAAGACAAGCAATTCTACAGAATTTCTCATTTTGGCAAGTGCTGTTTTTATTCCAAACACACAAACTATAGTGCAGTTTTCAAACAGAAAATGTTAGGTCACAATAAATAAAAAGTAGCACAAATGTAAAAGAACGACATGTTAGACAATGCAGTAATGCAAAAAGTATTGCACTGTAAATTGTAACTTCTTGCGCTGGCGGCTTGGCGCAGGGCGTTCTTCTGATTTCATGCTTTCATGATCAGGTCCAGTGCCAGCACGCCTTCCACTTCTGCCCTGGGTCAAGTGAGAAGTTGGTGTGGGGTTCCTACTCCTCCTGCTGGAGGTGTCCTCGCTGTCAGCTGAAGCAATGAGAGCGCATGCGCCAGAGTTTGTAGTTTGCAACATTTCAACTGCAGAGGTCACTTTATCCAAGCTGTTTGCCATGTTATACTAATAATAAATAATAATGTTATGTGTTATGTGTTATGTGTTATGTGTGCATTCACTCATTTCACGCTGCATGTTGATGCTGTACCTGGTGAAGTTGGATGTCATGGTACATAGTCGGTTAATGGCTTTTGTGTAACCTTGCATTCTCACATTTGCATGGTGTGCAGCCCTATTGCGAGAAGTCTCAGTACGTTCGAGGGTCAGACACAGTCTGTCAATTGATGCTGTCATGCTTTCTTGATTTTTGTTTAATTTTAATAGCTGTCTATTTATTGATCAAAGGGCCTTATGTTGCAGGCACTGCACGTGAAGCATATCCTGCTCCATGCCGGCAAAAAATGTAGGTGTTTCCAGTTGACCACTGCTGCTCCTACATGTATCCAACCTGTATGTACGTGGCCTTCTTTGACTTTGGGGTTGCTCTTGGGAGTCACGAGGGCACACTGTGTCATGGCCACTGTCTACTGTACCCCCATCCTTATTGACATCTTCTTCCAATGGTGGCAGAGGAGCTACCTGCCTGCGCTTTCTACTGACAATTGGAGTAGGAGCAGTGTCATCAGTGCATCCTCCTTCAGCATCAGATACAAAATGGGGAGGTGATTCATCGCCCTCACTTTGATCCCTGGATTCCCTTGATTGTTCTGTGGATGTAGAGTGAGACATATTAGTTTGTGTTTGAATGTGCATTTTGTGACATATAAAGGTTTTTTTTGTTGGGAAAACTACCTTTCACTATATAATATTTCTGCATTCTAAATAAAATTACAAATTTTTCATGTGTTTCTGTGATCGAAATAAGAAAAAATAATGAGTGCACTACAACTCCCATGATGCATTGTTTGCTAAATGTTTAACTGGATCACAGGACTACTACATTCCTCACACTGAGTACATGCACTACACAAACACACATGCATTACACTCTTCTTCTGGACTTCTTTGCATGCATCTTACCTTGTGCAGTTGGTGCAGAGTCAGAGCTGTCTATATCAGCCACTGCACTCACACTCTCTGGTAGCAGGGTGGATTCAACAAGTTCCTCGTGTGGTGTAGGTTGATCTGCTGTTGAGGTTCCACCACCAGTTTCTTTTGCTTCCTTGATTCTTTCAGCAACCCTCTCTTTAGATCTTTGACGCATGTCATACCATCTTTTTTTCAGTTCTTCTATGGTACGGCTTGTTACTCCAACAGCATTGACTTTTTGCTGAATCTCCAGCCAAAATTTTCTTTTCCTTGATTCAGGAACTTTTAATGCATTTTTCCCAAAAAGCAACTCATGGCTGCACACCATTTCTTCTATCAGAATTTCTTGTACCTTTTCTGAAAACTTGTGTTTTCTCTTCCTTTCGTCTCCAGCCATTCCCTCCTGTGTGTTCTGGGACTCCATTATACTCCAATCAGGTCTGCTCTGCCTCTAAACACTCTTCCAAATGCAACTGGGTGTGGGTCAGGCAAGCGGGTGCAGGCAATCACGTCATCAGCCTGTACCTGCATTGCAGATTCCCATTTTTTGCGATTTCTTAATTTGCGAATTTCGCAATTTAAGGAGTCGCAAAATATTCTCAGAATTATTCGCGATTTTTAAGAAATCGCTAATAAATCGCAAAAAACTACATACAAACCATTTTGCGATTCTGCAATTGCGATTCGCAAAAATTCACAATTACAAAATCGCAAAACATAATATTGATACATCTGCCCATAAATAAGCAAACACATGAATTAAATTACTTTTCTCCTAATAAACCCAGCAGTCATTTACTCAAGTTAAACTGTAAATGTTTTGTCTTTGATCACTCACTTGCATCTTCCCCTATACCTCGTTCCAACACGTACGTCTGTGAAAACAAAAAATACACTAGAACAGGCTAAAGCAAATTGTAATAATAGAATAGCTGCAAGGTTTCGTTAAAAGTTCTCTCTGGTAAGTCTTTCAAATGCCTTTTGTTGTAAAAAGCGTTCCAAAAATGGTCTTTTATTTAGCATTTCAAATGGCAACTGTCTTGCGTTGGATGCCTTTTTAATTAATTAGGAAAGGTTCACTTAGCTTTCATGTTGTTTTGTTTCTTTTTTCAGATGCGGTGCGAAGACTCCAGAAGAATCCCCTTTGCTGTTCTCAAAGGCGTTCCAAATCCAAGAGAATTCCAGGCCGGAGTCACGGTGAGTAAAGCAGGTAAAGGATTTCAGTGGATGATGCTTCTTGCGTAGATGGAAGGTTAAGCGTCTTCTAGAACTCGGGTGTGGCTATTTATAGAATAGCCACACCCAGTGGCGTAGCTAGGGGGAGGCGGGGGGGGGGCGGTCCACCCCAGGCATCACCAATTTTAAGGCGGCTGCAGCCGCGGCACTAGAGGCCCATTGCGGCGGCCTTTATATTTTTTGGGGAACGAATCGCGATTTGAACCAACACAAGTGTCCCAAATAAATGATTGAGGCGGACGCGACCACAACGGGCCTCCAGTGCCGTGGCTGCCGCCCAGTCTAGCCAGGGCCGTCAATCAGTTGTAGCGTGCGCAGAGCGCGCGAGCGCCACCAATGACAGCCATGTATGGACATTTTTGGCCAGCCCTCCCTCGCGATCAGAACATAGCAGTGACGCGTTACGCGCTCACCGCTACGCTCTCGTCGTGTTGAGGTGAGGATTCAATTCTGGCCTGGGGGCGCCAGCGGGCAGTGCTTTATTATACTTGCAAGTTGAACTGCAGACACAGTCAGGCAGCTTTCAGACTAAGAGGTGAGAGAGAATTATGGGCATTTAATTGTTTCATGTTTGCAGTGAATACTACTGTACTCGTCACACACACGGCTTAATGTGGATATTTGGACTGAGAGTAGCTCTAAATGTTGGGAGGAGGTAAAGCAATAAGACACTTGCCGCGGAGATGGTGAGTCCCCCTCACAAGAGTTATTCCCCGCTTCCCTGTGTAGGATTCGTTTTCAGCAGGGGTCAAGCCAGGGCACTGAGCTCAATGTGTCTTTAGTCTTACTTAGTCCAAAAGGGGTTCAAGGTGATAGTAGGTTGTTTGCTTATTGTGAGTCCGTTCACCCTGCTGTCCTCACTGGAATGGTGGGGTGGTGCTGAGGTGAATGAGAATTCAAGTTAGTTGGAGTTGTGGGAGAGAGGCAAGCATGTGATGTTTGTGTATCAGCGCGGGAGGGTGCTTGGCACGATATAAATCCCTTTCAGAGTCCTTTTCACTTTTTGCACCTGGATTAGTTCTTGATTAGAGAGCATTCCTGTGGCCTCTACCAGGCATGTCCTTAGGGAAGTCAAATTCTTCTGTGAAGATGAGCGAGAAACTCAGCTCCGCATCACAGGACACAGCTGCAGGTTCAGAGGTGGCCTGCCTGATAAAGAGTGCCTACGTGAACGTCAGGACCGGACCGTGATAAATATTGCTCCTGTGGACTCGGGACTAAGAACACCGGAGTACCTTTACATCCAAAACGCTCCTCACCGAACTGTGCTATTATAATAGCAGCACATTAGACCAAAAGACTCACGACAAGGAATACATTTCTATCCAACACATTTTTCACCGCTAATATCTCAGGGATCCCGTAGTAGATCACTTTACTCCATATCTCGCTCGGTCTCCGCCGCATGTGGATGGGTCCCACTGTCCTTCCTAACCTCCTGAACCTAATTAAATTCCCGACTGTTGTAGCCCACCCAGTTTGCTATTCTAATGGGGAGCAGCCCATTATGACACTTGTCAGTGTATTTTTCTAGGGCATGTTTGAGTTTCATGTATCAAAATGCATGGATCTGTTCGAGAGAGAGAGGCTGGCACACAGAATGTTTCAATGGCTTCAAGTCCCCCTTACAAATGCCAACTTCGAAATATGTATCTATCATGTCCTATCTGCAAAACTGCCCAGATTACTTTAAATCTTTCAGGAGAATACTATTCTAAAACAGGGTTTCCATTGTGATGAGATCATGCCATCCTGATGTCCTTGTGGCAATGTTCTATGCCTAAATATGTTTTTCGAGATTTGGTATCTCAAGTGGTATTTGTCCACTATAACTCCTCTCAAATATCTCCCTGTCCCTAAAGTGTGTTGGTCAATCGTTAATATGGCTGAGATACCCGCCACCCCCTCTCAACACAATCCCCAAAAGGAAGGGAAACCGGAAACAGTTCTTGAAGTTTTTGGATGTGGGGAGGGAGTGACCCTCCCCCGGCCGTATTTATTAAAACAAAAAATTAAAACATTAAACGTTTCATTTTATGTACAATTTCATTATCACATTGCGATGTTTGGCTCACCTTAACATATTCTCTAATACAGAGTTTCTCCTAGCCGAACTAGCATCCAACAAAAACATTCTCTAGAAACACTGAAATTGTACATCCTAACGTTTAAGGGCCAACGGCAAGGTCATAACCGGTGTCAAGATCCCTAACCAGACTTACCCCTCCCACTTGTGAGGGGCGACAGCACAGAGGCTTACCTCAAGTGCAACTACTAACAATTTCCCTTGACTTGACGGGGGCACTTAAGACTCGACGCCATTTAAAGGTCGTTCGAAGACTTGTGTGTGGTATCTAGAAGGTATCGTGGACCTCCCCCCATCCCACACAACTTACCGCATCTGCCGTCGCAGATGACCCTGGCCCCGGGAAATTCCCCAGGAGGGGGCTGTAACCCCTCCTACAACGGAAGGGGCCTTGACCGCCTTTCCTTTACTTCCGGCGACCCGCCCTTAGACGGGACCGCCTCCCCACTGAGGGGCCAATGGCCACCTCTCCCGAGCGCTCCCATCCGTGTTGGGTGACGCCCACTCATAGGGATCTACCAATTAGTGCTCACCGATCATGACCTTACCGCCTACCAAAAAATAAATACGACAATTTTTATTCAAACCTACAAAAAACATTGGTCGCTACGACCGAAGGAACATGCTAAAAATACAACACTACATCAAATCATTTTAATCGAAACAAACTACACAATATTCACCATACTTTATTATGATCAACAACAAACTGATACTTTCACAGCCTGTAAACGGAATGGAAAAACAAACTTATAAATTCACTTTATTGCACAACAACTTGCTGTCCTCCGGGGCTGGTGGGTGGGTCAAAATTGGCTCTTCGTTCTGTCCCGAGCTCACGTGTAGCGAGGAGGTGCAGCTTCGGAGCACAAGAACAAGAGGACGTCTTCTGGTCTTGCGTCTCTTTTTATCCGTCTTCAGGGCGGGCGAGAACCCGCCCCTGCCCGCCCCTAGGGCGGGGCTGGCTACGTCGGTGTCTAGGCCAGCCCACTCTAGGGCGGGAAAAAGCGCGCCCCGGCTACGCCGCTTCGGGCATACCAGCCGAGACACGCCTCCCGCCCAAAAATGGCTTCCCGGGGGGATCGAGGCACTCCACCATACGTTCGGGGGGACCGAGTGGTCGCCCCTTTCCATATGGCTGAGATACCCGCCACCCCCTCTCAACACAATCCCCAAAAGGAAGGGAAACCGGAAACAGTTCTTGAAGTTTTTGGATGTGGGGAGGGAGTGACCCTCCCCCGGCCGTATTTATTAAAACAAAAAATTAAAACATTAAACGTTTCATTTTATGTACAATTTCATTATCACATTGCGATGTTTGGCTCACCTTAACATATTCTCTAATACAGAGTTTCTCCTAGCCGAACTAGCATCCAACAAAAACATTCTCTAGAAACACTGAAATTGTACATCCTAACGTTTAAGGGCCAACGGCAAGGTCATAACCGGTGTCAAGATCCCTAACCAGACTTACCCCTCCCACTTGTGAGGGGCGACAGCACAGAGGCTTACCTCAAGTGCAACTACTAACAATTTCCCTTGACTTGACGGGGGCACTTAAGACTCGACGCCATTTAAAGGTCGTTCGAAGACTTGTGTGTGGTATCTAGAAGGTATCGTGGACCTCCCCCCATCCCACACAACTTACCGCATCTGCCGTCGCAGATGACCCTGGCCCCGGGAAATTCCCCAGGAGGGGGCTGTAACCCCTCCTACAACGGAAGGGGCCTTGACCGCCTTTCCTTTACTTCCGGCGACCCGCCCTTAGACGGGACCGCCTCCCCACTGAGGGGCCAATGGCCACCTCTCCCGAGCGCTCCCATCCGTGTTGGGTGACGCCCACTCATAGGGATCTACCAATTAGTGCTCACCGATCATGACCTTACCGCCACAGGTCCGGATAGTTGACCGGCTATCCGGACCCCCCACAAAACTCCTACCTAAAGGTCATGTCTTAATGATTTTAACCAGGCTAAGAAGCCTCCTATGAGTAACTCATTCCCCACCCTCGACAAATGCACACCATCCCCCAGATACATACTGTCATCATTAATACAACTATGCGAGATCGAATGCAATGTCTTGGAACGGAACAACCTACTCACTTTGTTATTCAGTTTTCTAACAGAATGATTTAAAGCAGGGATCGAGATAGCCCCCCGCCATACTTTTCGTGGGATCATATGAGACCACGCAATTATGCACCCCGGAACTCTCCTTGCTAACCAACTTACCGTGGAAAGCATAGTCTCCAGGAGAAGTCGTCTACCGGTAGTGACCAAATCATTACCCCCTAAATGCACTATGACTATGGACGGCGGTGACCTCATCCGCTCTAACAAACCCTCAAAAAATGCCTGAAACTGGTCAATACAGAGACCGCCCCTTCCGTAGAAGGACACTCTGTACCCGTATTCCCCAGGTACGTGAACCATGTCACCTGCTTTGAATACGTCCGCGGCCCGTCTCACGTATGAGTGGCCCACGACCCACACCTCCTTCCTTACAGCCGGTGATGTGCAACCGCTGGCCTGGTGTTGGGTCGACTGCACAGTCCGCCCTGCCTCGTAGGCTTGCGCAACTGAAAACAAACAAAGACAAGAGGCGTGAGTACATGATTACAGCTTCACAACATGTGCAATCGCACGTACCTCTTATAACAATTGGAGGACCAACGCCCCACACGTTTTACTTGTTCTACATTAAGACCCCTGGCTGTAGCTTCAGTGGCAGCCCCTATCCGAAAGGAATGGGTCCCAAATTCGCCCGGGTCCAAGCCCGTTGCGGCAATGGCCATTGCAAGCACCCGCTGAAACTGAAACCTCGTCAGTGGGGTGGCGTCTGCATGCCTCAACAATGTCCCCCCCCATGATGCCACCCTTCGTGCTAGGTAGTCTTCTAAGCACTGTACCGGACACATGGAGGATCCGGGGGTCCGGCGAATGATCGTGCAGTCCCCCCTCCCGTCTTGGTCGGACTTGGACCTGAGAAAGGAGACAATCATCGCATCGCCCCTGATCCGGACATGTTCCCTGCACAAGCCCCCCGACACATCCTGTTTGTTCCTTGCAACCAGCTCACTAACTCTCATAGCCCCGTGAAATGCCAGCGTAAATGCAGTCCGGAACAAACAGGTCTCGAAAGGGGACGAGCACGTGTTAGGGAGTGAGGCCAGTAACTGGGCCAACCTATCCAGACCTATCGGTCGTCTTACGTCTACTCTGCGACCCTCTAGGCGTTGCCACCCACGCAGCGCTTTTTGTACCGTAAAAGACGCTGTCGGGTCCTGGATGCCATGGGCCTTGGCAACAAAGGAAATGGCGGCACGATGCCTTTGGGCCGTAGCCACCGATTTCCCAGCCCTACGTAAAGACATCAGAAAAAGTACTACACACTCTTCCTGCCCCCACAGTCCCCCTCTCTCTTCCCCCAAAAAGGCTAAATAGGCCTGAAACGCCCCTTCATATGCCTTCCTTGTCCTGGGTGCTAGACTCTCTCCCACGAGGTGACGAAGTTCGGGGCACCGAGAGACCAGAGAGCTTCGGGGAAGGGTGCCGGCTCTGGGTCCGCTGAAGGAAGGAAACCCGAGAAAGCCTGCATGTGAAAACGAGACAGTGCATCAGCAGCCTGATTCATCACCCCTGGGACATGTTTTGCTCTGAATATCACGTTCAGTTGCATACACAGTAAGACAATTTCTTTGAGCAGCCTCAAAATCAATTTACAACGGGCTGCCTGACTATTGATGCATTCTACCACGGTCATATTGTCGGACCAGAACACGACAGAATGATCTCTGAACCCGTCTGGCCATGTTCTCAGGGCCACCAGAATGGGAAATAGTTCAAGGAAAGCTATATTACCCGTCAGCCCCTTCTCGTGCCACCATAGGGGCCACTTTTGTGCAGACCATTTTGTGCCGAAGATGGCGCCAAAACCTATACTTCCTGCTGAATCTGTCCATAGCCCAAGCTCTTCGGAGGACACGGCTGGCTTGTTCCAGACGACTCGGCCATTGAAGTCCGCCAAAAATGCTAACCAAATCCGCATGTCCTGGCGGACTTCGGCCGATAATCTCGTGCGATGATGCCCCTCTCTTAAGCCAACCATTGATTGGGCAATCGAGCGGGAAAATGGGCGAGCCATTAGGATCACCCTCAAGGCAAAGTTCAACTTTCCCACTAATTGTTGCAACTGGTGCAGTGTAACCTTAGGTGCATTTAAACATACTTGGAGGGCTGTCCTGAATTTCAACACTTTGCTAGCTGGTAAACGGAAACACCCCTCCCTTGAGTCCAACTCGATCCCCAAAAACTCGAGGCAAGTCGTGGGACCCATAGTCTTACCCGTTGCCAATGGCACACCAAAATGACCCATCAACACACAGAATTCATCTAAGGCCTGGGCACATTCGGGACTTCCGGCGGAGCCCAGGAACAAAAGTCGTCAAGGTAGTGCATTACATTTCGAAAACCCGTTTTCTTAGTAAACACCCATTGCAGGAAAGTACTGAATTGCTCAAAATAAGCACATGATATAGAGCAACCCATTGGCATACACCTATCCATGTAAAATGACCCCTGGAACCCGAATCCCAAAAGACGCTGATCGTCTGGGTGTACCGGGAGCAACCGGAACGCTGACTCGATATCAGATTTCGCCATCAACGTCCCGGGCCCCAGGCGATTCAAGATGGCTACTGCCTCATCAAACGATGCGTATCGCACCGAACAAACTTCCGGATCAATTGCGTTGTTCACCGAAAGACCATGTGGAGCAGACAGATTATGGATCAAACGGAACTCACCTGGGTCCCTCTTGGGGACCACCCCTAACGGAGAACAAACAAAATTCGGTACCGGGGGTACACTAAACGGGCCGGCAACCCGTCCCCGGCTAACCTCTTTCTGAATTTTCTCATGCACTACAGATGTATGTTGCAACACGGAAAGTTGATTTTTGCACATCCCTACCCCCTGAAAGTCCCCCACCGGGATGCGGAAACCATGTGAAAAACCGTTCCGCAGCACCCCGGCAGAAGTACGATCCGGGTATTCGCTGAGCCAGGGAATCATTGCCAAGGTATCAATCGGGGTTGGTAACGGCGCCCCTCGGCCAAGCTTAGACCTGTTTGGCGCCCCCCTTACCCCCATTCTCACCCGTTCTGGCTCTGCACGATGACTCAGGATGGGACGACCCACACGTACTACATTCGTGTTTGAATTTACACAATCCCGGAGGCCTGGTACATTTCCCTTTGTTAAAATTAAAACAGAAACCCTTTCTCCCTGTATTGCCTGCGGGCCTCGACTGGTCGTCGGTGCTCGTACTTGGACGAAAGGGCGTCCCCACATTTTGGCGGGAGTAATCAATAACATTGCTCCCAACCAATGGCATTCTTAACATTCCCGATTCTTTCATTTTATCCCATGTTATAGAATCGTAACAATCCCAAGTCAAACTCTTGTTATGTTCCTTCTCTTTCCTGAACAGGTTGTCATAACAAAACCAATGGTTACCTTGATACGATGTCGAGTACCCCATAATTCGTGATTGATAAACGGGAAACTCAGGAAGCAACTCGGGCCTACGACCCCCCAAAATCGATGTGAAAATACCCCACGCATTGCCCCAGTTGCCAATAGTCTCACTCACCTTAAAGGCGGCCATTTTTGCGCGCCAAACACTCGGATGCATTAAGTCCTTCTGACTTTTAACATGCTCCATATCATAATGGTCAACAAGCAAGGAGAAAATATTCACATACTCCCCAGACCAGATCTTTTCCTTTATAGCCAAAGGCACATGTTGTCCCAGTCTCTCTCTACGAGAGGGTGCTGACTCGTCCCTTGCAATCGGCAATGGCCGCTTACCTGAACCGGACGCGACTTCTGCCGCTTGCGGCTTGTCTTTAGCCGCCTCCCTTTTCTCACGGAGTCCTTTTATCAGCGCCTGTGCCTCGGCAGCCGCGGCGCCATCACTACTATCCCCCAACCATGCTGCTAGCTGTGCTGCCAGCTCGGGGGGCATGTCTCCCTTGGGTGTCGGGGTGACGACAACAGGGATTGGATTCCCCTCGATCGGTACTGGGGTCGGCGCCTCGAGCGGGGCAGAGGGAACCGGGACGTCTCCACCGGCTGGAACCCTTCTCGGCCTCTTAGGTCTCCCTCCAGCCGGCGCAGGGCCCGTACCCTCCTCCCCGTCCCGTTCTGCCAACCGTTTCTTTATGTCGGACACTTCTTTGCAAAGGGCCCGCACCATCTGGTCGGTCGTCATTCTCTTCGCGCCTTTCTTGGGCATCTCCCCGAGGAAGTATCTAGAAGACAAAGAAAAGGATCAAAACGCTCAAAATTGGCTCTTCGTTCTGTCCCGAGCTCACGTGTAGCGAGGAGGTGCAGCTTCGGAGCACAAGAACAAGAGGACGTCTTCTGGTCTTGCGTCTCTTTTTATCCGTCTTCAGGGCGGGCGAGAACCCGCCCCTGCCCGCCCCTAGGGCGGGGCTGGCTACGTCGGTGTCTAGGCCAGCCCACTCTAGGGCGGGAAAAAGCGCGCCCCGGCTACGCCGCTTCGGGCATACCAGCCGAGACACGCCTCCCGCCCAAAAATGGCTTCCCGGGGGGATCGAGGCACTCCACCATACGTTCGGGGGGACCGAGTGGTCGCCCCTTTCCAGAAGGAAGGATTCCTGCAAAGGGGAGAAAGCTCATTTATTCAATGCCACCAGCTGGGATGTCCAGTAGTACTTTTGCACATCAGTGAGGGTGCTTCATCTGTCATAGTCCTCATGTATAGTGTATGGAGTCACCAATGGAAAATGGGGAGATCCCGTCCCGTAGCAAAATATGAATGGACCACTGCATCTAGTTTATGAAAAAAAAGTCTTTAGGGACCCAAAATGTTCTATTTTGTCAAAAAAATTGAGAAATCTGGGAAATGTGAGCAACTTGCACAACATTGCCTGTCCCATAAAATAAAGCAAGAGTATCCATGAGTGCTTTCTATCTTGCCTACTTCAAGCCAAAGGCAACAGCATGCACTTTTCCAAGACGGCCTGTACGAATATTTAGAAGGGGCAATTCAAATCAAGGGCTGGTGTCCAGTTAGGGAAGGGGGAAATAATTGATTTTGTTTAATAAATCCAGAGCTAAGAGAAAGGCCTGTTGACCATAGAGATACATAGAAACCTATGCATCAATGTCTTTAGGTTGGCTATGAATAAGAGAAGGTAATCAACTGTGTAGCCTTTGACCGTGTCATGTATGTGCATGTAACTTTCATGATCGAGTTAACTATTAGCAGCAATACTACGTGTCTCTCGGACATCTTTCAAGTGCTCACCGTCCTTTTTCCCCAGTACCCCCCCCCCCCCCTCCAAGGGGCGGCAATCTGAGGGATAGCCCCGGGTGCCACAAGGTCTAGCTACGCCCCTGGCCACACCCAAGACGGCAGAAGTACGTGAGGTGTCACCAACCTACTGCGTGTAAATAGCGCAAGTATTTCTGCTAACACACGAGGCTTACGAGGATTGTAAACCGGCGCTGTGGGTGCTGCTGTATTTATACAATGATGCTTCATAAATGTAGCGCTTATCTTTGTCTCCCCACTTTAGGAATACGTCCTTAGTCTACCCACTTCAGGAATAAATACTTAAAAGGAAACCACAGTGCTTTACAAAACAAATGTTTTGTAACGCATGCAGTGTGATTTCTATAAACAGCATCGTGAAACCATTAAAACACACTACGTTTTATGTGAAACCAAACTAAACCTATGGAGTGCAGGAAGCACAGGACAGGGGTGGGTTTTACCAGGGGCATAAAACCATGATGCTATTTACCTTATTGCCCGTGAAGTGCATTGATAGATGGCAGATTTGAGTGCTGATAGGGTAGACTGAGTGGTGGAATAATGACAGTATAGTGCAGTGTGGTGTAGAAGGTTGTATGTGTGTAAACCTAGTGAAACGTATATCTGTATTGTAGAGTGTAGTGTAGAATGAGAGGTTGTATGTGTGTATGTGTGTATATTTAGTGAGACATATATGTGTATAGTACAGTGTAGTGTAGAATGAGAGGTTGTATGTGTGTTTACTTAGTGAGATGTATAAGTGTATAGTACAGTGTAGTGTAGAATAAGAGGTTGTATGTGTGTATACATAGTGAGAGAGATGGGAGAGCTCTAACCAGCCATATACAGAGAGTAAATTGGACCCTCTACTATGTACGCGGTAGTGCAGAGGCACTTAAAGTAAAAACTTAGTTCCCTGATTGTGATACAAGTTATCTAAATAAAAGACTGGTACAGGAGCTATGCTTTAGGGTGGAACAAACACAAGAAGAGGAAAGAAACAGTTGAAAAGGAACCAAGCAAATACGATTGAGAAGCAAGCCAACCAATGGTACGCAATAGGCTGGCTCAAGCCCAATGTAAGTGCTGGGTATTGTACACACAGGGCACGAGTCGGGGGTACACACAGATGGACGGCGTCCATCCACTATTTTCACAGGTTGAATGCCGTCCACCTTGCCAAGGCTTTGTGCCCCACTCAATATTGTGCTGAACTCGTCCCGGTGTAATTTCCAAGCACCGGGGCACTTTCAGCAGTGCCTGCACATTGTCTGCTTTCCATCCGCAACAAGCAACAATATGCCTGCTGGGACAGGGCTTTCTTAGTTTAGTCTCCTGCTGGGCCCATAACAAAGGCCGAATGTGGGAGGTCTCTTAGCTGGGAGCAGTCAGGAGCCTCACACCTGATGCAAATGAAGCATAAGGGAAACAAAGCCTCAAACCTTGTTAGCACTTCACACATTCTTGAGAGGCCGTTTTTTACTTTGTTCAGTCTCTGTTTAGGAGATATGCACACATTGCAAGAATGTCAGTGTTGGTCACTATTTCCAAAACACAAATTGCATTTATATATATAGACTTACTTTCCCTGAGGAGGCGTTTATATAATTTAAGTACCACTTTTTTTTCTTGTATAGCCCTTCTAATCCCAATTCAGGGTGTCAGAGCGCCCTACATCCGACGTGCATATTACATATAATATAAGTTATATAAGTTTGTAAATGAATGTACATGATGTGTTACATAAAACTGGGGGATTGCAAGGTGTAGAAGTCACATGGCATCTTCCCTAGCTCACTGTGCTATTATCCTGGCAATGCGCTCTAACGTACATATGAAAGACCTGCTAAACATATATCAGAGGGCTTAAGATCTTATACCACTTCTTGTGATGCCAGTTCCTTTAAAGTCGTGCCTTGTTATGCAACTTTCAATTATGCTAATTCCAGTGATACCACAGGTGGTGTAATGTGCCGTGATGTGACACGCCATGATGTCACATGCCGTGATGTCACGCGCACTGATGTCACGCACCTTGATGTCACGCACCGCAATGTCACTTACAAACTGAATAACTAGGTTAGTCCCCCACTTCTTTTTTTAGGACTTGTGCCCTGATTACAGTGCTATATCAACAGTCCCAACATTTCTTAGCAGAATTACTGCATTTGGAGAGTAACTCTCTCGGTAGGCACTTTATAGAAGGCTGTGGTACTATAAAAGGGACGACATTAACACTTCTTAGTAGAGTTCATAACTGTGCAGGGTGGCGCTAGTTACATTTCTTAGCAGAGCTGTCATAATTGAGGGGTAGTGTGGGCACTTATGAGTGGGGCTGTTGGAATTGTAGATTTATAGTATGAACAGTCAATCAATCAATCAATCAATCAGGACACTTGTAAAGCGCACTACTCACCCGTGAGGGTCTCAAGACGTTATGGGTGGAGGGTGCTGCTACTGATCGAAGAGCCAGGTCTTGAGTAGTCTTCTGAAGGCCAGTAGGTCTTGGGTCTGCCGTATGTTGGTGGGGAGGGAGTTCCAGGTCTTGGCGGCGATGTGGGAAAAGGATCTGCCTCCGGCAGTTGATCTTCGGGTGCGGGGGACAGCGGCAAGGGCGAGGTCGGCGGAGCGGAGCTTGTGGGTGGGGGGGGGAAGCTGAGTCGTCTGTTGAGGTGCGCTGGGCTGGTGTTGTGGAGGGCTTTGTTTGCATGGATGAGGAGTTATCCTCTTGTTGACCGGGAGCCAGTGTAGGTCTCTCAGGTGGGATGTGATGTGGCTGCGTCGGGGGATGTCGAGGATCAGACATGCAGAGGCGTTCTGGATGCGTTGCAGCCGTCTCAGGAGCTTGGCTGTCGTGCCTGCGAAGAAGGCGTTACCGTAGTCCAGTCTGCTGGTGACGAGGGCTTGGGTGACTGTTCTTCTCATCTCAGTGGGGATCCACTTGAAGATCCTGCGAAGCATTCGAAGGATGTAAAAGCAGGATGAGGAGATTGCGTTGACCTGCTTAGTCATGGTGAGGGTGGAGTCGAGGATGATCTCCAGGTTGCATGCGTGGTCTGTGGGTGTTGGAGCTGTTCTCAGTGAGGACGGCACCAGTAGTCATTCCAGGCTGAGGGGTTGGATCCGAGGTTGAGGACCTCTGTCTTGTCCGAGTTTAGCTTGAGTCGGCTGTTTCTCATCCAGTCGGCAACAACTTTCATTCCTTTGTGGAGGTTGGTTGTATGCAGGTCTTTAGTGAGGGAGATGATCAGTTGGGTGGTGTTGTCGGCATAGGAGATGATGTTGAGGTCATGTTGACGGGCGACATGGGAGAGGGGTGCCTTGTAGATGTTGAACAGCGTCGGTTTGAAGGATGAGCCCTGGGGGACGCCACAGATGATCTCAGTGGTCTTGGAGAGGAAGGGGGAGGCGGACGCTCTGAGTTCTGCCAGAGAGGAAGGATGTGGTCCAGTCCAGGGCCTTCCCCTGGATCCAGGCATTGTGTAGGCGTGCTCATAGTGTGCAGTGGCAGACCATGTCGAAGGCGGCTGACAGGTCCAGGAGGATGAGGCTGCTGTCTCTCCGTTGTCAAGAAGGGTCCTGATGTCAACAGTGGCGGCAATGAGGGCGGTTTCGGTGCTGTGCTTGTTGCGGAAGCTGGACTTGGATGAGTCGAGGATGTTGTTTTCTTCGAGGTAGCGGGTCAGTTGTGTGTTGACAAATTTCTCTGTGACTTTCGCCAGGAACGGGAGCCGGGAGATGGGGCGGAAGTTCTTGAGGTCCGTAGTGTCCTCTTTGGGCTTCTTGAACAGAGCGTTCATCTCGGCGTGCTTCCAGCTTTCCGGGTAGGTTGCAGTCTTGAAGGAGATGCTGATGGCTTTAATGAGGTGGGGTGCGATGGCTGTGCTGGCTTTGTTGAAGATGTTGTGGGGGCATGGGTCTAGCAGTGAGCCGGAGTGGATGGTGTTCATGGTATTGTTGGTGTCTTTGTCGTTAACGCAGGTCCAGGAGAGCAGAGGGTTGGTGCAGGTGGTGGTGCGGCAGGCGGTGATTGTTGAGGCAGTTGTGGCGTTGAAGCTGTCATGGATGTCGATGATCTTGCGGTGCAAGAAGGTGGCTTGTGAGTCGCACAGATCTTGCGATGGCGGGATGTCGTTGATGTTTGAGCTGGGTTTGGAGAGTTTCTTCACGATGCTGAAGAGCTCTTTGATGTTGTGTGCGTTGTTATCCAGGCGGCCCTTAATGAGGCCTTCTTGGCGGCTCTGATGAGCTGGTGGTGTCTGCGGGTGATGTTCTGGAGGGCTGTGTGGTTGTCCCCCAAGTGTTCGCGGAGCCAGGTCTTCTCTAGTTTCCGGCATGTTCGTTTGGAGGCCTGGAGGTCTTCGGTGAACCAAGAGGCTTTCTTGCCGGTGTGGCTGTTGGCGGGTGTTTTGAGCGGGGCGAGGATGTTGGTGCAGTCGTCAATCCACTGTCTGAGGTTGCGGGCGGCGATGTCGGGGTCCGTGGGGTTGGCGGGTGAGTTCTTGGGGAGGGTGGTGGTGAGCTGTTCGTCGATGACTTTGCTCCAGCAGCGTTGGGGCAGTAGTTGGGTGCGGTGGTGTGTGGTGGGCTTCCTGAAGGTGAAGTGGATGCAGTGGTGGTCTGTCCAGTGGGGTTCGGTTGTGTGGTTGAAGGAGACGTGGGGGCGTGCGGTGAAGATGGGGTTCGAGTGTGTGGCCCGCTGCGTGAGTGGGTGTTGTCACGAGCTGTTTTGGTCCGAGGTTGGTGAGGTTGTCGATCAAGGTGGTGGAGTTGGCGTTGTTGTTATTCTCGAGGTGGAAGTTCAGGTCTCCTAGAAGGATGTAGTCTGTGGAGGTGAGGGCGTGTGTGCTGACGAAGTCGGCGATGGAGTCGCTGAACAGTGTTCTGGGTCCGGGGGGTCTGTAGATGAGGGTTCCTCTGAGGGTGGTGTTAGGATTGGTGTGAATCTGGAAGTGCATGTGTTCCGCGGTGCTGAGGGTGTCGTCGGTGTTGGTTGAGACTCTGAGGGTGTTCCTGTGGATGATGGCGATTCCTCCTCCTATCCCGTTGGCACGGTCCCTGCGGGTGATCTTGTATCCTTCCGGGATGGCGATAGCGATGTAGGGAGTGAGGGCAGGGTTTAGCCAGGTCTCTGTCAAGAAGGCAATGTCAGGGGAGGTAGAGTCGAGGAGGTCCCAGAGCTTAATGGCGTGTTTGCGGACGGAGCGGGTGTTGAGGAGGATGCATCTGAGGTAGTTGGGTACCTCGGTTGGCGGTGTGGCAGGCCGGGTGCTGATGAAGTTGCAGTTCCGGCAGGTTAAACATCCTTGGGTGCGCTTCGGTGTTGCCCGGTAGCAGGCTAGGTTCTAGTCCGGGGTTGAGTGCGTGGAGGGTACTGGCGTCGTAGTGCAGTTTGGCATCGTGGTATCTCCGGGGGCCAGGGGTTCTGGCGCTGGGCGCGGTCCAGGCACGGATGGGCGCAGACGGGCTGCGCAAGGTTGCTCAGGGGCCACCATAAGAAGGGGAGGTGGGAGGGAGGAGCAGCTGGGAGGGGGGAGCGGACCAATGGGAGCGGGGGCGGGGCCGCAGGGGACCTAGTGGCGGGAAACACGGGGGGAGGACAGCGAGGGTACAGAGGTGGAAAAAGGGCACAGAGATGCGAATACAATACAATACCAAGAGGGCAGAGAGATACAATCACAATACAGTACAAAAGGCGCAGAGATGCTATTCACAATTTTATACAAAACAGCAAGGTATGCTAGATACGGGGGCGGGGCCGCCAGGGACGCAGTGGCAGGATCGGCGAGGGAGGGGAACAAGCACAGGCAAAGGCAACAGAGCGACAAGGCAGCAAGCAACAAGGCAGCAAGCAACAAGGCAACAAGCAGGTGAAAAATAGCAGTCACAGAACCAGTAATGCGGAAAACAAACCTAAGGGCCTACCACTAGCCACCAGGGATGAGGCGCAGGTGGTAGCCTGCGGGTTGAGGAGGGCCTCGAACTCAGCAGCAGCTGGGTCAGGGACACGGCGCAGTCAGGTGGAGCTACGCGGAGTGTAGAGCGACCTCCCTTCAACAGGGTCAAGGGTCAACACTCAGGCGAGCTGCTATACTATTTATTTTCATTAAAATATATATATATATATATATATATATATATACATATATATATATAATGGAACTCAAAGCATTAAAAGGGAAAAACTTAACAAGCCAACTGTGCAATAGCTAGTATATTAAGAACTGTATTGTGCATAGTATGTCTGCAGTTAAAAGTGGGAGAGTAGAATCTTCATTAAGTTTAAAAGAGAAAAGAAACATTAATGTGTGCTGCATATATGCAGCGGGTATATGACAGAATATCGAGGAAAACAAATCGAACTTCATAAAAAGATGCAACATCTTTTGCTTACCTTAATATAAAAATCCTATACCTAAAAAAGGCAAAACAATAATATTGACTACAAATGTAGCTAAAATTCACAAATATCAGACACTCTAAATATTGCTACCACAATAAAACGCACTAAACACAACAAAATAATTGATAGCTATATTCTACAACAAAAATATGGTATTTTTTATTATAAGCACCTCAAAAATCAAAATATGCAATTATCATAAATGAATTCCAATACACTGAAAGACTCATACAATAATTATACAGTTCAATAACAATTATGGGCCATATGTAGGTAAATTGCAAATACCGACTCCTTAATACCGATTCATACCGAATCGGTATTAAGAATGAGGTAAACGTGATGTAGGTAAAAATTCGTTAAACATTACCGAATCGTTGCAATTCGGTATTAAATACCGATCGTGAACAGATCGGTAATAAAAATACATACCGAAAGGCTATTACCGAATCGGTGTTACCGAATCCACACCCAAATTCGGAAATACCGATTCGGTAATTCAAAAAACAGCGTTTTGGTGAATCAGCCAATCCTGATACACCCATTTACTTCCCAAACAGGAAGTTGCCACACCCAGCCAGGTGCACAGGGCCTGGAGCTCACTGTGAGTCAGGCAGGCAGGCAGGAGAGCTGAGGAGGCAGCAGCAACACAGCCAAGAAAAAAATATAGATAAACCACTGAACAAGCATTGAAATGGCAAGCCAGGACAAGGAGAAGGAGGGAGGTAAAAGAAAAAGAAAACTAAAGTTCAGCGACAAGGAGCTTGAGATCCTGATCGAGGATGTCACCCATGAGTACCACAAGCTGTTTGGAGCCCAGTCCCACCAAGTGCCAGACGCACAGAAGAGGCAAATATGGAGTGGCATTCGGGACAAGATAAATGCCATAGGTGTGACCCTGCGCACCATAGGGGACATCAGAAAGAGGTGGTACGACCTCAGAAAAACTGCAAAACAGAGGATGGCAGAGAGACATAGGCTGGCAGGGAAAACTGGAGGAGGAAAAAATCGAGCCCCAGTACCAACACCACTGGAACAGATGGTGGAGTCCACCATCCAGCGGGAGAGTGTGAGTGGCATAGGAGACGCAGACAGCTCCGCCAGAGCAGCTAGAAAACAAGGTAAGAAGCATGCCCAGCATGCTGCCCTAACCCCTCCCCAACCCCAACCCCCATAGTGGTAAAAGTGCTCCCACTCCACACCATGTCTTACTGCTTACCTGCAATGCATTCTGGGTGATGTAGTCAGTGTGAAATCATGATCAGGACTGTCAGGGCAGCTAACACAATAGCATGGTAATAGAATTGGATAGGTCAGGATAACCACTGTGCACTGTTGGCATGTACTTTAATGCAATGGCATTGCAGACAGAGCATTGAGAATATTTACATTTGTGTCATTTCAGGCGAGTCATCTCGCAGTGCAGCTGAGGGCAGCAGAGGCAGGTCAGCCAGGCCAGAGGGCAGTAAACAGGATGAAGACAGCATGGCTGCAGGGAACACCAGCTCTGCGCCATCGCAGCCAGCCAATCCTCCACCACAGACAACACCACAGCGCCAGAGAGGGCCGCAATCCCCTCTCACTCAGTCACCACTGTGACGTTCACCAACACCACCACCACCACCACCACCACCACAGTCAGGCAGGAGGCATGCCATGATCACCCTCCAGCAGATGGAGGCGTCGGAGGAGGAGGGCAGCCAGCGGGAACAAAGTCCTATCGTAGAGAGATCCAACAGGGAGCGGGCTGGTTCAGCATCCGAGGGTGCGAACATCTCATCACGACGCCGCAGGGCAAGGCCGGACAGTCCAGTGGCATTTGAGCAGGGTGACAGTGTGTTTGATGGACTGGAAGGCAACATGCTGAAGGTCCAGCGCCTGCAATGGAGGGAGATGAAGTCGTTACACAGGGAGGTGGCAAACATTAACAGACATATGCACAAGATGGAGAAGGGTATCAGTGCCATGGGGGAGAATATGTCTGCAGGGATGGAGAGGGTAGCAACCTCGGTGCACAACCTCTGCAGCCAGCTGGAGCAGGACCGTGTTGGCATGCGCCGACAGAGACTGAGACTCCAAGACTATACCAAGTCGGTGAACCGGCTGGCCACTACAACATCACTGATGTGTCGCCGGTCCATCGCCATGCAGGAGGAGATGGCGCATTGCAGCAGGGATGTGGCCAGGGGGATGGTGTCCATGACCTCAGTGCTTGAGCTCATGCAGAATGCTAAGGCCTCAAATATGGAAGGGGGGGGGACAGTGAGGAGGCTACCAGCCGTGGTAGCATTACACCCTCACCCACCGAATGCAGGAGGCGTAGTGGACGTACTGTCCCAGCACAGGAACGGTCCAACTCACAAGTCAGTGTGGATGGGGAACATGCACGTGCAGCACGGGGACGCAAAAAGTGAAGGACACTGGCTGTCCACATGCATGTGATGGGTGATGTAACCCATGTCCAATTGGACATTGCTCACAATGCTGGAGGTGTGCCAAATAAACACCTGTACATGTAATTTGAAATGCCTCAGTGTCGTTACTCACTCAGAAATAGTGTGATGTTATCTCTGCCCGTCTATGTCTCCCATCATGTTCAATAGCAGCACCAGCCGCGCTGGGCTCTGGCTGAGGGTTGTCCTCGTCCTCGTCATCTGACTCGGTTAGTTCCACTGCAGTTCCTTTTTTCGTGGCCATATTGTGTAGCATTGCACACGTAGCAGTAATCTTGCAACATTTGATGGGGCTGTACAGACGCGCACCTCCTGTTTTGTGGAGGCAACGGAATCTGCTTTTGAGCAAACCAAAAGTGCGCTCCACCACGTTGCGTGTGCTCCTATGTGCCACATTGTATCTCCTCTCCCTTCGGGTGGTTGGGTTCAGGTATGGTGTGAGGAGATACGGCCGGAGGGCATATGCGCTGTCACCTATGAAGAGAAGTAAGTGGCATTGATTGGTGTGACCAACAGCTTGTGGCAGGGTGTACATCAGGGTGTGTGACATTTACTTACCTAGGATGTATCCGTCGGCAAATTCACCAGCAAGCAGACGTGTATGTATGCCACTGTTCCTGAAGATGTAAGCATCGTGGGTACTCCCGGGGTATTTTGCCACGATGTCTGTGATGATGTGTTTGGCATTGCAGATCACCTGCACATTGATTGAGTGGGTGGATTTGCGGTTCCTGTAAATGTATTCACTTGCTGCAGGTGGGCAGATGGGAATGTGGGTCCCATCGATGCAGCCGATGACGTGGGGGAAGTGGGCAAGTTGATAGAACTCCAGCTTGGTTCTCTGCAGCTCCGCCTGCGTACTGGGGAAGGATATGTAATGTTCCATTCTGTCCATCATGGCGTCTAGGAAGGTGTCGAAGAACCGGGATAGGCAGCTCTGTGATACTCCACCCACTGCTGCTATCACACCCTGGAAACTTCCTGATGCAAGGAGGTGCAGGCAGCAGAGTACCTGGACATGGGTGGGGATTGCGTGGGCCCTTGGCGTCTGATGCTCCAGATAGGGTGCTAGGTCCTGTATTAGCTCCAGGATGGTGTCTGGGTGCAATCTGTATCTCTCGTGTATTTCAGCGTCTGTCAACTGGAACAGAGTGATGCGTACTCTGTACACCTGCTCCTCACGTCTCCAGATCCTCATTCCTGCTGCTCTCAGGCGTAGGCGCCTTGCTATGAGATAGAGGCCTGCCATTGTGTTCATACAGATGCATTTTGGGTCTGTTTATATAGACTCCTCCTGATTACCACATGCTCCTGAAACGTGGTAAATAGCGAATCGTTATTACCGATTTTGGCCAAATTCGGTATTAACGGGGTTTGCTACATAGCATATTTGGGGGTTTTACCGAATCGTTTCTACCGATTCGGAATTCATTGTTTCGGTAATTCCGAGTCGGTAACTTAGGGTTTTTACCGATTCGTTATTATCGATCCTATTCGGTATTACCTACATCTCACATGGCTACATATTTGTCGGTAACACCGAAAATGACCCTTTTTTCGGTGTTACCGATCGGTATTTGGCCACCTACATATGGCCCTATATATATTATAATATAAATATGTAATATATTGAAATATATTGCAATAAAATTAAATACAATAATCAATAGACATTACAATAGACATTACAAAATAATAACGCATTATTAAATATGAAAACAAACTATATATATAAATATATGGGATCAAGACAGCTTTGCTGTCGAAACGTGCAGCCTTTGAATAATAAAACTCTGGTTTGTTGCGAGTGCTTCTTCGTAGAAGTGTGCTGTGGAATTATAATTGCCGGGAGACCTGACTGGCTTACACTCGCCAACTGTCTATGGGCCACGGACTTCGTGATTCTGGGTCGTCTGTGCGGATATTTAGGATCTGTGAGCAGGGGCGGATGCCCGAAACGCATCAGATTAAGTGCCTCTACTACAATAAATTTCTCTGCCGAAGAAATACGTTTAGATTTGCATGGTCTCTACTATCGTGGTGGCAGTGTGGTGGAAAACTACTGTGGACGTATGTATATATATATATATATATATACAATGCGACTCCTCCTCGAATTTCTCGGCGTCTCAGACACAGCACAGCCTCGCACGCCAGCAAACAAAGGGAGACGGACCACAACGAATCAGCATCGGTGAATTTATTGATGCATAGAGAGCAGCTACGCGTTTCTGGCAAGTTATGCCCTTGATCACGCTGCAACATGCACAAAAGACAGAATGCTATTTTTAAATGCAGTGTTAAAGGGAACACTCCCTCACAATGACGTGATGCATCATGTGATGAATAAAAAGTGAAAACATACTGCCACTAGTAGCTAATGCCATAGAATCAGCACATACAAATATTTTCGGATAAATCCAGGATTGATGTGTGTATACTGCAAGGTGTAAGTAATCTAATTACATATATACGTCAATAAGTTGAACAGAAACGAACTGTATAAATACAGAATTCTTATAGGACGTAACTGTTTGACATGTATAATATGATACACAATGTGCCAATATAGCTTAAAAAAATTGGCAGACAATAAAGTGCTAAGTGAGAGTGAAATAAGTGCAAATGAGAGCGAGAGAAAACAAAGTGCAATACCATTTGTTGGACATTACCCTTGGAGCTGGATATATATATATATGTAAATATATATATATATATATATATAAATACATATATATATATATATATATATATATATATATATATATATATATATATATATATATATATATATATATATATATATATATATATATATATATATATATATTCCAAAACGATCCACTCCAATTCGGGTAGAAAGATGACCAGCACACGATACCATAGATTGTGAATTTCTTTAATTCAAGCCCCTACCCCCACAACAGACGCGTTTCGCCAGAAGGCTTCGTCAGTGTTCACCTGTGCAAGACAACACGGCGCCATTTAAAGCCACATTCCTTATTCACATCATCAACATAAATGACGGTTCTCATTGTAATAAGAAAACTATAGCAGCGGCCATCTTTTAGTGTGCAAATACGCAAACCAATTCATTTTCTTAGCAAGGCATTGTGTATAATAAAGTGCTCTAGTGCATATTAAAAACCATTTTAGCAACAAGTTACTCTTTTATAACAAAATGCGTACATACTGGGAAATGTTTTTCGAGCATTTTTCTCATGTATAGGCTACGGTATTCACAGCAGTATAGTTTATAAACATATATCCATTTCTACTCCGTAACCTTGACTTTTTGATAAAAATTCTGCCCTGGATGGGCCTGGCCAAGCTATTAGTTTGAGCAGTTTAATTGAGCCCTGAATGGGCAGTCAAAGTCATAGAGAATAGTCGGGCATGGCTCTAAATGTATACTTTGAAAGCAGGTGCCTGGATGTGGGATTGGGGTACTACTAGATGTTATTTAGGACCCTATTGCGTCTACAAATGTACCCACATTTCTTCATTATTATTGAGTCCCCAGGGGACCGTTGTTTTGAGACCGATGATATATCTTGACTCAAGAGTACGAAGTAATCTTTCTCTATCACCTCCCCTTTCAGTACGTTCCACTTGATCAATACAATAAAAGCTGAGCAGGTCCCTGTCGCTTTTGTGGAATTCTGCGAAGTGTCGTGCCACAGGGTACGACTTATCTTTGTTCGCAATTGGCCGCATGTGTTCAAGAATTCGCATCTTCGTAGGCTTGATTGTACTGCCTATATAGCGTTTCCCACACGGACAGAGGAGGCAGTAGAATTACAGTTGAGTAATTTTTTTATGTTTTTTTCAGGCTCATTCTCATCGGTTCTTCCTGGGTATGTTTTTGTTATTTTACTAGTTTTGCAGGCCTTGCAGGCTCGACAAGGAAAAAATCCCTTTGATTTTGAGATTTGTACAGTTTTTTTCTTGGACGTAAAGTGACTATGGACGAGATGGTCCGCCAGAGATTGACTGCGTTTGCATGTAATTACAGGTCTCTCTGGGAGGACTTTTTTGATTATGTGGTCAGTGTTAAGGATATGCCAGTTTTTTGGGAATATATGCATAATTCTTCCTGACTTCACATTAAAGGTTGTGATCATTCTGGGAATTTCCTCTTGCTTTGTCACCTGTTTCACTACCAGAAGTTGTTCTCTCAGGATTTTATTGGATTTTTCTTCAGCAATGTTCAATACATTGTGATAATATCCTCTGACCTGGAATCTTCTTTTAGCTTCTTCCTTTGCCTGAACGTACTCCTCCTCATCCGAGCAGTTTCTTTTCAGGCGTAGGAGTTCGCCATATGGGATGCTCCCGATCACGCATTTGGGGTGCTGGCTTGCTGCATGTAAAACAGCATTCCCCGCCGTGGGTTTTCTATATAATCGGGTTTGTATTCTCCCCTTGTTGACATAAACCTCCAGATATAGGTAGTAGACACTGGTGTCACTGATTGTACTCGTGAATTTGAGGTTCCATATATTGTTGTTAAGTGCAGCAATATATTCCTCAGCCGAGGTTCTACTACCGCGCCAAACCACAAACAGATCATCTATGTATCTTGTCCATAGAAGAATATTGTCTGTCCAATGGTCGTTTGCCACCCTCCAGGCCTCGTGCTTCTCCCACCAGCCAACTAATAAATTCGCATAGCTGGGAGAGAAGCACGAGCCCATAGATGTTCCTCTAACCTGCCTATACAGCTGTCCTGCAAACAAAAATATATTGTTATACAAACAGAATCTCATCATTTGTATTAACATTCCATTGTGGTCCCGAAATTGGTCATGTTTTTATCAAGGAACCACTTCGCTGCAGCAAGGCCATTCTCGTGGGCAATGCAGGTAAAGAGGTTTACAACGTCAAGAGTTATTAGTAGGAAACCAGGTTCCCAAGCAATACTGTCAATCAATCGCAGAAAGTCCTTTGTGTCCCTCACATAAGAGGGAAGCTCTTTTACAATTGGTGCAATGTATCTGTCGATGAATCTGGATGCATTTTCCAATAGACTGCCAATTGCTGAGACGATTGGTCGTCCTGGAGGTCTCTTTGAGTTCTTATGGACCTTTGGCAGGTGATAGAACGTGGGAAGAATGGGTGATTCACATTGCAAATATAGTAGTTCGTCCATATTGAGCATTCCTTGATCTTTCCAAACTGCCAATAATTTGTGGAAGTCCGTGATGCTCTTGGTGTATTCCGCCCTGTTGATTATGATATAACAATCAGTGTCTCTCAATTGCCTGAGGGCCTCCTGCTGATAATGTTCTTTGGTAAAAATCACAATGTTTTCACCCTTATCAGAGGGTTTGATCTCAATGGACTCATCGTTACGCAGGGATTTTATCGCTTCCCATTCTTTACGAGTTATATTTGAATTTTTAACGTTCATTTTTTCTTTTGCCAGTTTCTCAAGGTCCATGAGGACTGCATCGCTGAAGACATCAATCGCATCATATTGTGTTTTGGGGAGTTTCTTTGATTTATTTTTCATGTTGCTTGGGTCTCTAATTTGTTTGTTCGCACTGTGTGGAATTTGTGCATTGCCACTTTGGGTACTTGATGTTGTCAATGCTGTTTTGTTTATTGTCTCCAATAATTGAGTGAGGGTTCCACTGTCCACATCTTCATCTGCAGTTTGCCTATCCACAGTTGTGGGTGCGTTAGGATTCATAGCAAAAAAAACCAAAATATATATATATATATATATATATATATATATATTTATACAACAAAGTTGCTCTTAAGGAGAGTGCTGTTTGATAGGACTGGGTAAATAACAGCAGTGGCAGTGTCTTAACCCTTCCAGACCCACTTGGGGAATACTGTAGGACACTTGGGACAATCTCGGCACCCACATGGGAAGAATAGGCAAAGAACCAAAAAGACCAAGATGCCATGCGGCACACGCCCACCTGGGCGGAACTTTCTATCAGTTTATAGGTATCTTTGCAACCTGCCGGTTTTGACACTCACCGTCAGCCCGTGAACAAGAGCGCAGTGGCGCTCGAAACGCGTCGGGACTTTAATGCTAATGGATGGAATTTTCATGTTGCTACGCTGTTTCCTGCCAATAAAGGTGTTGAAATTCTTCGTGAGTGGCATCTCCTTAAGAGCAACTTTGTTGTGTAAATGTTTGGGCGGCTTGCTCGGTCGCGGAGATGCCCTCCTGCCTGAAAGCGGATCCTGTGATTGGTAAATTACCGCGCACATTGGAACGGAGAGTGCTGTTTGACAGGACTGGGTAAATAACAGCAGTGGCAGTGTCTTAACCCTTCCAGACCCACTTGGGGAATACTGTAGGACACTTGGGACAATCTCGGCACCCACATGGGAAGAAAAGGCAAAGAACCACAAAGACCAAGATGCCATGTGGCACACGCCCACCTGGGCGGAATTTTCTATCAGTTTATAGGTATCTTTGCAACCTACCGGTTTTGACACTCACCTTCGGCCAGTGAACAAGATCGCAGTGGCGCTCGAAACGCGTCGGGACTTTAATGCTAATGGATGGAATTTTCATGTTGCTACGCTGTTTCCTGCCAATAAAGGTGTTGAAATTCTCCGTGAGTGGCATCTCCTTAAGAGCAACTTTGTTGTGTAAATGTTTGGGCGGCTTGCTCGGTTGCGGAGATGCCCTCCTGCCTGAAAGCGGATCCTGTGATTGGTAAATTACCGCGCACATTGGAACGGAGAGTGCTGTTTGACAGGACTGGGTAAATAACAGCAGTGGCAGTGTCTTACCCCTTCCAGACCCACTTGGGGAATACTGTAGGACACTTGGGACAATCTCGGCACCCACAAGGGAAGAAAAGGCAAAGAACCACAAAGACCAAGATGCCATGCCGCATACGCCTACCTGGGCGGAACTTTCTATCAGTTTATAGGTATCTTTGCAACCTGCCGGTTTTGACACTCACCTTCAGCCCATGAACAAGAGCGCAGTGGCGCTTGAAACGCGTCGGGACTGTAATGCTAATGGATGGAATTTTCATGTTGCTACGCTGTTTCCTGCCAATAAAGGTGTTGAAATTCTCCGTGAGTGGCATCTCCTTAAGAGCAACTTTGTTGTGTAAATGTTTGGGCGGCTTGCTCGGTCGCGGAGATGCCCTCCTGCCTGAAAGCGGATCCTGTGATTGGTAAATTACCGCGCACATTGGAACGGAGAGTGCTGTTTGACAGGACTGGGTAAATAACAGCAGTGGCAGTGTCTTAACCCTTCCAGACCCACTTGGGGAATACTGTAGGACACTTGGGACAATCTCGGCACCCACATGGGAAGAAAAGGCAAAGAACCACAAAGACCAAGATGTCATGCAGCACACGCCCACCTGGGCGGAACTTTCTATCAGTTTATAGGTATCTTTGCAACTTGCCGCTTTTGACACTCACCTTCAGCCCGTGAACAAGAGAGCAGTGGCGCTCGAAACGCATCGGGACTTTAATGCTAATGGATGGAATTTTCATGTTGCTACGCTGTTTCCTGCCAATAAAGGTTGAAGGACTGGACTATTCTAAGGCCCAGCGGTGCCAGGGACAACACCTGAAACCTTCGTGGGTTACCTGTTCCGGCGTACAAATCACAGAGACACGGGACACTTCCTTTGGCGTCAAAGATCAGCGTTTATTTACTGCAGGGATACAGAGGTCTCAAGAAGTACACTACGTGTAGGTTCTGAGAGACTGCTTCGAATTGCAAATGTGGATCACTCCTTTTATACACATTTTCGTCATTGCACAACATGTCAAACAAAAGGTTACAACTCAGTTCCCACAGTAAACTTTAAAAAAAGGTCGCTTTCATGTTTCAGAAGCCCGGAACATAATTACAGTAACATCGCTGGTTCCCAACTGTAAAAACCCGTATCCCACCATTAGGCACATTCCATTCCGGCTGTAAATGAGCTAAAGGAAGGGACAGAAACAGGTGCTGGGAAAACAGAAACAACAGTTTGAAAAAGAGTTAGGGGGCAATATCGGAAACGTGATTTGCAGGATCAAAGGATTCGTGCCGAATGCATGCACGGCTGAAACAATAGACCGGCACGGCAAGATGAGCATCGAGCGGAGCCATCTGCCTTTGCCGTGTCATTCCCCTCCTCATAAAGACACCCTCAAAGGGCTATGCATCTTCCGCAAGAGCTTGGGAAACCCAGGGTCACGAAGCGGACAGTGTCCGTTCGCAGGCTACTTGAGGGAAGAAACAAAATGGATGCCGTATCCAAAATGGAACCCGTGGGTTCAGATGAAGAAACCCACGAATAAGACGAATAGTTCAAAACAGCGTAGCGAAAACACGTACACTCACTAAACTCGTCATTTGCGGTTCATAGATGCCAAACTCGTCCATATTCGAACAAGTCGAAAACGTCATTACGATCCTTACGGAACCTCAGACGCTCCTTTTGCCCTCATGTAGGCAAGCACTAGTCGATATCAGAATCGATCTCGATATTCATCAAATCATTTAGATGTTGCTGCAGCAATATTCTATCCATCAATGCTTCCTTGGTAACAGATGGCCGTCTTATACACGTTGTAGCACAGAGGCCACATAAGGCAGGACCACACTGCACACAAAGACAACACGTGAACAGAAACGCCACAACAACCCCTACGATCATCAGAATTTTCCAACCCCAAGTCGACATCAGGCCCCAAAACCATCCTAGTAGCGTCCAATCACCTACGTCCACGTGTATGGACTCGGAGATCTTATGCAACTTCGAGATGGCTTGATATACAGTTGGAGCGTTATCAGGGATGAAAATACAACAACTCGAATGGATCACCTTGCACACACCACCTCTATCTGCAAGAACAACGTCTAGAACCATACGGTTCTGTAATGTCATAAGTCTATCCGCCTGAAGCTCTGCTGTTAGATTACCAAGAGCACTTGCAGTTATGTTAGCAGTGGATTCCACCACACGAGTCAACTGTCTCAGGTTCCTACTATTAACCATAGGTCCCCAAAACGGCAGGAAACCCTTAAAGAAGTCTCCTGCTTCTTGACCGGCAGTGTCTTCTTTGCTAATAACACCTCTCACAACTCTAGTCTTGTGATAGTCCGAGGCAACTGTGAAAGTTGGTGGCAAAAGATTCGCAATATAACAGGTGCCCGAGAAGTCACGAGGCAACCATGTATATGCGCGATCGTAACATACAAAGTAGGTACCCTTGGCAGTCAGGGAAACAGGGGAAGAGAGCATTGGTAAAACATACGATTCAGTACAAGCACTCCTCCCAAGCTGAGCTCTCGGATTTCGACCAAGACCTTGCAGGCAGAAATTACCGAGGTGGGGTACGATCCAGATCGGTGATGAGCTCTTGAGCTGTCTATCACCCACTGACATGCTATACTCAACCTCACTCAGATCCTTGTATGCTCGCACCTCTTCCTTCGGAATAAGCGACACATCAAAAATATCTCTATCTAAGTCAGCAATCGCTATTGCCAAAGTCTTGTGGTATGGGCCGGGACCAAGGTCTGCAGAGCGTGGCTCTCGATGGGGGTAGGAATCTAGTGCACTACGGAACATAGTTTGGAATGCTCGAGCCGACCCCTGGGAGCTGTAAGGAAGAACCTAATACGGAATACCCTTATCCATTGTATGTGGCATTAACCCACACACCCAACAGTTAGTAATATTCATCACCAACTGATGCTGATGTAGGAGCTGGACAAAAGAGTTGTTCATGAATTCCGCACGTCTAACCTGTTCATGTTGGGGCAAAGGATGAAAGGAATGTGGAGAAACAGTGGGGATAGAATTTAGTTCAGGAGAAAAAGAAGTAGGTGAAGTGGAAGGCAATAACAACTGTATTCCAAAATACACTCCACCCACCAGTAGTATAGAAACAGTTAGAAACAACAGGAATACCTGAAACAGAAAACATTTTGTTCTTACAACCTTATACAATTTTGATCTTGACGTCGACATCCTCTCTACTTCTGACAGCTTAGAGAACTCCATCCTTTAAAACCGTCCGTAACGTTCTTGATGCACTTCGTTCTGAGTAGTAATTGTCAATTCCCAGGAGTTCCCAGGATTTGACAAAAGCCGCCGACCTAGTGTCAGGAGCCTGCTAAACAGAAGGAAGTACCCGCACAGCCCTACGGTCAACCCGGATGAAAGGCTTTAATCAAATAAACATTCAATTTAATGCAAATCTCCTAGCTGTGGAAAAAGAGGAACACACGTGAAAAGGAACTCAAAAAAATAATAAAAGATGCAATTGTTCATAATGTTCGTAGCAGCAGTAAGGGGTAATATGAATTCAAAAACAAAAAGATCTCTTTATTAGTCTTTGTCACGTGAACGAAGAAAATATCGACTTCTTCCAGGTCGAGTTTGCTCTTCAAACAACGGTTCAGATGACAGTTCAGAACTCGAATTCTCCAACACTGACGATTCAACAAATGTATCTGGCTGCAATGAAGTGTCTTCTACAGGTTGAGCATCACTAAACGGCACAAAACGTATTGGGGTCTCTGTTTCCGCTGCGGCGATCCCAGTTCTCACCCAAGAATCTGCTGTCAAAGGGATCGGGACTTTTTTGGTGTGGGTGGCATGCACCCAATTCTTTCTGCCTTCCAATCGAACTGCAGTCCTTGTAGCCAGCAAAACTTGGAAGGGACCCACAAATCTCGGCTCCAAGTTACGCTTTCTCCCAAAGTTGCGGGTGACTACCCAGTCACCCGGTTGGAGCCGATGTCCAGGACCCTCTGTCTGTGCCGGTAGAGCTTCAAAAACCTGTTGATGAATTAACCTCAATTTAGCAGTCAGATCATGAAGATAATCAATTAACATTGGATATTCGAGACTATCAAAGGCCTTAGGTCTCGGGACTCCCCAAATGTTCGCAGGACGGCCGAACACAATCTCATATGGGCTAAGCCCTACTCGAGAGTGCACAGTCGCCCTTGTTGACAAGAGAGCTAAAGGCAAGGCATCAGGCCACGACAGACCAGTCGTAGCTTGAATCTTAGCAAGTTTCAGTTTCAGAGTACCATTGTACCCTTCAACTAAACCTGCTGACTGGGGATGATTGGCACTATGGAATTTTTGTCGAATTCCAAGGCCCTTACACACACTCTTCATCACACTTCCCAAAAACTCACTTCCGTTATCCGACCATACGATCCGTGGCATTCCATACTGAGGAAAATATTCCTTCAGTAGGACTTTCGCTGTGGACAGGGCAGTATTATCTTTAAGAGGATAGGCCTCAATCCATCTGGAGAACGCGCAAACCACAACTAAAACGTACTTCAGGTTATTGCATCTCTCCATATGGATGAAGTCCAATTGGATAACTTCAAAGGGACATGTAGGAGGAGCAAAATGGCCAGGTGGAGTGGGGGTGCCCTTGCCAGGATTATACGTCATACATACCATACAATTCTTAACCACTCTCTCAGCACACTTAGCAATACCATCGTTCTTCCATACAGGAGACAGCAACTTACATATACCTTTCGCGCTAATATGTGACAAACAGTGAGCCATAGTCACAACGGCTAGCACGTATGCATCCGGTAACATCCACCTCTGACATTCCGACAGATCAATCCAACATCCATACGCATCTAACTTTCCTGTGCTTTCTTTCCACCTAGTCTTTTCAATCTCGGTAGCCTTATTCTGAATCACTTTCACACTCTCAACAGTGTCTTCACACATACCAGTCTCCACCGGCCACCTCACTGAACTCGTAACATACATTCGGGTTGCAAGATTCTTAGCTGTTTCCTTAGCAATCTCATCCGCAAACGCGTTACCACGACCAACATCATCCGTAACCTTTCGATGCGCGCTGCATTTAATGATTGCCACCTGCTTAGGCAATGTAAGTGCATCCAAAAGATCGTTCACGAGCTGTCCGTGTTGGATCTTCGTACCATGCGATGTCATAAATCCTCTTTCTCTCCACAATCGACCAAAACTATGTGCAACGCCAAACGCATATTGACTATCCGTAAACACATTCACTCGCTTTCCCTTAGACAAAACACATGCTCTCGTCAAAGCAATCAACTCTGCCGCTTGCGCTGAATTCTGGCTCAATCTCGCAGTTTCCACAACCGTACTCAACGTCACCACAGCATACGCAGTCGTCACATCACCATTCGGCAACTTAAAACACGAACCATCAACATACAAAGTACCATCGGGATCTGCCAATGGAATGTTTTTTAGGTCACCACGGCCCTTCGTTTCTTCCTCAGTTCGTAGATAACAATCATGTGGTGGTACATCATCTGATTCCATATTAGTCGGCAACAATGTCGCCGGATTTAACACATTACAACGCTTTATTTGTATATGACTTGCCAAAAGTGTCAACTCGTAACCAGACAACCTTGCGCTCGTCAAGTGTTGAGTTTTCGTTCGATTCAAAAGAGTGTCAACTGCATGCGGAACTATCACCGTAAGCATATTATCCATGACCAGTCTCGCAGATTGCCGGATGGACACCGCAGCTGCCACTGTCGCTCTTAGACAACTCGGCAATGCTCTAGCTACTGGGTCTAAGGTCGAGGAAAAATATGCACATGGACGCTGCTTATCACCAAATTGTTGCGTCAAGACACTTAACGCACAACCTTCCCTCTCGTGAACGTATAGTGTAAACGGTTTGCTGTAGTCAGGAGTACCTAACACAGGAGCCGAACACAACGCATCACGTAATTCAGAAAAACTTTTCTGACACTCTTCAGTCCATGGCAAAGGAGTCGGAACATCCTTGCACGTGAGGGCTACCAATGGCTTTGCTAGCAATGAAAAATTTGGAATCCATTGCCTGCAGTATGACGTGATACCTAAAAAGGCATGCACATCTCTCTGAGTTGTTGGCACAGTCATTCGAGCGATCGCTGCAATTCGTTCTGGGGTCAACCTTCTTCCCTCCTTTGACAATAAGTGACCTAGATAGGTGACTTCTTGACAACAATATTGAAGCTTAGAAGGTGACACCTTGTGATGTAAGTCACATAGATGCTGTAACAGCGATACTGTAGCAGTTTTGCAAATCTGCTCAGTGTCAGCAGCCACCAGCAAATCATCGACGTACTGAATCAAGGCCGCACCGACTGGTAACACAAATGCGTCAAGTTGACTCTTAAGAGCTTGGCTGTAAATCGATGGACTCTCACAGTAGCCCTGAGGAGCGCGTTTAAACCTGAAGCTGCGACCACCTAATGAGAAGCCGAATAGATCTCTGCTTTCCTCAGCAATCGGAATGCTAAAGAAGGCATTCTTCAGATCGATTACCGAGAACCAAGAGGCAGAGGCTGGAATCAGAGTCAGTAAAGCCGTAATGTCAGGTACCACAGGAAATTGTGGAATCACAATTTTATTTACCTCTCTCAAATGAATAACAAAACGATACACAGGAGGCTTGGATGGATCAGTTTGTTTCAGAATAGGTAACATCGGGCTATTGCACACATTTCCCCGAGTTTCCTCAATAACATCCTTGTTGATCAAATCATAAATGATCGCTAATAGCGCTCGTTCACCATCAAGAGAGATACGATACTGGGGAATACGTGGCGATTGTACATTCGATTTTAATTGAACAACATAAGGTGATATGTCCAGCAGGCCCACGTCATTTGGACCTGTTGCCCACAAAGACTCAGGAAGAGAACTCAATTCCGGTGGGAGCTTATCAGTTGACAAGTACATAGGAGAGATTACTCTCTGACCCAATGTAAGCTCCACTCCCGCAGGAGAACAATACAGAGTCGCATATAACCGTTTCAACAAATTCAGGCCCAAAAGATTCTCACCACAACCAGTAGTTAAAATCAAAGGAGCCTCTAGCTCACGAGGCCCAATTGTAAGGGGCAAAGGGCTAGAAACCGGATTGCTAACGGGGGCGCCAGAGAATCCAACGGAAACATTCGTTAAGCCAGACAAAGGTGCGCCAGGGAGTTTCGAATGCATGATAGAACTTTTCGCTGCACCAGTGTCCAACAGAAAAGGCTCAACTATGCCCGATTTGGCAACTGTGACGTAAGGCCCTCTCTGATTGACCGGAACTGATGCTACTCCCTCTCTTTGTCTGTGGCTGTCCTAGCAATTACCATCGACATCAATGTCATGCTCGACGTAATAGTCGTCCACATGATACTGTGCAGATCTACCAGACAACGAATTTCGCCGATCAAAGCAATTGTTCGAGTCTGATGAAGTAGTAGAACGCTCATTTTGATTTTGAGAGATACCGCGACCTCTACCACGTAAAGCCTGTTGAGGACCACTACGACCACCTCGAGCCGAAACGCCATTATTTCGATTTTGCTGTTGTGAGTCATTTTGATTCGACAGCGGAGGATACGCTTGTTGCAACAAAACCTTAGTTTTAAGCTCCTTCGTTTTCTTATCTGTACGATCACTTTCTTCTTTTTCTCTATTTTCATAATATTGAGCCGTAGCTAATATTTGAGCAGTGGTAGAAACAGCCCATGAACTTTCAGAAATTTTCAATTTGTTGCTTAGTTCAGGCAACAAATTTGACACAAACTTATCAACAAACAATCGCTGACCTCCCTCAGTGCTCATATCCTGACCACTGTGATCGATAAATGCCTCCTCAAATCTGGTAAAGAAATCAGAGACACTCTCGTCTTTCTTTTGCTTGCACGCAGACAATTTATCCCAATTAACTCTCATTGCTGGCATAAGCGTCTTCATAAGTGTAATGATCCTCTGGGGCAGATCCGTAATGATCTGTTCAGGCTTAGCCCCACCAACTTGTCGTCCGTCAGCCGCCACAAGAGCAGCCCAATCACCGCCTAACTCAGCTACGTGATTCTCTTGACGGATTTTTGCCCAAATTGGTTGAGGTACTACATTACCGAACAACATATCAATATCGGCAAGGTTCATAATAGTAGCATCCACAAGTTGGGATAACTCCTTATAATAACCTGCCGGATTTTTGCGGGGGTCAGGCAAAGATTGTTTTACCTTCAAAACTTCTGATCGCTTCCATGGGAGATGTATCCAAACTCTCTGGAAGTGTGGCAAAATTGGAGGGTTAGCAGCAGGATTACCAGGCATCCACACTGGGGGAACTTCTCGCATGGGATACTGACCAGGTTGTGCTTTCCATTCCTCAGTGGTGTCATTAAACAATGCTCGAGGTTGTACCGTAGATCGGAAGGATAGGAGATGCTCTAGAGCACGTCGAACATTACTACCCACAATCATACCGTTCGAAAACTGATTCTGAAGTTCAGTCATTTCGGACGGTACATTGTCTACCTCATCATTATCCCACTCCTCTCTTAAGGACTTACACATTTCCTCAAACACGAATCTTTGTGTGGGCTCATTAAACTGAGAAAACGTGTCGAAAACTATGCGCGGGGTATACCTAGCAGGATGCCTAATCTACGTGTCATTTTCACTAACGTCTCACTCTCCCTACCACCAGGAATTTGACTTCGTCTCTGAGAGACATCAGAAACATCGGACCCAAGGATCGGTCCAAACGGAGAGTAAAGATTAGCAACAGCATTAGGTATGCGACTACGGACAACAGGAGAGGAGGAGAGAAGTACAGGGGCAACAACATGAGGACTGAACGTAGGAGCAGTAGGAGTAGCCAAGGCAGAAGAAGTAGCGGGAACAATAGACTGAGAAAATATAGGCAATGGAGCAGTAGGAAGAAGGGCAGGTAAGGGAGCAGGAACAACTTGATGAACAAGAGGATTCGGAGGAACAGGACCAACGACAGGCTGACCAGCAGCTGCCGGAACAACAGGTTGAGGGACAGGAGGAACCACAGGGACAGTAGTATCTGCGCATAAGGAGGTGGCGATTTCAGTAGATAGGATAACAAAGGATCCTCTACCGATTCCTCTCCCTTCTTATCAGAACTGGACGGTAAAACCGGATAACATTTATCCACCGCCATATGATGCAATCTAGCAGAAACTTCCTTTTCCTTCTCGTCTTTGTCTCGCTGATATTGTTATGCATTTTGCATCACCGTAATGATACCTTCTCTCTTATTTTTCTTTATCTACTTGATTTCTTTCTGTTTGGCCTCTTTACGCCATAACCGAAAGGAATCAAACATGGCCGGCCTAGCTTTCTTTTTAAACAATTTTGATTCAAGATTATCTAATATTGTAGTTTCGAAACTACCATGGGGTGGCCAACTAAGGACACCATCATCTTTAGTATAACGGATCCAATACTCATTATATACGATAGGACCTACTCCTTGACGACTATAGAGCTCATAAATCGGAGTTCCGACTGGAGGTATCGGACATGAGTCCTCCAATCGGGAATCCGCACCGCAACATTTAAAGAAACCAAACAAAGTACTACGGCCTGGCATCGTGCACACTAACCGAGTTTACAAACTTCAAGGGTTATCAAATTACGATGTCCTCGCAAAAAATGCAAGACCCTCGGTTTTTGGCAATTGCAATCGTCAAATAAAACTCAACAACTAAGAACCAACAAGTAAGAACCACAAATGCAATGGAACCATGCAAACAACCAAGTTTCAACAAATGTCACAAAAAGTGACCAAAGGATTTAACTAAGGACTGGGAGCGACCCACAAATACTTAACTGAAAGGACAATGGCGTCACCAGGAAGGCCCGTCTATCGTCTCGCCGTACAAAGGACTACGCCAGGTGTCAAAACAGGTCGACAGTCAGGGCATCAGTCCGTCGTAGCCATCAGGAGGCGGGAATCTTCGCGGGAAAAGTATTCGGACCACTTATTTCGACAACAGGATCGATGAAGCGGGGTGCACCTTCCCTCGGAGATTTCACACGAAGTTCCTCACGATCGTCGGGCTTTGGACCGGTACCGCTGATGTCGCCCAACGTTGGGCGCCAACTGAAGGACTGGACTATTCTAAGGCACAGCGGTGCCAGGGACAACACCTGAAATCTTCGTGGGTTACCTGTTCCGGCGTACAAATCACAGAGACACTGGACACTTCCTTTGGCGTCAAAGATCAGCGTTTATTTACTGCAGGGATACAGAGGTCTCAAGAAGTACACTACGTGTAGGTTCTGAGAGACTGCTTCGAATTGCAAATGTGGATCGCTCCTTTTATACACATTTTCGTCATTGCACAACATGTCAAACAAAAGGTTACAACTCAGTTCCCACAGTAAACTTTAAAAAAAGGTTGCTTTCATGTTTCAGACCCACTTAGGGAATACTGTAGGACACTTGGGACAATCTCGGCACCCACATGGGAAGAAAAGGCAAAGAACCACAAAGACCAAGATGCCATGCCGCATACGCCCACCTGGGCGGAACTTTCTATCAGTTTATAGGTATCTTTTCAACCTGCCGGTTTTGACACTCACCTTCAGCCCATGAACAAGAGCGCAGTGGCGCTCGAAACGCGTCGGGACTGTAATGCTAATGGATGGAATTTTCATGTTGCTACGCTGTTTCCTGCCAATAAAGGTGTTGAAATTCTCCGTGAGTGGCATCTCCTTAAGAGCAACTTTGTTGTGTAAATGTTTGGGCGGCTTGCTCGGTCGCGGAGATGCCCTCCTGCCTGAAAGCGGATCCTGTGATTGGTAAATTACCGCGCACATTGGAACGGAGAATGCTGTTTGACAGGACTGGGTAAATAACAGCAATGGTAGTGTCTTAACCCTTCCAGACCCACTTGGGGAATACTGTAGGACACTTGGGACAATCTCTGCACCCACATGGGAAGAAAAGGCAAAGAACCACAAAGACCAAGATGCCATGCGGCACACGCCCACCTGGGCGGAACTTTCTATCAGTTTGTATTGTATTGTATTGTATGTTGGTGGTGGTGGTGCAGATGCACCTGCAGCTGCTACCAGTGAAGCCATTTCTTACACAATGCAGGTCTTCTTCACTCAAAGAACAAAGTGAAAATGAGGAAAAAAGGTGGGGTCTTTCATCATTTGGAAAACAAAACTGTTGTGAACCAATCAAAAGTGTTATTTTCAGGTCACATGACCCGACGCGCTTACGTTACGCGCCCCGGGGCGCACCCAGGGGCGCTTCGCGTAAGCGCGTCAAATGCTTCCGGGTGCGTTTATGCCGTGCGTATCACGCGGACGCGGCTACGCGATACGTCACGATCGTGTTTTCGTTCGTGATATTGGCGCTTACGGGACGCTCCCCGGTGCGCGCCCCGGGGCACTTCAAACGAGTACGCTCTCCGGGGCGCGCACCGGGAGCACTCCAAAGCAAAAAAAAAAATAAAAAAAATAAATAAAAAAATGGGAAAAATTGTAGGGACTGTTAGCCCGATGTGCCTTTGCTATACTCAAGTGGTTTTTACGAAAATTAACTTTGAAAAAAATATATATTGTGCTACATTGGGCTATATATATGTTAGAGCCCAAATGTAGCCCAAATGTAGCCCAATGTAGCCCAATGTAGCCCAAAGATGGCCACCAGAGACAAAAAAATACAAATGAAGCCCAAATATCAGCCATATGTAGCCCAACTATAGCCCAATGATAGAATGTACCAGAGTGTTCTAAAGAACAACTAGAGAGTTAACAGTCTTATTTATAAAGTGAGACTTATAGTTAGGAATTAGCAATTAAAAAACCTATGAAATTCAGTGAAAAAACCATAGGTTTCACACCAGTTATAGTTAGGAATTAGCATTTAAAAAACCTATTAAATTTACTGAAAAAACCATAGGTTTCACACCAGTTATAGTTACCTGGAAATTTTACTGACATAAAACCATTGAAATTCCACGTTATAGTTAGTTGGACTCACTATAACTTGCGCATGTAATGCACTGCTGATGATGTCATATATTACATCACTCATGACATGGTCAGTGACATCACTCATGACATCACTGATGACACCATCCAGTGAATGTGTGTCTTTCTAAAAATAAATATGTTTTATATATGTATATGTAAAGGTCGATGGAAGATTAAATGTTTAAATAAGTGTCTTAATGGTTTATGTCAGTAAAATTTCCAGGTAACTATACTGGTGTGAAAACTATGTTTTTTTCAGTGAATATATATATATATCTATATATATATTTACATATATATATATACAGCTCCAAGGGTAATGTCCAACAAATGAGCTGCACACGAAAGTAAGAAGCTTTTACTCCTCAGCTTTTTATTGGTACGGTAATGCGTGAGCAGAGTTAATCATAAACACCTGACTTTCATAGTTCGACGCGTTTCGTTTATACACTTCCTCATGGACAGTTCAAGGTCAGTAAGGTGCATTGTGGGGATGTTAGTTCCATCGTTTGGCAACAATCGATATGCAAAATTGCAAACACGTAGCCTTTAGGTTTAACATAGCCATTTCATTTCCTGAAGAGATGCACCTTAAATTTCGTGTGAAAAGGCTCCAAATGAGCCCCTCTGCTGTAGCATGCCCTCAATCCAGGCTTACTCTCCACCTCTCTAGCTCCTCATCACAACAAGCTCAGTGGCCCTCCCTAGGGGTGGTGCCTGCTCGGCGGCAGGACGGCCGCCTAAACATAATTTAATTGCAAACATATGTAAAATTAATACATTTATAACTTTAATATAGGACACAGACCCAAAAAATAATCAGTATTCACCAAACAAGGTAAGAAAATCAAACAGCAAAGCAACCAACCTATAGCATTCATTTTGTTGAATCTGCTCCAATAGGAACAGTGCAGCCCGAACTGCCAGGCCTGGCCCTCCCTGTACCAGAACACAAGCAATCCAAGACTTATTTCACCCTTATTTTGACTCATCAGTCAGGTATAGCTTGATTCCAGTGGCACAGTGTGCACAGGACCCACGTGGGTTGTTTGTGTTCTAGTTCAAGAAGGACCTGGCCTGGCAGTTTGGGCTGCACTGCTCTACTAGAGAAAGGTCTAGATTGATTTGCAAATGGTTGGATCCAAACTGAGGTGGGCTGGTGGACAAAAGAATGATCGGTTGGAATCATATCGTGAAAGACTGCAAGGCATTTCTCGCATCACCTTTTGCCTGTTTGTTTAATATACCTAGCTCAGCTTGCAAAGGATGGATGAGAAAAAAATGAAAAGCCTGAAGCCAGTAATAAATTAACAAAAGTGCACAGTCAAGTAAACAATAAATAGTAGAAAACGACCTACGGGGCCAAGCAATTTAAGAAGACTATAACACTGTTACTAAAAAGAAAGTAAACTGCAAAGAAAGCAATGAATAATTTCTTCATGCAGGAAAGTAGAAAAAAAGACCCCACTGTCATTCCCTTTGGGAAAAATAACGGGGGGGGGGGCAATATATAACTAGATTAATATACTTACAATGTAAAATGGACCAGCTAAAACATACTGTTATATCAGGATATTCTAATACGCAGGTTATTATTTGAAAACATATACACATATGTGGGGAAGAAACATTTCAGAATGCACCATTTAGCAAGGACAAAACTAAAATAGAAATTAGTGATATTAGTAGTATTTGTATGAGAACACGTATTGCATGCAGAACTCGTGTTTTGAAGCAAAGCTCTTGCACAATGTTACAAAATCATATTGCCATAATTACAATAGAATGCAAAGGAGACGAGCAATGTATATTACTTTTTCAATAGCAGCAGTCTATCACCAACAACATAGGCAAAAAGAAAAATAGAATTATTTCTCAGTTTCATCACTGAAATACTTAATACTGTCATACATAATAAGTATAAAACGCATCAGAATCCAGAACTCCAAGGAAACGCAAACAGGTATTTTTAGTCAGAAGGTTCATTAATTCCATTTACAACTGATTATAATGTGTTTATCATCATGCTCTACAGTGGTCCAGAAATGGGAACAAGCCCCCTCCATATGAAGAAAGGGCAAATGTCTTTCTTTACAGTTTGTCAGCCTACACGACCAGCAATCTGTCTTTATTCAACTACATGCTGCACCACTGGTATCAGGGTATGTACTTGAACTTCAACTTGAGGATACTGTCAGTCCCAACAAGTGCTCTCCCTAGCCTCTGAGCACCTCTGCACTGACTCTTTTAACTGGAGAACAAAGGGTAACTCAGTCTAGCGAGAGACATGCTAGCGATACCACGGGAGACCTCTTCTTCTGCTCTGCTCCGGTCTGGGTTGCACTGGTTCAAGCTGTACTTTGATATATTAACTAGAGTCACAGCTAGATTTCAGTGTTTTCACTTCTCTACCAGCTGTTTTCCCCTGGTTCTGTTGGCTGGGCCATATCTGGGATCTTTATATTTATTTAATTACTGCAGAGGGGGTCACTTGCACTTGTGACCTCACCTGGAGACAAAACAATGATTAGAACACTTCTTCTTCCTATTTAGATTTTTCCCCTTTGGTACTCATTTGGGTCCCTTACCTCTAAGTAAAAGCTCACGTAAAGAAAGGGGCAGATTTACAAGCCCCTTGCGACACTTTTACACCACTGCTGCGTCACTTTTGTGATGCAGCGGCAGCATAAACAATGCGCCACGTTGTGACCTATTTACAACATGACACATTTAGGCAGATGCGTCACGTTGTAAAGCCCTGCGCCACATGAAACCTGCGTCAGGTTTCATGTGGGCGTTCTGTCGCAGGGTGGGCGTTCCCTGGAGTCACTGAGTCAGTTTTATGACGCTGCTGCGTCAAATCCTTATGCCTGCTTGAAGCAGGCATAAGGAGTGACGCACCACGTTGAGTATGGGTGGCCCCTGTGCATTGCAGGAGTTGCGTCATGCTTGCGATGCGACTCCAGCAATGCGCCACCCATACACCACTAGATGCGTCACGCATCTTCCCTTCCTTGCACCACGGTGCGCCGCATTGTAAATGCGGCGCATCTGTGGTGGCGGAAGGAGGGGATTGCATGACACATCTGTTCTGGCGCATCCCTGCTGATTTGCAGAGATGCGCCAGAACATGTAAATATGCCCCAAAGTGTTCATACAGCTTACTTTATTCAGTTGTCTATATTGTGGCTTACAACAAGTGTTTGCCTCACTCACATCCACTGCTGGTCCTGGGCAGCATTGGAAGCATCTTCCATCCCCTTTTTAGGGAATTGCCACACAGGATGTAGTCTACACTGGTGTGAAAAGAGTCATGCTGGCCAGGATTGTGGCTGCCACATGTGTGCTGCCTACATCTGACACCCCATCAGGTAAAGCAATGCAATGTAAATCACACAATTACCTGAATGTTGTCCTGAAAATGAACTTTCATTGAGAGATAAGAAGTAACACAGATTGAAAATCATACAGTTATTAGAAAATCACCACGTATTCAGTATTTTCCTGAAGGATAGCAGATTATTGCAAGATCTGAGTTGCAACAGAAGAATGTCTGATATTACTGAGAAGGCGTGACCACTGTGCCTGGTATGTGGGACCAGGCAATGGTAAAAAGAAGCGTTGGCCTTACCCTGTATAAATACAAACCAGAGGTAACCAAATGGACCCCACTCTGCTTTGTATATAATACTGTGAACCAGATTTGAAGAAGAATATCAGAAGACACAATCTCCAGCATTTGCAGAATCTTCTATTCCATGTGTACATTATTTGTCCTTGTATATTATCACATTGCTATGATCTTCAAGTTACTGCTGCATTTGAGAGCAGCCTAATGCTCAATATTTCCCTATAAAAGCATCCAGCCATTACGTTTTGACTTCCAGACCCTGAGCTGATCAACCAACAAACTGGCTGAAGCAGTGGTCTAGCAGTAGACTCGCAACAGGCACTATCTGCACATGGAAATATTTTTTTTACAGCCTGGCATCTTCACATTGCATGCTATCTCACAAATTTCCTCTGTATGCCTACAACCTGGCATAAAAAAATGACTTTTAACAAAAAACTAAAATTTAGATTTTCGCCTCTCTTTTTCATTTCAAAATGGCCCTTTCCTTCCTTTTCATCCTCTGCATGCATCCTCTCTCTGAGCACAACATCCTTTGTCACATGCATGTTTGCCTTAACCTCAATAATTGTAATTCTGAAAATTACCCCCAACTAAATTATTAGAGCACAACTTCTTCTCTTTCCTCAAGGTTAGTAAGCAGTGTATTATTGCAATTACAATTACAAGTTCTTTGGAGGACTGAAGGAAATGTAGAGTGCAGAATGGTAGAAAATTATTTTGACTGTACTTTTAGGACCTAAACAATTAAAAGCACAAAATGTAATGCACATAGTTTTAATGATGACCTGTTTTGTAATAGGTAGGTATTGTAGTTTGTTCTTTAGTGGTACCTTCCGCCCACCCCTTACCTGGTTTCACCTTGGTATACCCCACTAGAGGTCACCTTAGAATGTTGGGATCCTCAGGAGCTGTTGGAGAGTGGATGGTCAATAAAGAATACTACTGAGGGGGCGTGGCTTGAGCGCCGCACAAGATGGCGGCTTGATACCGGAGCTCAGCTAACCGAGCACCGGCGCCAGCAAATTTCTCTGCGTACACCGGATATTTGTGGACACTACAAGCATATTTCGCTGTCGGAACATGAGGTGAGCAGGAAGATCTAAGCTGCTTTCCTCTACTCCAGCGTTATGCGCTCCTCTCATCTGTGACGCGGTTCGCTATTTATGCGGCCGCCATTTTCTCGCATTCTGCCGCGATATTTCTTCAACCGGCAAATGCCGCTTTTATGCCTCAGAGTTTCCTCTGCAGAACTCTCCATTGTCAGCCTTTTGCCTCAATAGTATTCTCACGCACATGATGCCTCTCCAACTGCTACTCTCCTTGTTCATTTGTTGACGTGCAAGCGCCATTTTCCTTCACGCTGCCTCAGCGCTCCACGCTGTATCTTCATGACTGGCGCCTCTTCTCACCGCAATTTACTATACACAAACCTGCATGTCTACCACAGAGTTTCTCATTACGCATGGCCATTGCAGTAATTTTCCTCACAACCATTGACTCCTATGTCATATTCACTTCATGAATTTACTGCATATCCTCTTTGCTGCTGACCTTGGGCGTTTGGATTTTCTGTTCCTTGACATGCGGTGATACTATATTGGCGCAATATTTATTTTTGTGGAGGTTTTTCTGCGGAGAAGCTGTATGTGATACAACTACCATTTGGCTTTATCTCATCATTGTTCGGCACATTTCCTGTACGTTTTCTACAGTATTTCATCATAAAACGTATTTCCCGCAACTTATTTATAGAATCTTCTAATCTGGAATCTGTGGTGGCACTGCTATTTTTCTCCCTTGCCTTTTATGGGGAAGCTGCGTAACCTCAAGCTTACTGCTTCTAAGCCCAAACCACGTCATTCCTCAGATTCTGACTCCACAGCACAGACCACGGATGATCCTGTTTCCCTTAAGCCGGATTTCACTCCTGGGGCAATTCCTAAAGCTACTCCCTCGAGTAAGCTTTTGCAACCCGGTTCAACGAAACGTCTCAAAAAAGATCCTCCCTCTCCAGGCTCTTTGTCGCACTCAGCATCTATGGATCTTATCCTTGAGGAAATTTGTGCGCTCAAACCCTTCATGGCTGAAACCACTAAAACTTTGCAATTTCTTCATGACAAATGGTCTACTCTTGAATCGCGGGTTCTTTTGGTGGAACAATCTACGGAGACTCTTCAAACTTCCTGTGCCAAAATTTCACTGTTAGAAAAGGATGTCTCTCTTCTGAAACGACAGTCAGAGGAGTTGGAAAATCGCAATCGTAGAAACAACCTACACCTTTATAATCTTCCTGAACTTACAGAAGGGTCCAATCCAACAGCTTTTTTCCAAACCTTTTTACCGAAAATTTTGGATCTTCCTCCTTCCTCTTCACTTAACATTCAACGTGCGCACAGACTTGGTCCTAAAGTTTATGTTGTTCTTACAATATACTGACCTCCTTCAAGTACTTTCAGCAGCAAAAGCTAAAAAGCAAGTTATGTGGGAGGGTCACCGATTATATCTTTCTCAGGATGTCGCTAAAGTGACAGCTGATCGTCGGAAACAGTTCCTTGATTTGAGACCACGACTGCGAGCTCTCGGTGCCAGGTATGGACTGCTTCATCCATGTCTCTTCAAGGTGACCTACAAAGACAAGACAACAACGTTCGAAGATCCACAAGTCCTTGAAGAGTTTCTTCGTCATCATGAAACCGATAGCATGGACACTGCAAGAGCTGTTTAACCATCCTTGTTTTACCATGTTAGACTAAATGTTTGCCTTTCTGTTACCCTGCCGTATCTTGTTTTTGTTTCCTCCATAATGCTGAGTACATCTTACCCCAGTATATCTCGCCCTAGTATTTGTGCAGTGTATCGTGCAGTTTCTTTATTTTGTATATCATATGTCTCTCTAACATCCCCTTTTGATTTTTGTCTTCTTACAGATCCTCTCCCCATGTTCTTCGTCCCGGTGTACCTATACTTCCCTTCAATTCGGTCTTCTGCTGGTTCCTCAGGTGTTCGACGGTGTGAGTTTCCGTTGTCGATGTCGTCTTCTTCTGGCGTCGTCACCCCTCACTCTTCATCGTTCTGTATCTGTTGGTATGTTTCTACATTCTTCTCGCAGTTTTCTATCTTTTCTACTGTTCTCTTTTACTATCTTCTTTTTTACTCTTTTCTCTTCCTTTTTCTTAATATTTTCTCATTATTTTCTCCTGATTTCTTTCTCTTACAAATTCTATTTTTCTATTCTTGTTACTATTTTCTCATCTTCTCGGCTCACTTTTTACTACATCTTTTATTTTATATCATTCTATTGATGATTTATATTCCGTGTAGTTACTTGGAATGTTAAGGGGTTAAATAACCCCATTAAACGTCAGCGTGTTCTAACACACTTGACAAGACTTAAAGCTGATGTAGCCCTCCTCCAAGAATCCCACCTTTCGGACAAGGAGGCTATCAAACTCAAGCGTTGCTGGGTGGGACATGTTTTTCACTCTCCTGCTTTGGGTAAGAAAAATGGTACCGTTATATTGTGTCATAAAAAGTTAACAGTTTCAGTTATATCTCAAGAAAGCGATGTTAATGGTCGTTGGGTTCTTATTAATCTTCTTATTGATAAAATACCTATAGTTATTTTCAATGTTTATGCTCCCACAGGTGTTGATAAATTGTTTTGGCCTGCTATTTCTGACAAACTTGTTACACTTAATGAACAATATGTTATTTTCGGTGGTGATTGCAATCAAGTCCTAGACCCCTTTATAGACAGGAATTCCAAAGTTAAGTTTGTTCCCTCCAAAATGCATTCCCAATTTATTACATCTATTCGAAATAATGCTCCAGTTGACATTTGGAGACTATGTAATCCTGACCTTAGAGAGTACACATTTTATTCCCCCACCCATCACTCCCAATCTCGTATTGATTACCTCTTCCTCAGCAAACCCCTAGCACAACTTGCCACTCACTCAGACATTGGTTCCATTTTAATTTCAGACCACGCTCCCGTCTTTGTTGATATTGATCTTATCCCCTTCTCTCCTCATTCAGGACGCTGGGGATTTAATAACTCTTTACTCCTTGACTCCATTTTCTGCACTCAATTTACAGCTTTTACCACTGAATTCTTTACACTAAATCATCTCCCTGAGTCTCCCTTTGTCACGGTGTGGGATTCATATGAAGCGGCTGCTAGGGGCTTTATCATTAATTTCGTTTCTCAAAAGAAAAAACAATCAATCTCATAATCAACTCAACTTTTAGATAACATTAAGAAGTTAGAATATACCTATTATAATTCTAATTCTGAATCTTCTCTTCGAGAACTTATATCTGCCAAATTTGATTTTAATAAATTTACCACAAATGCAGCATCAAACTCTCTCCTTAAATGCAACTCTCGCTATTACGGTGGCCAAAACAAAATGGGCAAGCTCCTGGCTAATTATCTCAAGATACGAAAAGAAAGAACAAAAATTGAATCTTTACAAGGTCCGGCTGGTGTTTCTCTGTTTAAGGACAAGGACATATTAGCTCAATTTGTTTCCTTCTACCAAACTTTATATACTCCTGAATCTAGTCCTGATCCTATTGATCTTCTTGCTTATTTCCAGGATATCCCCTCCCATCACTCCTCTCATGTTAATTTTCAATCACTGGATTTGGATATTTCCCTCTCTGAAATTTCACATGCTGTTTCAATCCTCCGTCGCGGTAAGGCGCCTGGACCTGACGGTTTCACCATTGAGTTCTACAATCACTTTTCCTCCCTTCTCCTCCCTAAACTACTTCTGTTATTTCAATCCTTTGCGGATTCCGGATCTTCTTGGGGAACTTTCCAAGAAGCATTAATTTGTTTAATACCCAAACCAGATAAAGATCATACCTTATGTAAAAATTATCGCCCAATTTCCCTGGTAAACACAGATTATAAAATTTTCGCCAAAATTATAGCTCTCAGATTAGATCCTCTGTTACCGGAACTTATTGGCCCTGAACAATCTGGGTTCGTTAAAGGCCGTTTATCATCAGATAACTCTCGTGTTTTCTTTAACATTTTGAGTAAGGCCACCTCCCTCTCTACTCCATTAGCTGCCATTTCTCTTGATGCCGAGAAGGCATTTGATAGAATAGGATGGGACTTTATGTTTCAGGCTCTTCGTTGGTTCGGTTTCTCACCTAAATTCATTTCTCTTATTTCTTTACTTTATTCTAGTCCCCATGCTTCTATTTTTGCTAATGGTATCACTTCCGATTATTTTCCCCTTCAAAGGGGTGTACGTCAAGGTTGCCCTCTGTCTCCTCTTTTGTTTATTTTAGCTTTAGAACCCTTCTTAACTAAGATTAGACTCGATGATGATATTTCTGGTTTTCACTATGGTTCTCAACAGCAAGTTAAATTATCGGTATATGCAGATGATATTTTATTTTATTGTTCAGACCCTCAAATAACTTTACCTTCCTTTCTAAATCAAGTTTCCTCCTTCTCTAATGTTTCTGGTTATCGTCTTAATACTGACAAATGCGAAATCCTACCCTTCAATCCTCTCTGTCAAAAACATCTATTTGATATCTCTGGCTTTTCCTGGCAGCCCTCTAAGATTAAGTATCTAGGTGTTTGGTTCGCCCCTCGTCTCTCCGACACTCTTAAATTCAATTTCGAATCTCTTTCCAGTAAACTTACTGCTTCTATCAATCGTTGGAATCCTCTCTTTCTTTCCTGGTGGGGTCGTCTTGACTCCATCAAAATGATGCTAGCACCTTTAGTCCTTTACTCTATTTCCATGATTCCCATTCGTATCCCAGACCATTATTTCAAGTCAATAGAATCTATTCTGTTGAAATTTCTGTTGAAGGGTAAGAAATCTCGGCTAGCCCTCTCTGTTTTGAAAAAGGATAAATCCCTGGGTGGAGTCAAATTTCCTAATTTTAAATCCTATCATAATGCTTTTTCCTTAAAGCAAGCCTTGCGTTGGCTCTCTTCAGATCTTCCTTATTATCCTCCCCTATGGCTGACGTTGGAATCTTCTTTCCTTCATCCTTATGAATTTAGTGAGGTTCTTTCCTTTTCCTCTACTGTAACGTCTCTCCGCTCCCCCATTATTTCTTATTCACGCTCTCTTCTTCAACCTTACTTATTATCCTCCTACCCTTCTGCTTCCTCTACTCATACCCAACCTATTTGGCATAATAAACACCTTAAAATCCGCAATCGCTCATTATATTGGAAATCCTGGCATTCTCTTGGTTTAAAATGGGTCTCTCAACTTCTTTCCGGTACTCAACCTCTTCCTTTTCACCTCCTCCAAACTCAATTTTCGTTGCCATCCTCTTCTCGTAAACAATACTTATCACTGATTCCCTCCCTTACCCAATATCTTTCTTCTCTCCCTGCCACCAACTCTATTCCTGTAACACGTCTTCCTGTTTCTATTGCCCTCGACCAATCCCCCTCTGCTTCTTTTCTCTATAAATCTATGCAATCTTCTACTGAACGTACTAAATCTAAAGTTGAGTTGGCTTGGGAAAAAGATTTGTTTCAAATTTGGCCCTTTACTCTGGGATAAAATTTGGTCTAAAATTCACAGTACATCCAGAGCTGCCAACACTACCCAAACTTTATTCTTTGTTTATAACCGTACACTATTTACTCCTTTAATTCTGTCATCATTCTCCTCAGACACTCCCTCCACTTGTTGGTCCTGTCCCTGCCCTTTGGCTGATTTGAAACACATGCTGTTCGAATGTCCTCCCATTTTACATTTCTGACAATAAGTTTGGTCCCAATTTCAAAAAAATTTCAATTTCAATTTCTCCTTTTCCAATGTTCATATTTTTCTAGGTTCTCTTTCTCCTGTTTTTTCGGGTCACAACATAAACATAAATTACTTGACCTCTTTATAGCCATTGCCTTTCACCATATTACGTCGCTTTGGAAACAGGCTAAAGATGTTTCCTTTACTGCTTGGTGGAACGCAGTTTGTTTTAATCATCGTCTAGACACAAATTTTGTTTCCCCTATCTCCCTAGCAATCAAACGTGACCTTTTATGGCTCCCCCTTACCGAATATTTATCCAGGATTGTCAGACTTCCTCCCACTTCTCCAGTACGTGATGTCGAAGTTCAAAAACCACCGTGATTGCATTTTTCTTAATTACTTGTAATGTTTATTAATTGCATCTTCTGTTTCTTTTATATCACTTATACGTTTTATTATTCAGAGTGTTCCCTCAGTCCCCTATATTCCTGAGCATTTATTGTATACCCTATTTTTTCTGTATAAGATATTTATTTTGATCAGTTCTACCATTTTGTAAGAGAAATTTCTTGTTTTTCATAACTTATGATTGTTTCTTCATTTTCTGTCTTCACTTCCTTATGCTTTAATAAACTTCAAACTAAAAAAAAAAAAAGAATACTACTGATGATCTTCCTGCTGTCATTTATTCTTTTCAATACTGGCGACGACCACTGCGAAGGGGGCAGTTTTGACCATCTCCCCTCTGTGTACTCTCTCCAATCCACCCGCTGTCACTTTCTTCAGAGATCATTGAGTTGTTCCTGCGGAATCTTCTTTGTCATCTGTTGTGATATGGAAGTTAGATGCTGACTGTCGTAACCTCCAAGTGAGCGGAATTTATTCTGTATAATTCCAAGTCCCTGACTGCCGCATCTTCAAGCGGAGGTGTGTACTGTGCTGCTTTCTGCACATCCATTGAGGTGTTCTTCATTAACATCCATCCATTGGAATGTATTGGGGAATTGTGCCGGTTTGAGGAAGTTTCCTAGTTATAGAAGTGCCGCCTTTGAAGGACTGTTCCTGCCGCCAATGTTGTGGGTGAGCGGCAGGTTTTTACACAAGGGTATTCCTTCACCCTCATTAGTTCACCGGTGGGGTGTCATACCTACTTACAGTGCGCGTGTGTGCTTTGTTTCTGTTTGCTTTTCAAGTTGCTCCATGGACATTTCCATATGTAGGACAACAGCATTCTTTCCTTCCAGTGCAGCAAGGTATTTTTTTAAAAGCATTAGGCAGCGTAAAGACCTTTACTAGGTGCCTGTCTACCGAGTGTGAACTGAACTTTAGGGTACTGTGGACATAGCTGGTTATTGTATTCTGGGCCCCCATACCACCCCACGTTGCTTCTTCTTTGGCTCAGAGGGTGGTATTACGCTGTTAAGAATCCCTGGGGGGAGGGTTTCCCATCCACTGTTCTTTGCGAGCATTCCCTGCTTCAAGGTGATTTGTTCCTCCAACCTTGCCTCCATATGTCCTATCCTCCTGTACAATCTTAGAGTGTACTGTTTATTTTTTTCTCAACTGTATATATGATTCATTATAGTACAGCTGGCCCCGACCTTGTCACTATTTGTTCCTTCGTTGACACAGTGTTTTCCTGCTGTTTAAAATGTTATGGTCTTCCATCCGCAGTTCATTGCATACATCCTACCTCCTACCCCTGCCCCCATCTGTCCATTCCTTCTGTCACTTTAGGACTGTTTATTGGCAGATGCATTCAGGGGCCCCCCTCCTGCCTTCCTACCCTTTACTCCTCTTGGGGCACATCTTCCATTGTCTCTCCTCATGTATCCATGATGGTGGCGGCGAGCATGATCCAACCGCCTCCTTTCCTAAATGAAATAGGTGAACCAGAAATATGCTGGACGGAATGGTTCAAACTTTTTGAATCATACATCATTGCCATTGGGGGAGAAAGGTTTAAATCCTTGCAGAAACAACATATCCTCCTTCACAATTTAGGGGTTCAAGGAAGGAAGATATACAAGACATTGGCTGAACCTGAAGGGAGAGAGGAGGGGGGGATGTCGATCTGTTTATGTGCACTGTAGAAAAATTAGAAGCGCATTTTGGAGATAAGATTAATGCCGTACTAGAACACCATAGGTTTTTTAACAGAGTGCAAGGGGAACAAGAGTCTGTCCAAAACTACATTGCTGCCTTGTGGAGTCTTACACAGTTGTGTGAATTTGGCAATCTCACTGATTCCCTTATAAGGAGGGATCAGTTAGTGCGTTGCACTAACAACACTCAAATTCAGGAAAAGCTTTTGGCTAAGAACCCCTGCTTGAGAGAAGCAGTTGAAATTGAAAAATCTATTGAACACACTGCCAAGTATATAAAAGAAATGAAGCCTAGCAGTGAGGTGGTGGCTACTGTCAGAGAGAAAGAAGAAGAAGGGGAAGTTTACAAACTAATAAGTAAATAAAGAGCGGTTAGCAAGGCTAACAATAAAGAAATCCACCTCAGATTTTTAAGATGCGGTAGCAGCAATCATTTGCTAATTTCCCTCAGTGTCCTGCGAGGAACGTAACCTGCAAAAATTGTAGCAGAAGGGGGCATTTTGCCAGGGTGTGCAGAGAAGGGAGCCCCACATGAGAGACAGTGTAAGAGAGGGGGGCAGAGTGTACCACAAGGAAGTTAAATGCGTAATAGCTGGTGAGTAAAAGTTCATACTGCAGCTCAAATGTAATGCTGGTTCTGTTAATGCCATTTATCCCAAATGTGAGGTGCTACTGAACAATAAAAGTGTCACCATGTATGCTGATTCATGTTCCCCATTCACGCTACTTAACAAGGAAGATTATGAAAGTCTTGGAGAACCAGTGGTGACCTCCTTACAGAAACCTGACATTTCCCCCACGGGATATAGTAGGGAACCGATACCTCTAATGGGGATGAAGGAAATGAGAATACAATACAATACAATTCAAGAACAGAGAAGCCTGTGGTAGGTATACATAGTTGAGTCCGGATCTAACCTACTGGGATGGCAGTAGCAAAAGGATCTAGGCATCATCCTAGACCCCAATAGCAAAGAGCAAGTACTACTCACAGAAAAGATCCATGGTGGCGATACTATTTGTGAAGAGTTTCATAGTCTACTCCAAGAAAAACTAGGCTGCCTACACGAATTCCAGCATAAAATCAAACTCAAATCTAGTGCTAAACCAGTGGTCGACAAATTGCGCCCTGTACCGCAATATATGAGAGAACCTTTGGAAAAGGAACTGAACAAATTGTGTGACATGGGAGTCATACAACCTGTGGATTGCTCGGAACGGTTGGCCCCAGTGGTTATTGCAGCCAAAGCCAATGGAGAAGGAATTCGGTTATGTGTAGACCTACGCAGTCTCAACGAAAACGTCTGGGTAGAGAGGCACCCTATACCGAACATTAACGAAATGCTCAGTACTATGGGACAAGCGAAATACTTCAGTGTGCTCGATCTTTCGATGGCGTATCACCAGGTGGATCTCCACCCGGAATTCAGACCACTCACCGCCTTAATAACCCCTGTTAGAACTCGGGGTCTCTAGTTGGCAGAGGTAAGTACCACTGTCCAAAAAGGGACCCTTGCTTCTAGTCAGGGTAAGGAGGAAACCCTCTGAGATAACCCCTGCTCACCCTCTAGGTAGCTTGGCACAAGCAGTCAAGGCTAATCAGAAGGCAAGTATTTGTACCAACACTCACAGTAACACAGTGAAAACACCACTAACTGACTCCACAACAGTTCAGAAAAATAAAGGTATTTAATCCAAACTACACAAGACCAAAATGACAAAAATCCAACATACACAGTTAAAGAATATGGTTGCAAAAGAGTTCTTAAGGTTGTGATAAAAAGAATCCACATTTGCGTGACATGTTCCCAGTTGCGACACGTTTCAGACACCATACCTTTAGTTGCGACAAAGTGCAAAAAAGCAGAAGCTGGTACAGTGGAAAACAAGCGAGGCGTTGCTCCTGAGACCTTGGGGAGGCGATGCGACAACTCCGCTGTGGAAGCGGGTGTGTTGCGACGAATCCGGCCTGTATGGGGAGGAAGGCCACTTGTATGCATTCCGTTGAGTAGGTTGCGTAGGAATATTTTCTTCTCGCAAAGGCACGATGCAATGATCTCGTAGGGGCTGCGATGATCTCCGGGCGACGATGCGCGATCAAGCGGTGATCTCTCTCTCGCAGCTCCTCGATGCGATGGTTCTGCGACGATGTTCGCAGTGACGTGATGCGGTCCGCAAGCAAGCGATGCGGCGATCTCACCCAGCGATGACAGGCTCTGCGATGACACTCGCAACGATGGGAGTCTTACCGCACCGGTCTGGTGCGTCCCGCAAATGAAGGATGCGACGGCTCCGGCAGCAGCAACAGGCGCTGCGACGATCTCGGCCTTCGTAGCGCCTGGAATTTCCTCACACTGTCGGGGATGCGCTCCGCAGCGAGCGATGCAATAACTTTTCTGTAGCAAAGTCGTTAAATCTTGGTTTCCAGCTTCCCAGCACAGGTACAACTTCCAGAGGCACCACACATGGGCCACACACTCCAGGAAGGACAGAACTCTCTCAGTAGAGCTCAGGTGAATCTGGGGGTGAAGTCCTTTTGTTCCTGGGACTTCAGAACAGGGAGCCAGTTCTTCTCAGGCCCTTTGAGATTCCTTCAAGCAAGGGGACGCAGCACAAAGCTAAGTCCTTCCCCTCTCCTTGGCAGCAAAGCAACAGCAGGGCAATCCAGCAAAGTAACAGCTGGACAATCTTCCTTCTTCAGTTTCAGCTTCTCCTTGGCAGAGGTTCCTTCTTGATTCCAGGATGATCTAATTTTCTGTTGTCAGGGGTCCTGTACTTATACTCCTAAAAGTCTTTGTTCTCTTTGTGCAAGTGGGCCCTGAGCCCGGTCTGAGCCAGTTCTGGGTGTTTCTTGAACACTTTGTTTTCCTGGCTTCTCCTTTCCTTTCAGAGTGAGGGGCAGGGTCATCAGCCGCCCAGTAGGAGGTGGAGCCAGCATTGTGGAAGGCAGGTACAGCCCTATTCAGGCCCAGGTGCTATCTCCTCCCAGCACTCAAGTTGCAAATGCAGTCATTCAGCCTAGGGCTCACTCAGCCAGCCTCCTGGGGAATCCCTAGCCCCTGTCACTCTCAAACCAGACAGTCAATTCACAAACAGACTAAGGCACTCAGAAAGGTCAGACAAGAGAACAGATACTTCTAAAAGTGCTGTTCTCAAACACAGGATTTAAAAACAACCTTTCCTAAAAGATGTGTTAATAAATTCTGAGTTCAGGGATACCAGACTTTTATGTCCTATCTTGTTCCTATGGGATGATAGGCTGGTAGCCACTGTAGCCAGAATCCCCAATGTTAGCCTATGGAGCAAGATAACCTTACACTAGTGAAAAACGAAAATGGCTGTAATTCACTACCAGAGCATGTCACCTGCACCAGTACATGTGCTACCTTTCACATACAGTGCACCCTGCCCAGGGGGGTACCTTGGGCCTTCCATAGGGGTGACCAATGTACACAAAAAGGGAATGGTTAGGCTTGGTCAGTGGGGACACTGACCAGGAGGACATGGCAGTTCACAGACTGCACACAGGCACTGCAGAGGCATGTCTGAGACACCATTTTGGGGCTACTCATGTGGGTGGCACAATCAGTGCTTCAGGCTCACTAGTAGCATTTGTCATCACCAGCCCTGGCACACCCAGTGCGCTTTACTAGGGACTTCGTGGTGATACAAATATGCCAATCATGTATATCCAATCATTATAACAATTTACACAGGGAGCACTTACACTCTGGTACTGATCAGCAGTGGCAGAGTGTCCAAAGCATCTAAACCAGCAAAAACAAAATCCAGCACAGCATCAAAAATACAGGAGGTAGAGGCCAAAAAGACTGGGGAAACCACGCCAAAGATGCCAGGTCTAACACCCCCCAAGGGCCATTCATGTTCAGAAGGATGCCTTTCGGACTTTCGTTAGCTGCGGCGGTGTTCCAGAAGATAATGCAGCAAATTCTGAGAGGAGTAGACCGGTCGATGTGTTTCCAAGACGACATCCTGGTGTACGATCGCACTGTAGAAGAACATGATTGCACCCTCAGGTCAGTGTTCCAGAAGCTCACTGATTCAGGGATGACAGTACAGAGGAACAATTGTAAAATAAGAGTAACGTCAGTTGACTACTTGGGACATATGATTTTGGAGGAGGGGTTCAGACCCAAAAACAGCTTGTTGGGGGCAGTGAAGGATGCTCCTTACCCAAGGAACAAAGAAGAACTTAAATCATTCCTGGGACTCATGGAGTATATGGCCAAGTACATCAAAAACCTTGCTGCAAAATGTGAGCCAATGCGTAGTCTCCTGAAGAAGAACGCAGATTTCACTTGGAAAGAAGAACATAAGAGTGCCATGGATGAGTTGAAGGAAGAAATCCTGAACTCACAAGCCCTCGTGACTTTCGATAAGAGGAAGAAAACGATCCCCACCGCAGACGCCTTGAACAAGGGCCTAGGTGCCACTCTCATACAAAAGGAAGGGAAGGAAGAGAAGATTATAGGGTTTGCTTTCAGATGTCTCACCAGCGCAGAATACAACTACTCTGTAATTGAAAAAGAAGCTCTGGCATGCTTCTGGGCGGTGAGGTATTTCACATTTTTCCTGTGGGGTTTGTCATTCACCATCAGAACAGACCACAAACTTCTAACCACCCTCTTCACAGTGAAAGGAACGGAAAACTGCACTCCACGTATAAGTAAATGGATATTGGGGCTTGAGAACTTCAACTTCAAAGTGGAGTACGTACCTGGAGCTGAGAATAAGATTGCTGACTACTTATGGAGATTCCCTCTTCATATTGTTTTTCAAGAAGAAACTTTGGATAGTCCCATCATGGCAGGAGACAATCCTGCCATCACAGAAGGAGAATGGGACAAGTTCATGGAGGAAGACAAGGAGTTACTCAAACTCAGAGACGCCATAGTAAAAGGGTGGCCCAACAAGAGGAATGAACTCGGGGAGGAACTGAGGGAATACTGGGATGTCAGAAATGAGTTGAGTATCATTGGGAGAAAGGTCTACTGCCAACGCAGGGTGATACCACCTACAAGACTCAGGAAAAGAATAATAGAACTGGCGCACGAGGGGCACCTGGGGCGCAGCATCATGAAACAGAGAATCAGGGTGACGTTCTGGTTCCCTAAGATGGACTCCATGACAGAGCAACAAGTCAAGGACTGTGTAAACAGCGCAAAGAGCGACAAGTCGAAAACCATACACAAGGCACCTCTCTCCCCGGTCAAGATACCGACCAAAACTTGGAACAAGCTAGCCATGGACATCATTGGACCCATGGACAACCTGGGTATCCAGAGGCGATTTATGCTTGTTCTAATCGACTATACCTCACATTGGATCTCTCAGACGTTTGTGCATCGCGTTAGCACCAACACAGTGATGGAATTCCTCAGTGAGGTATTCTCAAAAGAGGGCATACCCTCTACCCTTGTCACGGACAACGGGGTTCAGTTCACCTCGCAGGCCATGAAGGATTTTCTGAACAACATGGATATAAAGCATGAATTAACAGCGCTGTACTGCCCAAAGGCCAATGGCCTAGTTGAACGAGCTAACAGAATGATAAAAGGAACACATTCAATTGGCTGTGGCCAACGGTAACGATGTAGAGCACCACCTAAGGAACTGCTTATGGGCATATCACACCTCCCCGAACCTTGTTTCTGGTATTTCCCCTTTTGTCTCTCTTTGCAGAAGAAAACCCTGAACCAAATTTAACCCTAGCTGGCTAGAGGGAGGCAGGGAAGCAAACACCGACTGGGAAGAGGGTGCGAGGAATGTGATCCATCATCAAACCAATTACAAAGAATGGTACGATCAGAATCATGGGGTAAAAACACCTGTTTGGGAAGCTGGGGATGTGGTACAAGTTAGGAGAAACATGAAAGACTGGCTCACCCAGAGTAAGTTTCACCCTCCTTGTCGCATTACCAAAGCTTCAAAAAAATTTTGACAAACTCAACAATGGGCAATGGTGGAGCTGTGATAAAATTGTAAGATCTGAAATGTGATACTGTTCTTGTGTTAATCTGTTATTTTCTCTTAATTAACAGTGACATTTTGCTCCCTGTTCATTTCATCCACAGTGGTAAAATTAGTACTATTTACCTCCGTTTTGTATAAGAAGGGAGGTGTGTTGTAGTTTGTTCTCCAGTGGTACATTCCGCCCACCCCTTACCTGGTTTCACCTTTGTATGCTCCACTAGAGCTCACCTTGGAATGCTGGGATCCTCAGGAGCTGTTGGAGAGTGGATGGTTAATAAAGAATACTACTGAAGATCTTCCTGCTGTCATTTCTTCTTTTCAACAGTAGGGTTAGGTGTTCATTGAGGTCAATGCAGCACCAAGCAAGTGGCACAACTTTGAATATTCATGCAGACTGTGAGGGATACCATAAGGCGATCCGACGAATATAGCATTGCAGTAATCAAACCTTTTCAAGAATGTGGTCTAGACAACCTGTCAAATATGTTCTGTGAGAAAGGGGAGAATCTTGTGTTACAATTTCAATAGCAAAAAGCTGGTGGATGATAGTTTGCCAACATTAGCTAAAAGGGTAAGATTCTAGTCTAAACCAGATCATGGAATGATGACGCAGGGATAGGATCACAGTCTAAATCTGGAGGCCACAGACCAGTGGTTAGTATGAAAGGAGAATTATTATGAGAGAAAAAAAATCCAAGTTTTGTATTAAGTTGAATCAAATTCTTCCTAACCCAGATGGTCACAAAGATCATGTAATTTTGAAATTCAGAGTGGATCTCTTTGTCCAGAGAAATCAAGATTTGAATATTATCAGTGTAGTACATGAACCTCAGACTATAGAAAAAGACAATTGAGCAACGGAATGGCCATACAAATTGAAGAGATTGGAGGATCAACAATGAACCCTGAGGAACCATAGAAGAAAAGATTTAATTCCAGATTGGAAGAAAGCTAAATAGACAGTCTGTGACTTAATAGTTGCATAGTTTTTCACCCCGGCTAAGGCAGAGCTGTGAAGGCATGATAGGCATCTTAAAAGTTGGATGTTTGATTCTGTGTTAAATACAGTGGATAAATCTTACAAGACTAGGGCGGGTCCACCAGCATTCTAAGGAAATCAGAAATCAGAGTTGTCTCTGTCTGGGGGATGGTTGAACAATATGTGTTCTGCTACCTTGAGATTAAGCTCCATTCAAGAAGCTAAGGGCCAGATGTAGGAGCCATAATACCGGTCGGAAACGGCCGATTTGGGCTGTTTCCGACCGGTATTAGGGTTTTCAGATGTAGGGCATGCATTTACAGAATCGGTATTTTACCGATTCTGTATTTACCGATTCGGTAAAATTACCGAATCGGTAAATACAGACTTAGTAAAATACCGATTCTGTAAATGCATATGTAGCTGGCACAAGTCAGAGTGCCACAGGGTATTAAGAATCGGTATTTTCCACCCAATCCAATTGGGTGGTAAAATACCGAATCCAGGTGTGCATGCACACCTGTGCCATGTGACACACAGACATGCCCTTAGGGCATGTCTGTGAGCCACATGGCACACGTGCCTGAATTCGGGGTGCCCGAGGGTGTCAAAGTGACACCCCCTGCACCCTTGCAAAAATCGGTATTTACCGAATTGGTAAATACCGATTCGGTAATGACCATTGATTCCTATGGGCTTCAATGCCCATAGGAATCAATGGGCTTTACCGATTCGGTATTTACAGAATCGGTAAATACCGAATCTTAATGATTCTGTATTTACCGAATCTGAAATACCTACACCCCCCCTCCATTTTACCACTTCTTAAATACCGAATTGGTATGATTCGGTATTTAAGAAGTGGTAAAATGAACTTACCTACATCCGGCCCTTAGTTAGGAAAGATAATAGAGAGATGGGTCAGAAATGGGCAAGGTTGGAGAGATCTACTGTTTTTTTTCCAAGAGTGAAATTAGAATTGACTATTTCTAGGCTACGAGAAGCATAGCTATATTAATAGATTTATTGCATGTAGATAATAGAACTTGCAAAATAGAGGGTGAAATCATCCCCAGGAGCAGCAGCATCAGCCCAATCAAATCCATTCCCATGCTGGCACCCAAAAAGAGTTGAAGGCTAGAGAGAATTTAAAGATCCACTCCAGACTTCAAGCGTCCATGTGGTGAGCATCTACCATAAGAATCAATGATCTTGTGATTTGAGAATTTACTGCAGATTTTTTTTTTTAAACTGCAAACAGGGATTGGCCAGGTGCTTGACATCCGTCTCAGTTTATGAGTGAAAGGATCTGCCTGGGCACTGTATATCACCCATTTTGTTCTGATTGGGTTGTGCTTTTCAACTATATTCCTGGGTCTCCATCTGAGATCATCTTCACGCTGGAGGTAAAGTGCATTTCCCAGTATTTTTCTGCTTGTGGCACATCTTAGAACATCTTCTGTGGTGTCACTTCAAAGAATTTCCTTGCATTCTTGGACCTCTTCCATTGCAATCTGTTAAGACCTGAGGTTACTGAGTAGCTAGTGAGAGTTTGATTTTATTGTTTTTTGTGATTATGAAACGTTTGTTGGATTTTTGAATCCCTCCTCTTTCCCATCAGTAAGTAATTCCAGCTCTCAGTCCACTCTACTCTTTTCGAATTTACCCCATAAAACTAAAGGGTATTTGTCTTATAGCGCAGACCACTAGCAGAGGGAAAGATCCTCAGCAAAGAGCCTCCTCAGTGTTGCCATTGAGCATTGCAGCACCCACCAAATGAGGAGCACGGACTAATGATGTAGCATGTTACCTTGGCGGGTGAGGGTCTGTGCTTCCTATAAAGGATATCTTTGTTGGCTTGCACAGGTCTAGTGCCCAGAGTTTGGTCTTGTGGACCCTCATTATGGAACTGTACACTCATTTATGACCACTTAATGTTTAAGGTTGTTTTAGGCCTGATTGATCTCTCCAGTGAGAATTTGTTGGTAAAGTGGAGAGTTTGCTGCTTAATAGAGTCCTTAAGTCAACCAGCTAAAACCTCTGCTGTCTCCTGAATGTAAAGGAGTCAACCATTTGATACCCTTCCATAAAGGTGGTAAATGGGTGCTTATGTAGGCATCGTATCCCCTCTGGAAAGAGGAAAAAATACCTGGATTTGGCACTGATATTCACAGGTCCCATATTGCTTTCCACACCCATAGAAGGCAGGAGGGGACCTAAGCTGCATAAATAACATGTATAGACTTGTAATTGATATCTTGTTGCAAAATAATCCCTACAGTTTAATATTTTAGTGTTTGTTGTTTTCACATCTGAAAGCCATAAGAGAGAAATGAAGGGGATCTCTTTTACAAAGAGTAACAATGGCCAGGATAGGACAAAATAGCAATGAACAGTGAGTTGAAGGCTTTGGTCCTTTGGACATGTTGAACACTTCATGCCAACCACAGCCACCTGACTTATAATACTGATGATATCTTCAATTAAGGTTCAATGACGAATTCCCTTCAGGGTCAAAGTTTATTGTAAAACTTATTGGGAAAGAGACTCATTTTTTGTTACTTCTTTGATCATTGAACCCTTTATAAAATTAGGTTGCTCTAGCTTTCACCCCGATTATCTTATAGAAGAGGAAGAAGAAGTGAGCGGAGAGTAGTTTGAAAGATCTTAGTGAGAGCAGCACTGCTGAAGAATGCCAGTCATTTTTTTAATGTGAGGGGCGCGAAAGGAAGTGCAGAAGAAAAGCAAAATAGTAATGCAATACATTTTCATAGATAAGAAGCGATGGAGCTAACGCTGAATACTCGACTTACATGGAGGATCATGGGTCTACCGTTTCATCCACAAAGTCATATTCTGGTAACTCTAGACATAGAGTTCTTGTATAGCAACATACCCTGGTTACAGGCTCACAAAGCTGTTGCCTGGATCATAGATACTTATAGCATCAGTTGTACCAGAGATTTCATACAGGAATGCCTTAAAATTGTATTATCCAAAAATACCTCTGAATTTGTTAACACTATACAAGCTAATCAAAAGTGTGAGTATGGGGGCATCCATGGCACCTTCAATATCAAACATCTATATAGCATCCTTTGAGAAGAAATGTATTCATAATGAGATGGCACCATTCTATGACTCAGTATTGCATTGGTCCTGTTAGATTGGTGATAAATGTTTCATCTGGACTGATACCATTGAGGCACTGTTAGAAATGGGGATTTCTGGTTGGCTGAGGCTTGCGCCAAAGCCAGGCAGAAACCACCATTCTAGTCAGGGCAAGGAAGTCACCCGCCAAGATAACCCCTGCTCACCCTCTTGGTAGCTTGGCACGAGCAGTCAGGCTTATCTCAGAGGCGATGTGTTGGGCCTGAATTATTATTTTTTTTCTCATGTATGCTGGTTTTGGAACAACTTGGCTTAGAACCGGAGGGTGTCCCTGCAGTGCGGGCCCGCGTCCGTTTTCTATCGCCCAAAGCAGGGAAGTCCATTACAGTGGTGATTGGTCTGGCCTGCGTTTTGGCTGGACGGAGATTGGGTTGGACTTGGCCCTTCTGGCAGGTTCACCCCTGAACTTTTTTCCTTTTAATGTTATATCATTGTAGTGATTTCTGGTCTTTGCGCACTTTAGCACTGTGGCGCAGTGTAAAGTGCGTGCACTCCCTGAGTGCGTGTGTGAGAATGGCCTGCCCTCCCATAGGAATACATGAGGAATATGTGTGTCCACATACGTGGGGAGTGCAAGGTTGAGTTTGGTATGTGTGAACTTGTGAGATTGAATGCTGCGCGATGATGTGTGCGGTGTTCATGTGTCTAGTGTGGAAGTGCCACTTCTAGAAGTTGGCCTGTCTGTGCAGTGACTGTCTGGCTTGTGATTGGCTGGAGCTGGATGGTGTGCCTGGCTCCAGAAGCCAGGATGGGTCTGCCCTGGTGGTGAATGGGGAGATCTGCATGTTGATGGCAGGGAAGGGCTGCACCTGGGACCTGAATAGGGCTGGGCTTTCCCTACACAATGCTGGCTCCGCCCCCTCGGGTGCGACTGATGACCCTAGCCTGTCCTGTGTATATAATCCCTTGTAAATATTACCCGTGCCAGTTGGCACAATGTACATCCTGTGATTATGATTCTGATGTGTTCTGATAACACAAAGGCTATTTTTATATAACCTTGTGTGGAGTTCCTTTTGTGGGGTGCCTTGGATGTTGTTGCTGGTGGGTGCGTGCGCAAATGCTTTACACATTGCCTCTGAGATAAGCCTGACTGCTCGTGCCAAGCTACCAAGAGGGTGAGCAGGGGTTATATTGGCCGGTGACTTCCTTGTCCTGGCGTAGAATGGTGGTTTCTGCCTGGCTCTGGCGCAAGCCTCAGCCAACAGGAAATCGCCAGTTCTAACTGGCACATACTACGTTCCTAGAATGGCTCAATTTATGTGACACCAATCTAAAATTCACTGCACATACCAGTCACTCTCAAGTAGAGTTTCTGGATATTTTGATTAGTCATAATAAGGGAAACATTGAAGTAGATATTTTTGTGAAGCCTACAGCAAGAAATACTCTTTTTCATTATGAAAGCTACCACCCACGGATGCAAAAACAGAGTATCCCTTTTGGCCAATTTTTATGACTTCGTCGTAGTTGTTCTAATCCACAGGATTTTGATCATCAAGCCATTTCTATGAAAGAAAATTTTCTGACGAGAAGGCATCCAAAACGACTACTACGAGAATCTTTCAAACAGGCTAGATTTTACGACAGAGATGCCTTCTTGAGAACACATTCCCGCTCACCAGAAACCCAACTGGTGTGTGTCACCAAGCATTCCACGATGAACGAAACAGTTAGACAAATAGTTAACTTTAATTGGCATATTCCTAGCACCTCAATGTCACAAGAACCCAAACTGCCTAAACCATTATTTGCCCATCGCAGAAACAAGAATATTAAAGACATGATTGTACATTCACATTTTTCCAAAGGTCCATCTTTTGTCCAATAAAATATTGACGGAAGCAAGCCTGTCAAAGGGACTTTCAAATGTACTCACTGCAAAGCATACACAACTGCAATTGAAGGAGACCATCTTACCCATAACGGATACATGATACCATCTAATAAATTTACCAATTGTAAAACCAAAAATCTAATTTACCTCCTACTATGCCCTTGTAACTTAGGTAATGTAGGTGAGACAGCTCGTGCAATGTCAATACGATTAGCAGAACACCGATCGGCGATCAGTACGTTGAAATTAACAGCTCCCCTAGTCAAGCATAACCTTGATAATGAACATACTGCCAATGACATCAAATGGTATATTTTAGAAAAAAATTATTTAACAGAAGTAACAAAAAGTCATTACATTCACAAAAGACTAAGGGCCAGATGTAGGTGGCCGAAAGTAGCCATTTACCGACCGGTAACGGACGAATTCGGCCGTTACCGACCGGTAAATGGCCATTTACATGTAGGGGCCCTTAAATCTGGCATTTTCGGTAATTTTACCGATTAGCTACATATAGCCAATCGGTAAAGTTACCGAATCGGTAATTTTACAGAATCGGTAAAATTACCGAAAATGCAAGATTGAAATGTGGGTAGCCAATTTTCCATTGGCACATGGCTTTCAGAATCGGTATTTTACCATGGAATACAAATCCATGGTAAAATACCGATTCCTGTGTACCTGCACATCTGTGCATGTACACATGTGCCATGTGACAGACAGACGTGCCCTTAGGGCATGTCTGTGTGCCACATTGTACACATGCCCGTTTTGGGGGTGCTAGAGGGTGTCAAAGTGACACCCCCTGCACACTTGACAAATTCGGTATTTACCAATTGGGTAAATACCGAATCGGTATTTGAATTGAATCCTATGGGTTTCAAGGCCCATAGGATTCAATGCCAAATACCGATTCGGTATTTACCGAATCGGTAAATACCGAATTTTTAAGGAATCGGTAAAAAATCCAGATGTTGGTACCTACATCCCATTTACCGATTTTTAAATACCGAATCGGTAAAATTCGGTACTATTCGGTATTTCAAAATCGGTAAATGTGATTTACCTACATCTGGCCCAAGAAGTCTTTTGGATCTTTGTTCTTGATGTATATAAGGGAGGACTTAATAATGAGATCCATTGGGAGAATGCAATCAGATATAGCACCTAGCTCTGAGATCCATCCTCCCTGTGAACCATTTTCCTTGATTAGTTTTTGTTATCCTGCTAATCATCTTTGACATGAGCCTCTCTTTTGTAGTAGTGATACTTTTTATCTGAGGCCTCACTTTGCTAGTCTGAGTACTGGTATTAATAGTTATTTTGTCTTAGCCTTTGTTTTCTTTACTCATTATTGTTATTTTTATTTTCAGTTTAGGACTTGTTTTCTTTACTCCGTATCACATTTTATTGGCTACCGGTGTGGCTTCCTAGTGACTTAACAATTCTCTTTTTCAGTGCCAGTCTATCATCGTGGTGTTGTAATACATTTCTACTCAACCTTTACCCCTTCCTTTTCCGACCTTTGGGCACTCGTACGCAGCGAGTGCCACTTTATGATGCATCTGCTGGTGTTCTAGAATGGCAGCTGATGATCTTGACAGTTGAGATGAGGTGTTGACACTCTGTGGCTACTACGTTGCCCACCTCATACATGATGTGCTGTTTCTACTAGGAGAATAAAGTATAAGCTTACTTGAAACTTCTCTGCATATTATTGATCTTCATAATACGTGGTCACTTCTAGTTTCTAACCGAGAGCATTAGTCCATTTTTCATGCCTGTGTATTTTTCTCACTCTAATCTTGCAGAACGTCTCCAACTGGAACTGGCGCAGCACACATCCCTGACACTGATGCTATGTGATTTACACACCCCGGGACTCCACCAGTTCAAGTCTCCCGAAAGATCTTTTGAGGAGCCATGTACCCGGTAAGTGTAGATTGAGCTCTTTTTTTGCAGATCGCATTGTAGGGAGCTGGTCTACCTCACATAGAGGATGTAACTTGGACGGCTCATTGCTTGTCTTTATATGACCAAACTGCATCTTTGCACATATTTAGGGTTGTTTTATTTCCATTTCCATCGGCAGGCTTTTTTCATTTATCACTATCTATATACAGCAATGTCAGAGATAATGGATTCCATTCTCTCTATTCCAATAACAATTGAGACACCCAATCCATGGGTAGTTCCACAGGCTGACGACATTCTGAAGACTCTCCCTTGTATCATACATACATCATTAAAACTCCACCGGATATTTATCTGATGAGAATGCTCCGTCTTGTTGTTTCCACTCCAGCGTTAGACTGAGATACATTCTTAAGTTATTACTCACTACATCTGCATTCTTCTTTACTTAAATCCTTTATATAAGTGTTTTGCAGACGCTAATTCTGGCCTTCTTTTCTCTGCAGATATTTCCTTATTGTTCACCCTATCCTACATCATCAGATACTTTTAAATACCTTATCTGTTAGGTTTATCATCGTATTTATAAGGTAGATATTATTAATATCATTGTCTGACTCCATCCATTTTGGCCATCATCTATTCACATTTTATGTCCACGTCATTCAAAATTCTCAAGTCCCTATTTTTATATTTTTTTAAGATATTCGTTCTCTCTGCTTGTTTGGATGTTTTCTAGTGATTCGCATGGAAAGGATATTGATTAAACCTATATGGTCGTGGTGAGCAATTCTATTCTCGGTTCCTCTTTTTTCTTGCCTCATTTTTTCTGTGTTTTGATAACAATGGCATTATCTTGGGATTTCTTTATCTTTCTTTATATTGTATTCACATTATTTTTTTCCACATTTTATTTCTTTTTGCTTCCTCATTTGAGCATCACTATTTTCTTTGGTGTATATTTTGGCACGCAAGACTTGGCATCACTTTTGGGTTTAGTGGAACGTCAGGTAAATATCATTGATTGGGAGATAGTGTGACTCAATGTACCTCTTACTTTTTAGGCATCTCACTACCAATGTGGTTTTCCAGATGAAGATGAAAAGTTCGCTAAAACACGCATCGAGAAAGAAACCAACATTGTATTGTTCCTATTGAATATCATTGTAATACATTGAAAGAAACTAATATTGCATCGTCTTCATTGAATATTATTGTGTCTTTTCCATTCACCCATCTAACTGTTGCCTGTGTGTTCTGTGATATATCTGTATCCACTGTGATGTTCTATTATTTTTTGTGATATAGCTTACTTCTTTTAGACACGTAGGGCCAGATTAGGATTTTGTCCTAAATTAGGATTTTGTCTTAAATTAGGATTTTGTCTTAAATTAGGATTTTGTTTAAGTTAAACTTAAGTTTAACTTAAGTTTGTCTTAAATTTAATTTAAGACAAAATCCTAATTTAAGACAAAATCCTAATTTAAGACCACTAAATGCCTTCTGTGCATACCAAAAGTAGTACGTTTAGGATTTTGTCATAAGTTAGTTCTGTGAATCGGCCCTATGTAATATTCTTCCGTTTTTTTATATATGTCCACTGTAGATTAATATTGAAGTTTATGAATCAATGAATTTCATAGTCATTTTATTCATAGGTCTAGATTAATAAAATTGATTTTTTTTATGTTCACGTACATTGAGTATACAGCTATTTCTATAGGTTGATGGTCTGTTATAGTATATGACCTCATAATTGCCTAGGAACTCTCTATAAACAATTGACTCATGGGTCTAGGCCGGTCTTATGATTTGGGTTACATTACAATGCATTCTGTAAAGATCTGATTTCTACTGCGACAGAAATTAAAGGAGATATATCATATAATGATGCCTCCTCTTCATTGACATGACATCTATTGCCCACAATGGCTTAATCAAAATCCATTGACATTTTCACAACCTTTGTCTTTGGAGAATTTACTATAGCAGCAAGGTTCTTCTGCTCAAACCCCATCTCAATTTACCTTGCAGGTACGATTTTCCTAATCTCCCACTCATCTGGTCTGCACAGTCATAGCTACCAATATAGATTTTAACTTGCTGACAATGTCATTTACTCCTCCCCTATCTTTCCATGCCTTTAAAGAGCCTGGCAGTCACTCCAGTTAAGTTATGAAGATATGTAGAGTAAACTTCCCCTGGAAGGGTATCCTGGCACTGAACAGGTGTGAGTCTAGGCACACCTAGGGGCTGGTGGTGCTACTTGAAAAGCCAGATCTTCAGCCTCTTGCAGGTTTCAAGAAGTGAGGAGGAGGTTCTTATGTGTAGAAGCAAGTCATCCATGCTTTAGGAGCACTGTAGTAGAAGACTCGACAGCCAGATCTGTTTTTCCGTATGCATGGAAGTAGGAGTGCGGATGAGCGAATGTGTCTGGAAGGTTTGTGAAAGCAGATGTGATTGTTGACTAATGCTGGGCCAGGGCTATGTAGTCCAAGATTGCTCACGTTCCGGTTCAATGAGAACTGCGACAGGCAGTTTGGCCTAGGCTTTTCCCATGAGGAGCAGGGTCAAGGCTGATTTGCATATGGCTGAGTCTAAACTGAGGTTGCATGGTGAGCAACAGAACGATGGGTAGGGGTGCTACCCTGAGCAATTAGCAGTGGCTAGACAAATTGCAAGCATTGCTCCCATCACCTTTTGTTTGTTCGATGCACTGCCCTAGGTTGCAAGGGTATGCCCAGGCTTGAGTCCTGTGTTCTCTGTTCCACTGGAACCAAGAGATACATGACTGATGAGCCCTTATGAGGGTGAAACCGGAAGATGGCGAATGCATAACACAGATGCTCCCAGATCCGGGCATCATTATCCAGTCATTTAGTACTCCTAAAAGCAACATCAGGCCATAAATACTACGCACGGATGACTCCTAGGGCCAGAGATCACCCAAGTTAAATGAAACAGCCAAGAAAGCCTATGTAAGCTGTCCCCTGCCATGAGGTGAGGATGGCGGAGTGAGCCATGAGTGCTCTCAGCCCGTGGCCTAGTGCTGGGGGATGGGCGCCACCGCAAAAGAGGCACCCGATGTACACTCCCTCCACAAACTGTGCCTCAACCCCGGGCGGATCGCCTGAGCAGGGCCGCTACTGCCAAAGAGGAGCACAGCACCAGTGCACTTGAAACCAAAGGTTGCGCGTGTAGATACAAGTACTATGGACTAGCTCGACGCACCTGGCCATTTAAACCAACCCTGCCGGCATCGAGAGCTTCATTAATAAAGGTGAGGTGTGACAGGCTGAGTGTCTAGGAGCTACTCGCGATCGCCCCCGGGGCCTCAGCCGCACACTTTAGGATTGTGGAGGCCGGCTAGAGTGGTGCTACATGACTGCAGTGTCAGCATATATGCCCTTGCGGCCTAGATTGTAAACAAGTGTACGCACCATAAACGAAGTCTCATACAAACAATTACACCAACAGCCTGGGCATAAAATACTCTTCACATATCTGGACATTATTTGTACATTAGGAGGGAGAAGCTCAATGCCTGGGCCCTACATGAGCCTGTAGGTCCTCTGGCCAGAAATTCCATGGCAACCCAACTCTGGGACATCTGATATACCTACCTGGCAGGCAGATGGCACAAAGACATGAGGCTGGACAATTGAGAGTATATTTGGTGCAAATTTATAATACTAAAGAGCCTGAGTACCATATCCATGACGGGATAGACTGAGTAGGCCCGGCCCTGCTTAACCAGAGTCCCTGCCCCCCTGCACACACAGCTTAACCTGCAGTCTATTGGCTCGGTGTGCAGAGAAGCCAAGACTTATGCCAGGGGCGGATCCCTGCGGTACATCTCCAAACGTGCCAGTGCACATACTCTCCTAGTAAACTGCAAACCAGAACCCTTAACCATTGTGAAATCCACTCCAACTTATCACAGACCCCTTCTCTCCTCTGCATGGGACACTCCTGAAGAGACCATCTGTACAGCACATTCGGAATGTTAAGAACTACCTGCCCAACCTGCACAAGGCCCTCAAATCTAGTATTGATCTGACTGCCCCACCTGGATTTCCCTCACTATTCTAATGCTTAATTAGAGAGTAACCTATACAGGCTCAGGGGAACATATCTACACACCAGTATGCCCCAAAGGAAATGAGGAGCCCCCTGCTGCTAGGAGAGAGAAACCATCTCTAAATCCCTCCCCTGTACTTTGGAAATTACGGGCCAACTGCAAGAGTTATGAGATGAACCAGAACCAAAACCATTAATTACACCGCCCACTCTCATTCCCGGTCCACTCCCTACGACTGCTCATCAGCCCTGACACTTGAAGATTGTATATTTCCCATCATGCATGACAAATTGGACATTATTCTCCAGGAGATATGAGACTCTTAGAGAGGCCATTGAACAACGCCTTGGTGTCATCATCAAAGATATTAACCTCCTTAAAGATGACCAATGCAAATTAGCCAACAGGGACAAAACTAATGATATGATACTCTCAACCCTGACACCATGTCAAGCGGAACATACATCTTTTGTTGTCCAGCTATGCCAGCAGGTGTATCAGCTCCAGGAACATGCTGATGATGCAGAAGCAAGGGCATGTAGAAGTAATGTCTAGATAGTGGGCGCACTAGAAGGTGCAGAGGGTCCCCAAACCCCTTAGTACCTACACCACTCATTATATGGAGGAGGTGATCTGGACTATGGAGGCCCCAACTGGCTTATCAGACCTATTTATGGTCGAGATAGAGCACTGACTACCCACAAAGAAACCCATTCCGGTGCACCACCGAGACCCATCGTGGCCAGGATACGTAACTTCAAGGACCCTGACACACTACTACGAGTGGAACATGAGAATATGCCTATCACCATGGAGAGCGCAAGGGTCTCTCTGTTTCCCAACTATAGCAATGATGCTCCTCATTTAATCAATGGGGGGCTGCTAATCTGTGTGAGCACTGGGGTTCCGACGAAGATGCAGGTCTGAGGTCCTTCCGGAACTGGGTCAGTGATGGGCATTGTCTGAGGTGGAGATCCAGGGTGTTCCAGGTCATGTCAGCAAGGTAGGAGAAGGATCTTCCTCCGGTCCTAGTGTTGTGGATCCAAGAGATGGCGGCTAGGGCCAGTTGGGCGGAGCAGAGGCATCTGGTGGGTGTGTGGAATGAGAGGCAGTGGTTCAGGTATGTTGGACTTGAGTCGTGGAGGGTTTTGTAGGCATGCTTGAGGAGTGTGAAAGGGGTTCCTTTGTTCACTGGGAGCCAGTGGAGTTCTCAGCGGTGTTCATTGATATGGCTGCAGCATGGTATGTCGAGAATCGGTCTGGCTGTGGCATTTTGGACATTCTGTACTTTCCTGAGGTGTTTCTGGGTGACACCGGCGTAGTGTGTGTTGCCATAATCGAGGCTGCTGCTGATGAGTGAGTCAGTGACTGTTTTTCTGGATTCAGTAGGGATCCATCTGAATGTCTTTTGAAACAGGCGGAGCGTATGGAAGCATGATAAGGGGACGTCATTGATCTGACAGTTCATTGTGAGCGAGGAGTTCAGTGTGATGCTGAGGTTTCCATCCCAAGCTGAGGTGGTGGGTCCCAGGATGAGTACTTTGGTCTTGTCAAAGTTGCGTTTGAGGCAACTGTTTTTCATCCAGGTGGTGATGGCCTTCATCGCACTGTGGAAGTTGTTTGTGGCTTGTGGGTTCATTGGTGAGGGAGAGGATCAGTTGGGTTTCATCGACATAGGGGACGATTTTGAGTCCCTAGTCCTTGATGAGGGCTGCAAGAGAAGAGGGGCCATGTAGACTTTGAATAGAGTGGGGCTCAGGGAGGAGCCCTGGGGTACTCCACAGCTGATCTCTGTGGGTTCGCAGAGGAATGGAGGTAGTATGCCTCGCTATGTTAGTCAGCTGAGAAAAGAGTGGATCCAGTCCAGGGTCTGGTCATGGAAGGCAGCCTCATGGATTCTCATGATTACGGTGAGGTGGGAGAAGGTGTTGAAGGTGGCCAAGAGGTATAGAAGGATGAGGGCTGCAGTTTCTCTCCAGTCGAGGAGGGAGCAAATGTCATCGGTGGCGGGGAGAGGTGCGTTCTTGGTAATATAGTTGCTTCTGAAGCCAAATTGGAAGGTGTCTAGGACATGGTTTGCTTTGAAGAACTCAAAGAGTTGGGCCTGAAGTTCTTGAGGTCTGGCAGGCTGCCAGATGGTTTCTTTTGCAGAAGCTTGATCTTGACATGTTTCCAGTAATCGGGGAAGGTGGCGGTCTTCATGGAGCAGTTGATAGTGTGGCGAAGGTAGGGGGAGATGGTTGCTCTATGAAAAGTGTGGTGCAGGCATGGGTCTGAGAGGGCTCCAGAGTGGATGCTTTTCATGGTCTTTAAAGTGGCTTCTGTGGTGAGCGGGGTCCAGTTGAGCAGAATCTGTTGGGGTGAGGCATGGTTCGTTGTGGTGGTGTCGGTCTTGGTGGGAGGTTCTTGGGTTTCGAAGCTGTCATAGAGCTGCCTGGTCTTGTGGTGGAAGAAGGCACTGAGTTTATCGCAAAGGATTTGGGAGGATGGGATGTCCATGTTTTTACTGTTGGGTAAGGCAAACTCCTTTACAATAGCAAAGAGTTCTTTGCTGTTGGGTGCGTTGGTATTTATTCTGCCCTGAAGGGCCATTTACTTTGTCGTTTTGAGGAGGAGGTGGTGTAGGGTGATTGCAGATTTGAAGGTTGTGTGGGTTTCTGGGGTTTTGTTGTTCCTTCATATCTTCTCAAGTTGTCTGCAGGTGCGTCTGGAAGGGCAGAGAGAGGGGGGGTGGACCAACTGGCTTTTTTGGGGTGTTGCTTATCGGGTGACTTCTGGAGGGGTGCCAGAGTGTTGGAGAAATTGGAGAGCCATCGGTGGAGGCTGCGTGCAGCTGTATTGGTGTAATTGGATAGCAGCAGTGTGTTAGTGCCGAAGGAGGAGGTGAACTATTCTTCGGTAACCTCGTTTTAGCTATGGCTGGGGGGGCAGTGAGAGCGTTGGTGTACAGTGGGTTTGATGAAGGCGAAGTGTACACAGTGGTGGTCAGTCCAGAGGAGTTCTGTGGTGTAGCTGTAGGTGTTGTTTCTGCTGGCGGAGAAGATGGGGTTGGGCGTGTGTCCTGCTGCGTGGGTGGAACAGTGACTAGCTGCTTGAGTCCTAAGTTTGCAAGGTTCTCCAGAAGGGATGTGGTGTTGGGGTTGTCTAGCTGAAAGTTGAGGTTGCCAAGTAGAATGTAATAGGTGGATGGGAGAGCCTCAGGGGTGATAAAGTTGACAATGGCTTTGTTGAAAGACAGGTGCGGGGCAGACAGCCTGTAGATGAGGGTGTTACGAAGGGTTGTGCTGGGGTTGGTCAGGATCTGGAAGTGGAGGTGTTTCATTGTTGTCGTTAGGACGTCCAAGTGGGTGGTCAGGCAGAGGGTGTTTTTGTGCATGATGGCTATGCCTCCTCCTGGTCAGTTGGTGTGGTCCTTGTCGGTGATCTTGTAGCCGTCAGGGATGGTGATAGTGATGTCTAGGTCAGATTTGGGGTTTCTATCTAGGTTTCCATGAGGAATGCGATGTCAGGAGAGGTGGAGTTGAGGAGGTTGCAGATTTCTGTGGCGTGTTTGTGGAGGTAGCGCACGTTGAGGAGAATGCAGCTAAGCCAGTAGGGTCCGATTTAGGTCTGTTGGGAAGCGGGGAGCTGAAGTGGGGAGGTGGGACAAGGTACAGCTGCAGTTACAGCAGGAGAAGGATCCTCGGGTGTTCTTCGGTGGTGCAAGGTAGCAGGCGGTGTGGCATCTGATGTTAAGGGCGAGGAGGGTGCGTGAGTTGTATCGGTGGAAGGTCTCTGGCGCTGAGAGTGGTCCAGGTGCAGATGGGGCAGGACATCTGAGAGGTGGGAAATGTGGGGAGCAGTAAAGTGGCACTGGGGGGATGGGGCTGTGGGGATCACAGGGGCAAAGCGTAGCAGAAGGGCACGAGGAGAAAAGAGAAAAAAGTGCCAAAAGGATGAAAGGGACAGAAAGAAAAGTCAGAAACAAGCAGAGAAAAAAGAGACAGAGGGCAGGCCCGCAGCAAAGCAGTGATGCTCTACCATTAGACCACTAGGGAAGAGGGAGAAAAGTCGGATAGGAAAAAGGTAGAAAAAAGCAGAGCACAGAGAGAAAGGCAGACAAAAGCAGAAAAAAGAGAGAAAGAGGGCTGTCCAGCAGCCGAGCAGTGACGCTTTACCTTTAGACCACAAGGGATGAGGCACAGGCGGGTTTCTGTGGTGGAGGAGGGCTTCGAACCACTGACCAATTTGGTTAGACGGTCAGCAGCAGCCAGCAGCTTGGGGGCAGCAACTACAGGCAGAGCTGCACAATGAAGGAAGCAATCTGCTAAAGAAGTGAAACACTACTTGTGTTCAGTTGATCTCACCTATGCTCTACTATTTCCAGCAAAACTTAAGGTGATACATGGGCAACAAACCATCTTTTTGACACTCCAGTAACATCATGAGACTGGCTGGAACATCATTTCCCTGACTCTCGAAGGTGATGACCCCTGAAGCCCTTTCCGCGTAAGGTCCAATGAACACCTCCTGCTGGTTGGCCGGGTATAACCTTACGGAAGTAAGATACACAACAGAAGTGATCAGTCGGAGGCAGCTGCACAAATTGATAAGTCCAGGTTCCTCCTCACACCCATCTAGTTCTCTCCTATTGCACACTGCCCTCGCTTATTGGAAGCCAGCTTTATTCTACATTGCTTCCCCGACACACTTTGCACCAAATATCCCCACATCTTCAGGCATCATAACGGCAAGAATACCACACCCTTGGGAGCAGGATGGAGTATTGAGTGTGAGCACACTGCTTGAGAACAGCACATTAATGTCACATTCCGATTTTGCACCCACTCATGGCTTGATGAACTCCGTCACACATGTTCTGGTAGGGACACAACTGCACCTACCGCAGAACATATAGTAACTTTAGCGATATTATGAGAACTTCCACCAAGGTGAATACATTGATTCACAATTCTCAATGCACATTGCCCTCCATTTATAAATCAACCGATAGGTGATGGAGTCAAGTTGAAAGGGAGGTAGGGAGGGAGGGGATTGATTGGATTGCATGTAACTAATATGCACATGATCATTTACACTGATCAACTTGATGAGACAGAATTGCAATACTTTGTTCTATTGTGTATAATGTCAAGATTCATCTGAACTGTGAAATGAATATGTCTATTATTACTAAAATGTAATAAAGTTGGTGTTAAAAAAGAATCTGGCGAAACTGGTCCTACGGTACTTGTGTTCTGGTTTGGTGAGGGCCTGGCAGTTCAAGCTGGACTGTTTCCACAAGGAGAAGGGGAAATTCTGATTAGCAAATGGCTGGATCCAAACTGAAGTGGCATGGTGAGCAAAAGAACAATGGATTGAGATGCTACCTCGAGTGATTGCAAGTCGTTAGACAATTTGCAAGAATTCCTCCCACCACTTTATGTGTGTCCAGTGTATGTAGTGCCTTGAAAGTGTGAGTAAATAGTTTGAATTTTTATCGTTTATGAATGGGGAGCCAGCAGAGCTCCTTCAGGTGTGGGGTGATGTGAGTGCGGCGTGGGAGACTGGGAGAGATTCTGGCCACCAAGTTCTTAATGGTCTGCAGCCTTATGGTGAGTTTCTTGTTGATCTCGGCATACAGGATGGTCCCATAGTCCAGCCTACTTGTTACCAGGGCATGCATGACGATTTTCCAGGTGCTGATTGGAAGCCATTTGTCAGTGACAGCATTGACTTGTGCGGGCATGTTGAGTTTTCTGTCAGTGATGATGTGGAAGCTCTTGGTGTGCGAGGTGGGGGTTGTTGTTGGTGCTAGGTCTTTTGGCCACTAGGTGGAGTCCCACAGTGATGTGCTTTCCTGAAAATAACGATTTTGGTCTTGTCGGTGTTCAATTTTACACAGTTGGTCTTCTTCTAGTGGGTAATTTCAGGCATGAAGTCACTGCACTTGATCCAGGTACTGGGAGGTTTGTTGATGGAGGAGAGAATGAGTTGAAAGTCATTGGCAGTAGAGAACATTGATATTGTGAGAGCAATTGATGCTAGCTGGGGGCGGATCAAGGAAAGCATTGAAGAGGGTCGGAATCAGGGAGGAACATTGAGGAACACCGCAGATGTCACAGGTATCTGAGGTGTACAGTGCTAGGTTAACTGACAAGATCCTTTCAGTCAGGAAGGAGCACATTCATTGGAGTACTTGACCTTGGGTTCTATTGTCATACAGAATTGGACCTTTGACCCGGTAACTCTACTACCGCACGGCCCCCGTGTGCCCAGATTCTGCTGCTGCTGCCTGCTTGGCCCTCTTGCTGCAGCCTCTCCTGAGGGCCCCTTGCACTCGCTCTCCCCGCTCCGCTTTCCCGCTGTTTCCATCCCCCCCTCTGCTCCCCACCGCTGCTCTCCTGTGGCCCCGCCCCCTTCTCCTGTCTCCCGCTCCCCATTCGCCGCCCCGCTCCCGCCTCCCAGCTGCTCCTCCCTCCCACTTCCCCATAAATGGCGGGGACCGCGCGTAAGCGCAGCGGCCACAAGCAGCGGGCGTGCTGATTGCGAGCCGAAGGCGCGCCAAAGGCAAGCCTGTCTACGCCCGTCCACGCCTGGACCACGCCCAGCACCAGAACCCCAGGACCCCGCCAGAGCCAGCCAACCCGACTGAGCTACGATGCCGCCACCCTCTACGCACTCAACACCGGCCGAAATCCAGCCTGCTACCAAGCCACCCCGAAACGCACCCACAGAGCCTTCACCTGCCACGCCTGCTACTTCACCTGCACTCGGTCCTGCACCGCGCCAGCCAAAACAGCCGCCAACAACAACCACCTCAAGTGCATCCTGCTCAACACCCGCTTCATCCACAGGCACGCCGTCGAACTATGGGACCTCCTGGACAAAACGGCACCAGACGTCGCCTTCTTCACGGAAACCTGGATGAACGCCTCCTTAGCCCCCGACATCGCCAATGCCATCCCGGACGTCAACCAGACCGGAGGATGCATCGCCATCGCCCACAGAAACACTATCCGCATCATGACCAACATCAACGACACCCTCGCCACCGCAGAGCACCTGCACTTTCGGATTCACACCGACCCCAATGTGGAAAATAAGAAAAATTGATGTACATAAGCGACGTTCATTTCCCTTTTCCCGCTCCTCTCCCTGTAAGCACCATGAATACCGTAAAATATTGACCGCATCACTACGCCAGTAAAAGCCCGTACCCATACATACATGACAACCATTTTAGGCACCCTGGCCCTTTGCCCGCTCATCAGAATCACCGGCTTTCCTTCTGCGCGTATTTGAACCCCCCCCCCCCTCACATGCATAGACCATGAAACCCTCTCCCTCTGCGCGACCCTGCCCTGAAAGGCAACCCTCCTGCTTGACCCACGCAAGCCCCCCCCCCCCCCATTCCCTCTTGAAGAGGCATCCTTCGCCTCAGCTGACATAGCCCTCCCCAGCTGCACCTGACTGCCCCCGCTCTCTCATGCATGAGTCATAAGATCTCTCTCTCTGTGCGACTCTGTCCCTGTGCACACCCTGGCTCCCCCTTCCCCTTCTCCCTCACACGGGCAAGTCATAAACCTTCTTCTTCTGCAAGACCCTGTCCTTGGGAGTCACGGCCGCGCCTGACCAGCACCTCCTTTCCTTTCATGAATAACCCCTCTGTTAGTAAACCCTCCCTCCGCGATTGACTGTCCACACATGTCTGAGGTCATCGCCTAAGCCAGGAGATACTGTTTACTGCTTATTGTATGGAATCACTCCTCTTCAAAGGACCCACTATTGATCCTGGCCACCCCACCCCCTGGGCTATGATCAGGCGCACACATCCTAAAAGTTGGCGGAACACTCAGCTGCGTGATTACCCTCCCTTCTTATCAGCAGGTCAAGGGTCCCTATTGTGAACATATGTGGGGTAGGATTGACACGAGGATCATGGGGATGTCTTTTCCATGTTTCACAATGTCGTGATTGTAATGCTAAGTGTTTTGTAAGGTATAAAAGACGATGTTTCAGCTCACTTGTTAGAGCACCTCCCGAAAGACACTGTGTTTCGTGTCCGAAATGACAGGCTCTCCTCATGAGTAATAAATCCTGTTCTTGTGATTCCTGCTCCCAGCGCCCGTCTCTTTATTTTGGTAACTATTCAGAATGGGAAATAAGAGGCAACTTGCGCCAGCCATCCGGGCATCGATACTAGGATGGCCTCACATTCGACACCAAGACCACCCTCAGAGGAACCCTCATCTACAGACCCCCAGGACCACGCTCACACTTCAGCAAGGCCATTGCAGACTTCATCAGCCCACTTGCACTCGCCTCCCCCGACTACGTCCTCCTAGGAGACCTCAATTTCCACCTGGAGAACGACTAGGACAACAACACCACCGCCCTACTAGACAACCTCCCCAACCTCGGATTCAAGCAACTGGTCAACACCCCCACCCATTACGCCAGCCACACGCTCGACCCTGTCTTCTCCTCCAGCAACCACATCTCCTTCAGCCACACCACCGAGCTCCACTGGACCGACCACAGCTGCGTACACTTCAACTTCAGGAAAACAACGACCCACCACCGCCCTCAACAAACCCCTCGAAGATGCTGGAGCAAGATCACCACCAACTAATCACCACCTCCTTGCGCCTAAACCCTCCTACCAACACTACGGACCCCAACGAAGGAGCCCGCAACCTCACACAGTGGATCACCGACTGCGCCGACACCCTTGCTCCACTGAAAAACCCTCCCAGCAACCTCAACAGCAAGAAGCCGCGTGGTTCACCAACGATCTCAAAGACTCCAAGAAATCCTGCCGTGACCTCGAGAAAGCCTGGCACCACAACCAGTCAACGGAAAACATGACAGCCCTCAAGAACACCACCCGCAACCACCACCAGCTGATCCGCACCACCAAAAGGTCATCCTTCAGAGAACGACTGGACAACAACACCCACAACAGCAAGGACCTCTTCAACGTCGTGAAAGAGCTCTCCAACCCCAAGGCCAGCAACAACGACATCACGCCTTCTCAAGACCTCTGCAACTTTCTGGCCACCTTTTTTCACCGTAAGATCGTCGACATACACAACAGCTTTGGCGCTCAGAACACGTACCCCACCATCAAACCTACACCCCCCACCACCACCATGTGCGCCTGGACTCAGGTCAGCACGGAAGATACCACCCACATGATGAACACCATCCACTCGGGCTCCCCAGCCAATCCCTGCCCACACCACATCTTCAACAAAGCCAACTCCATCATCGTACCCAAACTTCGGGACATCATCAACAACTCCTTCATATTCGCCACCTTCCCGGAGAGCTGGAAGCACGCAGAGATCAGCGCCCTCCTGAAGAAACCCACTACAGACCCCTCAGACCTCAAGAACTTCTGCCCCATCTCACTCCTCCCCTTCCCTGCAAAAAGTCATCGAGAAAACCGTCAAAAAACAGCTGACAGCCTTCCTGGAGGCGAACGGCTCCCTTGACCCATCGCAGTCCGGATTCCGAGCGAACCACAGCACCGAGACCGCCCTCATCGCGGCCACCGACGACATACGGACCCTGCTGGACAACGGAGAAACCACCGCCCTCATCTTGCTCGACCTTTCGGCTGCGTTCGACATGATCTGCCACTGCATCCTGACAACCCGCCTCCGCCACGCCGGGATACATGGAAAGGCCCTGAAATGGATCACCTCCTTCCTCTCCGACAGAACCCAAAGAGTCCGTCTCCTGCCCTTCCTCGCAGAAGCCACCAAGATCATCTGCGGCGTACCTCAAGGCTCCTCGCTCAGCACCACCCTCTTCAACGTCTACATGAGCCCCCTCGCAGCCATCTCTCCTTCAGGAAGCAACTCAAGACCTGGCAGTAGCAGTAGCAGCCCCTCCCCCCACCCCCAAGCGCCTTGAGACCCTAGCGGGTGAGTAGCACGCTTTACAAATACAAATACTTTTGATTGATAGATTGATGAGGATGGAGTGGGAGACTGTGTCAAATGCTGCGAAGAAGTCCAGGAGGATGAAGGCCGTCATGGCTCTTCTGTCCAGAGTCATACAGATGTCATTTGTAGCAGCTCTGAGGGCAGTTTACATGCTCTGGTTGGCTCTGAAACCAAAATGAGTGGTGTAAAGTAGTTGACGGTCAAGGTTTTCAGTGAGGTGTCTGCTGATGATTTTCTCTAAGACCTTGGCTGGGATTGTAAGTAGGGAGAGCAGTCTGCAGTTGGTGAGCATTGAAGGGCCGGTGGAGGGTGTCTTCAGCATTGGGAGGACAGTTGCATGTTTTCAACATTTGGGAAGGTTGCAGAAGAGGTGGAAGCTTTCAGAATGGGTGTGAGGATGGCACTGATGGGTTGCAGTACACTGAAGTAGGTGTGACGGGGCATGGGTCTGATGGGTCCCTGAAAGGACGGATGTCATGGTGGAGGTGGTTTCTTCTGGGATGATGATCGGCAAAGTGGTTAGCATTTATTCTTTGGATGAGATTTGGAGGCATTTTGTGTGGCCTGCTAGGTTTGGTTGTGGACTGAAGTTGCTGTAAATGGAGGTGTTTTTTCTGAAAAAAGTGAGAGAAGTCCAATGAGGGGGGGGTGAAGTTGGAGGCGGCCGATGGTGAGGTGAAATCTGTCACAATGGCAAATATTTCTTTGCAACTGTTGGTAATGGCATCAATGTGGTCCACCAGAGCGGTGTGTTCGGTGGCCCCGATCATTTGGTGGTCGAGCCTTAATGTGGATTTGAACGTGCTCCTGTCTGTATTGTTGTAGCTCATTCTCTATTTGTGCTCCAGTTTTTTGCAGTGGCATTTCATCAGTTTGAGTTCCTATGTCCACCAGCTGGCATGGAGTCTGGATCTTTTATTGCTGTGTTTAAGGGGGGCAGGGAGTCGACGCAGGAGGTAATCCAACTGTTCAAATTCTTGTCAATTTGGGAAGGCTTTTGCTGTGTTTGGGTCAGTGGGAGTTAAGAGCGACCTTAATTTCCCTTGTAAATAGTGTAGTTAGTAAAGCAGTTGCATTTTAGATTAGAAGTATGCAAAGTAGGTGTTTTATTAATTCAAAAAGCTCTTGTGATTAGCAACTTTGAGGTTTTGAATAATTCTTGAAATAGATGATCTTTCGCAGATTCTCCAGGAAATATAACTTTGCACTCTTAAGAGAAACGTGGGACCTAGTCCCCCCTCTTTAAAAGAGAACTGATAGTAGCTAAAAGACAAACTAAATTATTTTGCAAGCACATTGCATCATAACACATGTCCCTCTCAACAGCAGAGCACATATATATATAATGAATCCAAACTTGTGTCTTGGCGGCACTATTGTACTGTCTCCCAGATGTGTCTCTTGGCTTTTCTATTCCTTCCTCTCCATCTGGTAAACCTCAAAGTTGTATATTTTGCAATATGTCTGTTACATCACAATTGCATGCATTGATAGCCCAAATTCACTTCCACCAGGAGTGCATTACAGCAAGAGTAGTTGTTCATGCGGTAACAAAACATTAGCAGACATATTACTTCAATATGTCCCCTAAGCCTATTTTAGTTCTGGTAATAGCAGGTTAAGTTCCTATTTATACATAGTTAAATATTCATTCTGCCTCATGCTCAATATTCCCTTAATAATAAGTAGTGGAAAGGAACGTCTTCCCCATTATGTAGGCACTCGCCGCAACAACATATATCCGTTTTATTTTGCTGTTTTAATACAAAGCGAACTCGACCCAAAGGTATTGAAGCATTTTACATGAGCACCATTTACATTACAGAAGGACACTTTACTTTTCCTGTAGACACAGGGAGATAAAGTAATTTATTTACCCAGAATCACAGGATGTTGAGCCGACGCCGAGACGTTTCCTAGTACCAAAGTCAACAGCTCTGGTTGTTCCGCCACACCCTTAAACCTTTGTTGTAGCCCCGACCCCCCACACCTGCATCTTTATTATTCACACATGCGTAATTAAGCTTTAGTGTTTCATAATTCGCTTTTCGCTTTCAAATGCCATCTGTTATGTTTCCTGACCAATTTTTGATCATAAATACATTCAAATCCGTTATCTTTCATATTGGGTAGACAGCCAAATCATCCAGGACCCACAAAATGTGGTCCATCGTTAGCAGAAATGGACTGGGAATTACAAAAGATTCGTGTCTACATTATTTTCAAATACCTATTTTATAGCTTTTAATTGTACTATCATGTACTTGATGGATTTAGTTGTAAAAAGGGCTAAATTCGACATTTTATAGGATTACTGCTGAACTTTCTGAAATACTAAAACACATAAAAACTGACAACCTCACCGTACGTACTGGCATCGAAAAAGTGGCATGTGTGTAGTTAATAATTTGACAGAAGTGCATGCCATCAAAGCTTTTTCAGATCTCTAACGTGAATAAAAGCTTTTTCACCAAAATTATTTTATAGCTAGCTTCAGTTAATGACCTAGTCTAGAGGGAAAAAAGCCCCTGGCAAGTATTGAGAGGCACTGTGGTCTTTTGCACAGTAATTCTCTACCATGTTATTTTATTTAAAAATGTATAATGATACATAATAAAACATATGTATTTACTTAAAATCCAGCCCATAAAAGAGTAATTTCTTTAGGGTGATGTAGCAGAAATCGAATTTTTCTCGTTGGGGTGCTTTATAATCACATGTGTAGAGCGCACCCGCATATGATCTTTTGTCGTAGTAACATGAGGTATTAAAATTCTGAAATGTATTAACTTGAAACGTGATGTGCTTAGGCCTTTGGAAAGTAACACAGAGAATTAACGTAGAAAGTGAATGTAACTAGCAGAAAACATTAACATGAAGCGCTCGTGTTGAGAAACTGATAATTATTCATATACTAAACGCGTTTACTAATTGTGTCATTTTAAATGTAGGTAGATGCATTAATTGAATGTGCCTTAGTTTTTCTATGCAAATTCGTTCAAGTTCATAGGCTCTTTTCTTATGTTAGCTGAATCGTGAAGGCCTGGAATGCATGTCCCTGGAAACTCTTGCTTTAGAATTAATTGTTGAATTTCATGTGTGCTCTGCAATTTTGTTCTTTCTCCCATTTTGTGTTGCAGGTGAAAGAAGTGCGTTTGTTAGCCAGAATAATGTCTTTGTTTTATTATTCATGGAAGGAGGGAAGAAGTTACATCGTAAACTTGAATCGATGAAGGAAGCCTGTTGTGCTTCACACAGGAGAAGGCCTGGGCAACCAAAGCAAACTGTTGCGAAACAAGAACACCAATATCCCATGGAAAACTACCTTTAGCATCATACTCAGGGCAGATGGTGTGACCCGCAAAGACTCTTGGGAAGGATACCTTTAATAATGCTATTTTGGGAGTAGGGAAAGTGCTCACTTCTTCTTCTGCCTTCGGAGAGAGAGCATCTTAGAGCAAGCTCTGTCTCTGCAGTTTTATGCTACATGACCCATTATTGTGGAGAGACTTCTTAGGAAGACTCTACATGTGCTGACACTTTTTATTCTTTCTTTCTGAAGAGGCTGAAGTAGGGATTTCACTTTAGTGTGAGAGTAGGGATGGATTCATTATTTTTACTCACCAACCCTCGATGGAGGGAAACTTGGACTCATGCTTTCTGATCCTCTGCATCCTGTTTGAGCTAATAGTCTTGTTTATGCTGCATCGTCTCAATTGGATACGCAGATTTGGCTTCATGCTTTTTCTATTTTATTTCTATACGCTAATCGTGAGGTGTCTTTATGTTCAGTAGTTTTTGGCATTGTAATAAATTAACTAACCTTATGGATTTGAATGTGGTTATTTGCTGTCCAAAGGATTTCTTGATGATTTTATTGGCAGTAATACCAAACTTTCTCCCCTCTACGCTTTCATGCTGCTAAGAACCATCAGATTGTGACTCTAGAATAGGTCCAAAAACTTATGGACCCAGCCCTTTCAAGGACATGCAAAAACATATAAAGTTTTCTTAAAATAATTTAGTAGAGTCAGTCTTTTGGCAGGAGTAATGGGTTTCTAACATGACTGTATAAAAGGTTACAAACTTTAGGTAATAAAAGTGGGGATCCTGCTCAATAGATCTTTGCCACCAAATTAAGGACATCCTCTGCTATGGCTACCCCAACTTCGTTATTGTCTACGCAGCAGCACCTCACTCCCCTGTTGTTGTAGGGAGGTTGACCAAATGAGAATGATACTGGGGAACATATGTGGAAGGTAGGCACAGACTGGCGGATTAAGGTGCGGTGGTAAGACGCTGCACTTCTGTTAGGATCACAAGCTACCCAGGGATTTAATGTATAATGATTTTTAAACAGCCAGAGAAGATAAAAATTTGAATATCTGGTCAAAGGGTACTAGAGAAATGTAAAAAAATATATGGGTCGGGGAGCCGAAAGTTATTTTAATGAAAGATACATTATATATCAATGTGCACAAACATATAACCTATAAAATATTGTCTGTAGCTAATATTTGATACCTGTCAGTTTAGGCAAAGAGCCAGCTAATATCTTTTAGTCAAGTCAAGACAGTGGGCCTATTTGAAAATAGCATTTTGTTGTATGTTTAGTGGTACTGCAATCATAAAGTACTATAAAATGCTATTCTCAAACTTACGAGTGTAAATATCCACCTCTAAATCTCCTATCTTTTATATGGCGTGACCCTCATACATGTAAGTGTGGAAGTGTCCAGGGCGAGTGGCTGGAAAAATGGGCATCTTTACTACTAAATGAGAGGGGTTTAGTGAGAAGCAAGAAGGGGTTTAGGGAGGGTTGGGGAAGGGGTTTGGGGGGGGCGACACAGGCTCACCCTCAAAAGAGTAAACCTATTACTATTCTAGGACTGCACTTCTAACATTCCTACAGCCATGAAAGGACCCAAAACAGAAGTAAACAATTCCAGCTGAGAGCTGGACTACAACCAGCCCTACACATGACCAACCAGTGGTATTGCAACACCCTCTCAAAGAAAATGATGGAAGTAGGTACTTAAAGATAAAACCCAATAGTAATTAATGTTCATAGCAGAAATAGGATGTAACATGTACAAGGAGGTCGCACACCATGGTTCAACATTGAGAAGTAATTACAAAGATTATTGAGGATCATCTTTAGACAATAGTGTTTCATTTTTCATTGGTAAGGGGCACAGCAGGTCACTTGCATCCCATGTGATAGTAGACAATACTGAACTATTTTATGTTTGACATCTGTCTTGTAATGTGTGTTTTGACCATGCTTATTATGAAATATTATATGTGTGGTGAATTTATTGATTTGTGGAGAGGAGGAAGTGCCTGATTTTAGAGGTTAAACTGTTTTTCAGCCAACTGATTACGGAAAACCATGCTTCATCCTCCTTCCCATCTCGCCACAGACATCCACGCTAAAGGGAGACTGTTGGGTCTTACACGTTATAACAACAATTAATACCTGGGAGTCAAATGTAGTAAGTCAGACAGAATGGATCACAACACCAATACTACGCAAATAACACCCGTGAGAACATCGTGCATGCTAGTAAATGCAGGCCAAGTCAAGGCTCAAGAGCATATGGAGAAAATAGTTCCCATCAGAAGCCACACTGTACCGCCCTCTTTCTCATCATTTGGGTTCTCCTTACCCAGGAGACAGAACGGCCGGTCTGATGTTAAATGTGACAAGTGGGTAGTATGTTTTGTACAAGAATTAGAATGGCTACTGAAAAAAGCAGTGTTTGGTGGTAGGAGTGAAAAGTGAGGGGTTTTAATAAAATTAGGTGAATCGGGTAGAAAAACAAAATGTATTAGTATCTCCCAATCCCTAAGGTTAAAAAGCAAGTGCAAGTGCGGGTTTGAAATAATAAACGTACTTGATGGTGGTCAACATGTTTCTGCATTAAATAGAACAAAGTTTCTAATGCATTCTTCAGGACCTTGTTTAACAACACTACTGCTTAGAATAAATAGTAATGAAAAAATATCACCTGAAAGTCCCAGGTGTGTACTCAACCGTATACTGTTATCGCATTGTATCACACGGTATTGGATCCAGACAGAAAGACAAACAAACAAGAAAACAAAAGAAAATGAATGTATCATATTCCCGTAGTTTTTTTACAGTAAAAACCACAGTGTGATGGAGTTACATTCACACATACTAGGACATAAGTTCCAATATACACACTCACCCACATGTGATGGTTGAGAGGCTTCACCCCACCTGGCTGCAGCTCAGGTTTGTGGAGCACCGCTCTAAAAACAATTTATGAGTTACTTTTTGAGTTGTTTCAACAGAGAGTTAAAAGGAGTTTACACGGAGGCAAAAGATGGCTTAGTTACTCCATCAAATACTACGTTGGTTTAATGCAGATAACCCCGCCTGTACTATACCCCGGCGGTCAGACTGATGGCTAAATTAGAATTGTGAGACGGATACCAGTCCGCTAATCGTATTCACAGAATATGTGCATATGGCCAAGCTTAGGTAGGAAGAGTTGAAGCTTTGCGGCAAAACGGAGAAACGAGGCTGCTTTCAAAGAGTCCCTATTGGAGATATACCCTCCCAAAGAAAAGACCAACCGCATTGCCTTTGTCAATACATTCAATAGTCGATCAAACCAAGTACAAAGGATCATAAAGAAACATTGGTCGATCTTGAAAACTGGAGGTGATGACATCGCTTTACCAATCTTTGCCTTTAAAAGAGGACAAAATCTAAAGGACCAGCTAGTCCACACACGCCCACGGAACAAGGAATCAAGACAAGTGGGCACCTTGTGGGACTTACCTCCTGTTGTCGGACACCACCCATGTGGGGCGTGTACTGTTTGTCCCCAAACCTGTAAATCCACCGTGGTTGACATAGGGACTAACCGCCCATGGACACAAAACAGATTCACAAACTGCAACAGCAGTAATCTCATCTATCTGATAACATGCCCGTGCCCACTACGATACGTTGGCATGATGACCAGGAGAATAAGGACACGGATACAAGAGCATAAAAGTACAGTGCGATGCCGAAAACAGGCCACTCGCCTAACTGCACACTTTTTGGAGAAAGGGCATGGCCCTGATGACTTTTGCTGGACAGTCCTGGAACAACCGCAGATTCCTGATTTTTGCACTGACATCAGTCGCTTCTTGTTCAAAATTGAACAAAAATGGGTCTACCGATTGAACAGCGATAAGGAGGGTCTTAATGAGCCAATACCCTGGATGTCCCTCTAATTGACCATAGCACATATTCGTACTCTCAGTCCCTTCCAATATAACTGACACTATGAATCCTTGCATTCCTGCTAAGGTACTTAAAAGCACCATACAGGCTCGGGTTTTCTCTAGATGTTCCAACTCATTCTCAATTAATGCCACTGATACACAACAATGGCTTTTTTTCCCCTGCGTAACCATTGCCTAAACGACAATATGGCTTGATGACAGAAATTAATTTCCAAAGATCTGTCTTGAATTATATGTCCTAGCATTATTTATTGCATTGACACATAACAATGGCCTTTTGCTCCTTGCATAATCACTGTCCAAAGATTAATATACCTTGTCGACAGAAAGTAACTCCTAAAGATCGGTTTCGAACTACATGTCCCAGCATTCTCTGCATCACGTGACCGCACTGGATCACGTGACGCTGTAGAGCTGAACACGAACCTACAAACAGCTCTCTTTCACGATCGCCGGTGCCCCCCCAGACAGTACGGATGACTGCCAGGAGACACCGACGGACAGATAAGCGGGCTGCACAGCGCTCGCTCGCTAGCGCGCACGCTGCAAGCCTGACAATACCAACGCGTAAGGCAAGCAGCGCCAGCTTTGAAAGCAGCCTCGTTTCTCCGTTTTGCCGCAAAGCTTCAACTCTTCCTACCTAAGCTTGGCCATATGCACATATTCTGTGAATACGATTAGCGGACTGGTATCCGTCTCACAATTCTAATTTAGCCATCAGTCTGACCGCCGGGGTATAGTACAGGCGGGGTTATCTGCATTAAACCAACATAGTATTTGATGGAGTAACTAAGCCATCTTTTGCCTCTGTGTAAACTCCTTTTAACTCTCTGTTGAAACAACTCAAAAAGTAACTCATAAATTGTTTTTAGAGCGGTGCTCCACAAACCTGAGCTGCAGCCAGGTGGGGTGAAGCCTCTCAACCATCACATATGGGTGAGTGTGTATATTGGAACTTATGTCCTAGTATGTGTGAATGTTACTCCATCACACTGTGGTTTTTACTGTAAAAAAACTACGGGAATATGATACATTCATTTTCTTTTGTTTTCTTGTTTGTTTGTCTTTCTGTCTGGATCCAATACCGTGTGATACAATGCGATAACAGTATACGGTTGAGTACACACCTGGCACTTTCAGGTGATATTTTTTCATTACTATTTTTCTAAGCAGTAGTGTTGTTAAACAAGGTCCTGAAGAATGCATTAGAAACTTTGTTCTATTTAATGCAGAAACATGTTGACCACCATCAAGTACGGTTATTATTTCAAACCCGCACTTGCACTTGCTTTTTAACCTTAGGGATTGGGAGATACTAATAAATTTTGTTTTTCTACCCGATTCACCTAATTTTATTAAAACCCCTCACTTTTCACTCCTACCACCAAACACTGCTTTTTTCAGTAGCCACTCTAATTCTTGTACAAAACATACTACCCACTTGTCACATTTATCTCCTGGGTAAGGAGAACCCAAATGATGAGAAAGAGGGCGGTACAGTGTGGCTTCTGATGGGAACTATTTTCTCCATATGCTCTTGAGCCTTGACTTGGCCTGCATTTACTAGCATGCACGATGTTCTCACGGGTGTTATTTGCGTAGTATTGGTGTTGTGATCCATTCTGTCTGACTTACTACATTTGACTCCCAGGTATTAATTGTTGTTATAATATTGTGTTTGGGGCATGTACCTGGTCGGTCGGTAAACCCGCCCTTAGACCCTCCTCCCATTGTTTGTTGTGTGTGGGTCTTACACGTTCCCTACCCATACATGTACGAGTTGGTGCTTGGAATTGGGTATTCAGTTGAGATAATGTGGATATGTATTTGACCGTAGCTGTATTTGTACTGGGGGAAACATGGTAGTCAGTAAATTGTAATTTGAGATTGGGAGAACCTGTGGTGCATTGTGTGTAACTTGTGCTTAACATGAGTAAAGAGCTAACTTCCTCCATGTGCAATATACACTCATATGTTGTTCAGTACTATTCGCCAAAAGAAACCTCATATGTGTACATAACCAAATGCATAATGAAATATGAGATATTAACTTTAAGGCATGTAATACAAATAGAACACTTCTCTTCAGCAGCAACAAATATAGAAATTCTACTTTTTTGTGTGATTGTTCAAGACCTACATGTTACCACTCCTTATGTATACATAGCACACTTCATTGTTGCATAATACATTTTCAATTGGCATATACGCCACACTAGTGTAGCAATACTCCACCCCCCCAACATCCTGCTCTCAAAAGTTTTGATGTATGATGAAGTGATAGTAGATGAATGAATCATGAAGACTGCTGGTGTATTTGGCCACAACCTTAGTGAAACAGTACTTGTCCTTTTATGGCCTCTGCATTTATGGACTAGTTATGCTTTCAGTTGAATATAAGTAGGTAGTGTTGGCTGATGGTTCAAAAATTCACATATGTGCAATCTGTGTTTCTTAGGACTTGTGGAAATTGGGCAATATGCTAGATGTATTGCTTCGTTTTGTGCAGCTCTCCTCGTTTCTGAAGCCAGAGGGGCTGGTGTGTGATTTATAAGATTGCCAGTAGATTTTTTTGAGTCGGCCATGAATTCAAATTTGATCTCAACGATTGTGTTGTGATCAACTTCACATGTTGTAGGCACTCTCGTGGAGGATTAACTCTCCTCTTTTCCGCTACAGCAGTATAAAGGTGCTTCTCGTGGGTCTTTCTACAAATGAATTGATTGGCAAAATGCTGAGGTATCTGAGGCTGTTTAATCTGTTAGATCACAATTTTATAGTGTACCCATCACTAATAAGTATGCTCCTCTTGTATCACTTGATTCCATTGATTGACACTTGGCAATATGCCATTAAGATGTTCACCCCTTTGTGAGTGTAGTATGTTTCTTTGATTTCTTTAATGGCCCAACCATATTGGTGCTAGCACTTTCTGCCTACCTGTTGTAGCGGGTTCCCAAGGCCTACATGTTCCGAAGATAACCCATATACATTAGAAGAACTGTTGGCACGGAAACTGCAAAAGTCAAAGAACAAGTTTATTAAGACCCCATGGGGTGGTGGTACACTCATACAGCACCCTTCGGTAATGCAAGAGGTATCACACCGAACATCGGTGTGACCCCCTGTTTTATACAATTCTATAGGTAATAAAACGAACACGCGGCACAAAGTTACAGAACATTATGTACATATAAGGGCATGTTTTGGAATACTGCCAGCTCATTGGAGGGTTTCAAACCCACTGGTCAGTTTGCGGCACATTCCTAAGGAGTGACTGGTCAGTGTGAACTGCGCATGTGTGAGCTTGACCAATACTAAAAATAGCCTGTTGCTGGGCAGACTCAAGTGGTCAGTGGAACGGACAAAGGACTAAAGGGCACGCTGGCCACGAGGCCGCTCATGATCTAAGATGGCCGCCACTACATACAAAATGGCGTTTCTATGTATAGCTAATTTAAGCGAGAAACGTGTAGCAAAGCTAAGCGCTAACCCAGCCATCGTCAAAATACGACAGACGACCCTTTTAGCGTTTAGCTGAAGCTACCTCATAGTGGACATAGTCAGGGTGTTCATCTTCTATATCAATTAGCATTATTTGTGTTACTTCTTTATGAAGCATCATTTTGTCATGAGCAAGAGCTCGTCTCGATGGTACACAGACTGATAAGCACATAGAACATATAGCTGGGCCACATTGGATACATAAGCATACAAAGAACAGAATCCCCACAATGATACATAGAATCGTTAACAGTTTCCATCCCCAGGTGGTGAGTATTGACCAGAACCATCCTGACAGAGTCCAAGTACCATTATCCGGATGTATTTCAGCGGCTATCTTATGTAGCTTAGTGATAGCATCATATACAGATGGTGAATTGTCAGGTATATACACACAGCAGCTACTTCCGATAATTCTACATGCCCCCCCACGGTCAGCTAACACTACATCTAGAACCATCCGGTTCTGGAGCGCAACAATTCTAGAAATCTGTACTTCCTCAGTGATATTTCCAAGTGCTATTGCAGTATCATTAGCCACAGCCTCAACAACACGGGTCAGTCGTCGGATCTTTCGACTGTTCGAAGCTGCCCCAATGAAAGAAAACAGGCCCAAATTAAAGTCCACATACTGCTGCAAAGTAGTGTCCGTTTGATCTATATCATCCCAAACAACAGAGCGTTTGGCACGGTTCAAAACAAAGTCATGATATAAAATGTAGTTATTGTGATACATTGGTGGGGAAATGAATACAGGAGGTAATACAAAAGACACGTAGCAAGTGCCTGACCATCCCAACGGAAGCTGATGATAACCCTTCGTTCCACAGATGAAGTAAGTATTGCGGGATGTCACAAACGATATACCATTAGGACTGTCAAATGTGAGTGTGGTGTTGCATTCACTTTTCCCAACAGAAATTACACCTTTATTGCGTATACATAGGTCCGCTTTAGTAGCAATAACATTAATGACATGTGCATTCGATACATTGATATTTCGCTGAATACTGTAAATTCGTGAAGCAGACACATTGTCAGGACGGTATTCCTCCCATTCGAATCGAGTACCCTCAGCTTGTGGATACCCATCCCGGTCATGGTGACACAATTTATTCAAACGGAAAAGCACTCCCCCTTTTGTGGGCCATCTCAAAGAAAAGAGGAGAGTGTAGAACGCATTGCAGGATCCATTATGCGAAAACGGGAGAGGAATGAGTGGAGTACCCCCTTTCTTCTGGTGCCCAGGCAACATCCCACACACCCAGCAATTTGAAGTATTTGTCATATTATGCGTATGATGTAGGATCTGAATAAAGCTATTGTTCAGATAAGTCTGTCGGTGCCGTTCTTCGTGATAGGGCAGGGTGAAATGAAAATGTTCAGATGGGGCCGGGGTAGTCGGCAGCAAATGTTCCCGTGCAGGTACCACAAGTTCAACTACCCAGGCTATTACAGCAATCACCACAATAGTCAAAACAAAGAGAATGGCACCCAAGAGTCGCTTATCTCGTGATGCTGATGATGCCATAGCTCAGAAAAGTTCTTGCAGAGTCTCAAATAGTTCGAATTGGTCACAAAGTCTCAAATACACATGCGTGTATACCTAAAAAAGAAAAAATATGGTGCTGAACTCCGAGGTAGCCGTTGTTTTCTTCTCCGGGCCAAGACGGGTGTCGCTACACTGGCAGAACTGATCCCCCCCCTTGGAATTCCCGGTTTCCGTTTCACAAACCTGGAGCGGTAACCAACCAGTCATAAAAACACAAAAAGAAACTCTTCTTTATCGTGGCCATAGATTGTAACGCTCTCGTCCAGAAGCAGTGTGGTCCGGGAAGGCTCCCTCAACTTCGGCCGACGTCACAGCTGGGCTCTTTTCCTTTTCCAAAATCTCTTTATAATCGGTCAACACAACAGGATTTGCCAGATCAGGAGAAACACGACGGCAGTGGGTTGAATGTATCCACCGCTTCCTGTTGGTCACTCATACAGCTGTCCGTGTGGCGAGAAGGACTTGCTCGGGGCCACGCCACCTCGGTTCCAAGCTATTCGTCCTCTCAAACGACCGAATCATCACAAAATCCCCAGGACGAAGATCATGGCCCTCTCCAGTAGAGTTGTCAGGGAGCGCTTCTCAAACCTGTTGATGAATAGAAAGCAAATCATTTGTTAATCGTGCCAAATAGTCGTTCATCATTACACAAGGCACATCATGTATCAATCGCGGCTTAGGCACCCCCCAGATATTCATCGGCCTTCCGAACACCACTTCAAATGGTGTTAGGCCCGTTCGAGAATGGGGTATTGATCTGAGGGAGAGCAATGCTAGCGGTAAGGCATCCGGCCATTTTAATGACGTGGACGCCACGATCTTGGCCAGTTTTAATTTCAACGTGGCATTATACCGCTCAACAAGACCTGCCGACTGAGGGTGGAACACAGCATGGAACTTCTGCTGAATCCCTAACCCCTTCAACACATATTCCACAATTTTCCCGACAAAATGAGGCCCATTGTCGCTCCACAGATATTTGCAAATTTCAAATCGAGGGAAGTACTCCTTGAGCAAAACCTTAGCTGTTGTCAAAGCAGTATTGTCTTTCGTGGGGAAAGCCTCAACCCATTTGCTAAAAGCACATACCACCACTAAAACATACTTCAGGTTATTGCAGCGCTCAAGCTGGATATAATCCATTTGGAGTACCTCGAATGGAGCAGAAGGTGGAACGAACCCTCCTTTCGGAGTATGGGTCCCCTTTCCAGGGTTGTGCTGCAGGCATATCAGGCAGGTCTGCACTACTCTCTTAGCAGTATTGGCAATATCAGGATGCTCCCAAACTCGTGTCAACAGTCGAGTGATTGCAAGGGCCCCCACGTGTGCCAACCCATGTGCCATTTGGACCATCACCTGCAAGTAAGCTGCAGGCAATTTCCATTTCTCCATGTCTTTGCTTCTCCAACACCCTTCATCGTCTAGCACCCCATCTACTGCCCATGCCGCAAGTTCAGCTTCAGTAGCTGATTTCTGAATATCTAATATCTCAGCTCTAGCATCATTCCATCGTTCAGCTTGAGACTTTGTCACGTACATGGGGGAGTCAGTTCGGAACATAGCCGTTTGTCTTGCTATACTATCCGCAAAAGCATTTCCCTCACCCACTTTATCAGTGATCTTCTTGTGGGCGCTACATTTTATGATCGCTACCTTCTTTGGACAAAGCAACGCATTTAGGAGATCACGCACCAGTTCTCTGTGCATAATGTGTTCTCCATGAGAAGTCAGAAACCCACGTTCTCTCCAGAGTAGCCCAAAGTCATGCGCTACTCCGAAGGCATACCGGCTGTCTGTGTATATGTTCACACATAAACCAGCGCTCAATTCGCAGGCTCTTGTTAAGGCTATCAGCTCTGCTGCCTGAGCCGATTTCTGTGGTATTCTAGCTGTTTCCACCACTGTCTTAAGTGTCGTGATCGCATAAGCTGCGGAAGTCGTGCCATCTGGCAGCCTTAAACACGATCCATCGACCCACAGTTCCCCATCCACATCTGGAAGTGGCATATCCTGTAAGTCGATACGACCCTTTGTCTGTTCCTCGGTCAGGAAAACACAGTCGTGATGTTTTTCTTCCTGACCCTCCTCGACCGGATAGGGCAATAAAGTGGCAGGGTTCAAAGTAGCACATCTTTTCAGTGTAATATGTGGCGCCAACAGTGTAAGCTCATATCCTGTTAAACGTGCACTCGTGAGATATTGGGTTTTCGTTTGGTTTAGCAGGGCATCTACTGCGTGAGGAACTAACACCAACAGTTTATGTGATAACACTATTCCCTCACTCTGCCGTATGGCTACTGCTGTTGCTGCTACCACTCGGAAACACCCAGGCAATCCTCGTGCTACAGGATCAAGAATGGCAGAGAAATACGCACATGGTCTCTGCTTGTCCCCATGTACTTGCACTAACACTGACAACGCGCACCCATTGTTCTCGTGCACGTACAATGTAAAAAGTTTCGTGTAGTCTGGTGTGCCTAACACGGGTGCAGAACAAAGGGCCTGTCTCAACTGTTCAAAAGCATTCTGACATTCATCTGTCCATTCAGGGGCATTGGTGTGGGTTTAGACAGTAACGCTAGCAAAGGTTTTATAATGTGTGAAAACCCCATGATCCACTGTCTACAAAAGGACGTTAATCCTATGAAGGCACGTACATCTCTCTGTGTGCGGGGGACTGGTGTGTCTAAAATTGCTTGAATTCGATCTGATGTCAATGCACGCCCCTCCTTAGACAAGGAGGGGCGTGCCAGAAAAGAAAGCAGCGCAATCGTACTTTCTTCACATTGTGCATAAGAATCAGCAGCAAGCAGGAGGTCATCCACATATTGAATAAGGACAACCCCCGACTGCAACACAAAAGAGTCAAGCTGTCTTTTCAAAGCCTGGCTGTAGATACTCGGGCTCTCAGTGTACCCTTGAGGAACACGACAGAATCTATACGATTTATTATTTAACGTAAAGCCAAACAGGTATCTGCTATCGGGATGGACAGGAATAGAAAAGAAAGCATTCTTCAAATCAATTACACTAAAAGTCGTAGCCGTTGGTGGTACCATCGTAAGCAAGGTTGTAATATCAGACACCACCGGGTATTGGGGAACGACAATTTTGTTGATCTCTCTCAAGTCAATAATAAACCTATAAATTTTGTCGTCAGTATCTCTCTTCAGAATCGGCAGAATAGGACTATTACAAACATTGTAAGAAACCTCTTCTACCACCCCAGCCGCAATCAGATCTTGGACAATATGTGTCAGGGCAATTTCTCCTTCCTTCGAAATCTTGTACTGTGGCACACGTGGCAGAGAAGCCCCTTCCTTAACAGTAATGTGGATAGGTGGAATACGCATCTCTCCCACATCCGTGTCTGAGGTCGCCCATAACGTGTGCGGGAGAGAGGCCAAAGCTGAAATATCTTGTATAGTATAGAACCTATTTGGGTCAGGATAGTTGTCATTGAGAATGACACGCACTCCCTCCGGAGCGCACCGTATCGTTGCTCGAAAATATTTAAGCAAATCAATGCCCAGGATATTATCTGGGGTGTAGGGCGATAACAAAAATTGGCCAAAACTAAAAAATCTGTCGAGACAAAGCGCTAGGGGTTTTGACAATGGGCTAGGGGAGGGTGTGCCATCAAACCCTACACATGTAATCATTTCGCCAAACAGGGGAGCCCTCGGAACCAACCTTTTAGACAAAGCGCTACGGGTAGCTCCGGTGTCAACTAGAAATTGATCAGTAGAACCCAAAATACCCGCTGTTACATATGGACCCTCCTGATCTACAGGCACTTCAATTGGTTCCGCACCCCATCCTACGCAGTCCTATGCATGTACATAATCCTGGTGTTCCACATTCTCGCTTTCCGATATCTGATATTGGTTTCGTCTATCAAAAGTATTTCGTTCATCCTGGCCACGGCCCCTGCCCTCAACCCTTCCACGATCACTTCCGCCACCTCTTGCTCCCGTATAACCTCCTCTCGACCTACCACCTCCTCGACCACGCTGACTACGCTGCTCACGAAGTACCGGACAATCATCAGCCCAATGCCCAAACTCCTTACAGTAGGCACACTGATCCTCCGCTATATCCGTACGACCATACGACGTAGTACCCCCACCTCGTCTTCCTCTATCACTCCCTCTATACTGAGTCCCGCGGACCTGTGCCAACATCACCTTCGTCTTCAAGTCTTTCGCTTTCCTATCAACACTTTCTTTAGCCTCTATCTCGTGTCGCTCATACTACTGAGCCATCGTTAACAAAGACGCAGGGGTCACTGTGGCCCAGGAACTTTCACTCGATTTCAATCGTTTTGCAATCTCCGGTAGGAGATTAGCCACATACTTATCTACAAACAAATGCCGGCCCGTATCGTCTGTTAAAGATTGACCACTGTAATCATGGAATGCCTCCTCAAAGCGTGTAAAGAAATCTGAAACCGTTTCATCGGGCTTTTGTTTGCACGAAGTTAACATAGTCCAATCGATCTTTTTAGAAGGAACAAGCGTTTTTAATTTAATCAAGATAGCCGCCGGAAGGTCTAAAATCAACTGACAAGGTTTACATGCCGGTTCCCTATCTAAATCGGCAGCATTTATTTCTTTCCATGTCCCCCCCAATATTGTTTCATCATTATTTTTATGAATTTGCCTCCACATATCAGGTGGAAGAATTAACCCAAAAAACAAATCTATGTCAACAAGAGTCATCACACAAGACGAGATAGCCCCTTCCACCCCTTCATAAAATGCCGCCGGATTTTTCCGAAGATCAGGTAGAGAATTTTTCAATGCCATAACATCTGCTCTATTCCAGGGCGTGTACACCCAATTGTAGACAAAATACCCCTTCGCATCCTTTGACAATTTATCCTCATCTGTACCTTGCCCTTTAGGAGGGACATACAAAGGTGCGGCTTCACGCATAGGCATAACATGCAATGCAGAACTCTTATCTGAACCCCGGAGAGAACACTCCTGCTCGCTATTCTTCGACTCGGACTCCTTTTGCCTCCTTTTTCGCTCCTCCCGCAATCTGGTTGTTTCATCCCGCAGCTGGATCAGTTGCTTGAAAAGGTCGTCGACATCTGAAAGAGCAAATAAACCTTTATCCAAATTCTCACGATGTACTGACACAGATTTAGGTTCTAACGTGTCTGAAAGGTCACGGTACGCGGCAACAACTTCATCCGCCAAAGTAGACAAGAAATACATTAATTCAAGATCCGACCACTTACTCCTCTCCGCAATCACCTCATCCTGAGAAACACATTTCTTATTCACTTTACGAGCCCAACTACGTAAATGTGCGGACCTCTCCTTAGTAAACCTGAGAGCGGATATACCCTTCTTTTCCGACTTATCCTGCCCATCATCTCCCGAATCTTCGGCTGGAGCCGTTGGTGAAACGTACGGAGGCGGTGACCGATCTAGCAATGAAAAATCATCAATTTCATTATTAAGGACAGGATAAAGCGGTCGACGAATAGGGAATTGACCCGTCGTTTGCAATTTACGTTCCCGTTCCTCCCTCTCTCTTTTCTCCTGAGCTTCTTTTTCCTCAAGCTGTAAAGCCTTATCCCGAACAGCCTTGCGCTGCTCTTTGTCCGCCAAGGCAACTTCACGTTTCATTCGCTCACGCACCGCTTTCTCCCACATTTGCACACAATCAAACATGTTTTGTCTAGACCTGCGTTGAAACAGACATTGCTCCACAAACTGTACTTTTTGCAAATCGAACGACCCATGTAGTGGCCATTGCAATTCAGGATCCGACTTGGTATACTTGTGCCAGAGTTTACTGTACATTATAGGGGGAAGGCCATGTTTAATGTACATTTCACGATTTGGTGTTCCCTCTGGGGGAGCCGGCTGTGATTCCGCTAACCTAATTGTGGTACCATTTCCAAGACAGCACATCCCTCGAAGCGTGCTAAAAACAGGCATGTTCAAAGAGTATCACGAAAGCGTGACACCGTATAAAAAGGCACTTACAGTACTTCACTCAAATGTGCCGCTCAGAGGAAAAAAAACAAAGTTAGAGAAACATCTCTACATGCCTGCCTATGTGAAGTGCACTGCACATATAGATTCAAAAGTTTCACAAATTCACAAATTCACAAGTTCACAAATGTTAGCTAACTCAAATCAAAGTCATAGGTCACAGAATTTCGGCAAGCGTCCGAGGACTACCTTACCGATCACAAATCATAGAACTCCAGTAAGCGTCCGCAGACTACCTTACCGATCACAAATCTTACCCAAAATCTCAAAGGTCCAGATTCCAACTGCCAAGGTCTTTTAATCGAATCAGCCAAACGGCACTTTATCCAGCAACACAGACGATCGAAACTCAGTCGGAGACCGGCACCACCTGGAAGGTCAGATCGGAAGGAAAGGAAAAAACACCGTGGGAGCCAAGACTCGGGTCACTTAGTGGCAGCGCGCGTCCATGGCGAGTGTCCAAACCTTCGTCACGACCTCTCCTTCGGGCATCCGAGTCGCCGATGAGTCCCTTCGTGGTCGCCAATTTGTTGTATCGGGTTCCCAAGGCCTATATGTTCAGAAGATAACCCATATACATTAGAAGAACTGTTGGCACGGAAACTGCAAAAGTCAAAGAACAAGTTTATTAAGACCCCTATGGGGTGGTGGTACACTCATACAGCACCCTTCGGTAATGCAAGAGGTATCACACCGAACATCGGTGTGACCCCCTCTTTTATACAATTCTATAGGTAATAAAACGAACACGCGGCACAAAGTTACAGAACATTATGTACATATAAGGGCATGTTTTGGAATACTGCCAGCTCATTGGAGGGTTTCAAACCCACTGGTCAGTTTGCGGCACATTCCTAAGGAGTGACTGGTCAGTGTGAACTGCGCATGTGTGAGCTTGACCAATACTAAAAATAGCCTGTTGCTGGGCAGACTCAAGTGGTCAGTGGAACGGACAAAGGACTAAAGGGCACGCTGGCCACGAGGCCGCTCATGATCTAAGATGGCCGCCACTACATACAAAATGGCGTTTCTATGTATAGCTAATTTAAGCGAGAAACGTGTAGCAAAGCTAAGCGCTAACCCAGCCATCGTCAAAATACGACAGACCAACGGTCTTAAGCAAGTTCTCTAAACTTCAGCCACTTGTGAAACTTTTAAACTTGCTACAAGGAATATAGCAGGCTTAGGTGCCAAGGTAATTAATCCAGGCTGGGGACACTTTATAAAACTGCTAAATTTAATTTGCCTACAAGAAACTGGGACACTTTGCCCCACCCCCATTATAGAAAGAACACGCGAAGATCGAGAGGGCGGGACCCTTTACATTAGTCTTGGTTTCTTGCCCAGGGAGAATCACACAGCTTCATCCTGAGTCCCCCCACTATCAACTCTTCTGGGTAGTGTGCAAAATAAAAAAGATGTGTATTGATTACTTTTTATATTAATAATTTCGATCAGAACACACAGATATTATCAATTCCCTCTGTGGGTTAAATGAAAGTTAAGTTAATAGCCAAAGAATCAAAGTTCCAATTGCTTGGGTGGGGAATTTGAACATTCGCCTCTTCCAGTCATTTATAAATACAACCTATGGCTTCTTTAGTCCCTCAGAGAGGGTGATGACACATTTTACCAATGCCGCTTATGATAAGGCTTTAAATTATAGTCTGGCCAAATATTATATGTAGTTTACCTCTGACCTCACGCCCAGTCTTTCTCCTTTAGGCCCAACTATTACTGGCAGGGTCCACTCTAGTACTATTGATTTAAAATCTTCTCAAATTATATTATGACCCATGTTTCTGATTTTACTATACTTGACAATGTATTTAGTGATCGTTATTTGCTGTCAATTATTTTTTGTTGGCTGTTTTTATCTATGCAAAATCATCTCAAAATATTTGCAATGAAGGCTATAACAACCAAGAAGTCCTGATATCTAGATAAACATGCTCTGCGTTCAGTTTTAGTGATGAAAATTAAGGATGACTTCATACAATGTTTGGTGCAGATGCAGAGGGTGAGGGTATTGTTAAATCTTTTGGTGTTGTGTTTGACCATTAGGAAAGTTACTACTGTTACCTGGCAATACTGTAAGGGTAAAATAGTTAGATGGTTTGACCCTATTTGCTCTCATGCACATTGTGACCATATACCTGCATTAAAGAAGATACCCAGAAACGCGGACGATGTGCCTGCTTGCAGCATAGCCTATAAGAAGGCCCTGAGGCATAGGGAAAATTCACTCAGAGAGGATGCCTGGAAGTCAAGTGCTCCAAAAGACAACTGTGCGATTTGGCAAACCGTTAAGCTCCCCTTTTTCAGGGATGCAACTACTACTGGCTTAGATACTTTTATTCGCCCTCATAGATGGGTGGCTCATTTTACTGAAGGTTATTCCACACCTGGTTCTACCTATGGGTGTGTTTTGAAGGGTGGTGAGGCCCATGAGGGCAAATCTTCACACTTAGATGTTGAAATTCCTGAAGTTGTGGCAGCTAGGAACAAGTATCCCAACAACAAGGCATCTGGGCCGGATGGCATTCCTGTTGACAACTTTAAGGATAATATCAACCCTACATGCACATCCGGTGACCTGTTTTGAGAGGTGCAGAGAAGTGCAGCTTGCTATAGTCTTGGTCTCATCCCAACATACTGAAAGGAGGAAAGGGTTGCGGTCCAGTTGATGGCCGCATCCCACCCTCCTAAGGCATTTAAACGACACTTAGCGCGAATCGCGCTGTTTTAGACTAGCTCACCTCTGAGGCGGAAGCCGGAGGCCTGTGTTGTGTTTTTAGCTGTGTGCATTTGGGAAACCTTGTTTAAATCAGTTATTTGACATTGCTTTTAATACCTTACCTGCCTCACTGCCGATCGCATCTCTTCTCCCAGCGCAGCAGAGTACGTGCTGACGCTGTAGGAGAGAGGGCGGATAGCCGCCACACTGGAAGGAGGAAAGGGTGGCGGTCCAGTTGATGGCCGCATCCCGCCCTCCTAAGGCATTTAAACGACGCCTAGCACGAATCGCGCTGTTTTAGACTAGCTCACCTCTGAGGCGGAAGCCGGAGGCCTGTGTTGTGTTTTTAACTGTGTGCATTTGGGAAACCTTGTTTAAATCAGTTATTTGACATTGCTTTTAAAACCTTTCCTGCCTCACTGCCGATCGCATCTCTTCTCCCAGCGCAGCAGACTACGTGCTGACGCTCTAGGAGAGAGGGCGGAGAGCTGCCACACTGGAAGGAGGAAAGGGTTGCGGTCCAGTTGATGGCCGCATCCCGCCCTCCTAAGGCATTTAAACGACGCTTAGCATGAATTGCGCTGTTTTAGACTAGCTCACCTCTGAGGCAGAAACCAGAGGCCTGTGTTGTGTTTTTAACTGTGTGCATTTGGGAAACCTTGTTTAAATCAGTTATTTGACATTGCTTTTAAAACCTTACCTGCCTCACTGCCGATCGCAACTCTTCTCCCAGCGCAGCAGACTACGTGCTGACGCTGTAGGAGAGAGGGCGGATAGCTGCCATACTGGAAGGAGGAAAGGGTTGCGGTCCAGTTGATGGCCGCATCCCGCCCTCCTAAGGCATTTAAACGACGCTTAGCGCGAATCGCGCTGTTTTAGACTATCTCACCTCTGAGGCGGAAGCCGGAGGCCTGTGTTGTGTTTTTAACTGTGTGCATTTGGGAAACCTTGTTTAAATCAGTTATTTGACATTGCTTTTAAAACCGTACCTGCCTCACTGCCGATCGCATCTCTTTTCCCAGCGCAGCAGACTACGTGCTGACTCTGTAGGAGAGAGGGCGGATAGCCGCCATACTGGAAGGAGGAAAGGGTTGCGGTCCAGTTGATGGCCGCATCCCGCCCTCCTAAGGCATATAAACGATGCTTAGCGCAAATAGCACTGTTTTAGACTAGCTCCCCTCTGAGGCGGAAGCCGGAGGCCTGTGTTGTGTTTTTAACTGTGTGAATTTGGGAAACCTTGTTTAAATCAGTTATTTGACATTGCTTTTAAAACCTTACCTGCCTCACTGCCGATCGCATCTCTTCTCCCAGCGCAGCAGACTATGTGCTGATGCTGTAGCAGAGAGGGCAGATAGCCGCCATACTGGAACGAGAAAAGGGTTGCGGTCCAGTTGATGGCCGCATCCCACCCTCCTTAGCACCAGATGTAAGGACGGTGTCATCCCGTCCGTGCAGCGGGTGGGTGCAGCAGGCCCGCCGGCGGCGCGCCGAAGGCCCCCCAAAGGCAAGCCCGTCTGCGCCCGTCCGCGCCAAGGTAGAGCCTTGTGCCAGCTACGCTGCCTGTTTCCGCCTAACAGATTTTGGTCAGTTACCATCTGGCCCTCCCTACTCGAGAGAGATGCTTATACAGCTAGGTAAGCTCCACGCAGAGAAAGGAACATTTACACTGTTGCACACGGCCCTCCCACGAGCCGACTTTCTGGGTGATGATCTTTTAAAATGTGGGCTTCTGAATGTGAGGTCCCTGCCTAAGCACAGTACAGAGATTCAGCTACTGATTGAAACTCATGAATTGGACATCCTCTTCATGACGGAAACGTGGACTCGTCCTGACTGTTTGGTTGACCCCGGCTTTGCGTGTCCTCCTGGGTTTAAATTTCTACATATTCCTAGGTCTAGTGGGAGAGGCGGGGAGGTAGGAGTGATGTTTAATGCAACCTGTAGTATTAAGGTTTTTGTTTTAGACCCGACTGAGGGTATAGAGCTTCTGGCTTTATTGATCCAGGCCCACTCCGGGACTACTGTTACCGGGGTATTATGTTATCGCCCACCAGGGGCGTTTAGCCTTCAGCAACAACAAGCGCTACTAGCTACCCTGACTAATATCGCAGTTTCCCATCACAAGCGGACTAATCTTGGTGACTTCAATCTATGGTGCAATGGCTCCCTTGATTCGGGTCTTTGCAATATACTCCAATCTGGCGAAAGTTTCGGCCTTTCCCAGCTGGTCAAGGGGGCAACCCACAAGGCGGGACACCTTTTAGATTTGGTGTTCGCGGCTCCTGACCTGGTGGTTATGAGGGAAACCTTACCTATGGAGTGGACAGACCATTCACTTGTTAAATTTTTTATATACATAAATGGTGGCCATCACAAGGCTCCTGTGACGACTAGGGAATTCAGGTGCAGAGACTGGAGGGCTCTTGTACGTTTGCATTCCTTAGGTGAGGTGTTTCATGTGGAGCAGCTCTTTAATGGGAAAAAGCATGTTGAGGAAAATTATGCCTCACTATGCACTGGAATCACAGGTGTCCTGGATGCTCATGCTCCTCAAAAAACACGTAGCTGTAAGGGTAATGACTCTACCCCCTGGTTTAATGATACACTGAAAAACCTGAAGCAGGGATGTAAACAAGCTGAGAGAAGGTGGAGACGTGACTATAAGGAAGCCTTTAAGGAGGTGTGGAAAAACAAGGTTCTAGAATATAAGAACCTGATTAAGAAATCCAAGGCAGAATATTATTCCTCTCTGATTTGTAATTCCACCAACAATTCCAGGAGCATTTTTTATATATTGAATAGTGTTACTAACCCTGAGTGTTCCAAGAACGCCTATTGTCCCGTCCCAAGAACTCTGCGAGAACCTTGCTGAATTTTTTAAGGAAAAAATTGAACACATCATTAGGGATTTGGAAGTTTCTCCGGAATATGTTCCTCCCTCTGATTTAAGACTTGGGTCTCCAGTGGACCAGATGGCTGTGCCAGCCATGGCTCCGAAAGAACTTTTACTTGAGTTCCCATTTCTTACGGATGAGGCTTTCAGGAAGCTAGCCAGAGGGATTTCCTCTGTGTCTCCTTTAGACCCTGTGTCGCATAAAATTTGGAAGGAATACGAGGAAGAACTATTTCCTTCACTCCACCTAATATGTAACCAATCTCTAGTGACTGGTATCGTCTCAGCTCAATGGAAACGGGCGTTAGTATCTCCTCTGCTGAAAAAGCCCTCTCTGGATCCGGATTGCTCAAAAAACTATAGACCCATCTCCCTCCAACTTTTCCAGCCAAGATTGTCGAGCGTTTGGTTAGTAACACTCTTTCCAATCATCTGGAATGTCACCAATTACTAGATGTTGATCAATTTGGTTTCCGGCCTGCCCATGGAACCGAAACAGCCCTAATCACCGCTATGGACGAGCTTCAGAGGCGTGCAGACAGGAGGCAGGCAGTGTTCCTGATCCTGCTAGATATGTCTGCCGCCTTTGATACGGTGAATCATAAGATCTTCCTGAAGTGGCTGTTTGAGGCGGGGGTGAGAGGTACTGCTCTGCTGTGGTTCCAATCATTCTTGCAGGATAGGCAGCAGGCGGTGTCCATGCCCCCTTTTCAGTCAGCTTTTACTCTGATATCGCATGGGGTTCCTCAGGGCTCAGCAATTAGCCCAATACTCTTTAACCTGTATCTTAGACCTCTGATTTCACTCATTAAAAGCTTTAATATCAGGATTGTAAACTATGCTGAAGACACGTAGATGATCCTCTCCTTGGAGAGAGAGGATTCAACATCTGTGAAGGTTCTCCACAACTGTCTGTGTGATACGTCACGGTGGCTAAAGGACAACTCCCTCCAGTTTAATGCGGGGAAGACGGAGGTGCTCTTCAGCGCCGGGACTAAGATCTCCCGGCTGTTCCCAGACAACTTTTGGCCCCCGGAAACAGGGACCAAAGTATGGCCTGTGGAATCAGTCCGCAATCTAGGGGTCATGTTAGATCAAAGGATTAGTATGGAGACGCATGTACAAAAGACGACTGCCTGCTGTTTTGCCATTCTACACTCCTTGAGGAAAGTCCTGCCTCTTTTACCAGCCCAAGCTCGTGCCCAAGTGGTAAGGTGTACTATCCTCAGCAGGCTGGACTATTGTAATTCCCTTTTGCTAGGGTCCCCTGGGTTCCTGCTTGATAGGCTCCAAAGGGTCCAATCAGCGGCTGCTAAGCTGGCTTTGGGGCTTCTGAGAAGATCACACGGGCCGTCCTCTCTGGGCAAACTGCATTGGTTGCCGGTGAGACAGAGGATACAATTTAAGGCCCTATGCATAGTCTTTAGGGCTCTCCATGGAACTGGCCCGGCCTCCTTACAATCGAAATTTGCCTGGTATATTCCAACTAGGCAGCTTCGATCTTCTGCGGCCAAGCTGGTAATGGTACCCAGATTCAGGAAAGTCAGAGCCGGAGGTAGATCCTTCGAGGTGGCAGCTGCCAAACTCTGGAATACACTCCCGGTTGAGATTAGGCAAATTACTGAACTTTTTCCGTTCAGGAGAATGATTAAAACCTGGTTATTTCCCAGGGTAACCGCCTGAAAGCTCACGCCCCCCTCGGTCACTTCCGCTTCTTTCTGAACTAGTCAGTGCCAGGATGCCTGCAAGGTGACAGTGCACTTAATAAGTGTCTTAAATAGCATTGTGCCTATTTTTAAGAAGGGAGACAAAGGTGACAAAGGTGATTCCACACTCTGACAGCGGTTCTAAGTTATTGATTCCACTGCTAAGATTGCACATAAAATTCTAGAATCCTAGAATACTAGTGTACTGGCTCAGGAAACGTATACGGTTTCTGATTTACAGTTTAGAATCAGTGGAGGGTTGGGAACTATTGAACAATGTCTCAATTTATGCTAGGTAGACTCTACTTGGCCTTCATGGATCTTAGTTCAGCCTTTGACAATGTGAACTCAAACTGTGGGGTATCATAGCTGAACTGGGGTGGTGGATGAGCTAAATGTTTTTTTCCTACGACAGCTACACTGTGATAATATGAGTGTGAGATTTGACCCAAATGGTGAGAGCAAATTGCCATTTAGGCTAAAAAGGGTGTATGGAAGGAAATTGTCCTCAGCCTGTTTCTCTTAGTACTTTATATTAATGGGCTAGAGAAACATCTGGTAGAGTTAGGTCATGATATGTCGCAATTAGGCTCTTGCCCAATCCCTGCATTGCTACAGGCCAATGATGTGATGATTATGGTGTGGACCCGTAATGGGCTTAGGAGACTGTTTGACCTGTTCGCCAGTTTTCCTTTCTGTATGTTGGTTTATGACCCAAAGAGAGCAAAAACTAGAATTTACACTTTCTGCTACATTAAGATCTGCACAGTCCCTACTTTTATGCACCTTGGGTCTTGTTTGATGAACCATGCAATTGGTAACTTTTAGGTAACAGTAGCACCCTAAATTGAGGGTGAAACCACAAAAAGAAATGATCATTGCCTACAAGACAAAATGCATGAAATTAGACACCTCTGGCATGGATCACTGGGTCTATAGCAATCTTTCTGGCATACTAAAAACTGAAAATGCTTGATTCAAGAGGTTACTGGCAGACCCTGCAAACACCTCAGCATACATGTGGCACTCTTGGGATTGATTACATTGTGGATTATATTGAACTATCTCCCCTTATGTAGTGACTTGCATTATCGGTCAAAGCGGAATTTAACTTCAATTGATTGGTACTTTGCATACCACTAGATGACTCCCTCAAGACTAGAATTCCTGGCTAGCCTATTCGAAGTCACTTCACAACAGCTTGGGTATGCCAGACCTGTTCAGTAAGGTTCTAGTTCAGGCTAATTTTTCATCTCTATGTAAAGACTCATATTGCATACAAGGATAGAAAATTGCTTAAACAACTGGGTTATGATATCTTAGTATGCACTGATTTAAATACTTCAATTCGTGGGGTGGCAATTTTAAAAGAAAAGCAACTTAAGGCAGAAATTAACAAAACCTTAACCGATAAAGCTGGCAGGTGGGCAATAGCACAGGTAACACTCGAAGGCTGGAAATATACAATCTGTGGTATTTATACTTCCAATTTAGACGAACCCAAAGTCATTGATCAAATTAATATGGAGCTGCTTAGTTGGGAAGGGGAGTGCATAGTATTGGGAGATTTTAACTGCATTATGAATTGTAATATAGATACGACTAGAAGGGGTTCATTCCAGAGAATACGGAAGACCCGGGCTGCAATTCTTGATTTTGCTGCTATCCATTCTATTAAAGATGCACGGAGATACCTGCATCCTAATACAGCTGGCTATACTTACTATTCTGCCGCACATAAATCATGTTCACGTATAGACATGGCCTGGGTTTCGGATTCAATCCTGGCAACTGGTACTATGGTAAGAGTCACCTCGGACCATAACCCTATTCCTTTGTTGTTTGATATAGTTACAGAAAGACAAGTTCCTCGGTCTTTTTCATTCCCCAGATACTTATTTTTGGACTCTATCTTTTTAAGTCAATTGAAAGATCACATAAGAGAATTTATAGATATAAATATGTACTCAGCCTTACCAATGATAGTTTGGGATGCATGCAAGGCAATCATCTGTGGGTTTGCACAACAATATATCTGGTGACAAAATTCGGAGCGCAAATGCCAAAATGAGAGAATGACAACAGATATACTCCATATTGAAAACCAACTAGCTGAAGCTTTATTGACAGGGGTGGCTAGCACGGAAGTATTAAGGTTTAAATTAATAGAGTTAAAATCAGCATCAAAAAATGTATTTAGGGAAAAAAGTATTGCCAAATTAAAAAAATATCAGTTGAATCAGTATGAAAGCAGTGAACGGATAGGTAAAATACTGGCGTATAAAGTTGCTGAAGATCGGGCTCAAATGGCTATTAAGGAAATTAAAGGGGCTAACAACCAAACATTTCAGGACCCTAAATCGATCTTGCAGCAATTTGCCTAGTACTATCAAGATCTCTATACGCCGGAAAGTGAGGTTACTGATGATAAGTTAATAAGATATATAGCTTTAAATAAAGTAAAAAATATGGATGAAGAACAATCGGACCTATTAATGAGGGAAATCACAACAGTTGAAATCAGAACTGCTATCAACTCCCAGGCATCTGGTAAAGCCGCAGGAGAAGATTCGATCCCTTTAGAATTATATAAAACTTGCATGGAGGAACTGATACCATTACTATCTACGGTTATTCAAGCTATTGGGAATGGAGAGCAAGCTTCCAAGTCCCGGAACTCTACTCAAAATATTTTCTTTTTGAAAAAGAACAAACCAGCTTATGAAAGAGGGTCATATAGACCCATATCACTTATAAATAGTGATGCTAAAATATTTGCAAAGGTTCTAGCGACTTGACTGGCACCATTAATGTCACAATTGGTGTCACCCCAGCAACATGGGTTTACACCAAAGAGGGATACTACGGCACATATTAACATGGCCATCACGTCGTTCGATGTGGCACGGGTTGAGTCAACCCCACTCGGTATGATTTTACTTGATATAGAGAAAGCATTTGACCGAGTGGGGTGGGGCTTCCTATGGGCAACACTACAGGCTTTTGGCATAAAAGGTCAATTTCTGAAGTGGATCCAATCTCTATACGATAAGCCTATTGTTAAAATCTGCTACATGGGAAAATGCTCCCCTACTTTCTCGATCAAACGTGGGACGAGTCAGGGGTGTCCTCTGTCACCTCTGTTATTCGCCCTTATAATGGAACCATTCTTAAATGCAATGCAGAGCCAAGACCAGATTTCTCCTTTTTCATTCGGCTCGAATTCTCTTAAAATAACTGTCTATGCTGACGACATTGCGATTTATTCCACCAATGTGTTAGAAGCAATGAAGGGCATTGTAATAGAGGCAGGAAAATCTGGTTTGGTTTCAGGATACAGGCTCAATACTGGTAAAACCCAAATTTTCATAAATTATAAGTCACTTATTCCATTGATGGGGGTTTGTGAGGCAGCTACCTACTTAGGGGTAAAAATCTCATTGAACATTAATTCAATATGTGCCTTAAACTATGAGTCGTTATTAAGAGAAAATATTACATCATTTAAGAAATGGCATAAGCTACCTTTAAGTATTGTTGGCCGAATAAATTTGGTCAAAATGAAGATTTTGCCTAAATACTTATATATCTTCCGCTCTATCCCCTTACGGGTAAATAACTCCTATTTTAATAGATTAGATGGTATTATTAGCAGCTTTATTTGGGGGTATAAGAAAGCTAATTGAGCTATTACTTTACTCAAACTCCCATTCAACCAGGGTGGGTTGGATCTACCAGACATTAGATCTTATTTGTGGTCCGCTTTCTTGACTCGCTTCCGAAGTTTGATGATCCCCAATAAGTGCTTGTTCTTTCATTAATTTATGCTAGGTAAGGATGTAAATATGTTCTTTTACAGGTTAAATTACCCTAACTTTTTCAAACAGGTGAATTTCAAGACCGCACGGGACACTATTAGTATCTGGCGCTCCATTCTTGTCAAGTGTAAGGATTCTCTATTTCATTAAAGAACCCCCATGTGGTTTAATCCGGGTTTTCCATTAATTTTTCATGACCCAGCCGGTTTAGTGCTATCTGATTCTGGCATAACTACGTTGGGAGATTTGTATGACCACACTGGTTTTACCACATTCGAAAGATTGAAGGTGTGTTATAATCTTATACAGGGGGCCCGGTTTAAATATTATCAGATCAGGGATTATTTTGTTCGGAAATTAGGACTTCTTACTATTTTTGATTCTGGTTTATAGAACTGTATTTATAGGGAAACTGATAAAGCACTGATTAGTATTGGTTATAGAATCTTCACTGGTTTTAGAACTGACGACCGTGGAAAGCTAGCAGATAAATGGAGTAGGAAACTGGAAACTGACGTGGCGCCAAGCTTGATAACCTCTTCTTTAAATAACTTAAATCATTCTGTTCACTCCTCTAACCTTAAGATGCCGCTATTTAAAACTATATGTCAACTTTATTACACGCCAGATAGGATTCTTAAATGGGCAACTGATAATAGCAGTAGTGATCACACGAAATGCCCAAAATGCGATCAAAGAGATGCCGATATTACTCATATGTTTTTTACGTGCCCACAATTAACTGAATTTTGGAATGGAGTAACTAAAGTTTTATCTTTAAAATTGGCACGTCCAATTACATTTACATCCTTAGATGTACTTGTGGGCACGTCTGGGGGGAGTGGTTTCCAGTGCGATCTGATAAAAATTTTAATTTTGTGTGCCAGACTGATAATAGCTAGGGTTTGGATTCAACACAACCCGCCCATGGTTATGGAATGGTGGAGCCTTGTAAAGGAAATATATAATATGGAATTTGCTTTACCATCAACCAGGGGATTGCAAACCAAATTGAAAGTGGAAAGAATTTCGAGAGCAATAATATAATGAGATTAGTATTTTCTCTCTTTTTCTTTTGTTATTTAGTGTCTTTAATGCTTTATGATTTACGTACTGCCTTGCTTATGTTACATTAATGAATAAGCTATCCCTGTATGTATTTGTGAATCTTATGTTTTATTATATGCTTATCCCTCATGACGCGAATAAAAAATATTTAAAATGGAAAAAAACATAAATGTATTTTTTCATGATTCATTCATTGAGCATTTCAAATGTCAATATATGCTTAGAATGAAACATTGCAATAGTTTGAATGCATTATTTACAATGTATTTGAAATATGATTTTAGTACTTATTTATTTATTTATTTATTTATTAGAAAGTTTTGTATAGCGCGAACAAGACCCGTGGGTATCAGAGCGCTTAACATATAGGCGTATGCGACAGACAGTATATATCACTCAGTTATATGGGCATCGGAGCGAATTACATATGAGGCGTGGACAAAGACATATATATCAAACAGTTCTACAGACAACAAGTATGAGGTAGAAGATAGGAGGTAGGTAATAAATATAGACAGTGTTGGATATACTTCAATCACGAGAAGATGTGTAAGCAACTATGAGGTAGATGATAGGAGGTAGATGATAAATAAGGACGTAGGTGGATATATATCTATCATAAGTAGAGTGTGTAAACAGGTATGATATTTAGTTCATTGTCATTTCGAGACTGATCAGATCTAGGTAGTGTATTTTTTCATCAGATAGCTCTTTAACTCTCGCTTGAATGCTTCTACATTTTGGATCTTCCTGATGATAGGAGGAATTGAGTTCCATATTCTGGGGGCAGCTCCTGAGAACGCTCTGTCATAGGTTTTTTTCTTGTGGAAAAAGGCTGGCCGTAGTAGAAATTCTTCAGTACTCCTCGCTGGCCGATTCCCTCCCGAAAGCTGGAGTTTCTTCGCTAGGTATCCCGGGGTGTTGTGGTGTAGCGCTTTATGAGTGATACAAGCTATCTTCATTTGGATTCTGGCTTCATAGGGTAGCCAGCTTAAAGCTTTCAGGTGTGGCGATATGTGGTCGTATTTCCTGGATCCGGTGATAATTCTTGCTGCAGCGTTTAGGCATGCTTTCAGTGGTGCTGTGGACATTTTTGGTAAGCCCGCTAAGGTGGAGCAGCCATATTCAATCCTAGAGATAACTAAGGATTGGATAGCCAATTTGAGATCCGCCTCTGAGATGAAAGGTTTCAGTTTTTTTAAGTAGTTCAGGTGGAATCGAGCATTCTTGGCCATTGCGTTGATATGGGCTTTCATGTCTAAATTCTCATCCAGAGTGATTCCTAGAGATTTCGCTGACTTGATTAGTGTTGGGGTGCAGTTTAGCGCAGTCATCACTTTCGTCCATTCCTTTATTTCCGTACGGCTCCTTGCTGGTGAGATTAGTAGGAACTCCGTTTTGTTGGTGTTAAGCTTCAGTTGGTTGGTAGTTAACCATTGCATAGCCATTTTTAAAGCCTTGTTTCCTCGTTCCAAGTCTTGTAGGGACGAGATCTTTAGATATATTCATGTATAAATATGTTTTAGATGTCTTTAACATGTTTAGAATTTAGTAATGTCGTACAAAAGAAAGTGGAGTGGATGTTGTGTATAGATTTAGATTCTGTATGCATTTCCCGATTTATGCCCTTATATAGGTACAATTGACATGTTGCCCTTATATAGGCATAGAAATCCAGTCCTTATTTAGGCATAGTCCATGCTACCCAAATACAGGCATGGCTACTTCCAGTAGTTCATCTACTTCACAACGATTTCTTGGAAAACCAGACTCTTAAGCTTTTAGGGACTTCCCCTTGCTTGGATATTGATTTCTCCAAGAACTCATTTATTATGCATGAACACCTATTCCTTAGGGGTTCATTCATGACGTTTATATGCCCGACTTTACGTCAATACTGGCATTACTAAACAACTTCAAGGTATAAATATACCTTCACTTGCTATGGCAAAGCACAGTGTGGTTTGATGCAGTTTGACTACCTACTTGCATGACGCAGCTCCCCACAGCAAGTCTTGAAGGAAACTAACTCTCCAGCTGACGCACTGACTAGACGCTGTTATCCTCCTGCTGAGAATCCAGCTCCAATGTTTCTGACTCCCCTTGCGGGGTGTTGGGAAATCGAGTCCCGGGAAAGAGATACCATCCTCTCTCTAACTAAGGTATGGAGCTGATTAGAACCTAGAGAAACCTTTGGCAGATTCTGGGCAAAACTAAACTTAGCTAAAACAGCACCTACTTCTTCCCTCATACTAGACTTAGGTTAGGTACACTGGGGCAGGATTATTTAGAAGCACCAGTTGAGTATGTTTAGCCTGTGTTATTTATATACGTATTTTTATATATGTCATAGCAACCGATCATGCTATTAAAGTATTATTTTATATTACTGTTTGTGCTGTATGCATTATACTTCACATTCTGTCTAACAATTGTAGCAGTTCACATCTCTTACATTAGAAACAAGACTGTTCAATAAACCCTTTTCACACACATTTGGTATGGTGCTCTTTTGGGCTTTTGGATTTTCTTTTTGTAAATCTAATCTATTTGGTCACTATTTTCAATGTTTGGTTTTGCACCCTTGTGGTAGGTGAAGGATCCTTTTGGCCTAATATTGAGTAAAAAATGCGTATATGGTCTATTTTGATGCCTCTAGTGTAGTGTAGTTCCTATATCCCTAATAGGCCCTGCGCGTTGGAATAACATACACTATAAATTTGACATTGGACTGAGGTCAGTATGTCTCTATCGAGTATATTAAACTTAATTGTGTGTGTGCCAGCTAACTCAGAGGTCACTAGAAACTTTTTTGAAAAAACAAGTAGGGATTAGTCTCTGACAACCGTATAAACATGACAACTTTGTTTCCCATAGAATTGAAACAATATCTTCAGAGTCATGGAAACAATAGATAACTATTTCACTCAGAAAATCGTGCATGCTTTGTTTCTACAGAGTAGCACAGAAATAGTGAGACTGGCCTTTCATTTCAGTCACATCTATTGGAACAAGATGTTGGTGACTTGGCCCTTTTCTTTTTTTTCACGCTTTTTTCTCTCTGCTTGTTGTGTTCTACTTTATCCTTATGATCACATGTTATTTTGTTCACTTCATTTTTCTTGTCTTTTAAATTATTATCACATTTGGGATGGTGGGCTTTTAGACTTTCTGTTTGTAAATCTAATCTATTCGGTAACTATTTTCAATGTTTGGTTTTGCACACTTGTGGTAGGTGAAGGATCCTTTTGGCTTATGATTGAGTAAAACATGTAAAGATGGCCAATTTTGATGTCCACAGCCGGAAGAAGTCGAGGTATTTATGACCTATGGACGGAACACGTGTTGGCTTGTCTTTTCCCTAAATTGATCTTTCAACTGCTTGATGTTCTGAAATGCTGTTTTTGGACTGCTTTTCTTTCGGATTCAACAGTAAAGACATTCGCCATGAAATCAATGTGAAGACTTGGATTATACTATATGGGCCTGAACATGGATTAAAATGGACTATAACCCACATACTACTGTATTAATGATATTGGAGTGCTCGGATCTACAGATTGACTTATTTTTGCTCTTCCACATTGTGGGGCTGTGTAGGGTTGTGGATGGTAACCAATCCTTTCGTAGGAGCACCACAATTGTGTGTGTTAAACACTTTCCCTAATGAGAGTGATATTCTCCCATTTGCTTTGCTTCACTCACATTAGGGAAAGTGTTGTTTCTATTCATATTGTTTCTATTGAAGTCCTAGAGGTAGACCAGAGTGGACCATAAGTAGAAGCAGACATTAATGGTCATCCCATTAAATTCATGATTTATACTGGTGTTACCCGTCCCACTGTGAGATCAGCAGTAGTCTCAAATCTGCCCATCTCGGGAAAATATGTCCAGGTTTTAGGAGTCGCTAATAAAAGAATGAAAAACCCTTTGACGGAAGAGGTACCAGTGAAAATTGGATACCTTACAGGATCAGCATCAGTTCATGGTGTGTGATTCAGGTCCAGTCTGTTTACTAGGGCGTGATCTCTTGTACAAATTGAATTGTACCATCTATGGTATCCCCAAGAGAATTGAATTGCAAACTAAGGATGAGGACTTTGCTTTCAAATTTGCAAATCAAATTCATTATCTAGCCTTGATTCCTTTACTTACAGTGGATTACATCGTCTCTCCAGTGCATGGGACTTCTCAGGAGAGGAAACGGATGGAATTAAGTCAAGTTGGTCTGCATACAGATCAAACCTAATGTAGATTTCTCAAGGACATTTCAGTACAACCTGACCCCGGAAACTGTGGCTGGGATTACACCTGTAGTTGAGTCCATGATTGCGCAGGATATATTGAAGGCGATCTTAGGAAGCCTGTGTTATTCGCCCATCATGGAATTGCAGAAACCGAGTGGAAAATATTGCATTATTAGGACTTTAGAAAGGTGAATAACATTGCAATTTCCTGTTGTCCCGTGGTACCAAATTCATCTTTGATACTGTTTTAGATTCCAGAAGCTGCATTGTTCACGTTGATTGACCTCTGTCAGGTATTTTATTCTATTCTTTTGCACAAGGAAAGCCAATTTTTATTTGCTTTCTGTCTGGAGAATCGTGTCTTAATGTGATGTTGTATCCCTCAAGGGTATACTAAAAGTCCATATATATTCAACTGGGTCTTGAAGAAGAATCTTGAGAGCTTGATTTTGCCCTGTAACTAAGTACTAGTATAGTACATTGATGCCCTCCTCATTGCTTCTGAAACACAGGAGGCTTGTAAGGACGATACAATCGCTTTACTGAACCATCTAGCTGACAATGGGCATAATGGGTCTCTGAGCAAACTTCAGCACTCTTTGACTGAAGTCCGTTATTTGGGTCATCAGATAGAGAGAGGCAAGAGGAAGGTATCACCAGAGTAAGCGGAGGTGATCATGAAAATGAATCACCTCCTACCCAGAAAGATCAGGATTCTTTTGGGAATAGTTGGCTACTGCTGACAATGGAGCCCAAATTTGGCCTTAATGGCAAAGCCTTTGCAGAGGTTGACCCACAATGGTGTGTATGCTCTGGTAAGTAGGGAATAACAACTGTTTGCTCGCTTTTCTGTAGTTGAGAGAATGCTTGTGTCACATTCTAGCTTCAAAAATGCCTGATTACAACAAAGCATTTTTCACTGTTCTGCCACAAAAGAGGGGTTGTGCTCTTTCTGTACTCACCCAGACAATTGGAGGCGCATGTAGACCAGTGGCCTATTTCTCAGTTAAATTAGATCCTGTAGCTTCAGTGCTGCTCGGATGTCTCAAATCCATTGCTACAACAGGTGGATGTAGCCTTATGGCTAGAGCGGATGTATGACGTTACAACGCATACATTCACAACGCTTGCCATCACAACGCAACCATTACAACACAGGTACCATGACAACGCATGCCATTACAATGTAGGTGCTATTACAACGCATGCCATTACAACGAAAGTATAGGTAAGTATTTAATAGTATTAATATTAATTTATTTTTAATTTCTTTTAATTTAATAAAAACACAGTCACAACTATTGGAACAAAATGTTGGTGACTTGGCCCTTTTCTTTTTTTTCACGCTTTTTTCTCTCTGCTTGTTGTGTTCTACTTTATCCCTATGATCACATGTTATTTTGTTCACTTCATTTTTCTTGCCTTTTAAATTATTATCACATTTGGGAAGGTGGGCTTTTAGAGTTTCTTTTTGTAAATCTAATCTATTTGGTAACTATTTTCAATGTTTGGTTTTGCACACTTGTGGTAGATGAAGGATCATTTTGGCTTATGATTGAGTTAAAAATGTAAAGATGGTCTATTTTGATGTCCACAGCCCTGAAGAAGTCGAGGTATTTATGACCTATGGATGGAACACGTGTTGGCTTGTCTTTTCCCTAAATTGATCTTTCAACTGCTTGATGTTCTGAAATGCTGTTTTTAGACTGCTTTCCTTATGGCTTCAACAGTAAAGACATTCGTCAAGAAATCAATGTGAAGACTTGGATTATACTACATGGGCCTGAACATGGATTAAAATGGACTATACCCACATACTACTGTATTAATGATATTGGAGTGCTCGGATCTACAGATTGACTTATTTTTGCTCTTCCACATTGGGGGGGCTGTGTAGGATTGTGAATGGTAACCAATCCTTTCGTAGGAGCACCACAATTGTGTGTGTTAAACACTTTCCCTAATAAGAGTGCTATGCACCCATTTGCTTTGCTTCACTTATATTAGGGAAAGTGTTGTTTCTATTCATATTGTTTCTATTGCAGTCCTTGAGGTAGACCAGAGTGGACCATATGTAGAAGCAGACGTAGATGGTCATCCCATTAAATACATGATTTATACTGGTGCTACCCGTTCCACTGTGAGATCAGCAGTAGTCTCAAATCTGCCCATTTTGGGAAAATGTATCCAAGTTTTAGGAGTTGCTAATAAAAGAATGAAAAACCCTTTGACGGAAGAGGTACCAGTGAAAATTGGACACCTTACAGGAAAACCATCAGTTCGTGGTGTGTGATTCAGGTCCAGTCTGTTTACTAGGGCATGATCTCTTCTACAAATTGAATTGTACCATCTATGGTATCCCCAAGAGAATTGAATTGCAGACTAAGGATGAGGACTTTGCTTTCAAGTTTGCAAATCAAATTCATTATCTATCCTTGATTCCTTTACTTACAGTGGATTACATCGTCTCTCCAGTCCATGGGACTTCTCAGGAGAGGAAAAGTATGGATTTAAGTCAAGCAGGTTGGATTTAAGTCAAGCAGGTCTGCATACAGATAACACCTAATGTAGCTTTCTCAAGTACACTTCAGTACAACCTGACCCCGGAAACTGTGGCTGGGATTACACCTGTAATTGAGTCCATGATTGTGCAGGGTATACTGAAGGCTTTCTTAGGAAGCCTGGGCAATTCGCCCATCATGGAATTGCAGAAGCCGAGTGGAAAATATTGCATTATTAGGACTTTAGAAAGGTGAATAACATTGTTATTTCCTGTTGTCCGGTGGTACCGAATTCATCTTTGATACTGTTTTAGATTCCAGAAGCTTCATTGTTCACGTTGATTGACCTCTGTCAGGTATTTTTTCTATTCTTTTGCACGAGGAAAGCCAATTTTATTTGCTTTCTCTCTGGAGAATCGTGTCTTAATGTGGTGTTTTATCTCTCAAGGGTTTACTAAAAGTCCATATATATTCAACTGAGTCTTGAAGAAGAATCTTGAGAACTTGATTTTGCCCCGTAACTAAGTACTAGTATAGTACATTGATGACCTCCTCATTGCTTCTGAAACACAGGAGGCTTGTAAGGACGATACTATCGCTTTACTGAACCATCTAGCTGACAATGGGCATAATGGGTCTCTGAGCAAACTTCAGCACTCTTTGACTGAAGTCCGTTATTTGGGTCATCAGATAGAGAGAGGCAAGAGGAAAGTATCACCAGATTAAGTGGAGGTGATCATGAAAATGAATCACCTCCTACCCAGAAAGATCAGGATTTTTTGGGGAATATTTGGCTACTGCTGATAATGGAGCCCGAATTTGGCCTTAATGGCAAAGCCTTTGCAGCTGTTGACCCACAATGGTGTGTGTGCTCTGGTAGGGAATAACAACTGTTTGCTTGCTTTTCTGGAGTTGAGAGAATGCTTGTGTCACATTCTAGCTTCAGAAATGCCTGATTACAAAAAAGCATTTTTCACTGTTCTGCCACCAAAGGGGGGTTGTGCTCTTTCTGTACTCACCGAGACAATTGGAGGCGCAGGTAGATCAGTGGCCTATTTCTCAGTTAAATTAGATCCTGTAGCTTCAGCGCTGCCCGGATGTCTCAAATCCATTGCTACAACAGGTGGTTGTAGCCTTATGACTAGAACGGATGTATGACGTTACAATGCATACGTTCACAACGCTTGCCATCACAATGCAACCATTACAACGCAGGTGCCATGACAACGCATGCCATTACAATGCATACCATTACAATGCAGGTGCTATTACAATGCATGCCATTACAACGTAAGTATCGGTAAGTATTTAATTTTATTAATATTTGTTAAATTTTAAATAAATTACAAAAATTGTTTATTAAATTCTCTGATTTTTTTAAATGTTTTAAAATATTTTTAAATTTACAATTCTAACTCCTTGGGTGTATAATAGTAGGGTAATTGTTAGATAGTGTAGGGGTTAAAATTCCTATTCTAACTCCAGGGGGGTGTAATAGTAGGGTAAGTGTTGGATAGTGTAGGGGTTAAATTTACTATTCTAACTCCAGGGGGGTGTAATAGTAGGGTAAGTGTTGGATAGTGCAGGGGTTAAAATTACTATTCTAACTCCAGGGGGGTGTAATAGTAGGGTAAGTGTTGGATAGTGCAGGGGTAAAAATTACTATTCTAACTCCAGGGGGGTGTAATAATAGGGTAAGTGTTGGATAGTGTAGGGGTTAAAATGACTAATCTAACTCCAGGGGGGTGTAATAGTAGGGTAAGTATTGGATAGTGTAGGGGTAAGAATTACTATTCTGACTACAGGAGGGTGTTATAGTAGGGTAAATGTTGGATAGTGTAGTGGTTAAAATTACTATTCTAACTCCAGGGTAGTGTAATAGTAGGGTAAGTATTGGATAGTGTAGGGGTAAAAATTACTATTCTAACTCCAGGGGGTGTAATAGTAGGGTAAGTGTTGGATAGTGTAGGGGTTAAAATTACTATTCTATCTCCAGGGGGTTGTAAAAGTAGGGTAAGTGTTGGATAGTGTAGGGATAAAAATTACTATTCTAACTCCAGGTTGGTGTAATAGTAGGGTAAGTGTTGGATAGTGTAGGGTAAAAATTACTATTCTAAAATAAATGTAATTAAAAAATTGAACAAATTAATTAAATACATTTAATTATAATTTGAAAAAAATATTAAATATATTTAAAATGTTATAATTATTTTAAATAAATGAATTTATAAAACAAAAAAAGTTACATTAAAATTAAAAATATTTTTAAAAATTAGATTAATTTTATTAAATTAAAAGAAATTAAAAATAAATTAATATTAATACAATTAAATACTTACCTATACTTACGTTGTAATGGCATGCGTTGTAATAGCACCTGCGTTGTAATGGCATGCGTTGTCATGGCATCTGCGTTGTAATGGTTGCGTTGTGATGGTACTGCGTCGTAAAAGTTGCGTTGTAATGGTTGATCCCCGCTAGAGCACTCGACCTTGAAGCTTGGGAATCGGGTTCAAGTCTCGGCAACAACGCTTAACATCATGTGATTCTGGGCAAATCACTTAATCTTCCTGTGCCTCACAAAAATAATGTGTCCATCTGTAACTAAACTGGTCCTCATGTCAAGTGCTCTGATACCTGATATCTTCATGTCTAGTTCGTGCTATATAAAACTTATAAAACTGTAAAAAAAAAAGAAAAAAGGTGTCAGTATCGAACTATGTGAGAGCATTGTGATGGGCCATCCACTTACTCTACACATTCCGCATTCAGTTGAGCTCCTGATGACGAGAACTAAAAAATGCCATTTGACTTTAGGAGGTTGACAAGATATGAGCAGGTGTTGTCTGCCACAGAGAACGTCATTCTGAAGCGATGTTCTGTGTCAAATCCTGCTATCTTCCTACCTGTTCGTTCCATATGCTGATGGGGAAGATTGTGAAGATCATCACTGTCTGGATGTTACTGAGCTTCGCACCAAGTCGAGACCAGACATTGTCGATGATACATTGTCTGATCCCTATCAAGTACTTTTTGTTGATGGGTCATGTCTACGAGACAATGAAGGTAATTTGAGAGCAGTATTTACTGTCTGTACCACTTCTGAAGTAGTGGAATCCACTTGCCTACAGGCAGTACACTCCACACAAGTAGCCAAAATCATTGCTTTGACCGTGTATGTCTTGTCTCTGAGCAGATCCGAGTCACCATCTATAGCAATAGCCAGTACGGTTTTGGTGTAGTTCATGACTTCGGACAGCTATGGTCGCAGAGAGGGTTCTTAACATCATCAGGAACTCCCGTTAGGAACAGGGAATATGTGAGACAATTGCTGGAAGCATTGCTGTTACCAAAGAAAGTGGCTGCTCAGCCCATTGGAAGGGAGATGACTTTGTCACAACGAGAAACCGCTATGCGGATGGAGTTCTCACTTTTGTGCTACACATGCATGTATTTTCAATGGGGAATATGTTGGCCAGAGTGCTGGGAAGGTCGAACTCAGAATGTTGCTAGTTGTTGCAGACACATGGGATGAAGTAAGGTGTTTGCAAATGGAAGCGACAGACAGGGAACAGCTGGGTTGGATCAGCGCAGGTTGTGAGAAAGGAGAAAGTGATGTATGGGTTTTAACTGATGGTAGGGCAGTGTTAAGGGATTCGCTATTGAACCCAATGGCAAGGCAGGTTAATGGAGCAGCTTATATAGGAAGGGATGCAATAGTGAGATTGTTTAGGCAGACTTGGCTCAATCCCAGTGTTCATTTGATTGCGGAAGCAGTATGTCTCTTTGTGTCACATGCCATCATGGGAAAAAGACAGTTGTCGCTCTGAGTAACATTGGCAGATCAGGAGGTCCTTTCAATCAAATCTAAATGGACTTTGTAGAGATGCCTGTGTGGAATGGACTGAGATACATCTTGGTTGCAGTGTGCATCTTTCTGGATGGGTTGTAGCTTATCTGACTAGAAGGTGTGATAGTCTCACAGTAGCAAAGGTATTGTTGATGAAACATATTCCTTGAATCTGATTTCTAACTACTTTGGAGTTGGATTGAAGGACACACTTTCACATGGAAGTCATGAAGCTATTGTGTACCACCTTAAGTGAGGATCAAAGACTGCGTTGTAGTTACAGTCCAGTGGCATTAGGCATAGTGGCACAAATAAATGGGACACTAAAGGCGAGGCTGGATAAAGCGTGTGCTTCAACATCTTTAAAATGGCCAGATGTGTTGCCTTTGGTTATAATGAGCTTGCACAGCATTCCTGACTGGAGAACTGGGTTATTGCTACATTAAAAGATGATGAGAAGGGCAATGCGCTTGCTTGCAGCACCAGCAACTGCTTTGATTAACAAAGCAGATGATGTGATTCTTAACTGCTGTAAAGGATTGGCTGACGTGGTTCATTCTGTGTCTCATCAGGTTGAAGCAACAGCTGCACAAATATTGAAAGACCTCTGCCACGACTTGAGTGCAGGGTACTGGGCGAATATCCGAAAGCATGTAAGGAAAAAGTGTCTTGACCCTCTGTGGTGTGGACCATGTCAGGTGATACTGGTGATGATGAATACTGCTGGTTGGTGTGGAATGCCGAACTGGGTCCATGCTTCCCATACCCAAAGAGTCACAGGTACCTCTGATGAAACAGTTCTTCTCCCAGAAATAGTTCCAGCTGTGATTGAGGGGTCACAGGGGAGAGCAAGCCAAGCTGTGGGTGTTCCTGGCAAGACTGAATACCCACCAGATCAATAACTCACTTCTTTCTTTCTCTTTTGGATTCCACTCTACATCACTTTTTTTATTTTGTAAAGCTCTAGTGCTCTCATAGTCATGGTTACTACTCATGCCTTATGTGCAATATCATGGAATGTTCGTGGTTTAACACATTACATTAAGAGGAAAAAAGTACTCTCTTATCTTCAATATAAAAAAAGGAGATGTAGCTTTTCTTCAAGAGACACATTTTGATGAACTTGAATCAAACAAATTGTGTAGGGATTGGGTGGGAAAGGTGTTCCACAGCAGCATACATGAAGAGAAACCCTCAGACACAGGTCCTACTCGAAAATGTAGAGTGGCAATCCTCATTAGAGAAACCTTTCCAGTTATGGTATCCAAAATGTAGGATGATCCAGAAGGTCGATATGTCTTTGCTAAGTTGCCTATTGGAGACACTCATATCTGTGTGGGGTCAGTTTATGCTCCCACAGGTACCAAAAAATCCTTCTTCTTGTATCTGAGTCGCTTGTTGTCAGTAATTGATGACTCACAGTATCTCATAGGAGGTGATCGGAACTTGGTGAGGGATCCAATTCTAGATAAGACAGGTCCTCTCGAAAAAAATAATGATGCTGACAGAGCACTCATGAATGATATAATTGAGAACAATGGCCTTGTAAATCATTCGCATCTTTTACACCCAGATGATACTAAATACACATTTACCTCCCCCCACTCATGGAACTTTTTCCCGGTTGGATTACTTTTAATCTTTCATTTTATTTCATTCAAAATCTTTATTTCGTTTCTTTTAAACCATAAAAGATGCATTAAAACACGTACGATTTCCATATGCGAAACTGCTGTAATACTAGTACAATAATAATAAATGGAAAGGGAATAAAAAGAACGGTATTGTATATGACCTATTGCCATTTCATTAAAAACATAATTATGTTTAAACTAGGCATCAGTATGAAAACAATAAGAACACTAGTAATGGACTCCTGATTTTTGTTCTTTGTTTGATCTTCCATCCCTAAAACATTAAAAACAATTGATTATAATAATTTCTTACTAACATTTCCCAAGAACAAGACTGCCTTATACCTATTGTGTCTGCATACTCTATCAAAATTAATTTATGACTGTCCTAAAAATACTTAATCACATTTGTTACAACTTCAGTCCTGATTTGGCCCTTAAGAAGCTTATGGCAAGTAAAATTTACTGACACTGAATACAATTGATTGCGATGTAATAGTTTTTAAAATTCTTTCAGCCTCTCTGCAAGACCTAGTACCCATGTTTATGCAGATTGGTTTAATCAATTCTTTATAGGCTTTACATATAGAGGACAGAAGAATAAGACATGCAAATCAGTTTCTTTAACCTTATTTGGGCATAAAGAACACAAATCATTCCCTGTTCCAGCGTTATTGATAGCTCATCATGACGTGATTGCATTTATATGTAGTACACCGTATCTAAACGTCATACATAAACTTTTTGCTAATTGTGGATGCACCTCATCAGGAAAGGGTTTCAAATTTGCTACGTCCGGACAAGACTCCTCCACTTCGAGACAAGACTCCTCCACTTCGATGCCGGAGGAACATGGCGGCCGCTAGCTAAACGGCCACAGCTGGATTCCCCCTATGGAGCAACTAATTCCTGCGCTTTTTTGTGTATTATTTTGACCCCCTGTATGATCTATTGATATTTTGTAAACCCCCCCACCCCCTGGTGTGATTTCAACATACCGCTGCGCTTATTGCCGAGTAGGCCCCCGGAGAACGGATTGAACTTGCGGATCCCCGGAGTAAGGTGCAGGGCGAGCGAGAGCAGGACAACGTATCTGGGGGCTGGGGCTGGCTTTGGAAGGAGGCGGCTCGGACACGGAAGAGGCGTGATTTTGCCTTGCTCGCGTTCCAGGTTGTCAGGGGCAGAGCCAGTGGCAGTTACTGTGGAGCGGAGTCGGCGAGAGGAGCGGTGCATGGAAACTCAAGTAAAATTTTATCTTGGCAATGCATAGGAGCAAACTCTAAGATAGGGGGCCATCAATGTTTATTTTCCCCGCCCTGTGGGGGCAACAAGGCTGTTGGTGCTGGGAACTATTCAACAGGAACCCGGTATGATAATATATATAACGGCACATACGATGATATATTTAGAGGACTAAATCCCCCAAAATCAAGCGGGGCTAATTCAGTCAGTGCTCCAACTAGTTGTATGGATGTAGGGGGAGTATTTGTCAAGGGCGCTGGCAGAGAGGTCAGCCCTAGGATCTCCAGTGACAAAGAGGAGAGTTTGTACCCTACTAAAACAAATAGGTACTCATTGAGAGCCAGGACAGTGTTTGATTCAACTAAGGGAAAGCCCGTATATCCCCAACGCATTTCACCCCTAGTTTCAGAAGTGAGGAAACGTGTAAGAAGGGGTAAAGCTAAGTTTAATACCTCAGAAGAATATTTGAGTGTGAAAAACATAAAAAGTAAGGGCAAAAGTAAAAGCGTTAAAGAAGCTGCTGCCAGTTTAAAAGTTACCCCCTCACTTAAAACTTATTACAAGGTAATGTCTACCACCTCCACTACCACCTCCGCTATCAGCTGCTCTCCCTTGTCAGCTCAGCCTGCCCAGCTCACTCAGCCCACCCAGCCCACTCGGCCCATTCAGTCTACCCAGTCCACCTCGGCTACTGTGGTAGTAAATGCTATGGGGATACCATTACAAGGAGACTCGATAGTGACTCCCATGAGCTCTGTTAAAGAAGGGAGTGCAGATAAGCTTCCAGCCTCGGTAGAGGCAGGGGTTGTACTGCATTCAGATATTGGCCTGTTAAATAGGTATTCAGCGTTAGGGGGGACGGATCAGGAGATACCCTATTGGATCCCACTGAAAAGACCAAAAGCTCTGATGCTTTGAACGCAGCGCAATTAGTACAAGTACACCATCTTGCCTCATTTGATAGTGTCGGCGCAGAGATCACTACAGATAAATCAGATGCAACTTCAAGCACATTGGCCGACATATTACTAGCTATGAAGGATGAGATTACCAGCAGGTACACGATAGTGGAAATGACTAACAGATTCTTAATTTCTGAAGCTAATCAAGCAGCAATTAAGGCATCTTGTGATGAGTTGGCCAAGAGGCTGGACGAGGTCACCCTCAGAACCGAGGCAATTGAGTCGGAAATCCCTAAGATCAAGGAATCCATGCGTACCACCGAAGCGGAGGTCACCAAGCTGTCTGTTCAGAACAAAGAACTAAAAGAGGATATTGAGCGTTTGGATAATTACTCGTGCCGGAACAACTTGAGACTCCTGAATGTGCCTGAAGCCCTGGAGGGGGTGACATTAAGGGTTTTGTAATATCCTTATAGAAGGGAACAGTGTTAAAAGACTCACCAGAGTTTGATTTGCTGCATGATTTTCAGAGGGTACATCGCGATCCCTTCAGAAGAAACCTCGCAAAACAGAAACCCAGGAAGATCCTGGTAAACTTTTTAACATATTCCGTAAAGGAGCAGATTTTGTCTTCCGCTCTGAAAGAAGGCTCCATATACTTTAACAGCTCCAATCCTTTTACCTTTCAAATAAGATCAGACATATCGCACATAACTGCAACGAGGCAGTGGGAGCTGGGGAAAAGGTTGGAGGAGTTAAACAGTATGGGGGCCCAGGCTCAGTTGAAATTCCCGGCATTGCTAAGGGTGATGTCGAATAACCACATGCACCAAATCAAAACTGGAGAAGAGGCGGATGCTCTTATTGCAAAGATCAGAGACGGACAAGGGGGGCAAGGGGGAAAGCAGACTTAGAGGGTCTTTTTACACTTATGTAAATTTAAAAAAGGGAATGTTATTGCTACTCCATAGGGGGAGAGGGCTAAATGGGCCTTTGCCTATTAGAAGGGAGGGTTCCTCAAGGGTTGGGGGTCACGGGGTCACGGGGAGGTGGGATGGGGAAGCAGGGGGGCAAGTGGGTGGGGAGCAGTGGAAAAAAAGGAAACAAATTTGACCTCATCTCAACCTTATGTACAGCCTTTTTTGTCATGAAGGGGTGTCAACTCCTCCAGGTAAAACACGGGGACGATGACCGGCATGGTCCTGAGGGATAGAAAGACCATCTTTACCTCCTGGAATGTTAATGGGTTAAGGTGCCCCCGGAGACAGAGGCTAATCCTTAAATACCTAGAACTTTCAACTGCACAAATATGTGGAGAAGTGTGGCTCAATGGTTACAGTGGCAGACCCCGATGCTGAGGTCTGGCCCGGGACCAGGGTTCAATTCCCGACAAGGCAGGGTCTTGGCTCAATGTCCGTGGACTCGATAATTCTCACCTTGGTGCCTACTCTAATCATGGGTCCCACTCTGCAACTCTGGGCAATAGCTTGCTTAATCTTCACAATGGCCCCAATAGCACTGGGGATGCCTGGCTTCACCTTGGGGGTGCCCAGTAGGGAGCATCTCACAGGGAAAGCCAGGAAGGGTTCCACAGCGGTATACAGCACTACGATGCCCCGAGAAGGGGTGGCAGTGTGCTTTACAAGTATACACACTTTTACATTTAAATTACAAATATGCATGTTTCAAGATACACACCTGAGTTATGAGGAAAGTAGCTTAATCTTCTCCAAGTTCCCTTGGGTTAAGAGCTTTAGCACTTCGCATCAGACATCTCAAAATAGAGGGGTGGATATTTTAATTAAACAAGGTACTCCCTATAAAAAAACACAATCAGACACCTCAGGTAGGTGGTTGACAGTCCAATTGGCATTTGAAAATTTTGATATGATCTGTGCCTCTTACTATGGCCCCAATATGGACGATCCGACCTATATTTATAAACTACAATCAGTACTGATGTTGGAACCTCCACCCTATGTTATCGGGGGAGATTTTAATGTCCTGTTAGACCCTCTGAAAGATAGATCTAATCTGAGTCATTATAAAGGGGCAGTCAAGGTACGTCGGGCACTACTTAATATGATTCATGATATGGATCTGATCGACCTATGGAGGGCACAAAAAGGAGATCAGCAGGACTTTACTTTTTACAGCAAGAAGCATGGCCACTCCTCTAGGATCGATTATGTTTTTTGGACAGAATGTCAATGGCTAACCTAGGGAAGGTATCAGTTCTTCCGAGTCACCTCTCTGACCACGCACCTCTGCAATTCGTATATCAGAGTAAGGAGGTGTAGCGGCAACCATTGAGATGGACCCTTAATTGAGCGAAGCTTCTAGATCCCGAGGTGTTTGAAGCAGTACAGGATCCTTCTCTGGAATTTTTTTCTTTGAATACAGGTTCCACACCACCGGACATAGTATGGGACACATATAAGGCCTGGTTAAGGGGGAAACTCCATGGAATAATCTGCTATAAGAATAAGATCGAAGCTGAGGCATTGAAGGGGGTTGAGGGGAGGATAAGCAATCTGGAGAAAGAAAAAGATGGTTTTAGCAACAGGGATTCGGAGCGACCCACAAAGGTCTTGAAGAATCTGGAAGAGGTAGGATCAGAGTATAGAGGGAAGTTAGAAGCCAAGTGTAGGGCGCAGTGGAACTCCAGAATGATGCAGAACTTTGAATATGGGAAGAAGGCTGGCGCCCTTCTGGCATGGAAAGCAGGAACCGATTGCGCTATAAATGATATGAAAGAACTTACTATAAATGCTAACGGGGAAATCTCTAGTAAGATCGAGGATATGCAGTCCTGTCTCCTCTCCATTTTCTCGGAACTGTATAGAGAGGACCTGGCTCCTCTACCGAGCTCTATCCCGTCATTTCTTAGGAACAAACATCTCCCCGTGCTTTCAGAAGAAAGTAAGAACAAATTAGAAGCTCCCTTTACATTAGAGGAGATAGCAGATCAGATTAAAAAATCAAAGAATAAAAAAGATGCAGGCTCGGACTCACTCCCAAGTGAAATCTATAAACCCCTCAAAGAGGAGTTGATACATGCACTGGGGGTCACCTTTAACTCAGTTTACAGTCTAACTGGGAAGGTTCCTAAGACCTGGAAGGAGGCAACAATAGATCTGATCTTAAAAACCGGCAAGGACCCGAAAAAGGCAGACTCCTATCATCCAATCTTCCTGCTGAATGCCGATTATAAGATCTTTATGGGCATTTTGGCAGGGAGACTGGCAAAACTGATCCAGAGGTTAATACACCCGGATCAGAAAGGGTTCGTCTCAGGGAGATACATTCAGGAACAGTCGCAGCTCTAGATTGGTAATATAGATCTGACCATTCAGAGGACAGAACTCTTGGCCGTTGTCGCCTTAGATGCAGCCAAGGCTTTTGACAGAGTCTGCAGGGTATACCTTTGGGAGGTCCTGAGGGCAATGGGGTTTGGCCCAATCTTTATCCGAACCTTGCAGAACTGCTATCAGGGTGCCTCCTCCCGAATCCTGCTAAATGGGCTCCTTACGCTGAGTTTTAACATCCAGAGAGGAACTAGGCAGGGGTGTACAATCTCGGCCTCTTTTATTTAATATGTACATGGAACCATTGGCACAGGCGTTGAGACTGGATGATTCAATTTATTTTTTTAGATCCGAAAAATAGAGTTCCAAAATAGCTCTCTATGCCGATGACCGAATACTGTACACAAGTGACCCAGAGGCAGCGATCCCGAGGCTGGAGAAGCTTATGTGCGAGTTTGGGTCCCTATCTGGGTATCTAGTCAATAAAACCAAGACAGAGGTGATGTGTTGGAATCTGGAGTGGTCGGGAGAGTCAGTGTCGAGGTGAGATATCTTGGGATTTACGTAGTAAAGGACTTGGTGAAGATACCTGAGCTTAATCTTAACAGGGTCATAAAGGAAATTGATGGCCTCTTTAGTAGATGGAGGAACCTTCCCTGAACTATTTATGGAAAAACCAACCTGGTAAAGATGGTCATTCTACTTAAGCTGTCTTACCTTTTCTCTTCCATACCATTAACATTCTTGAAAAAAAGCTTAATGAAGGTACAGAGCAAGATTGGGAGTTTTGTCTGGGGTGACAAAGGTGTTCCTCTGGCGTGGAAAAAACTTAAACGCAGACTAAAGAAAGGCGGACTTGCCCTTCCTGATATGAGGTTATACGCAGTAGCATTCCAGTTTAAAAGCATACCGATGCTACTTGTGAAACCAGGGGAGTCAGCCTGGGGCAGGCTGTTGGGAGAAATGGCGCGAGTGGAGGCTTTTCTATATAAATTTGGGTCACCAAAATTCTTTAAGCGGGTACGCTTGAAGGTTTTGAGGGCGGCCTTGGAGCTATGGCTTAGGCTCAGACGTAGCTGGGGCATGGGATACTATTCGGACAGTGCCCCTGTCTGGGATGCACCGAGAACACCGGACTGCCTAATGGACAGTTTGGCGTTGCCTATAAGAAGGGCAGGCATCACTGTCTGGGCCGAACTGGTAGACTCCGGGGGATACATTCATGGGAGTACCTGAGGGCAAAGATCGGGCCAGGGCTCTCCAGATTCAAATATTTACAGTTAATATCATGGTACGAGGCAGAAAAGAGGGAGGTCAGTGGAAATAAAGAGATTGAAGGGTTGTGGCAATCTATCCTCCCAATTAATAAGGAAATCTCTATATTGTATAACAACTTGTTGGAAACTGAGGATCACGAGACTCCCCCTTTAGCTGCAGTATGGATGGAAACTCCTCTTGGGCCATCAAGAGAGTCCTTGTATGAGCCCTCCTAAAGATCTTGTATAAATATGTCAAGCCCCCTTGTCTAAAAAATTTTTTTTTTCATTAACAGACTTTATTATACTCCTGTGAAAATCGCCAAGTTTGCCCCAGAACCAGCTCCTAAATGCCCCAGATGCTCAATACCTCTTGCTAATGACTTACATATCTTCTTTGAGTGTCCAGCACTTGAAAGATTTTGGACTGAGGTGGGTGACAACATTTGTGATATCTTTAACACCATCATAGAGATTAACATGTCATTAGTGTTTTTTGGAGATGATGGTTATCTTAGTCAGACCCTCTCTCAGAAGGACAGAGGCTTATTAATCTATTTGATTTTGCTGGCCAGAAGATGAGTTTGCAAGAGGTGGAAAGATCCACTACCCCCACAAAGGGAAGACTGGCTTAAAATTCAATATATCAGCAACAAGAGAGGGAGGGTATGAGTAGACACTCCTGGACCCCGGGCTAATTCATACACAAACAACAAAGGAGTGACTAGGCACAAGCATTTGAAAAACAATAACCACGGTTCTCTTAACGTGTGGTGAAGGTTAAATAAATGAATAAATAAACCCCCATGGAAAGTGCTCTGTCTTTATCTAAGATAAAATGGTGCTGCCAGTTCCGTTAGTATACCAACTGGTATGCCTCTCACCCTCTGGAGCTAGTAATCTACAGTGGTGAAGCTCTATTCATTTAGAAGGACCCTCACTCACCACTAGTTGGTGACATGCTTCATCATCGGGTCCCCGCTAGGGTGACCGAGTATCACCCTAGCGTGCTACAACGCCTGACTACAGCGGAGCAGGATGTGGTGAGTGGAACAGTGCCCAAATCAAAAAGTGACTAAACGTGTGGTGTCAGTGCAAATTAAAAAATGCAGAGGTTGTAACCAGATCAAAAAATTTTTAATGATGGCCAACCCGCATTGATTAAAAATAGTGAGTGGACTAGACAAGGTTCTGAGTTACGAAACCCCAGTCCTAAAAATCGGTCGACATGTTTCTGCTGTTTTATTGCATTTTGCTCAGCTTTCTTCAGGACCTAATAAATAGTCCTCCGGTGGTGTGCGCGCACTAAGGCGTACCCTCCCGGGAGGCTCTAAATGTGAAAATTAATAAAATTCAAAAAAACTGTGTGAAAAAAATAATAATAATCACACAACAGTTAACCATGTCATCTCATGCCATGTGCAGAAACAATCATAGCAACAAAAAGCGGGACATTAAGATGCCCCTTCGGTGAGGGTGGCGCGGGTGTACTTCACGCGGTGGCTTTTTCTGCACTCGCGGCTCCCCGCCCGTGACCTGCTTTCCTGTCCAACCCTCCCGGAAGGGAAATGGCTATTTATTAGGTCCTGAAGAAAGCTGAGCAAAATGCAATAAAACAGCAGAAACATGTCGACCGATTTTTAGGACTGGGGTTTCGTAACTCAGAACCTTGTCTAGTCCACTCACTATTTTTAATCAATGCGGGTTGGCCATCATTAAAAAAATTTTGATCTGGTTACAACCTCTGCATTTTTTAATTTGCACTGACACCACACGTTTAGTCACTTTTTGATTTGGGCACTGTTCCACTCACCACATCCTGCTCCGCTGTAGTCAGGCGTTGTAGCACGCTAGGGTGATACTCGGTCACCCTAGCGGGGACCCGATGATGAAGCATGTCACCAACTAGTGGTGAGTGAGGGTCCTTCTAAATGAATAGAGCTTCACCACTGTAGATTACTAGCTCCAGAGGGTGAGAGGCATACCAGTTGGTATACTACCGGAACTGGCAGCACCATTTTATCTTAGATAAAGACAGAGCACTTTCCATGGGGGTTTATTTATTCATTTATTTAACCTTCACCACACGTTAAGAGAACCGTGGTTATTGTTTTTCAAATGCTTGTGCCTAGTCACTCCTTTGTTGTTTGTGTAAGACTGGCTTAAAGCCTCATTCTCCATGGCTCGTTTAGACTATGAGGGTGCAGAAGATAAGCTAATAAACATCTGGCACCCCTTTGTGAGATGGGGAAAAAATTTAAGATTAATATAATTGGTCTAATGATTAGACCAGGTTCCCTCACAAAAAAGGGATTGGTCGGACGACTCAAGCGAGTGCGGTAAGTCGTAGGGGCCACAGATCACGAAGGCGGCTTCATAAGACCCGCAGAGGCTTGATAGGTGAGATGAGGACCAAAAAAAAAAATTAAGAAAAAACAAAAAACGATTTGCTACGTCCATAAACAAAAGGAACCTAGTCGTTAGCGATCCATTAGGTAGACCATGTAACACGCTGTCTTGAATATGGGCCCAGAAGGTTGTTTTTAACAGTGTCTTTGAGGCTACGGACAATGCGGTTGGGTCATCCCAGTAATGGGATAGGCCCAATTGTCTGAACCACAAAAAGCGTGTCTAAGCCACAAAATACTCCTATTCTGGTCCAACTTCAATGTCTCTTCTAGACCTACCTTAGAGTGTAGCAATTCTATAGTAGACCAAATTCTGACCCAAAATAATAGGGGTCTTAATAATGCGCGATGGACAGTGCGTTGAAGATTCAGGTCTAGGGTAATAGGAATTAATGGAGCTTGCGCAGGGAGTCTTAAAAGCATTCTATAAAATTTGTTTTCTACTATTTCAAAATTCTTTTTGCAGTAAGGACCCCATATTTCGCCCCCATAGAGTGCCGCTGCTTAGGCTTTATATTTAAACACCTCCAGGGCTGGAGAGACTGCTTTGGAGAAACTACTCCTATGCTTTTTCATTATGGACAGGGAGTTTTGGAGTAAAGCTATCCTGTTCTTTTCCGTTTGTATCTTCCCCGATAGCATTGTATCCAGAGATATGCACAAATAGTACAATCTCTGCACATACTTCAACTTTTAACTATTTAGTACAATTTTTTTTTAAAGTGTTATGGTGGTTTATGGCCATATATTTCGTTTTACCAATGTTTATTTCAAGACCTTTCTTTGTGCAATAACTATAGAAGGAGTCTATTAGGCGTTGCAATCGTTTTGGTGTTTGCGATATTGGAATGGTGTCATCAGCAAATAGACGTGCTGGCACCAAATCCCCTCCCAATTTAGGTGCATCATTCTGGCAACCATTCAAATAGCCGGGGATGTTGTTTACATACAGTGAGAATAGGGTTGGTGCCAGTACACATCCCTGACGTACACCTCTTTTTATTAGGATTGCCTCGAATAATTTTCCCCTCGAACCCCTTCTTATTTTTGCATAATTCTTTTCATGTAATCCTATTATTTGCTTTAGCAAATCACAAGGTACCCCTTGGCATCTCAAAAAATGCCATATTAAGTCCCGCGGAAGAAGGTCAAAAGCTGCTTTTAAATCCACAAAAGCAACGCAAAGGTGACCCTTTCTTATTTTTACGTATTTCCAAAAAGGACATTTAAATCTAAAAACCTGATCCGTTTTGCCTAGTTTTGTTTTAAAATCAGCCTGGAATTTTGAAAGAACATTATTGCCCTCAATCCAAGTGTTTAATTGATTTAAAATATGCCTAGCATAAATTTTCTGTAAAATGTCTATTAGACTAATTGGGCGAAAGTTTGCAGGGTCATAACGGTTACCTTTTTAAAAAATTGTAATAATTTCTGCCCCTTTCCAAGTATCAGGGATGGGGGCTCCCAAGGCTATTGCATTACAAAGGGAATTTATGTATGGTCCCCAGACACTGATATCGTGCTTCAGTAAATCACCTGGAATTCTATCAGGTCCAGGAGCTTTTCCTGGTTTAACTGCACTAATTGCCGATTTTGTTTCATCCAAGCTGAAAACTAAAGTAAGGTCCTTTGTATTAGCTGCTAGTTCATCGATATGTATGAGTTGCCTACTTTCCCTTGCAGCATGAAAGCTAGTAAAATGTTCCACCCAAGTGTTTGCATCTTTGACGTCCCTTCCCAACTTGTTCCCTTTGACTACGAGGCTCCAAAAACCTTGCTGGTTCTTTGCCTTAGCTGCAATGAGTAAGTCTGACCAAATACCATCGTCCCATGTTTTCCTTGCGTTATCAAGCGTTTTCTTACATTTAATCCTAGCATCCCTTTTACTGGTTATATTGCCGTTTTTTATTCCCATTATTAGTCCAGCCTTGACACCACAACATGTTTTGTCGTACCATGGATTTACTTCTTTAACTTGGTCTTTATTTCCTCTTTTCTCTTTCTTGGGTATATTAGTCACATTTGGCAACAATTGCTGCCAAAAGTTCTTTATGTAGGTCTAGCAGGCAATCTTTATCTATTGGTTGACCTATGTGGGGTGCAAAAGTATCTGCAAATATATTATAGATGTTTATAAGGGACTCACTATTCTCTAAGATATAAGGCCACTTCAATGATTGGCGACTATTGCTTACTAGAAGGTCATCTATAGAAGTGTTAATATCCTCAATACATGGGGAGATGGAAAAGAATGGCTGGCTAGATACTGTCAATACTAATGGATGATGGTTGCTCTCAATTCTTGGGTCTATTTTTAAATCAATTGCATAATGCCAGAGTTCCAACGATACCATTATGGAATCTATATGACTACGCGAGTTACCTCTACAGAATGTATATTCTTTCGGTTTATCTGATGGTAACCATCCATTACAGGCTCTTAGCCCATGCCCAGCTGCAACTTTCATTATTTGAGCTACTGCCACAGTATGTGGTACTGAACAATTGCTTTCTAGCGCAGGGATCTTATTGGCCGTGTCTTCATCCTCAAATATATTACAAAAACCCATCACAGGTTCAAAATTACAGTTTAAGTCCCCACCTACTAATACCAATGCCTCTATCTCTAAGGAATTTAGAACAGAGTCCAGATGTTCTATAACCAGTGACTCTTTTGTAGCTGGGCTCGGTCTGTTATAGATGTTAAGTAGGTATAGTACCCTTCTATCCTGAGTAGTGATTTTTACAACAATCATATCTTGGTATTGTATACTCAGTTGAGGTATTCCTATTTGAAGGGTTACTTTTATCCATATAACTAGACCCCCTGATGGCCTACCTCTTTTAGAAGGGATTGCATCCACACTGAATGCCATATATCCAACTCTGTGTGGTGTTTCTAAGCCCCAAGTCTCCTGTAACAGGCAGATGTTGCTCTGTTCAATATACTCATCCCAGTCTGCATCTCCGAGATTCCTATTAATCCCTGCTATATTCCATGAAGTGAGGCGTGCATTTGATAATCCATCAATCGCACTAGCACTAGGTGGGCCACCCATGTGTTACGATTGGCTGTAATGGTGTTTCTTTCACTTGTAGCAACCTCTATAGGCTCTAGTGTAATGGGTAGGGGGACAGATGTAACTCCTTCTTCCTCATGATTGTAATGCTCAAGTGTTCCTCCTTCTCGGAATCCTACATCCCTTTTTATTTTGGCAGTCTCCGTATTCATATTAGCTTTTGGCTTCGTTACAGCATGTGTGTTTTTCCCATAAAATGCTGCTTTTTGTAGTCAATCAACAGCTTCTAAAGTTGATAGTCCCTGGTATCTGTTTTCAGTTGTTAAGGGGCCTGTGATTCCATTTAAAATCCTCTCAATTGGTGGTCTGTAAAAGTATCCCTAAGGAGGGGCGCTAAAGTGAGTGCTCTGGCCGGGCATTTTCTCTTGGGAATTTAGTAGGCTTCAACCATACGTGGCCGTCGGAAGTTTATAACTATGCAATCCCCATTAATATTCTTAGAGGATTCACCTACCCACCCTACTCTACGGACCATCAAAATGTCATTCGTGTTTTGTGGGTTACATTTTTTGAACTTAGTTAACCAATCAACAGCTTTATTTCTAAGGTTGGACCATGACACTTTCTGTTCTCTTTTAAGAGCAGGCACCCCGGCTAACATTAGAACATAAGGGCATGAAGCTAGCAATAGGCTTAGAGTGTCTGTGTTGGGAATTAGATCAGTTCCTTTGGGGCTATATATTGTCTCAGAGCCACTTCCTGTTTCTTGAGTGTTTGAGGCATCATATACGTGATGTCCGTTATTAAATCCTTCTCCCCTAACAAACAATGTCTGTGCCCTACTCCTTGTATTTCCACCCCCATAAGATGTATTTGTTGAGGATGTTCCCATGTTTGTTTCACATCTCATAACTTGTGATGTACTCTGGTTTAGTTTGGGTGGGACAGTAGCCTGGGTTATGTGTTGTGCCCCTTCCGTTATTCTCTTTATAACATCCTTACTTAGGATATCTAGTTGTGAGATGGCATAATTAAGCTGCTGTAGTTTTACATCTATGAGATCCAATTTTGTATATATATGGTCATTGATTTGAGACAGCGTGCGACCTAATGCAGCCTTACAGGTTGATGTGACAATACATTCTACATGCTCAGCGCTCACACCCATTTTAGCCGAGTATGAGGAGAGGTCAGCTTCGGTTTGTGAGGCAACTGATTTACTTAGAATTTCTATTTGCTCATATGTGTCGATGGTTTCCTTAAATGAGCCAGCTGGACCTCCCAATTTTTTTGGAGTTGGTTTCTTGCAGCCATTTCTACTATTCTTCAGTGGCTGTTTGATTTTCTCCTTTGATTTTTTTTGCTTGCCTTGGTGCCCATAGCCTAGAGTTTATATCAGGCCTGTTTGTGTCATCTAAGTTAGTGTTCGTAATAGAGTCTTGCATAGGTGGTAGGACAGAGGCCATTGGCTCTCTATGAACTATTTCTATTGGACTAGTGCAGGTTGGTTGCAATGTAACGATAGGATTTGGTGACTTGGTTTGACTGTAGGTCTAGCGGGGTCAAGTGACAGGCGTCTCTCTGCCAGCTCAATTTCGTGCTTTGAAAGAGATTTGGCTCTAATGAGGAAGGCGTCTAAGGTGCCTGCAGCACCCTTTTGCCTATTCATATTTCTGGGTATTTTGTGTGCCCTATGCATTAACACAAGAACCCGGCGTAAAGACAGTAACTATTAGCACAATGAACAAATATTAGTGTATCAGCAAGTATAACAGGTTACCACTAATCTAACTCGTATAACATTTTTCAGAGGGCTGGCTCAGTCTAGTCACGATCAGTTGCAGGCGGGCGCAGACGGGCCCACTTTTGGCCCAGGCGTAGCCCAGCACTGCCCCGTGCGTCCTGCATTGCGGGAGCCCTCGTGTGCTTTAGTGCGCTTCCGGGGGCCTCCCCTTCCTGCTGGCGCTTCCTGGTGCAAAGCCTTCTGAGGAGATGTAGTCCTGCACCCCAAGGCATGAGATGCAGCAGTCCTGGGCAAAGTTTGGCACCCACGAGTGGGATATGGTGTGCATTGAGGTAAAGCTGGACCCCAAAGGCAGGATAAGATGCAGTGATGTCAGAGTACAACAGCGTTTGGATAGAGCTCCTGCGCTAAGGGAGCCCTTGTGTGCTTTAGTGCATCTCCGGGCACCACCCCTTCCTGCTGGCGCTTTCTGGCGCAAAGCCTTCTGGGGGATGTAGTCCTGCTGCCCAAAGGCAATAGATGCGGAGGAGGCGCTAGGGGGCGCACAGCGGCATGGCTGTGTAATGCTGCAGCTCCGCTGGACGACCACTCTCGAAGAGCATGTAACCCGACCGGAGATGCACTAAACCGGGACCAAAGCCGAAAAAGGGAATTGGAAGGTGTCGTGCCTAACATGATTGCTGCGGCGACTGCCTAGAAGCTGCAGGGAGGTGCAAAATTGACATTTTTTATCTTGGACCGAGCGAGGAGATTCAAGGTGGCGGCCTTCGTACTGCCGATCAGACCGACAAAAACCATCGTACAGTAAGTGCTGCGGAACAAACAACGTGCGTCTCTCATTCTGGGCCACGAGACATTGCTGCCCCCACATGCGCTCCACGATAGCTAATATATAACTTTGACATGCCAAGATCGGCCCTGTTATGTATTGCCGAGTGTACTCGGACGAAAACAAGATGGCGCCGCCCACCGAGTAACGATCAAGCAACTCAATAAAAGTGGACTAAACAGACGCCAGAGCGCTCGTATCACCTCACAGTCCAAAATAAAAGGTGCAAACTGCTTCCCCAACTACTCGGTCCACTATCGCATGTCCCACAACATTGAGAATGATACTATGAGGCTGGCAGATATTGGCGCCAAATTCCATTACGAACTGCACGCACAGTAAAACAGTGTTTCCAGACATACCACTTCCATATGACAAAGCGCCCAACACGCGACCTCTGCAGCACTGCACGGCGCCGGTGCCTGGATATCCCAATACGCTGCTTGACTGGTGTTTCATGTGATACAATACATCCTCATATGCCATGGCTGGGCATTCGGGCCGGTGTTAGTGCCTGATTACAAACTGGCGCCTACAACTGGAGCTGATATGTTCAACGAACTTGCTGAGGAGTGACCATTCCGCTACGCGACGCGCTGCACTCAAAATAACAGAGCACCGGTGATCGATTCACACCAGATTCCCGCCAGTGGAAGGTGCTTATCCCACGCTAACATCGACATCGTACGCCTCTTTAAGTGCTGGTCCGCTCCACCGAGGCGTGATGACGCTGTTGCCTATATAGCTCTCAACCCATGGTCCCAACTGCGCGGTCGGCCTAATCTATACCACTCCATGGTCGTGACTTTACACTTGCATTACAAACATCTAGTGGCTGATTGTCTCCAATACTTCATTGCAGGCCTGAGGACTGGTGATTACACAAAGTACGCAGAGCTTGGGCACATGCATGCTAACAATTGATACCCTGACCCGCATGCAAGACTAAGACACGTCAGACAATAACTTGACATGGTGGTACTGATGTCATGTTCCCAAGACCGGAGTGACACGCAGCTTGCGTAGCTATCACAATATAACTCAGGAGTACAGTGGCCCACTTGCAATGTGCACAGTATATCATATCTGCAAATGAGAGGCTACTTGCGTTCACCATTGTGCATCGCAGCGATCTCTGCCTGAAGTACCGCTGTAAGTAGAGGTATCCTATATGGTCAACGGCGCTGGTCTGCCTAATTCAGGAACCTACCGTAACAGATCAACGTTCCCACTAGCGCAAGCGAATTTTCACGGGGTGCGACAAAACGGCGACCCCCAAGAGACAAACTAGGTCTTCATTGCAGGCATATATACCATCGCTCATACCAAAGGTGAGGATGTGAGACCAGAAAAGCAACAGCAAAAAATCACCTTTGAAGCCAAAAAGACCTCGAAAACACCAGAATCAATGGCTGAAGGGGGGGGCATGCAGGACACAGCGCAGAGCAATAACATGGAAAAAATACTTCAGGCCATACAATCGAATCTACAAGATATCAATGGGAAACTGGGCCATCTCACATGCAGGATGGACGGCATGTCAGACAAAATCGAAAAACATGGCGAGCGCCTTGACGTAGCGGAGTCCAGGATTTCTGAGGTGGAAGATGAGTCAAGGATATCCTCCACTAAATGCACAGGATTCGAGAAGGTCCTAGACGTCATTCGCGCTAAAGAGGAGGAATTGGAAGCGCGCTCAAGGCGTAATAACGTGCGCATCACAGGTGTTCCAGAAACTACAAACACGGGACGCATGGAACTGTATGTGGAACAACTTTGCACTGAACTGTTCGGCTCTGAGGCCCTATCCAACGTCTTCATAGTTGAAAGAGCGCACAGATCGCTAGCTCCACGTCCTCCACCAGGAGCCACACCAAGACCCATCGTAGCTAGGATATTAAATTACCGGGATAGAGACTCAATTCTTCGACTGGCACGCGAAAAAGGAACCATCACACATCAGGGGAACAAGCTAGAATTCTACCCAGATCACACAGTTGCTGTTCAACAAGCTAGAAGAGAGTTCTCTGTGGTGAAGGCCAAACTAAGGGATCTCCATATTGAATACTCGATGCTATACCCGGCTCGTCTTCGTGTCAACTGGGAGGGTAAAGCGGTTATATTAGCTACACCAAAGTCAGCGCAAGAGTTTGCAAAAAAAGCCACGAAACAAGCCAAGGCCCAAGAGAGAGCAGATCAGCACGCAGACTCGGACTGAGCATCGCAGATAAACTTTTGTTACCAGACTTCTGAGCCACGGTAAGGTCATGTAGTACTTATTATGTCACAGACTGCAAATTTCTCCAACATTAGTTGCCGAAGCGCTTGTTATCTAATGATACGGTGGTCATGCTACGCTTTGGAGCTGAACTGAATCACTGCCTTATCAAGACAATGACGTTGCCACTTGGGCATCTTCTGATCTCCTGCACACATTTTGTAGCAAATGTACTTTATGACACTTAAGTTGTGCCGGCGGGCTAATGACCAAACCCTCTGGCTCCAATGCATGTGGTCCCATTGCACAATGCAAGCCACTTGTGAGTAGGGGTTCATAGCCTCTGCATTGGAAACCTATGGAACATTGCATGCACCCCGAACACTGGTATCTAGTCCTAATGAGGATGCTCACAGCTTCATAAAAGTGCGTTGGATTCTGATTTGTAGGCACTATCTTCAGTATAACTTGTTTCATATTCAAGGACCATACTTGAGTTATAGACATGAGTCTCATTATCTGATGCTTCATACCGTTTGCAATCGCTGTTTAAGTTGTAGCTATGTACGGTGTAAATGGTTTAGCACTGGATACCACTCCTTTTCTATGTTAACTGTTTGCCATAACACACCGGATTAATCCAAAAACACACGGCGACCTATTCTGGTAAAAACTTTGTACTGGCATCCACAAGGCTGCAGAAGGACTCATGCTACAAAGTTGGTTTGTGTCACGGGTTGTGCTGAGTTGATTAGGACACATGCGAACACTAAGTACTAATGATCCAACAAGCGTTCTCTAGAGTCGTCCACATCCATTAGGTTGCAGCGGACCTCCACAAGGGTATTCCCCACATCAGTTTGGGTTTATTCGTTTTTTCTCCAAATGAGGGTTAACAGAAGTTATGTGAAGGGTACATGGCTTCGGCAGGATTGGGTTGCTGTAGTGGGTGGGGGGAGAAGAGGGGGTTGTTTTTTCATTGTTAAGAGACTGACAACACTGAAATGTGTATACACTTCCAATGTGGAGCTGAGGATGGCAACTGTGCTGTGTAATCAAATATGTGTTACTTATGACTATGTTCATGCCCATGTTTGCAAAGTAATAATGCTAATAATATATGTTTATCACAAATGTCGCCAATGGAGATTAAATTCTCGGGCACTCACAGACACGGTATACGCTCACACCATACATACGGCAATTAAAGAATACTTCCAAATAAACAAACCGGTAATACGAGCACACCTCTCATATGGCACTCTGCTCACTCTCTTCCCTGTGAGGGGCGGCGTTTTTTATTGTTCCTGCTCTTACCGATGTCACCAGTGACTAATAATACGAACAGAACTCAGATACACCTTCTTACCTGGAATGTTAGGGGTTTCACACAACCGAAGAAAATAAGACAGATATTCTCTTATTTAAACAGATGGGAGGTGGATGTAGCCTTAATTCAGGAAACACACATCGCACCAAACTCGAATCACACCTTGGGTGCCCGTTGGGTTGAATTATCCTATACATCACATTACTCGTCCTATGCTAGAGGGGTGATAACTTTGATTCGGAAAGGTACAAACTTCACACACCAGTCGACGACACAGGATCCAAGTGGCAGGTATGTCATTGTTACTGGCATGTTGCGTGGTCAACGGATTACGCTTCTCAATGTGTACGGTCCAAACGTAGATGCACCCAAATTTATTCAAGAAATATGGGGTCACCTCCAATCTCTGAAAGATACGCACATCATTTGCGGGGGAGACTGGAATGTGGCTCTGGCTGACGATCTGGACAGGTCACCCTTTCCTCAGAACCACACAAACAAGCCAAGCTGAAGCTCCACCATATGATTCACGATTTTTCATTAACTGATATTTGGAGACATAGACACCCGGACTCCCCAGGCGTGACACACATTTCGGCTATCCACAACAGCTGGTCCCGCCTCGATTACTGGCTAGGTTCTGATAGCATTGCATTATGGGCTCATGATATACGGGTACTACCCAGGACACTCTCAGTTCATAATCCCGTTCTTCTCAAACTAACTGTCCCATACTGCACTCCACCCCCATTTCAATGGAGATTTAACTCCCGAGCACTAACAGACACAAACTACGCCCTCACCATTTACACAGCGATTAAAGAATATTTTCAGATAAACGAACCAATGGTAGATGAGCCTTGCTTGCTATGGTAAGCATTCAAAGCAACGATTCAAGGCTTATGCATGAGCACCACTGTGGGCATTTTATGAGACATAAGACAACAGATTAAGCGTCGTGAAACACGTATGAGAGAATTAGAGAGAGCTTTTGAGGCCTCACAAGATAGCACCCTTTTAGGAGAATTACGGCAGATACACACGGAACATCTTGCTTATTTGGAGGATGAAATTAAATATCTAGATAAACAACACACTGCCAGAGTTTACGGTGAGAGTGGTAGACTGGGGAGGATACTGGCGTCCAAAATCTGTGAGGGCAAAAAGCGCAACACTATACTACGGATCAAACCGAAGGAGGGTGATTATAGGACACAGGCACATGACATCTTGAACTGTTTTATTGACACGTACGGGGCGTTATACAAATCACGTCCCATTGCACCAACAGATGAAATATTCAGCTATTTGGAGGACGTGGCCATTGCATGGCTATCAGATGGTCAGAGGGAATTCTTGGCATCTCCCATTACAGTTGAGGAGGTCACAGATATAATTAAGTCGCTACCGAACAACAAAACGCCGGCCCAGACGGTTATACTAACGAATACTATAAACAATACGTAGATATCCTGGCCCCTCACCTGGTGGCGATGTTTGGTGCCGCCTTGGAACGTGAAGAACTGCCCCCCACGCTTAGAGAAGCTGTTATAATTACGTTACTGAAACCACACAAAGACCCTGCTCTATGCGACTCCTACCGGCCACTGTTGTTCATCAACGCTGACTCCAAGATCCTGGCAAAACTCCTGGCGGTCAGGCTAACGCCCCTGATGAATAATCTGGTGCTCCCACATCAATCGGGTTTCATCCCCACACACTCCACAGCGCATAATACCAGGACGCTATTAGCCTTTTCCCACTACTTACAACCCTCCACGAAAGCAGTGGCTGTCATGCTGGATGCTGCTATGGCATTCGACTCCATAGAATGGAGTTATCTGATCACTATCATTCATAGAATGGGATTCCCCAAAAGATTTGTACAATGGGTAAAATTGATTTACACTAATCCTTGCGCAAGAATCCGTGTTACTAGGGGGGGCGGAGCTTGCCGGCGTCTATGGCGGACATGTGAGCGCTGGGCTCCTCGCCTAAGCCCCAGTAATATCCGATAAACTTATCCTAAGCTGTGCCAAATTAGGCCCTGACGGCACTGTCCAATCCCCAGAACCCCCGGGAGCCAGCGGCGAGGACTTGGCGGCTTCACCTGCCGTGATTCGGACTGCCTCGGTAATAAGGGATCAGCGGCGGCGGACCAGGCCTGAATCCACAGCCTCGCCTGAAACAACAGCCGAGCGACGTAACGCTACGTGCGGCAGAACAGAGCTGCAGGAGTCGGGGACACGGACCCATTGACAAAACTGAGGAGCCCTGAGGTGGCGACAGGTGTGTCCCCCCCTCGTGCCGGGCAGCACCTAGGACGTGTTGAGGAGCGGAGCGCTGAACCCTAGCTGGCCGCTGTGGGAGGCGGCGGAGCTGGGGAACCGGGGACGCCACAAACGTTTGGCCCTGGTGAGTCCCGCCATTAGCTGCCGACCTGGTACCGGGAGGACACACTTTGCAGGCGACTGCCCCGGTGAAAGAGGGTGCTCCGGAGCAAAACGACACTCGAGAGTGCAGCGGGAGACCTGCTGCGACCACGCTGATATTCGCAGCACCAATTGTTAGCACCCGCGGGGCCCTGGCAGTTCCGTGGCGTGCATGTTTGGATTGCGCCTATTGCGGCCCCGTCCCTGCGCTCTGCATGATACATGCTACCTGAAGGACTTGTCAGCCAACACTTTTGTATGGGTGCATGAGTACCGCTTCTGAGGGTGGCCTGCTGTCGGTGCTTGGCCCATGTGGTGGCCGCCATTTTGGAGCCGGGTTGCGCCTGGAGGAGACCTGTTGGGGTGGTGCCCGCGGCCTGCACATTTGGCTGGGAGCATCGATCGGCTAGGAGTGCAGGGTCACGCATTAAAGACGTTGTGCGCCTGAAGCGGGAACTCCACAATTGACCACTTCTTTGGGCCATGGTGGCGTAGAGGACTGCGATACCGCAAGGAACACGAGTCTGGGAGCCCCCTTGGGTTGGCTGGATCCAGGTGTGGCTGGAGAGTATACCACAGAAGAGCGCGGAAAATCGCCGGATCACTCTGACTGGCCGCTGAAACCGGCGTTATAGAGTGTCTGGATGTCCAGCAGATTAGCCATGGGTAAAAATGACAAAACGCAGGCCAAACTCACCTTTGAGCAGCGCCGGACCAAGGGGACGGAGGTGCCTGCTACTGAATCGTCTCCGAGGAGTGCCACCACCGACGGATCTACGGGAGCGGACACTCGAGAACTGCTGGTGTCCATGGAAAAAGGACTGCATGAGAGCATAGCTGCCATTAGAACTAAGATCGACGCCCTGACATACCGCATGGACCGCATGTCGGAACGAGTCGACAAGCATGCTGAACGTCTTGACATGGCGGAGAGGCGTCTAACAGAAGCTGAGGAGGCGCAATCAGAGTGGGACAAAGACCGTAAGCAGTTTGGCAGGCTTCTGCAGGTTATTCAAGACAAGTCTGAAGACTTGGAAGCGAGGTCACGGAGATCCAACATTCGCATAACGGGAGTGGCGGAGACCACACAGACAGGCAAAATGGAGCTTTTTGTGGAGAAACTTTTGAAGGTCCTGCTTGGAGAGGAGGCTTTCTCGCCTATGTTCATTGTTGAGAGGGCCCACCGCACACTGAGACCTAGACCGAAGCCAGGCGCGTTCCCCCGTCCCATAATAGCGAAACTCCTGAACTACCGAGATAGAGACACGGCGCTCCGTCTGGCCAGAGACAAAGGCAAACTGCAATATGAAGGCATGGATATCTCACTCTACCCGGACTTCACCGCCAAAGTGCAAGAGGAAAGGAGGCAGTTTGCCCCCTACAAAAAACAGCTGCGTGATTTGGGGTTGGACTACGCCATGATGTATCCTGCGAAGCTCCGGATAAACAAACAAGGTCACTCGCACTTCTTTACGGACCCCAGGGAACTACAAAAATCCCTGAAGGAATGGGCCAGAGAACGCAGGGCTGACTGGAGGAGCAACCACGACGACGCCACTGTTTCCTCGCCAATGGATGAACAAGGCTGAGTGTACAGATGCGGGATGTTAAGGGCATAACTCAGTTCTTGTTTTGTCATCCCCCTATTGTTTGCTCACACACCGCCCTGCGCAGCTGACTGCGGGGCTATCCAGCACGACTGGCCCCTAAATGACTGAGTCCTGGAAGAACGCTGACGACTCCCTGCTGGGTGAGATTGTTCTGCTTTCTCTATGTGTTTGGGGGGACTGGCTGGGTGTCTCACCCTGAGCAGCAGACTCAAGCCTTGGAACCAGCACAATGGGGGAGTGGAGCAGAGCGCGGATGCTTCAGTATGAACCTGCGTTGCGGGACTGAGGGGGGAGAACATACCTTTGCACTTATCAACCTGGGCCTTGCCAAAGGCACTGAACTCTAAGCTGGGGTAGGGCATGAGGGCGCGTCAGCTTTACTGTGGTGGATTGGTGACTTGCTACGTTTGGCTGGCAACCTCTGCCCCTGTGCTTTCGGCTGTCTGTGTTTCTGGGGTGTAGGGGGCGGTATGGGGTTCTGTCTGACCAGGTTGGGGGTGGTCGGCTGTGGGCGGGCTGGGAACTGTCAGGCCAGGTTGGGGGAGGCCGGTTTTGGGTGGGGGGGGAACCATGTTGGGGACTGTCATTGCTATCTTGCTTATGGTGCTTTGAAACTAATGTTTAGCAATGTGTTGCCTGCTTTCAAGAATATAGGGAGACTGTGGCACAGTAATACAGCTTTTGGCACCCTGTTGATCCCGCTGTTGAGATGACGAATGCTAATGACTAGAATGTAACTCGAAATTTACAGAAATTGAAGATGTTGACATGGAACGTGAGAGGGCTCAACGATTACCGTAAATTGCGAAAGGTACTCAGCTACTTGCACAGACACCATGTTGACCTTGCTCTCCTCCAGGAGACTCACCTTCAACTAGCAGAATGCAGAATGCAGACCAGGGGACTTGGGGGACACACTGTGGTGGCAGGGTTCACGACACACTCCAGGGGTGTACTCACCTGGGTCAATCCAGCCTCCCAACTAAAACTGGTGCCTCTGGTGTCGGACACGGAGGGTAGGTTTGTTATAGCTAAATGTGTGGGCCGAGGGCTTGATTTGATTGTGGGTAATGTCTATGGGCCAAACTATGACTGTCCTGAATTCTTCACAACGCTGTCTGCCCAGTGCAGAACACACGTTTCCTCTAGAATGTTGTGGGGAGGTTATTTCAACTTTGTCTTCGACCCAGACCTGGATAGGTCGGCGGGACCTGCCCGGAGGGCAGTGGCCTCGGCTTTGCACATGAAGGCGGAACTGCTTAAATTAGATCTGGTGGACGTTTGGAGAAGTAGGCACCCCACGAAAGGTGGTTACACGCACTACTCTGCTTACCACAATATTCACACTAGAATAGACTACTGGTTAGTGTCCCAGGCCTTACTAGATAGTATTAAGAACTGCAAGGTGCTGCCCCGTACCCCCTCAGACAACTCTCCTGTGCTGCTGCACTTGGTGATCCCAAAGAAAACGATCCCCCCCTTTACCTGGAGATTCCCCCCTACTCCCTTCTGGATGACGTATTTCGTGCGGAATTAGCGGAAGACAGATATATTTTTTGAAACGAACCTGGGGACTGTAGACAGTTTCCAAACTGTGTGGGAGACTTTTAAGGGTTTTGTCAGAGGTATGGTGATGTCCAAACACTCGAGTGTGCTTAAATCTATTCGACGTGACTTGAAACAACTTGAAACCCGACTGTCTGCCTTGGAGGGGCGTCTACAGGACGACCCTGAATTTGAATTTGAATTTAAAATATTTATATAGCGCAACATACACCATGCGGTTTCTTGGCGCTGTGGAAACACATTTAGCAGCAGGAACGAAAACTGGAGAAAAAAAAGGAAATCAGTTTACATTAGGGAAAGCCTGAGTGAACAGAAGAGTCTTAAGATCTTTTCGGAAGGTGGAATAATGTGTGGCCAGACGTAAGTGATCGGGGAGGGAGTTCCAGAAGGATGGTGCTAGGAATGAGAAATTAGCTCCGCCCCATTTCTTACGTCTGTACCGGGGAACCTGAAGGAGTGATTAAGTAGATGAGCGGAGCTCACGGGCAGGGGTATACTCTTTTAACAGAGAAGAGATAAAGGCAGGGGCAGTGCCCTGGCGTGACCCTGATGCTGGGGCTGACTCTCAAATCAAACTCCTATTGACTGAATACCACGACCTAGATGACAGGGAAGTGCACCACATGGGCAAATACGCTATGGCGCGAATGTATGGGGAGGGGGAGAGACCGGGCGCATTACTGGCTAGAATGATACGCAGCTCCAGGAGGCCACTTGTGGTGGATGAACTGCACACGCCAGAGGGTGAGGTTCTTACAGACGAGGAGGAGATCCTCCAAACCTTTCGACAGTACTATGCTGAGTTATACAAGTCCAGATCGCTGCGTGTCGCGGAAGAGATTGATGACTATCTCGGGCATATCGCCATGCCTTTTTTACCAGACTCAGACAGGGAATTCTTGATGTCCCCTATACAGGAGGACGAGATTTTGGAGGCGCTGGCGGGTATGCGATCTGGTAGTGCCCCGGGCGCTGACGGGCTGACGGTGGGCTTTTATAAGTCATTTAAAGATAAACTGGCCCCTCATCTGATTACCCTCTTCGATGATATCTGCGAGGAGGGCAGTATGCCTCACTCAATGAGGGAGGCCCTCCTTATCACAATTTTAAAACCAGGGAAACCCCCCCGAGTCTTGCAGTTCCTACAGGCCACTTTCCCTGCTGAATGTGGACGCTAAGATATTTGCCAAAGTGTTAGCCACATGGTTGGCGCTTCTAGTGCCGGACCTGGTCGCCCCAGAACAAGCGGGTTTCGTTCCCAACAGGAACCTGACATATAATATCCGCACAGTGCTAGGAACTATGCAGCACGTGCGTCAGGAAAACACTGCCTTAACGGTTTTTCTGGATATGGAAAAGGCCTTCGACTCCGTGGAGTGGCCTTTCATGGTCAGAGTCCTTAGGAAGTTGGGACTGGGAGAGCCTTTCTTGCAGATGCTGGGAGCCTTGTACCACCGGCCCACAGCGAGGTTGAAGATTGGGGACAGAGTAACGGACCAGTTCGAAATCAGCAGAGGCACTAGACAGGGATGCCCTCTATCACCCCTCTTATATGCGTTAGTTGCAGAGCCACTTGCTTGCGCAATCAGAGAATACCACAGCCTGGAAGGTATTAGTTTCCCAACGTATAAAATCGGCATATCAACATATGCGGATGATACTCTTTTATACGTCCGCGATCCTGAAGCGAACCTCTCAGCTGTCCTACGGGAGGTTGTGCGCTTTGGCGCTCTCTCCGGATTAAAGGTGAACTGGGATAAATCCATTGCCTTCCCACTGACGCCAGTGACACAGCCCTTCGACATGGAGTACCCTCTGAAGTGGACCACCGATTCAGTTAGGTACCTAGGCATACACCTCCACACTGACCCGGATGTTTTGATTAGAGAAAATTACGGCGTAGCATATACAAAGCTAGTAGAGGACGTGGACGCTTGGTGCAAGCTACCGTTGTCCCTAATGGGCAGGATTGCCATCATGAAAATGATAGTACTGCCTAGGTTCCTTTTCCTCTTTAACAACATTCCAGTGGTGTTGTCTAAGGCTTTCTTCAAACAGCTCACGCAGGTGCTCATCAGGCTGGCATGGGGAGGCAAACAGCCTAGAGTAAAGTGGACAACACTGATGCTCCCTTGTGAAATGGGGGGCCCCTGATATGGAGAGATACTACCGTATTGCGCAAGCGGCTCACTTGCACTCCTGGATCCATGGGGATCCGCGCATTCCACATGTGACCTTGGAACGCTTGTTTGCGGAGCCTCTCCCCCTTCCGGCCACTGTCTGCCTCCCGGAGGATCGTGCCATCAGTCAGCTAGACTCGCTCAAGTCCACCAATCATGCATGGCACGCGCTGACACGAGCGCGAGATTGTAGACTCCTGTACTCGCCGCAAATGCAGGTTGACTGGGCACTGTGGTTAGGCCCACTGAGGGAAAAGGGAGTGCGTTCAGGGAAGTGCTGGGCCCCGAAATGGAGGAACAACCGAAGGTCCCCGAGCTCACTTATGTTATTAATTCCATGTCCTCCTGCAAGCTGATCTCAAATCTAAACAAACTAGGTGAGGCTCATCGGCAGTTCCAGCATTCCAAGGACAGGGATGACTGGCAAAAAGATTTGCAGATGCCGATTGAAGATGACATGTGGAAATACGGCTGCACCAGCACAAGAAGACTTTCCCTTAATGGCAGACATAGGCTGGTGCACTTTAAATTTCTGCAACGAGTATACTATACCCCAGAGAGGCTGCACCGATACGGGCTTAGACAGACAGCGGAGTGCGAACGGTGCCACTCGCCGGTAGCGGATTTTATCCACTTGGCGTGGTACTGCCCGGGAGTTCAGAGATTTTGGGTGGAGATCTTCTCAGAGATTAGCGCGATTCTGGGCTCGGAGCTGGCTATCGGACAGGCATTGGCGCTCTTGGGGTACTCTAAGCCACTTCCTTTATCCCAACGACGTCTGGTAGATATGGCACTCCTGATGGCCAGAAGGGTAGTTGCCCAATGCTGGATGAGGGGACCGCTCCCTACCAAGAAGAGATGGGCGGGTGACTTGCTCTACTGCTGCACTCAGTCAGAACTTTATAGCGAACTACTCCCTCCCAGAAGCAGGCCCAAAAACTTCTGGGGTCTCTATCAGGCGTATGTACAGCAGAGTGAGGAGGAGAGGTCGGTCAGTGACAGGGAACCGGAACCCCCGGACTCCCCAGAAGGTCAGGTGGAGCAGTAGATGTAAAGCTTCGGAGGAGGTGGGGCGGAGGATGGGTGGGGACCTTGGTAATAATGCAGGCAACATCTCCCCCAGGCAGTCTGGATCTTGGGTTAGGGTCTCAGGAGTGTTAGCTGTGGGCAGGGAGGCAAGGACTAGCAGATAGTACCAATGGGAGTGAGTTACTAGGAGCAGGATAGCTGGCACACGGGGGAGGGTGGGGGTAGTTAGTTTGTTTGTAGACCTTTTTTCAGATTACTAAGGCCTCAGCCACATGAGTGGGGAGTCCCGCCAATAAGTGACTCGTGGGCACAGTCTTGACATGTGTAAGTCGGAGAAGCCAGGAACTTACAGACACTTATTGTACCATCTGTTTCTACTGCCATGTTGTGATTAATTGTTGCTGACTCTGCATGTCTGTTGCACTATATGCCGCCGGGCCCCCGGGATGCCGGCTCAAGGGCTGTGTCTACCTTCTTCCAACTGCGCTGATAGGCGGAGCTCCTTTGGTTGATGGCAAAAAGACTGTGGACTATGTAATGCTTACCATGCTTCATGAATAATAATGGTCTTTAAATAAAAAAAAAGAATCCGTGTTAATGGATATATATCGAACAGCTTTGCCATCGAACGAGGCACCAGACAAGGCTGCCCTCTATTGCCCCTTCTGTTTGCCCTGGCGCTAGAACCACTGGCATGCAGGATTAGACAGAAGTATAAGTCATCGGCCTTACGATTTTCTGCCAGACCTCTCCACATATCTTTATATGAGGATGATATGCTATTGTACGTACGTGACCCCGCTAGTTATCTAAATCCACTTATGAGAGAATACGTGAAATTTGAAGGACACTCCGGACTGGCCATAAACTGGTCTAAGTCTTACATTATCCCTCTGACCGACATGGCTACTCCCCTGACCACTGATTACCCGTTGAAGTGGCAGACTGACCCTAAACGTTATTTGGGGGTGATGTTCCATAGGGATCCAGGAGTGGTGATCAGAGAGAATTATGGGACAGTCATCTCCACATTGGAAGACAAGATACGACGTTGGATACAACTACCTCTGTCATTGGCGGATCGTATTGCGATAGTCAAAATGAATATCCTGCCCAAACTTCTTTATCTAATTAATAACATTCCAATTACCCCCCCGGGTGAAGTCTTCCGTCGCATTAAATCGCTAGTACTACAGCTCATCTGGGCGGGCAAACAGGCGCGTATTGACCTCCAGACACTGACGCTTCCGTGCGTTAGGGGTGGACTCGGCATGCCAGATTTTCTGTTCTATCTTCGCGCAGGCTCAATACACTGCCTATTGGTATCACGAAGTGCCCTACCTCACTCACACAGCTATTGAAAGGGACGATGCAGATCCGATCCCTCTCACTTCTATTATCACACATAAACGACAACCCCTTCATGCCCAAGATATTAATCCGATAGACACTACCATAAAGGCGTGGCGTAAATTAGGACAATTGACGTATAAATCACCATTATACACCCCATCTCTGCCTTTGGCGCACCACCAAGCGCTGTTGGTCACGAGTGAGACAGTAGGTATGTCCCTATTACAACGAGTGGGCATTGTACAGCTGGGAGATCTATTCCATGAGAATAAATTCATAGAAATTGAGGAATTAACTTATGTACAAAACAAATCTCAGATTTTCAACTTCACATATTACAGGCTGAAACGGGCTCTGAAAGAACATTACCCCTCCTTCCCGAATTAGCCAGAAAGCTTAGACGCCTTGCAACTAATTATTACTTCTCAAGACACATCCCATCTAGTCTCGAGGCTATACACAGCGGCCCAGACAGATTTACCTTATTCCACTGACAAAGCCATGGGGCGATGGAACTCGGTACTCGAGGTCCCGCTATCGGAGAAAGAATGGCAACAAACGTGTGCTTTGATCCAAATTCTCACTCCCAACGGGAATCTCAGAATAATACATTACAAATTCCTACACCAAGCATACTATACACCTGCCCGCATGTGTAAATATGGGTTACTGGATGAAGACCGATGTAAGAGGTGTGGAAGAGAAGGGGCTGATTTTATACATGTAGCCTGGTTATGTCCGAGTATACAAGATTATTGGATTGAAGTATTCACTAAACTGTCTGCCATGCTAGAAACAGAAATTGTAACATACGAGGAGGAACTCCCGGCGAAATCCTGGCCCAAAGACTTTTGGTGTTATCTGACAGATTATCTAAACGCCAGGGTGGCGGGAGGGGATGAGCATTCTATGGCAGAGGTGCAGCCTGCGTAAGACATGACTACCGGTAAAATGTGCATCATAGCTCTCGCTCCAAGGTTGTGTTCTGTATATTTCGGATTGCTTTATTTTGCTAAATTCAGAGTCTAATGGTCTAAGTTTCCTAGTTACAACTGTGTGTTATGTGTTATTTTATGTATATCACCAAAATACAAAACCTATACAAGACCCAACTGTCTGTTCCACACCGCCGGATCAGATACGGTCGACTACTGATCTATGCTATTCACTTTATGCTATGTTATTCATGTTATCGCAGCCGGCCCCAGGGTTGTAGGCTCATGGCTGTGTATTTTTTCTTTGCTGCAATAAAGGTCTTAGAAAAAAAAAAAGGCAATAGATGCGGCGATTCTGGGCAAAGTTCAGCACCCGCGAGTGGAATGCGGCGAGCATTGAGGTAAGGCTGGACCCCAAAGGCAGGATAAGATGCAGTGATGTCAGAGTTCAACAGCGTTTGGATAGAGCTCTCAAAGTATAGTTCAATTCATTTATTTATTCATTTGTAGAGCACATTGTTACAACACCACCAATCGATTAAGGAATCTCATATTTTGGAAGCATCAAGGTCTGACCAATCTCAGGTTTTATTACATCTACAAACACGGATGACCAGAACAGACCAGACCAGGTCGCAAACCTTGGAGGATGAATATTCAACGCCACAAATCACTTAAGGGTAAAACACAGTTAAAGGCTCACCTTCACAACTACCTTTCCTCAAATCAAGGCTCTGTGGCCTCTGGTAGGACTATATGGGTTTCTGCAAAAGCTACTATTCGGGGGCAACTAATGAGGGATGCAGCTCAGGCAAATAGGAAAAATGCTGCTCGGCAGAAGGAATTAGAACATGATACAGCATCTTTCACCCACTTACACACTAAAAAGCCTACTTTACAAAATAAAATATCAGTGGAACAAGCCTGCATGGCACTGAATAGTCTTTTCACCTCCAATGCAGAATATGCTCTACGAAAAATGAAAGGGAGGCATTATGAACAGGGAGAAAAGGCGGGTAGACTTTTAGCGGCACAATTGAGACAAAGAGAAGTTGCATTGGCTATTCCAGCCCTAAAATCATCTAGAGGAACCATGTTGACACGTCCTCAGGATATAGTTAATGAATTTGCTACTTACTATAAATCTTTATATACCCCAGGAACCCACATAGCTTATGATAAGATGATATCCTTTCTTGCAGGAATTGGTTTACCTCTCCTCTCTGTGGAGGACAGAGCACTTTTAAATAAAGAAATTATTAAAGAAGAGATATCACAAGCTATAGCTAAAGTTCCATATCACAAATCCCCAGGATGAAGATGGCTTCCCAGCGGACTTTTATTGTTGGTCAGGTGACAACATGGTAGATTGTTTACATGCTGCATTCCAAGAGGCTGAGCATACATCCACTTTGGGATGTCTTTCTAATGACTCAGTAATAGCAGTTCTACCTAAACCAGGGAAAGATCCATTGTTATTTAGCAGCTATCGCCCCAATTCGCGCCTCAATTGTGACATAAAAATCTTGGCCAGCATTCTTGCCTCTCATCTCCGCAGAGTCATACCTTCCCTAATTCATCATACCCATTGTGATAAATACCCAGGCGCTCTTCTAGAAATCATTTGCGCGCCTTAGCCCATACTCTTCATGCTGCCAAACTCCTTCAGGATGATGCCCTAGCATTATTCCTTGATGCCGAGAAGGTGTTTGATCAAGTGGAATGGGAATATCTCTTCAAAATCTTAAACCAATTTGGATTGGGGGACCAGTTTATAAATAAAGTATGGCTGTTATACAAACAACCTACTGTACTAGTTAATTGCAGAGGGTTTGTTTCTGATACATTTCCAATCTACAGAGGAACTCGTCCGGGTTGCCACCTTTCACCTCTTTTATTCCTGTTGGCCGTTGAACCTCTAGCAGCAGCAATCCACCAGTCAACCACTGTTGTTGGTGTCCTCCTTCCGGTGGGAGAATCCAAATTTTATCTTTACGCAGATGACATTTTACTCACCATTACTGGTTTATCACGATCATTACCATTGCTGCTTCAAATCATTGAGAATTTCTCTTCCATTTCTGGGTATAAAATTAATTGGGGCAAGAGTGAATCGCTTCCCATAACAGATGGCACCTCAAAAGCTGTGTTACAAGATTATCCCTTCCATTGGCAATCCTCTTGTTTAAAATACATAGGTATTCATGTGAACGAAGGAACAAAAGCAGTAGTCACAGATAATATAGGTCCCTTTCCTACTCAGATGCAACGTGACTTCGATAAATGAAAAATATTGGGTTTGTCTTTGTGGGGTAGAGTCCAAGCTGTAAAACTGGTTACCCTCCCCTGTTTTCTTTATACCCTCAGAATGCTTCCGCTTCATATTCCGTTATCCACATTACGCCTCATAGACTGTAAGATACAATCTTTTATATTGGGCTCCATTAAACCTCGTTTAGCTGTGAGCAAATTAAATGCTTATCACTCTAATGGAGGTCTGAGTCTTCCCTCAATAGAGCATTATTCACTTGCACTACAATTATCTCAACTCACATACATGCTCCAAGATAACTCTAATACACCACAATGGGTGCATGTTGAAAGATTCCTATTATCTATGGAACCTGGTCTTTCAGCCCAATATGGGTCAGGCACAAACTGTCTGGATCCCCGTAACCCTGTGTTATCTACAATGCATAAAATATGGCAAAGGACACACCATATATTGGGCTTTAATCCATGTTTACATGAAAAAGCCCCAATATGGAATAACTCAGGTAGGATCACTGAAATAATATCGAGGGAAAAAATATCGACTTGCAAAAATATCATGGACAAAATATCGACAGTCAAAATATCGAGTTTGTATCTACAAACAGGTAAGTACAAAAATATCGAGTACAAAATATCGTTTACAATAATATAGTTGTAAAAAATATCGACTTTATTAAAAACAGTGTTAAATTAAATTAATATTACATTTTAATTACTAAAATATACTTTAAAATACTTAAAATAACTTATAATAATTAAATAATACATGAAATTAATAAAAAAAAATTACAATCATATTTGTTAAAACATATATATATAGTAACATACTATAATTAAATAAGATACTATTATATTACCGTACGCACCAGAAGTGTAAAAAATACTATTCCCACTCCAAAGAGTGCAAACGTAGGGAAAGCATTGGATAGCGTAGGGGTTAAAATTACTATTCCCACTCCAGTGGGTGCAACAGTAGGGAAAGCGTTGGATAGCGTAGGGGTTAAAATTACTATTCCAACTCCAGTGGGTGCAACAGTAGGGAAAGCGTTGGATAGCGTAGGGGTTAAAATTACTATTCCAACTGCAGTGGGTGCAACAGTAGGAAAAGCGTTGGATAGCGTAGGGGTTAAAATTACTATTCCAACTCCAGTGGGTGCAACAGTAGGGAAAGCATTGGATACCGTAGGGGTTAAAATTACTATTCCAACTCCAGTGGGTGCAACAGTAGGGAAAGCGTTGGATAGCGTAGGGGTTAAAATTACTATTCCAACTCCAGTGGGTGCAACAGTAGGGAAAGCGTTGGATAGCATAGGGGTTAAAATTACTATTCCACCTCCAGTGGGTGCAACAGTAGGGAAAGCGTTGGATAGCGTAGGGGTTAAAATTACTATTCCAACTCCAGTGGGTGCAACAGTAGGGAAAGCGTTAGATAGCATAGGGGTTAAAATTACTATTCCAACTCCAGTGGGTGCAACAGTAGGGAAAGCGTTGGATAGCGTAGGGGTTAAAACTACTATTCCAACTCCAGTGGGTGCAACAGTAGGGAAAGCGTTGGTTAGCGTAGGGGTTAAAATTACTATTCCCACTCCAGTGGGTGCAACAGTAGGGAAAGCGTTGGATAGCGTAGGGGTTAAAATTACTATTCCAACTCCAGTGGGTGCAACAGTAGGGAAAGCGTTGGATAGCGTAGGGGTTAAAATTACTATTCCCACTCCAGTGGGTGCAACAGTAGGGAAAGTGTTGGATAGCGTAGGGGTTAAAATTACTATTTCCACTCCAGTGGGTGCAACAGTAGGGAAAGTGTTGGAAAGCGTAGTTGTAATAATTAAATTTGTAAAAATAACATATTAACAAATTAATCAATTAATATAAAATTATTAACAATTACTATTTGATTAATTAACACATATAAATTAATTATCAATTATTTACTAATTACTATCAATAAATATATTAACATATTTAATTATTATTAATTAAATTACTTCCCACCCTATTCCCCTACAATCCCACAACCCGCTACTGCATTAAATTAGTAAAATTTACATATTTACCAATTAATCAATTATTATTAATTAATTTGCAATTACTATTAAATTAATTAACACATATAAATTAATTTACAATTAATTTTAAATTAATATCAATTAATTAATTTACATATTTAATTAATTATAATTAAATTACTTCCCACCCTATTCCTCCTATAAACCCACAACCCGCTAAAGAATTACATTATGCAATTATTATAAAAACAAAATTAATTTAATAAATTTATTTATAACATTAATACACACTTTTCACACATTTTATTACAAAAAAATACACTATAAAATAATATATATTATTAAAAATTCGATATTTTTGCTATCTATATTTTATACAGTCGATATTACTTCACTTACCTTAAAAACAATATTTTTGTAGTCGATATTCTGTCCAGTTGATATTTTGTCCAGTCTATATTTAAAAGTCGATATTATGTCCAGTCGATATTTTGGAGTCGATATTTTGTCTGTGCACCCTCAGGTATACACATTAAAGGGAAACTCTCTCCTGGCACCAATGGAAATCAGCAGGCATCCTTACCTTAGATAAGATCCTTCATGATGAGGATCTCAAACCTTTTTCACAATTGGTGGATAAGTTTAAGCTTCCCTTACTACAAACAGACAATTACTTACAACTCAATTCCCTTATTAAGGTTTTAGGTCCAAAACCCTGGATACTGCAAATCTCGCCAATAGTGTCTTATATCCACACTTGGGGGAAGCATAAAGGGGTTATCTCAGTTCTGTAGAAAACACTCACAGCACAACTATTTTCACACCCTTTATCTCATGATCTCCGTGCTACGTGGCAATCACATCTAGCTATTTCCTATGAAGATGAAGAATGTGTGGATATACTGAAAACTTGGATAAAGGTGCCCGGGAGGCTCTTCTAAAATTTTGTTTATTTAAAATGCTCCATGACTGGCATTGGTCACTGGTAAAATTACATAAGGCAGGCCTATTACCGCATACTAACTGCTGGAAGTGTAATACCTCTGGTTGTGACATAGTTCACATTATATGTATATGCCCTATGGTTAAACACTATTGGTCCAATGTTGGTCAGGTTCTACGTAACACTCGTCCTTTACATTTACCACTCTCGCTAGTAACTATTTTACTGCATGACTTGCAAGATTCCCCTACTCTCTCCAAACCGCAGTATTGTCTTGTACATACCATATTGGCTACTGCTAAAATTGGTATGAAAAGGCAATGGAAATACCAATCTCCACCATCCCAAGAGAATTTGTTAGCAACAATTATGCAAACTGCCTCACATGAGAGAGTTATAAATAAAATTCAAGAGCAAACAGAGTTGTTTTTACAAGTGTGGGATCCTTTCCTACATATAGAAGATGTCTCAGCAACTACTCCCACTACATAATTTGCTTTGGTCATTTCAGCAAAATGATCATTAATCATTTTCTGTTCCTCTCCCTACAGAGCCTAGTTAAGGCATTCACATAGTTCATAGACTGGTACTCTTGATTAATTCTACTTAGTCAGTAAATATATCTATGTTACATTCATACTTATCAACTGGGTGGCCCTGTATTCCTAACCATACATTAGCTTTTATGATATTCAAATGTATTTATGAAATGAAATGTGTAATTCAATGTTTTAGCCAAATAATACCTTAATAACTTCAGATTTTATTGATGTTTACACTACATTGGATGGACTCTTTATCAATTTCATGTTTGGTGACTGTTTTAATTCTACTTACTATAGTATATTTTACCCCTAATCGTCCCTTATTTATACTATTCTGTGTATGTTGATGTATTTGTTTTTTCATGTATTGTAATTGTATTTATCCATATTTCTTTATTGCAAAATGTTTTAGAATCTGCTGTTTATTATTATTTTTCTGTACTGTATTTATGAAATTCTAATTAAAAATGTCAACACAAAAAAAGAAAATGTGCGAAATATTGAGACTTTCAGATAGATTCATCAACACAAATTGCGATCGAATTGTTGCGAAACAGCTATTGCGATCGCAATTCCATGAACCGCAATTCATGAAATGAAAAACACATTTTGCGACTTTGCAAATAAAATCGCAGAATCAAGGTGGAACCCCCTTTGCGATTCTGAAATAGCGAATTTCCACTGCTTCTACGAGTTCATTTGCGAATTCGCAAAAAAATCGCAACTCAAATGCATGAAAAATTGCAATTAGCGAAAAAGCTCAAAATCGCAAATTGCAAGGCACAATTTAACGAGAACTCAAACCAGGTGGTAACCATAAAGTTAAATACATTTTTTTTTTTAAAAATAAAACTAGATACAGGTGCGGGGCTGAACAAACACACTTAAGGAGAAACAGTAGGAGCATGAGGACATTCACAATGCCAGACATTGTGGTAAGGCGGCGAAGGATCCAGGAGCGCATTTTCCGGCAGCGGATCACAGTCCTAGGCCAGACTGAGGAGGAAATCTACCTGAAGTACAGGCTGAATGGGGCAATGATTACTAAGCTCATCCGGCCCCCTGATGCAGCACCCAACAAGGAGGACCAATGCCGTGCCCACCCATGTCCAGGTCTTGTGCTGCCTGCACCTCCTGGCCTCCGGAAGCATTTGATTTGCGATTTTTTGCGAATTCGCAAATGAATTAGCAGAATCAGTGGAAATTCTCTATTTCAGAATCGCACAGGGGGTTCCACCTTGATTCTGCGATTTTATTTGCGAAGTGGCAACATTTATTTTGCGATTTCGCAATTTGGTTGTTTTTCATTTCATGAATTGCGGTTCATGGAGTTGCGACCGCAATAGCTGTTTCGCAACTATTGCGATCGCAATTTGTGTTGATGAATCTATCTGAAAGTGTCCTGGCGCTAGAAAGTGGTACAATGGTTTCGTTTTTTTTTTTTTTATTGAGACTTCAACTCAAGATATAATATGAAAATACAGCGTGAAGTGCATGCCATATGATTTTACTGATACTAATTTAATCTTGATAGGAGGATCTTTGGCTAACTAACACTGATGATTCAAATGTTTGAGGCAATTTTATTTATAGGGCACTGAGTATTTCTATGATGAATTCCAGGAAAGGTACCCCATTGCCATTAGAAAGGCAAATGCAAATGTGCTATAACACACCAAAATGGGAAAATGTGTTGAATTTGCACAAATAAAAGAAAACATGTAGAAATGGGCCTGAATTTGATAAATTAGTTCTGTTAAAGACGTAAGATGATTGGGAATGACCAATTGAGCTTCAAAAACGAACTGCCCTTTTTAGCCCAATATTTTGCTGATGTTTCAATATGTACAGAGACGTTTTCTGTGCTTCGGGAACAAAACATTTTTATATCCCAGCTAATCATTGCAAACACGCTGCTTAATCAAACAATAAAAAATGATGTATTGCTTGTCAACTGAATATATTAGTCGGCTGAAAACGCTACGCCGTTTTTCAGAATCCTCTAATATGCTTGAGACATATTTCTCTACAAGAAGCAAGGAAAGTTGAGGTATTCGAATGTTAACAATCCTCCAAATGTTGCTTGCTCTCCGCCATTATTTAAAATGCGTTTTTGTGCAAAGAATGAAAGGTTTATTTTAACAACGTGGACTTAGAGAATGAAAAGTTTCATGCACTTAACAATTCTGTTTCAATTTAGTGTGTTCTCTGCACAAAAAGATTTTGAAAAGAACAGTATGTGGAGGAAAGTAATGTTTGTAAAGTGCAAAACTTTTCACTGAATAGATTTAAGCTGCTGGTATAAAGGCTCTGGTATCCTATGAAAGCAGAATATGGAAAACAGTGTTACTGGGGAAAAAAACAAAGTGGTTACAGCACGTCATCGACATGACAGACAATCTTTAGGAAGGGAAACAAACCTTTCTGAGTAACAAATCTACTCATTAGAAGTTTATGCCCATGATTTAAATAGATTTCTGGAATTTTGAAGATTTGAGCCCAGGGCAACTGGTGGTGGTCTACACAGGAATAAATAGACCTTCAAACTAAAATAAACGATGACAGGATGGGGATTTCGAGGAGACGGGACTTTCTGATGCAAGTGTTTGAAAGGCCCTTCTGTCACTTCCTCTCAATAAAATCTCCACCCCAGAAATACAAAATAAAAAAACAACAAAACTGTGCTGAAAGTGGAGGGTATGGCTACGGATAACCACGCCTCCGAGTAGCCCAAGGTGACCACTGCCCCGCCCCCAGCAATGGTGGTTCGCTTCTGTCGTGTTGCAGACTGGCGCTCTCGGCAAACCCTGCCGAGTGATGGCGGTTTCCTTTATCGGGAATTAATAGCAGTTCTGGCCCGGATACGGAGCGTTTTCGCCCCGGAGGGTGCTTTTACTCCTTCTTGATGCCTCGGCGTTTGAACCTGGAGGCTGAGCAGGAAGTTATCTGCTCCCAGTGGGGTTTCTTACCATATTACATTCCTACCTGAATGCTGTACCTTCTATCTAATCTCAAGAATAAATATACTACATGAACATTACAACAAGGACCCTTCATCTTTATTTTACTGAATTTAACAGCTCCCCAGGCGGCTGCTGTGGATTACCTGCTACGAGTGAGGAGAAGGAGGTTTTCTCGAGCAGCGGCAGCCGCTTTGATCTACGAGTGCCGGGTGCAAGTAGCAAGCTGTGAGACCCCCGCTGATGGCAAAATTCCCCTAAGTCTCTGAAGAGACAAGGGGAGGGAGAATAGAAACCGACCTGTACAGCCTGTTGCTATTGGAGAGCAGGACATACCTTCACTTCTTTCTCCCTTCCTCTTCAAGACGTCTCCTTTGTGTGTGTTAGACCAAATTTACGCTTCATCTATGGCTTCCACTCTTTGTTAAGAGTGCTCTAGGGATTAGGACGTGCAGAGACATTTTTCGGGGAGAGGTTATACAAACAAACGAAGCATATAATTATAAGTGTCACCAAAGTATAGTGGGAGAGCTGTGAGGAAACTGAAGTGGTTGAAATGGGTAAACTTCTTAACGCAGCCTGCCTCAAAGTTAAAACTCACAGAGCCCAGGCCAAGGAGGCAAAAGAGGCAGCCCGTTTGGCTAGTAAGGAGAATGCCCCCAATCTGTTCGTACTGGACACTACTCTTGAGAGCTCAGAAGAGGAGGATCTACCCTCTGTTGCATCTTTGGAACAGGTGGATATGGCAAAAAAGAATGTAACCACAGCTATGCCAGTATTGTCTCTACAGGATAACTCGGCGACAGAGGGTCCTAAAAAGGCGAAAGAGGCAAAACAATTTGCAATATTAATTAAAAAAAGCTACATTGCAATCCCCCTCTCCAGGCTCCAGCCCAGCCCCAAACTTTCTAAGGAATTCTCATGAGTCATAGCGCCACCAGTACCAGTAATAGACTTGCGGCCACATGCATCAACCTATTTAGGAAGTGCAAACGGTGCGAATTGGTAAATTCGGCCGTTTGCGATTCCTAAATAGGTTTTTGGGATGCATCAAACATTTTTGGAAAAATCGCTATTTTTAGGGAATTCCAAAAATGCGATTGCTTTTAAGGAATCGCAAATTTGCGATTCCTTAAAAGCAATGCGTGATTACTTTTAAAATTGCGAATTCGCAATTAAGGGGTGCAAATTACCACGAGGGTGAACCTCGTGGTAATTTGCGAAAATGTATTAAAATGCTCAAAAGTGCCTTTTAAAACACTGTCATATTACAGACACAAATGTCCTTAGGACATGTGTGTGTGAAAGATGCACTTCAAAATACATTTCAGGGGTGCAGGGGGGGGGGGTCTTTTGGACCCCCCCTGCACCCATGGAATGCATTTACATTTTGCTAATCACTAATTGAAATTCGCAAAATGTCAATGCCTTCCCATTCATTCCTATGGGCCTTATGGCCCATAGGAATCAATGGGAATTGCGAAATCGCAAAATAGAATTCGCATAATATTTGCGATTCGGTAAAAAACCGAATCGCAAATATTATGTGATTTTAATCATGCATCCCATTTTGCGATTCCTTATTTGCGATTCCCTAAAAATCGCAAATAAGGAATCGCAAAACGAGACTTTGATGCATGTGGCCGTTGGTCCCTAATAGTCAGGATAAATCGCAATGCAATCCGAAAGCTTATCTCTTTACAATCATGGAGACATCCTTGGGACAAAATCTAAGCCAGGATGGGATGACCTCCTTAACTTCGCCGACCGCTCGAAATGGGAGACAACTGGGGCAACTAGAAACATCAGAAATAACTGACCAGGCCGCCTCCGCCTTCAGTGTCCCCGGAACTTTGATGATCCCCCAAGTCAAGACACAAATACTGCCTAGGGTGTTTCCGCAGGATCTGGTACTGATAGAGCGCGCAGTTCACCCGGGTCACCGTATTCACCAATTACCTACACGCACTGGGCCCTGGCGTGCATAAAGTTTTAATACACCATTGACATTTGGGTGAACTGGGTGATGGCTTCTGCTACACGCTTCTATGAGTAATTAGGGTTTGGGTTACACCTCTTCTTACCATGTACCTGACTTACCACAAGTACTACTTTCCGACGGACCTGGAGCTATAAGGGAAAATAGTAGACAGGGAACCTAAAAAGATATATTCTTTATACTTCAGTACATACTTATCCACAATTTCTGTAAAATGACCACAGACACCTGATGAAGTTTAAAACTTTATATAAAGGTTCAGAGAGAGGATGCCAAGACAATAAGCGATATGCAGAATAATATATCAAACATCAGAATCAACGCCAATAAGTAACTTTGTATTAGAATTATAACCATTAGAATATATGGGAAGACTAAAGGTAGGAATTTTAGAACAGGACTAGTCACTGCAACTTTATGCTAGGAACAATAGGACGGGGTTGGGACCTAGAACATGTATTTAACCTAAGCACTTAAACTATTCTTACTAAATTCACTGCAATCAGCTAAAGGAAAGGGAAAAATTGGAACATACTAATAAAATATAACAGTTTGGCAATTTTCTAAAGGTGGGGAGAGAAGTGGAACAATTCTACAACAATAGCATATAACTTGTTCTCAAGGTGATAGAGCAATCTCAAAGGCAAGAGTACTTTATTAAATCAGAGAGAGAGAGAGAGAGAGAGAGAGAGAGAGAGAGAGAGACGCAAACCCACAGTTTAATATTTACCTAGGTCTGAGAGAAGACTAACCCTGGCCACGGGTCAGTTGGAAGGACGGGGACAAGGACCCTCAGAAAAGGAATACCAGAATGCGAACAGGTACAGCCCGCGGACAGATCAGGACAGGATACCCCTCAGGTTCGGGTCAAAAGGACTGGGCCTCCCAGGGTACGACCAACACCCACAGCTTCGGACAGCAACGCCTGCGTTACCCCCTTCTGCAAGTAATCCGCCAGAAACCCCGATTGGATTTTCGAATTCCCCAGCAAAGTGCTTCGCCAGCACTTAGGATTTTCCACCCCTTAGGAGTTTGTGGAAAGTATGGACAGAGTGCTCCGCAGCACTTTCAGATTGAGCACCTATTGAGATCGTAGGGTCAGTGACAGGTCTGCTACTCGGACAAGTCGGACAATTTTCCTAAGCTAAACTAGGGTAGTTATACCATTTTGGGGTCCCTCAGACCACCCACTAATGTTGCAAGTGACAGTTTCCCACATTATGATTGGTCAGGAGAGGTGGTGCGATCATTACCACCTCCTAGAATTCAACTTTTTCTTCTCAAATATTAAAATTTTCTACCCGCCCCTTGAGTTCACGTTCTCATGCATAGAATACATCAGTACAACAAGAGTTCACATTAGGTAGCAACAGAGTTGCATCGTCCAAGGTAAGACTCCGCTTTCCCAGGGAACTTCTCAGGCGCATTGTACTTCAGGAGCCAGCTGGCTTGTTTCAGCTTCTGCGCAGTTAGGATTTTCCCCAGTCACATGACAAGGTTCAGAGGAGCCTCAGTATGGCGTTGCTCACGTATGCCCCATCCCACAAAGACGCGGTACATGAAAAGTAAGCGAGAACAAATTAAAATCACATATAAAATGATCACACTGTATACCATGATAAAATTTTAACCAACCCTTACTTCATAATGACTATAGCATTAATGTTTAGTGCGAAAAGACAGATAGGCTGAAGCAGCAGTAGCAAGCGGAGAGCGTGGTGAGAGTCAAGCGGCCATTTTTACAACAGTGCGCATGAGCACGAATTCCCTCCAGAATGCGAGTGCGTCACATCACATGGGTATGACCGACGCATGCGCAGACTGAATGGCATCAAAGCAGCCGATTCGTTAGTGCAAGCTTCGTTAATATAGAAAAGACATACGAGCAAGCATCCTGGGGACACCCGCGTGTATGGGAAAACGTATAATAAATGACAAACAATGATTTTAGTAGTATTATACATTGGGCGAGGTTCTTGCACTGGGCAAGGCGCTTTACGTGCGAATCCTTGCTCCATCAATCCTCTCTTTGATGATATTTACTATCATCACCACATAAAGGAAACAGATGCCAACTTTTCTCATTCATCCACATCACTCATTTCAATTTCAACAAATTTATTGTTGAGTTTCCTTTCAGCTTCTCTATGAGAGTGGTGATTTTTCGCCTTTTTGTAAATTGCACTCTTTAATTCTTCTAATTCTAGTTCATCAATGTTTCTTTTCACCCCCCTCTGATTCACTGTATATTTCTTTCTGCACTTCTGGCATTTGCAGCAGATAAAAATGATCAATACAATTATACCTATTACAACTATTGGCATCAGTATTTTCCACAAAATATTGCTACCTAGGTTAGTAAACCAACTACCTATAGAGGAGAGACCTCCCGTCAGTCTCGTCCAGGCACTGTCAACCTCCAATGGTTTGAGTTCTTTCTCCAAATTAGTTATGTTCTTCACATATTGTTTTAATTCGATACTTTTATCTGGAATGTAAGTGCAACAATGTTGCGCTTTCAGCATTCTACAGACTCCGCCCTCTTTTGCTAATAGGGTATCAAGGGCAAGACGGTTTTGTAAAACCATTGATCTGATCGCAACCATTTCGGTATTGACCATCAGGAATCCAGCAGCAGTGTCCGTTGATAACCGGTCCACTACTGTAGACAATTTGCAGATTCTATGGGTGTTCAGAACTACCCCCATTCCAGGTATCAGTGCACTAAAAATATCACCTATAATTTCACCTACACTTTCACGTTTACTACGCACTAAGCCATTAGTTTCTTCATCGCTTCCAGCTGCATTATTCACATGGTATATTTTCGGGAAAACAATGCCAAAGTAGCAGCTTCCATACCAATGATCCGGCAATTTGAAATAAGCCTTGTTCCCACATATATAATATATTCCGGGAAACACAGGTTCTGACCCATTTTTGAAACCCCAACCTCCAATTACCTTGTAATTATGTTCACACTCGCTGGAACCGATGAATACATTGTTATAGTACTCTGTCTTTTCCCTATGGATACAAAGTTTCCCCTTTCGTTCAAAATCCAGCAACAAGGCAGGACTAGCTTCGCTTTGCGAGGTGTTATCCATGTGCTCAGCCCACCTAGGGACTCTATCCTTTTCGTCATTTGCTTTCTTTTGAAACATTTCTCTCCTTCTGTCTGCCATCTTAATGAACATCTTTTCCTGCTCATGTAGAGAACAGGTCAGATTAGATTGTCTAGCTTCATCTAAATCTATATTCCCTATAGTCAGAAAATATTCTCCCATATAACGGGTCACGTCACTAGTAGTATGTACACGGTTCAAATGTCCTCTAATGGGAAGTTCAGAAAATACTACGTCATCATTTGAATAATAGTACTGTAAAGTGCTTCTATAAAACAAGCTAGCTAAGATACTGCAGGAAATTCCATAGGTTAAAGGGAGATGATGATATGTCACGCCTTCAGCCACTGAGGTAGGTAGCTTCATGCAGACATAACAGTCTTCTATTTCCATAGCTTCTACGTAATGCACTAACAAGTTAGCAAAAACATTCAAATGTGTCCGGTTTTTCATTTTGTGGAAGTGTAGTCCATCCTCATCTGATGCTTCTAAATTAGGTCGTGTGTGTGTCAAGCCTACTTGTTTGTCGCGTCTTTCTAAATTTCGTGGTGTTTCTACAGTCGGTACAACCCCTACGTCTACTGCTTCTGGTTCAGTAGGAGACAAGTTTGGATTTTTGCTTATCATAAAAGGTAGAAAAACTGTTAGTGCTATCCACATTATTATTAGCATTGCTATACTACACAAGCATATTTTACAGCAAGTTTTAAGACACCCACATCGGGACCTCCCAGAGACACTCGGATCAGACATTTTTAGCTTACAGGTGGCTTTTGCTACCCCTCTTCGTTTCTTTGCACCAAAGGCTCACTTCAGGGCTCTCTCAAGGGGGGTCTTCGTCCGAACTCCGATCAGCAATGGATTCGTCGTCACTGTTGCCACTGTGGTGTGGTTCGTCTATTTCCTCCAACACAAAGTAAGTCCACTCAGGGCTCCGATACAGTCGGTTCTGTTTCTTTAGTCTGTCGCTTTTTCTCAGCGATTTTCCTTGGGCTGCCCTTCTTTCACTTTCAGCCCTTTTCCGGTCTTTCAGTTTCTCTTCAACTGTCTTTAGTCTGAGCCTTAGTCTTTTGACGTATCGGGGTGCACTTCTGCCTCCTTTCCTCCCAGTAGTTGAGGAAACTTGCCCTTCTTCGTGCACTCTCTTTACTTTTTGTTGTGGCACCTCTGTTTTCCTGCCTGTCTGACTAGTTCCAGGTCTTTCATCTACGTCTTCTGCCTGGTCCCTATTCTGACCCTGCTCAGATTCAAATCGCACTTGCTTTTTATTTCTGGTTACTGTCGTTTCCGTTGTCTGAGCACTTTGATCTAGTTCTATCTGTTCCTGTTCATGCTCTTCGATCTCTTCGCTTTCTTCTGCATGAACGTCAGCTCTAGTTTCTAACTGTCCCTCTCCGCTTTCTGGAGTCTCAGGAGGAGTTTCGGTGTCCTTGTCTGACCCTACTTGGCCTAATTCCTGATCAGGTGTGATGTGATTTTCGTTGACCTGATCTGCTTCGTCTATTTCTAGCTCACCTGGACTATCCCACTCACTGTCTAAGTAGGAATATTTCCTGGTTCGTATTGGATCATGAACCTGGTCGTCGGCAGGGAACCACTCAACGTCTCGACTTGTGCTCGGCAGTTCGCTGTCAGCTAGTTCTGGACTCTCCTCCTCGGGAGCTTCCTCAGCTGTGCTGCCTTCAGCTTCAGTCGCGTTTTCTCCAGCTACCCGCTTGGTGTGGCTGGCGTGGATCCACTTCGGTACGCCCGCACACTTTACAGCAGTTGTAGTGACGAGGATCACTTGTCGTGGCTTTCCCCACCTGGGTTTCAGGCAACTGCTCCGGGTGTGTTTCTTTAACGCCACCCAATCTCCTGGTCGCAAGTTGTGTGCTGGAGTCTTTGGCCACTCGTCTTCTGTCTCTCCAATCTGCTGAGAGAGAGAACGCACTTGGTCACCCAGCTGCTGGCAGTATTCTAGTACCATATCATCAGAAATGCTTAGCAGTTTGTGTCCGGGTACCCATGCCTGTCGCATCACTCTTCCCATCAACACTTCATGGGGGCTCAGGCCAGTTTTTCTGTTCGGGATACTTCTCAAACTCATCAGCACAAGGGGTAAAGCCTCTATCCAGTTCATTTTTGTGGAATCACACATTTTTCCCAATCTGGATTTCAGGGTGCCGTTTATTTGTTCCACTACCCCAGAAGCCTCTGGACGGTAGGCACAATGCAGTCTTTGCTTCATTTTGAATGCTTTACAGAGTTCTTCTAGGACATCGTTGGCAAAATGCCCACCTTGGTCCGTTTCGATCGTCTCTGGGATTCCGAATCTAGGTATCAACTCCCTGAGCAATAATTTGGTAGTGGTTAAGGCATCATTTTTCTTTGCGGGATAGGCCTCCACCCACCGGGAAAACAGACAGACTACGACCAGGATGTATCTATACCCTTTGCACCTAGGCATGGTTACAAAGTCTGCCTGCATTCTGACAAAGGGACCTATTGCCTTTCCAACCGTACTTTGTTCTACCACAGTCTTTTTCCCTGCATTGAACTGCTGACACACTAGGCACCTCTGGCAAAGCCTCTCCGCCTGGTTCCTGAATTTTGAATTACAGAACACCTTGTCAAACACTCGACACATCGCGTCTCTTCCCATATGTGTTGGTTCATGTATCATTCTGATCATGGGGTCGATCAAGCTATCAGGCAGTACAGGCACCCCAGTCGGATTTACCACCACACCATCATCTCTCAACTTGCACCCATTTGCGGCCCACCTTCCTTTCTCTTGTCTGTCTGTTGCCTGTTGCAAATCTTTTAATTCTTCCCACGTTGACACATTCTCAAACAACATAAGTTGGCAGCTGGTTCCACTCCACAACGCAATTTGGAGTGACATTTGATGTCGGGCACAGAACTGGGCAATTTGGTCAGCGTACCTATTACCGGCAGTCACATCATCATTTCCAGATCTGTGAGCCGCGCACTTGACCACAGCCAATTCTTTGGGCAATTGGATAGCTTCCAGTAAGTTATGCACCACCTTTCCGTTTCTGATAGGGGTGCCTGAGGAAGTCATGAATTCTCTTTGCAACCACAATTGGCCGAAGTCATGAACAACCCCAAAACAATACTGGCTGTCTGTGTAAACAGTTATTCTCTTGTTCTTTCCCCTCTTACATGCTCTAGTTAACGCGATGAGCTCTGCCACTTGTGCAGATTTCACCTCGCTCAGGTAAGATGCTTCTATGGTTTCTGTCAATGTAACCACAGCATAGGCAGCACTCAGGCCCCCACTCTCATGTCTTAAACACGAGCCATCCACGAACATTGTCTTATCCCCATCGAGTAGTGCTATTTCGCGAATGTCTGGACGGGGCTTTGTACTGAACTCAGTCAAATCGATGCAATTATGTTCCCCTTCCTCTTCTAGGTCTACATCCAGAGGGACAGGTAACAGTGTCGCTGGGTTTAGGACATTGCACCGAGAAATGGTTACATTTTCAGCACCAATCAAAATTCTTTCATACTTAGTCAGCCGACTAGGTGTGAGGTACTGGGTCTTGGTTCTAGTCAGCAGGATTACAACAGAATGAGGAACATATACAGTGACGTGATGTCCCATGACAATGTTCTCACTCTGTTCCAGACTGACGCACGTAGCAGCAACTGCTTTCAGACACCCCGGTAATCCAGCAGCCACCGGATCTAGGGTGGCTGAAAAATAGGCCACCGGTCTCCTAATTGATCCGTGCTCCTGGGTCAGGACTGAAAGAGCACAATTCTCTCTTGTGTCACAGAAAAGCTCAAAAGATTTAGAGTAGTCAGGCATACCCAATGCAGGAGCAGTACATAGACAATTTCTCAATGTTACCCAAGCATTCATGCTTTCATTGTCCCAGCTGACGGGGTCTTCTACTCCTTTCTTGGTCATTTTTATCAGGGGTCTTGCTAGCGCGGCAAATCCTACAATCCATTGTCTGCAGTAACCCACAACTCCTAGGAACATCCTCACCTCTTTCTGAGTTCTGGGCAGTTCCATTGCTTTTATTATTTTGATTCTTTCTGTAGTAACTTTCCTGATTCCTTTTTCTATCTGATGCCCCAGATACTTCACTGAGTTTTTGCAAAATTGTAATTTGTCAGGTGACACTTTATGTCCTCCCTTTCCTAGGTGATTCAGTAACGCAATGGTGTCGGTGACACAGTCGGTCTGGGTTTTAGATGCCACCAATAGGTCATCTATGTACTGCACCAGAACAGACTCTCTCGGCAGCACTAGAGTTTCAAGGCACTTCTTTAGTATCTGGTTGAAAATCGATGGACTTTCAGTGTACCCCTGAGGGACACGATTCCAGACATAGATATGACTGTCAAATTCAAAACTGAAAAGGAACTTGCTTTCTGGATGCAATGGGATGGAAAAGAATGCATGGCACAGGTCGATGACAGTGAACCATTCTGCATTCCAGGGAATCTGGTACAGTATTACAGCAGGGTTGGGCACAATAGGACAGCAAGGCACGACAATCTGGTTTACCTTACGCAAATCTTGCACTACCCGGTACTTTCCACTAGGCTTTTTGATCCCAATGATAGGCGAATTACAGGGGCTGCTCATCACTTCTTCTATTATTTCCGCTTCAAGCAGCCGGGTAATTTCAGTCGCTACTCCTGCTTTCACTTCTGCACTCATTTTGTACTGTCTGGTTTTGGGATATACAGCATTCGTTTTTATTGATATTTTAACTGGGTCTACATTCGCCATCAAGCCAACATCTTTTCCTGTGAAATCCCACACTTCTGGGACTACTCTTAACTGGAGTTCTTCAGGCAAATCCTCAACTGTTAACGGTTTGATATCAGCATCTTGTCTGACTAACATCAGCTTGTACAGGCCATCTTCATCGGGGGTCTGAATTTCGACGCCATTTGGTGTGCAGTAAATGGTACAACGCATCTTGCACAACAAATCTCGTCCTAGCAGATTCACAGGACTAGAATCACAGACCACAAATCTGTGCATTTCTTTGAAATTACCTATGGAAATTTCCATTGGTTCGGTTACGGGAGTACTTATTAATTGATTTGAGACGCCCACTACTTGGATCGCTTCTCCCGAGAGGGGTAGGTTAGGAACATCCACTGTCCTCACAGTAGATCTGGTAGCACCAGTGTCCAACAGAAAGGTGACGTCTTTTCCCTCAACCTTTCCTTCAATGTATGGTCCAGTCTGGTCTACCGGTAAGGAGGCGCCAAGCACGCACTCCTCATCCTCCCCTCTCAGGCCCCGTCAATCTTGATTTTCATAGAGGAAGGTGTCATTTAACAAGTACTGTGGAATGACTGCATCTCTTTCATTCTCGACTTCCCATACTTCCGCCCTCTCATTCTGCTGACCCTGATTCTTAAAATTTTGTCTAGGAGCGCGAGGTACAGGAGGTAGCTTTACCTGTTGCTGGTTCTTCCTCGTCCCCTCTTTCTGCACCTGTGGGGTTAAACCATTTACAGGGGCATTACCGGCCTGCAGGTGTGGACACTCGTCTCTCCAATGCCCTATCTGGCCGCACCCGTGACAAGGGAATTTTTTCATAGCCTCTTCTCTACTCATTTTAGTTCGGGGCTTTCCTCCTCCTCCCCCACCAGTGGTATTCTGTGAGTTCTTATTAGAATTCAAGTTACTTAACTGCTGTTCTTGTTGTTCAGCCAACTTCACCTGTGCCCACATGACCTTTTCCTTGAGGGCCTTCCTTTTGTTTTCGATTTCATCTTCGCAGTATTTTGCATATTTCAGGACATCATCTATTGGTTTTCCCTGCCAACTGATTTTATTGTCTCTAATCCATTGGGAGATTTCGGGCCTTAATCCTAGCACAAATCTGTAACTGAAATGTGTCATGTCTTTCATGTCCACATTATCGATACCGCTGTATGTTTTAAACACTTGCAGTAGCCTTTCATAATAGGAGTGAACAGTTTCATCACGTTCTTGGGTGGTTCTATCTATTCGGGTCCAATCTGTTTCCTTTGCGGGAACCTTTTTCTTGAGATATTGTATGACTTGCTCATACTTCCTCATTACCTCAGGTGCAGGCGCTCCTGTTTTCTCATCCCTGGGGAATTCTTCACTGGGCCAATCAATTTCAATTTTACAGTCGGTCCACAGATCTACGGGGACCACAATGTCGAAAAACCCATCCAGGTCTTTCAGCAGACATTTCTGTACTTTTATGAAGCGTTCTACCTGCCTGTACCAATCAACAGGCTTTTCCCGTAATTTCGGGAAGTCATTTGTAAATGACACAATATCCTGTCGGGACCAAGGGACATGGACATATTTCCCTCCCGGGACCTCTCTCATGGGACACAATTTTTCTGCGGGAGTTACTTCTTTCAGCATATATTCTGACGCTTGTGATTTCGCTCTACTGTCTTCCTTTTTCTTTGCCCACCGGGTTCTCCATTTTCCCATCTCTCCCCATTTTTGCAAAAGCTTTAACAATTCCTTTACTTGGATCTGTTTTCCCATCACATTTAGGTTTTCTAAATCTTTGTCCGTAAAGTCTACTCTGTAGGGTTTCTGAAGAATTTTGGAGCGACTAACGTCAATTCCCATTTCTGTGGCTGTATCCATTATCCTTTCATGGAGCATTCGAGCATTTCGGGTAAGATTTTTGCTGATAAACAATAATTCTTCTTCATTGTAGGAGCTCAGGCGTTCCACCCCCACATTTCCAGCCATCATTTCTTCTATTTCTATTCTTAATTTATATATTTCTAATGCTTTGGGTTGGGGAGTGGTCTCTTTTTCCAGTTCCTTGGTCCATCTGTCTAATTCTTCTGGGGATACTACAGTAGCACTCCTAACCCCAGTTGCACCTTCAATCGACACCTCTTTGGATCTAGTCTGACTTTTTGCCCCCGCAGTACTAGCCCTAGGCTCTCTAATGGGCAAATCCATCAACACCACAGATTCACATTCACTTTCTTGATCTTCATCTATGAATACTTCTTTCCTCGGGGTAGGGACGCTAGGAGTAGGCAGCACTGGGGTGATAACCGGAGGACGGGGACTAGTCAGGTCATTTCTATACAGTGGAATAGCCGGGCCAATAGTTACTGGAATAGTCAGAGAATCAGGATGGGGATGTATCTGGGCAATAGTTCGAACCAAATCATCTCGCTGTCTAGCCAGAGCTTCCTTTTCTCTTTCTTTTAGAGCCTTTTCTGCTGAATTGTCGTGCAATACCTGAGGTACCAAGGAAGGGTAAATACTTGGAGCAGTCGGAGTGACCAATCGGGGTGGACCTTCTCCGAACGGCTGATAATTTGGGACCGCAGCTTTAGGTCTGCAAAACCCATCCCTGTCACTGGTTTTACTGTCTGTACCTGTTCCATCTGTATCACTATCCCTCCTACATCTGGGATATTTTGAAAAAGGGTTTGGGGAATGCACAGGTTCTGACTCTGCAACATAGGGAGGTGGATTTTTCATTAACAAATCTTCCAGGTGCTCATCTTCTGAGTCCCCTGCGGGCATTATGTGATGGGTCTTTTCTTTACATTTTCCTTTCTTTTCTTCTAATACCCCCATCATGGGAAATAATCCTTCAGTCAACATAGATTGCCTCCACTGTTTCATTTTCTGCTCTTTGGTTGGCGTTGGAAGCCTAGGATACCATTTACTCACTCCCTTATCCATTCGGGGTTTATCTCGCTCTGCAGCCTCAATTTCCCATTCCTCCAGAGCTTCGTACTGGGTCAGCCTAGGTCTAGGGTGTAATTCGTTCATGCGGGTCCTTAAGTTAAACAAAATCCGACCATTAAAGGTACCTTCAACAGGGAAGGCTAAGACTCCGTCCTCGGCAGTATACTTTGCCCAATTTTCTAACCAGACACAAGTGTGATACCCTTTATCAAACAACATGAAAGAAGCAGGGGTGTTTGGCGGGGGAATGAGAACGCCTTCCCTCGTTCTAATGGGCTTGTCGGTTTTGAAAAAATTCTTTACTTTGTCAGAAAATGACAATTTCCTCTTTACTCCATACATCATGTGCGGTCTACCTCGTATAAGCTGATCCTTATGAAATCCTAGGTACTTTGGGTTCGGTATGAAATCTGGATACCACATGCAACTTTCCAGACTCGCTTCTAGCTCGGCTTGATTAATTTTGTTTACTTTTGTGCTTCCAATGCTAGCGCGACTTATTTTTCGCACTACCCAATCAGGTCCGAGAATACAAAATCCTTAACCAATGGGTGCGCGGCCTTTTCGCGAGACAGAGTCTCACGCTTCGGCACTCACCCCTCCTTCACAAATTCAGCTCCGCTACACACCCGCTGTCTTGACCAATACCAGCGCGGCACGAAGTGACGTCAGAGCAGCTCTCCGACTGACTCCCTCCTTCACAAGGTAACGGAAACTTTTAACTTTTCCTAAAGTGCGAATATAAAACTTAGTTACTAACACACAACGTCTGCCACTATGTCTGAGCGTTCTAAAGAGATAGAAAAACGTTCTTTCACTGCAAGTAAACCACTTCTGTCTACTTCTCATTCACTCTGGATAGACTTCTTTGCCTAACCTCACACGCGAGTAATATAGAACCCGTTATTCTTCCGACTCATCCACTTTCGTCAGGGATATGTACTGAGCCGGGATTTCACCAGTGAACTATTTTACTTACCAGTCAAGCCTCGGAGACCCTATTACTCCTTCCGTATGCGACCCTTACTAGGTGATATCGCAATGAAAGTTTTATACCGGACTCGTAGCTATCATTTATTCAGATACAACAAAAGATCCTAATTAGTGCTTCCAGTTATTCCTAACCCTGCACTAATGTCTCAAACCCTAGTGACTTCAACAGCTAACCGGATTCTGCTCACCGTTAGCCAAATACTTCCCCGGGGATTCGGACTACACTGAACACTTACAAACAGTTCTGGGTTAATTCAACATGTAATATCTATAGCAGCAATGCAAAATCATATACATTTACATATAAATCCTTAAACATCTCAAAACATTTAGACCAATATAGTAGAAAATCAGCAGCACACTTTTGTTTTCACGGTTTGTTTATCCTGTCTACCTAATCTAACTAGTCCAAACCATACTACTGCTACCAGAAAATTACTGATAGAGCGCGCAGTTCACCCGGGTCACCGTATTCACCAATTACCTACACGCACTGGGCCCTGGCGTGCATAAAGTTTTAATACACCATTGACATTTGGGTGAACTGGGTGATGGCTTCTGCTACACGCTTCTATAAGTAATTAGGGTTTGGGTTACACCTCTTCTTACCATGTACCTGACTTACCACAAGTACTACTTTCCGACGGACCTGGAGCTATAAGGGAAAATAGTAGACAGGGAACCTAAAAAGATATATTCTTTATACTTCAGTACATACTTATCCACAATTTTCTGTAAAATGACCACAGACACCTGATGAAGTTTAAAACTTTATATAAAGGTTCAGAGAGAGGATGCCAAGACAATAAGCGATATGCAGAATAATATATCAAACATCAGAATCAACGCTAATAAGTAACTTTGTATTAGAATTATAACCATTAGAATATATGGGAAGACTAAAGGTAGGAATTTTAGAACAGGACTAGTCACTGCAACTTTATGCTAGGAACAATAGGACGGGGTTGGGACCTAGAACATGTATTTAACCTAAGCACTTAAACTATTCTTACTAAATTCACTGCAATCAGCTAAAGGAAAGGGAAAAATTGGAACATACTAATAAAATATAACAGTTTGGCAATTTTCTAAAGGTGGGGAGAGAAGTGGAACAATTCTACAACAATAGCATATAACTTGTTCTCAAGGTGATAGAGCAATCTCAAAGGCAAGAGTACTTTATTAAATCAGAGAGAGAGAGAGAGAGAGAGAGAGAGAGAGAGAGAGAGAGAGAGAGAGAGAGAGACGCAAACCCACAGTTTAATATTTACCTAGGTCTGAGAGAAGACTAACCCTGGCCACGGGTCAGTTGGAAGGACGGGGACAAGGACCCTCAGAAAAGGAATACCAGAATGCGAACAGGTACAGCCCGCGGACAGATCAGGACAGGATACCCCTCAGGTTCGGGTCAAAAGGACTGGGCCTCCCAGGGTACGACCAACACCCACAGCTTCGGACAGCAACGCCTGCGTTACCCCCTTCTGCAAGTAATCCGCCAGAAACCCCGATTGGATTTTCGAATTCCCCAGCAAAGTGCTTCGCCAGCACTTAGGATTTTCCACCCCTTAGGAGTTTGTGGAAAGTATGGACAGAGTGCTCCGCAGCACTTTCAGATTGAGCACCTATTGAGATCGTAGGGTCAGTGACAGGTCTGCTACTCGGACAAGTCGGACAATTTTCCTAAGCTAAACTAGGGTAGTTATACCATTTTGGGGTCCCTCAGACCACCCACTAATGTTGCAAGTGACAGTTTCCCACATTATGATTGGTCAGGAGAGGTGGTGCGATCATTACCACCTCCTAGAATTCAACTTTTTCTTCTCAAATATTAAAATTTTCTACCCGCCCCTTGAGTTCACGTTCTCATGCATAGAATACATCAGTACAACAAGAGTTCACATTAGGTAGCAACAGAGTTGCATCGTCCAAGGTAAGACTCCGCTTTCCCAGGGAACTTCTCAGGCGCATTGTGCTTCAGGAGCCAGCTGGCTTGTTTCAGCTTCTGCGCAGTTAGGATTTTCCCCAGTCACATGACAAGGTTCAGAGGAGCCTCAGTATGGCGTTGCTCACGTATGCCCCATCCCACAAAGACGCGGTACATGAAAAGTAAGCGAGAACAAATTAAAATCACATATAAAATGATCACACTGTATACCATGATAAAATTTTAAGCAACCCTTACTTCATAATGACTATAGCATTAATGTTTAGTGCGAAAAGACAGATAGGCTGAAGCAGCAGTAGCAAGCGGAGAGCGTGGTGAGAGTCAAGCGGCCATTTTTACAACAGTGCGCATGAGCACGAATTCCCTCCAGAATGCGAGTGCGTCACATCACATGGGTATGACCGACGCATGCGCAGACTGAATGGCATCAAAGCAGCCGATTCGTTAGTGCAAGCTTCGTTAATATAGAAAAGACATACGAGCAAGCATCCTGGGGACACCCGCGTGTATGGGAAAACGTATAATAAATGACAAACAATGATTTTAGTAGTATTATACATTGGGCGAGGTTCTTGCACTGGGCAAGGCGCTTTACGTGCGAATCCTTGCTCCATCAGTACCTCCAACTGGCCTGATGTCTTCCGAAGGAATAATAGTAGGAAACACTTCTTCAGCTGTTGACTCTCCTCATAATATCTCTAGCCCAAATACGGAACTAGCAGGCGAATTTCAGATGAGTGTCATAGACATTTTAAATTTAATTCTGGAGGAAGTCCGTGAGTTGAAGAGAACTCAGAAAACCGAACTTGCCTCTTTTCAACAACGATTAGGGAAAATCGAGGAGACAATGTCAAGCTTTCCAATCAAACTCCAGAAGGCAGAAGCCAGGATCTCAGTTCTAGAGGACCAGATGACTATAGTAATAGGGGAAGCTAAAGCGGCAGCCAAAAGTAAGAATCTTCTTGAAAACAAACTTGAGGAGCTGGGAAACCACTACCAGAGGTCTAATCTCCGGTTAGTCGGAATTCAGGAAGGCATCAAAGACTCCCAAACCCTGCAGTGGATCAACTCGTTTATTAAACAAAGGGATCTTTCAGAGTTTGAAGGAGATCTCACCATCACCAGGGCTCATCGTGTTCCTACCCGTCCCTTTCCCAGTTCTACGATGCTACGGACAATATTGCTAAATTTCGCAGACTATCGTGTAAAAGATAGAATACTGACAAAAGCAATCCAACAGAGACAGTTTTTAGTGAATGAAACTGTAAAATGCCATATTTTTTCTGATATGACTGCTGTGGCGCCACGTAGGAGAAAGGAATTTGTGAAGATCCTCCACTTGTTCAAAGCTTGCGGGGCTCAAGCATCTATTGCTGAGCAGTCCAAACTGAGAGTCTTAGTTAAGGGCACCTTTTCTTATGTTCTCTGACCTTGATGAAGCCTAGGAATTATGAAAAGAGATCTCATTGCCATAAATTGAGGGGTTAGGTGGTCATGGGTGGGCAAGGCCTCTCTTACCTCTTTCACTGTTTGGCCAGGTCGTTTGCCGAGTTGTTATATGATCACGATAGGGGTCCTACCATACAGCACATGCTTGCTTGCATGTTTAATTAATAGTTGACAATATCAAGGATTGTTCGGGGTTTAGGGGTAGGGTCACTCGGGTGTAATTACATGACACCCAGGTTAGATGGGGGGTGGAATGTGGTTAGTGTGGTTGGTGGGGGGTTTTACAAATTTTGGAGGGAGGGGTCACGGGGGATGATGGGAGCATAAGGGAAAAAAGAAAGTCCTTTTTTTCAATTTCATTCTGGTTTTATACATCCATTCTTCAGTTTGACTCTGGGTCAGATAGTGTGTTGGAGGCTGTTTAGGTGGTTTACGTTTTGGTTTGCTCTTTTTTATGTCTAGTAAGGAACTGCTGAAAGTGGTCTCTTTTAACGTTAATGGTCTCAACAATAAAAAGAAAATGCGGGCAATTGAATTGTGAATTAACACAGAAAATCCGGCTGTGATTTTATTGCAAGAGACTCACATACCGGCTGCAAAGCTGTCAGATTTCTCTATCTTCAGGTCCTGGGCAGCCTATAGAGGATTTTCTTCATCCTCTGCTTCCCATAGAGGGACAGCAATATTTTTAAGTAAAAGGTTCCAGGTGGTGGTTGTCAATTTTGATAAAGATCAGTATGGTCGTTGGTGCTGGGATACCCGCATTGCTACACAGAGACTGATAACCTCTGTCAGCATATATGCACCAGTAGAGGATAATCCAAAGGTTTATGAGGATCTCTTTCAATCCCTAATTCAAGCACCGTGTGAGTTGATTCTGGGGGGAGATTTTAATGTTCTCATGAATCCTAAAATTGAATCCTGAGCGCTGGCTAAAAAACAATTGAAACCCAAAACTTTAAGAACCATGCAACATTATGGAGTAACCTTGGACCTACAGGATCCATGGTGTGTGGCCTTTCCAACTAAAATAGCATATACTTGTTGGTCAGGTAGATTTCATACCTCTTCATGCATTGACTTCTTTTTGGTCTCTCGGAGATTGTGCTTTAGCCAGCAGAGATTCCTACATAACGGATTCTCAGAACATGCTATGTTGGTGCTTGAATTACAATTAGGAGATTGTGCTAGGACCCCTAAAAGATGGACCCTGAATAGACTATATTTTAATGAAGAGGATTGGGTGGGTTTTATCGGGACAGAGATCAAGGAATTTCTATCACAAAACTAGGAGTTTGTACCATTGATTGTGGTTTGGGACACACCCATGGCTTTCATCCAGGGGTTAATTATTGGAAAAGATGCTGAAAATATAAAATAAGTTAAGGAAGATAAGAGAATCTTGGAGCAGAAGGTTCTGTATTTCTCCACAACCCCTCTGTGTTTAACCAGGGCCAGCTGAGTCAGGCTAAACGTGAACTCAGTGCAAATTATTACACTCAAAGTGAATCCGCTTTTCAACAATATCGTCCAAAAACATATGAGGGAAGTCATTTTACGGGTATGTTTTTGGCCTGGCAGGCTAGGGAGGCTAGGGTGCAGGCTGCTTCTAATCAGATTAATGCGTTAAAAAATGCTCCTTAACCACCGCACAGATGACTGAGTCAAAATCAGTGAATTAATGCTACAGCATTATGGGTCTATATATGGTCAACAACAGACTGTGGATATTACTTCCCGAAGAGGATTTTTGCAGAATAACGGATTACCGACACTCTTGGATATGGAAAAAATATCTATGGCAAGTCCCTTTACAATGAAAGAGTTGGCTGGGGATATTAAGAATCTGCCAAATGGTAAGGCCTGTGGCCGGGATGGGTTCCCAACTGAGTTTTAAACATTTTTTTAAAGTTCAGTTGCGGACTTTTTTCTTCGTTTAGTAAATTCTATGTTGGGGGGGGGGCGATACCAGAGTCCTTTAGACAAGGCAACATAGTTAGTTTTCTGAAAAAAGGCAAGAATAGTGAGGACACAAATTCTTATCGCCCGATTATGTTATTAAACTCATATTATAAAAAAATTACTAAACTGTTATCTATTCGGTTTAATCAATATGCCGCGCATTTGATCCATCCAAACCAGAATGGTTTTATCGCTGCTAGGCAGCTTGCCACCAAAACACATTATTTAGCTGAGGCGTTGGATTATTTTGACACTCAGAGGATACCCGCATTAGTCCTTCTTTGAGATGCGAGAAGGCTTTTCACCTTGTTGTTTGGGAGACCTTGTTCATGATTTTACATCACTTTGGTATTTCCTCAAGGATCACGGCCCTGATCCATAATTTATATCTTAACGCTGAAGCCAATGTAATTATTAATACTTCAGTGGCCGGGCAGGTTAAAGTAAAACGAGACACACGGCAAGGGTGCCCTTTATCGCCAGAACCATTGGCAATAGCAATAAGGAACTGCGCTGGTATTTGTCCCCCAATTGCATCTATGGTGAAATTGAAATTATACGCCAATAATATTATGCTTATTAATAAACCAGAGATATAGGTTCAGGCTAAAGTTTTCCAGGTTTTTGAGAATTTTAAGGTTTTAGGTGGGTATCGAATAAATAAAAAAACTGAAATTTTACAATGTGGTGGAGCAGGCTTGGATCTGCACCCCGATATTCTTTCTTGTGTTAACACCAAACCCAAGAGATATCTGGGGGTTTATTTTTCTGAAAGCGTCGGTGACCTATATCACCTGAATTTTGCACCGCTTCTACGAAAAACTCAGGCCTTGTTTTTACGCTGGATCTCTCTTCCGTTATCTATTTTGGGCTTGGTGGCCTTGATTAAAATGTCTGTTCTTCCTCTGTTTAAGTTTTTTGTTTTCGACTATCCCCTGTATTTTATCAGGCTCTTTTTTTACCCATGTAGAGTCTATGCTTACAGCCTTTCTTTGGGGAAAAAAAATCACTGTGAATTGTACTTAGCACTTTATATGAAGAGTCGGAACAGGGAGGCTTAGCTCTTCTAAATCTCAGGGACTATTACTATGCTTATTTTGCACAATATCTATCTAGATTCAAGTCTCAATAACAATCAAATCTTTTTATCAATAGTTTTATGAATCTAATGTGTATGTAAGGTCATATCCACTCCCCTTTGTCAATATTCAAATCCCCTAATTTGTTCGTTATAAGTGTCTTCAAAGGTTTTTTAAAAAAAACATCAGGCTCTCTCTATAAGATATTCCATCCCTGTAATTAATTCAGCCGCTTCACTATCTGGCCTTCTGCCATTAGCAGGGAGCAAACAATAATCAGAACTCACATTAAAGTGGGCCTCAACTGGATTTCGTAAAGTCTCAGATTTTCTGAGGAATGGAAAATGGTTGACTATGACTGAAATGTCGCAAATGATTGTTAATGATTTTATTATTTTGGGGTCATATAACATCTTCCATAAATTCCTTACTGAGTTAGACATATCCCAAATTAGTGAACAACATCAGCTAGTTCTTGAACTTTTAGAGGATACGTCTGGTAGAAAACCTGGGGCATGGAAAAAGCATTTAGCCTTAGTTAGGGGCCAAGATCTTGGACAGAAGGCAATTAAAAAATGGATGAATCCTGAAGAATTTGAAATTTCCGCCAGTATGTGGTCAGCTATTAATAAACTTAATTTCAGTACGTTAAGAGGTGCGAATTGGTGAAGGATGTTTTTTAGTAAATGGCAACTTTACCGAACCCCTCTCTCCCTCTCTAAACTGTATACCAATCAATCGGCTCGCTGTTTTCGCTGTATCAATCATCCTACAGCTAACTGGTCACATCATGCTGCAATGTCATCAAACCAACCACATTAGTCAATTTATTCATATAAAAAGAATGACATATACAAACTTGATAAATCAATATTCCCAAACACTGATAATTAGAGTCACAGTTGTATAACCATCTGATATTCTAACATAACATTTGACAATCTTTTTTTATCTCTTCTAATACAATTGATCCAACTCATCAATGTGCAGAGATTGCTGACATATGTTGAAAACAACGCGTTTTGGCAATACCTTCATCAGGACTCCGTCACAAAAGGACTACTCTGCCAACCACTGCTGTAATGATGATAGAGTCGGCACATGTTCATATATATATAATCAGAAAACCCCTTCAGAGTGGGGAGCTGTAGTCTAGACATGAAGGTGAGAGGCCTCTGTATGTTGGCTGAATGATCAAGAAGGTATAGATGGTACTGTCCTCTATTATTACAAGCTAATCCAGACCTGTGATGCCTCAATCTGTAATTGCCTCATATGAAACCGTTGAACCTTATTCAATAATATGAATGGGTGATATTTTTATACGACGAACCTGCCTGATGGCAGGATCTTTAGCAGGGACTATTGACCAGTACTGTTATTTTCCATCATCAGAAAAACTTTTTTTATATAATAGATGAAGCTCAATGGCTGCTGGTGTACAATTTCTCATATCTCCCAACGATAGCAAGCGGAGACTAGCGTGGTCCTTCTTCCTTGCACCAAAGCCAGGCAGAGACCACCACTCTAGTCAGGGCAAGGGAGTGATAACCCAAAGATAACCCCTGCTCACCCCCTTAGTAGCTTGGCACGAGCAGTCAGGCTTATCACAGAGGCCATGTGTAAAGCATTTGTGCACGCACACAGCAACAACATCCCAGGCACACTACAAAAGGAACTCCACCCAAGGTTATATCAAAAATAGCCTTTGCATTCTCATAACACATTAGAATAGTAAACACATAATATACATTGTGCCACCTGGCACTGGGTCATATCTACAAGGGATTATATATACCTGACAGGGCTGTAACTTTAATTACTATGTTCTCTGTACAGCACAGATACACAAAGGTGAAAATATTTTCATGGGCATTGTATTTATTTAAAAAAAACTAATTTTTTGTATATTTAGTTTTTTATATGCATTTTTACCTTTAATTTATAGAGAAGTTTTTACATTAATATACATATTACACAGAAAACATTGACATTATTTCATACTGGAGAAAAACATTTGTTCACTTTTCTTGATATCAATTTATAGAGAAACCCCCAAAGCGAATAGAAACAATTGTTAACATTCTGTCATTCATACATTCTCACCTTTCAAACCTCTCATACATACCCACTACATACAGCACAAACAAATTCATAAAAAACACATCTAGGGTGGAAATCCTACTACAAAAGTTCAATTTGCCTTATATCGTTACTGAAACATAGAGAAGTAGCTGTTGCTTATCACACAGTTTTCCCTGTGAATGATATTTCTAGAATACAAGAACCACACCATCCTCTGCCAGGTCTTCCGCTAACTGGTGATGCTGGGGAACGAGATGAGTAGGTTGTTTTCTATGACATGCTAGGAGTACCATACCGTCTCCAGTAAATACATAGGATTTTAGTTATTATCCAGTGGTCTTATAGCTTCAGTATTCTCTTTTGTATAAAAATGTCCATACACTAATAGTGTCACTATAATAACTCATGCTCTCAATAGCATGTTCTGTTTTTATAGTTTGTAGCTAATTAAGTCTTTTGTGGACATAGTACCAACACCTTGGAGTTTTCTACTTAAAACTATACTACAGTTAGTCCATATATCTTTTTACGGCCCCTGAGAGATACCGTGACTCTGCTAGTGTACTATCCTCTCAAATCAAGATACAATCTCTCCTCTTTCTGCCCAGTTGGAACGCCTTTTTGAAATGTTTCTTTTATGCCATAGTTTGAGAAAAGGTATGTCGTACTATCCCCCATGCTTTCCTATGGGAGAGCAGGCCAATCTCAACACACGCACTCGGAGAGCGCACACACTTCACACTGGGCCACAGTGCTAAAGTGCACAGAGGTCAAAAATCCCTACCACTATGTCAGAGCTTAAGGCAAAAAGTTCAGGGGTGAACAGGCCAAAAGGGCCAAGTCCAACACTTGTGACGTGTGGGAGGTTTCTCTTTCCTGTCCTATCCAGAAAACACTGTTCCCCAAACTTTTCTAGTTGTAGATCTAGCTGAAGTCTGTTAAATATTCTGTGTGCATTTGGAAAGGGAGCTGCCTGGAAATCATTTCAATACATTTGAACAAACCTTGGCTGTTAATATAAACAAAAAGCTTTAATTGCCTGGCAGGCCTAATGTCACACCAAAACACAACACACAACATACAACAGGAGGGTGGCTTTGCGTCAGCTGTGGTCAGCCATTACCCTGTTGGGTTGAGCACCTTTCAGGCACTAGTTTCCTGAATTGCATTTGCTGTTTTGTTGTCAGCCTCTGACATTTCACAGATATTCACATTTTACGCAGTCACTCTATCTTGAATTGAGGAGGTTAAAGTAGTCCATGCCGGGCTTTAGCTTTTGGAAACGGCAGCATGTCGTATTTAATTTCTTTGCACACACAGTTGTTTTACAATAGTGCAGTGTGTAATCAGCTTCATTGTTAAACTTCCACCTCTCAAAGGAGTAGCAGGTTAGTGCTGATGGCAGATCTGCCCACTCTCCAAGAGGCAGCTGGCTGCTGGTATGAGCAGCAATGTTAGCTACATCCCCTCTCCAAAAGCAGTGGTCTGTGGTGTGAGCCACTATATCAGCCCTGGTCACTGGGCCATACTGAACTAAAAGCAGGCCTGGCAAATATTTTCTAACCAGTCCTGATCCCTACATCTCATTGTGTAATATCTCTCTTTCCACTCATCCATCCTCTCTCTCTCTCACTCTCTCACTCTCTCTCTCACTCTCTCTCTCTCTCCCTCTCTCTCTCTGTCCTCTTTTCCCTCTTTCTCATAACCTTATCTCTATCTTCCCATCCCTAACCTCTCTTTTTTTCACCCTGGAAGCCTCCCACACATGAAGCAGTTAATCGCGATGAGCTGGGACATGTGGAAGAGTTACCAGCAGCATCCCTGGGGTTCCACTTCCAGGTTTCAATGATTCTATATCAAAGCAATCTGGATGTTGTTTCTGCAAACTGCAATTCAATTACACCTCTTGCCACCCTACAACTCACTACTGGAATGCAAACTAAACCCACAAAATAATCTGAAAGCTACAAAGTATACACAAGGAAAAGGAAGACGCTAGTGATCTGCTGCATTGTTTTGAGGCTATAATTTGTGTGAAGCTTCAAAGAGCTGACTCGTTTCCAATTTAAAAGGAAAACAATTGTGCTCTAGGGATAGAACTGACAAGTCCATTAAAACACACACACACTTTCCAAAATAGCTTCTGCAGTCTATACTATACATGTATCAGAAGTCATTTCAGGACCGTAAGGAAATGCAAAACAAATATTCGAGGCATTCTCCAATCATTTTAATACAGCTCATGGACAGGGTGCAGTGTATCTAAACGTTGTACATGAACATTTACATTTTACATGTTCTGGTAGTGAAAAACTCTTACATTCAATTTTCACTACTGTAATTCCTACCTCCCATAGGTTAACCATAGGATTACCTTATTACATCTTATAAGTGTTATTTTCAGTTGGGAAGAGATGGGACCCCCCAACATTGTGTCTCTCTAATCACAATTTAAAATCTCTACATATGGTAAAGTTAGATGTTAAACTGTAATTCTGAAAATGCCATTTTTAGAAAGTTGGCATTTTCTTACTTTACCCATTTAGTGCCTTCTTCTGGTCTCTGATACACGTTTGGGGTGGGTGACAGCTGGTCTTTGTGCATTACTCTAGACAGCCACACAAAATTGGAGCTTAGTTGTGACTGATGGGCCATCCATACCCTTATGGGCCATCCTGAGCAGGATGGGAGGGAGGATCTGACACTTATACCTAAATAGGCTGTGTCATGTCCCGACACAAAGGGCTACATCCCCCTCTGTAGTCTTTTGTGAGTCTGGAGCCAAGGTAGGAATGACAGGGAATCTGTGCACTACAAAGGCCTCTCTTTGTAGTCTACCCCTCTTCAAAGGCACAACTGGGTATAAGTACTGGACCCCTGAGACCACAAACTCAGTACACGCCTGGTCCCGTGGATACTCTGCCAGGAATAAGGACTGATGTGCTGCAACAAGGACAGGCACTCTGCTGGACTGCTACTCTACTGGACCCCTGCTTTGCTCTTGCCTGGGTGTGAGGAGGACTGGAAGTACATCTCACCAACCCAGAATCAAAGTGACTCTAAGGACTTGCCACCTTCTTAGGGGAATAAAAGACTTCCAGTAAATGTGGATAGATCCAAGTTCTACGGTCACATCAGATCAATCTTAAAAACAATGTATAATGAGTCCACAATCTTCACGACCCTGGCAGCGGTGAAGGTGCCTGGGTGACGCCACGACGTATGAGTGACTTATCATGGTCAACATATAAAGTCAAGAATATTGAATTCACCTTCACGAAGTATGATGTGTTATTAACTAAGTTTATTCTCCCTAACTTGTGACCACTGCTCTGGATGCCAGTACATACCCTTTAAGACTATACACCGGTGAATCGGGTCGTGAAGATTGTGGACTCATTATACATTGTTTTTAAGATTGATCTGATGTGACCGTAGAACTTGGATCTATCCACATTTCCTTATAACAAGACCCGTGATGCTTAATACCAGTGCACTATTTCCGTCTTCTTGGCCTTGAAAAAGTCTCCAAAGAGACGAAACACGTGTCGGCAGGACAAGCTGGAAATAATTTTAATGAATATAAAATAAAAGATTTGAAGTCTAACGCTTGACTCTGGATCCGTATTTTGGAAACCTTTCCCCTATCAATGAACTGTAATGCATAAGTTTGTGATTAGTACTTGAATCATTACATATTTCATGAGAGTGCATGATTAATGCCTGTTTTCTCTTTGATATTCAACATTAGTAAAAAAAAATTATTATTTTGCTAATTTAACACTCCTGGTGGTGGGTGTCTGACAGGATAACAGTGCACCTCACATTAGAAACTGTTTACAAGTGACATTACACGTATACGTGTTTAGAGTATTGTATCATTCATATGTGCGGACGTTTTCTCAATTTTGAGAAACACTACCACCACAAACCTATTTTCCAACCCCATTGATGCCGATGCATTGGGTTGCTGAAAGGATCGAGAATTTTGTGGCGCATCACTTCCATTCCCAATGCATCTCCAACTTTGGGTGGATCAGAGCCAATGCTTACCTTACATCCTAAGTATTGATACCGGCGTATAGTCTCCTTTGCTCCTTGCATCTCAACATCTATGCAAACATGAAGATGGCAAACGTTTGCAGCCACACTGAACTTGGGCTTTGAGGATGTGTGTGGGGAGTATGGTAATCCTAGTGTCTTCCCACATCTTACACTAAAATCCAGTTTGAGGCAACCAGTGTACCCACAACAAACCAAGAGACAGATGTCTGGAAGAAAAAAGGAGAGTCCTTCAGCAACAAAACAGTGGGTCTACTAGAATTGTCTTGGCATCCTGTTCTCTCCCCTTCCAAGTGCGCCCCAAGAGTTAAATGTAAAGTCATAGACATAAGTCAGGCAGTACAAAAGCAGAGTCCTTCAGGAACAGACAGTGGGTCCATAAGAATTGTTTAAGAATCGGGGTCTCTCCCCTTTCTAGTGTGTCCCAAGTGTTATATGCGAATGCAGCAGACCTGCCAAGCTGCATTTGACACTCAAGCAGGATTTTACACCCAGCATTTTCTGTGAAGTCCAGAGGACTTATATCTGTCCATTAAGATCAGCCTATTATTTGCTCCTGAGCGGTATTTTACAACTTTTAACACATATTCATTGCTAATCACTGGCTGAGAGAAGCTGGATAGCCAGTGCAAATTAAACTCCAGGAGCTTCAGAAAAGGTAAAGGTAACTTTCCAAAAGTTACTTTTCCTTAATAATTATTACATTTGACTTCACTTTTGAATTGGATTTTTAGTAATTATTAATATAGCTGTTTAGTTATTTTCATACATAGGACAGCTCATAGGACATTTCATACATAGGACAGCGAATCCTGACATAGTGAAGATAGCTCTTGGGTGCTAGTCACAGTAGGGACATGTTAACATTAGGTTTCTACATGTCCTACTTTTAAATACCATGCATCATTCCTTGTGGTCTACATACGTATATAGGGGTGACTTAATAATATTGAAAAGGGGGCATTTTTTAGTCAGAATGGTTTATTTTAACAGGTTGAACTGTCGGTTTTTTACTGCTACAGTCAGCCCATGATGGTACTGATGCCATGTTTGCATTGCCACTGTGTAGATAGCAGAATAAGTGCGGCACAAAAAGCCCCCTTGGTACATTTTGTGCCATATATTATGAAGCTAAAGGCAAGTTAAATATGTCAATTAGGATTAGGGCAATTGAACCACATTCAAAGGGGATGCACTGGCAATTTACTACTGGTTAGCAGAAGTTCTATAGCCAGCAAAAATAAAAAGGGAAAAACGTGGGGGTACATCCCAAAAAAGATGGTCATTTTTTACACATTTCATATTATTTAGGATATTTTTCTGTGTTGATTGGATCCACCATCTCAATAGGCAGATACATCCCTTTTAAGGGTGTTGGAATTTCCCCACATTTTGTGACATACTTCATCATCAATGCTTCTCCCAAATGTAGATAATCATCCCCAGTGAGTCTAAAATTTGACCAGGTGTATTTCATATGTCAACCATTGTTTGGTACCTACTTTCAAGAGTGAATATCGTGCTTCAACAGAGGGGTCAATTGTCATAAACCTGTGTACAGGAAGCTATATGCAGTATGTTTTACTCTGTTCTTCCCATCACAATTTTAAAAACAGGAAGGAGATATGCATGGAGTTAATAGGAACACACAATGTCTTAAAAGGTTGCCTTTCGTGTTCTTGGGCATTCATTAGGTCAATCATGACACCTACACTGTTACAAATACAGTCTTAAAAAAGAGCAAACAACCTGAATCATGAAAAGTAAATGAGAACGCTTTGTAATAGAAATGTCTTGTAAAATCAATAGCTCATTTTTGAACCATACTCTAGAAATAAGGTTTGTCAACTTTAGAGTGGTAAAATCTATCTTTTCACCTTTAGCTGCATCACATACCTCCACATAATGCAAACACTCTTTAGAAAGATTTCATGTCTGTCTACAGAATACACGTGCCAAAGCCTACTTATCAAAATGTCCCATATGTATGAGGGAAGAGTACTTCAGATACACTTTGCATCTAAAACATGTTAAACAGTAGTCAGCAAGAGCAATAGTTGAGAAAACTCAAGAAACTGGTTATTTGTGTTTTGTGATAGACATACTTTTGTCATTAGACACTAAATGATGGACCTGTTAACACAACAATGCCACTCAGAGGTGATTTGTTGTTCCTAAGACCCAGCATCAAAAGTGGAACATCGGATGAAAAACAGTGAGGCTGTGATAGACATATCAGTGTATGCAGATTCTTGATTGAATTAGAGTGTGACTTGATGATTTAAGTAGTAGTAGTGTTATCAATGTGTGTGTCATCACCATAATATAATTAGACATGTTTAGAGCTTTAAATTGACATCAGTCATAGAAACAAAACAAAGAACTGAAATGTTTAATTCTCCTAAAATCTACAGGCTGACATGCAGTGACTAAAGCCACAAGGCCATCTGGCCTCACACAAATCAGGCTTGGAGGGAAATAAAATGGAACTACTTGCATGCCTTCAATGTTTCCACGCCTCTCTATAAAGAAAATTATGGGAGGAGAAGATATAAAGAATACAGAGAATTATGGTGGTGTATACAGAAGGACTGGTTCAAGGAGAGAAATGCTGAAGTACTGCTATTTGACTGGTGACCTGATGGCTTTCTGAGGTATGTTGGGATACTTACACAACTTGCCACATAAATAGTTTAATATTTCTAATAACCATTTAACCAATACAGTAACCATTTGGCTGAAAATATGTATGCAGATCTAAGGTATGGCCTAGACTCATTTAATGACGAAGGTACGGATGTGTGATGTAAAAAGTTTGAGGTATTTCTACTATTCTCCTTGTTATATGTTATGACTGTTTACATTGCCGTAATAATTACCATCATCTTGATACACAATATTTATGTATGACTAATACTGAATAAATGTTAATGTTAATCATTTTATAAAGCACACTGTTACCTATACAGGTGGCCAAGCTAATCCCTGCCCTTGTGGGGACATGATCCACCTTTTGTAAATAGGGCTAATGTTGAGGCTAATACATGGCTGCATATGCTCAGCCTGATGTTTAATCCACTTGTTCCTTGCAAAGTATTGCTTTTGCCAGAAGGGAGGGTGTGTTGTTCTAATGTGGTACCAATGAATCCAGCCTTCCAGTTTCTCTCCCCGTGCGCTCACCCCTGCAATTAACTGCTAACAGATTTTCTACTGTTAAAACATAATTACTTGGCGTGGCTTGACCGCCAAAGCAACATGGCTTACCCGAGTGAGCTCCGTTACTACATGGAACTCTTTGCTGATTCCAGAGCCTCTGTTGACTGCACATTGTCCTTCCAGCGGTACGTGCAGTCATGCGAAGGCAGGATGTGTCTTCCGGAGTGCTTTGAAGGGCATTCCTGCATCCCTACACCAATTTTTTTTTTCATCGCAGCATTTTCTCTTCAGTGAAATGCGAGCGGCCGCCATTTTCTACCGCAGCTCTTGCGCTCGTTTTTTCCTGCCGCATTTAATGCCTTAAGTGCCCTATTGAGCCTTCTGCTGCAATTTTCTTCAGTTGGTGCCTCAGTATTTGACTTCTGTTTACTAGAACTTTACCCGCACACGAATACTGCTGATATTATGGCATTTTTTGCTAATTTTTTCTGTCCTTTCTTGCCTAATGTGTATTTCATGTGAGCTATCTTCCTCAGTCATGAGATAATGTATGCTTTAGGTCATTATTAATGCTTGATATGCCTATTTTAAGAGCTGTTCCATGATTTTCTCTTCATAAAGTTACTTCCTCACCAGCTTTTCTATTTTTTGGGTGGCCACAAGTTCTGCTGCAGGTTGCTACATAGTACCTCACAGCCTCCATACCAGCATATGCAAAGTTGTATCCTGCCGCTTTCTCTCATTTACCTCATAAGTTCTCTTTCTTATCTCAAGTGATCATTATGGCCAATGACTTTCATTCTGCAAGATCCTCCTCCACTGGAACAAAACCAAAAAGGCATAAGAATGACCCACCCTCTCCTATCCTCTCCTCACAGAATCCTATTTGGACTCTATTTTGGATGAGGTATGTGGTCTGCAGCCTTTTATGACCACTACTAATAAAAAACTAAAACAGATTGAGGAAAGATGGATTGGTTAGATCCTTTCTCTGACAGAGTATCAAATTATAAATTTAAACCTGACAAGACCCACAAATCATTCCAATCAGCCATCTACTCTCATTCCTTGTTTGACTCTTGGAAAACATGTAATCCTGATGCATCTGAATTTACCTTTTTCTCTCCAGTCCATCAGACAACATATCGTATTGATTATATTTTAATTTCCAAGTCATTGTTGCATTGTCTCCGATCATCTGAAAGTAGTTCTATTTTTATTTCCTACCATGCTTCCGTTTCCACCTGTATTGATACACCCTATCTCCACTCAAACAAGGTCGCTGGCGTTTTAATAGTTACCTTTTATCTGACCACACTTTTATCTCAGAAGCGAGATATTAAGGAATTTTTTAACTCAACGACTATTTAGAAACCTCAATACACAACAACTGGGATGCATTTAATGCATCATTCAGAGCCTTTACTTTTGCTTACTCAGCTAAGAAGAAAACATTGTTGAGTAAAGAATATAAAGACTTACTTAGTTTAATTAAAATGTAAATCTCCCTCTTCATTACAAGAATTAATTAAAGCTAAATCCACATTAAACAAAATTGCCATGGTAGATGCCTGCATTGTCCTCCTTAAAATCAAATCCAAATATCACGTGGGCCAAAATAAAGCTTGGAAAATGTTGGCAAACTATTTAAAAATCAAATCTGAATGCAAAAATGTTGGCCCTAGCCATTCAGAAATAAACAATCAAATCCTTTCTACTGATTCTGACATTATTAGAACTTTTCAATCATATTAAAATAACTTATACACAGAAACTACTAATCCAACTGAGGGAGATTTCACATCTTTTTTTCCAAAATATTCCCAAACCTGCTACCCCCTGATATCTTTACCTCTCTTGAGGTAGCTATCTCTCTCCAGGAAATCAATGCTGCTCTTAAGTCTCTGAAAAAGTCCAAAGCCCTGGGTCCCAATGGTTTTTCAGTAGAATCAATTTCAACCTTTTCTTCCTTTTTTGATCATAACTTACTGGAACTTTTTCATTTCTTTCTATCCAATTGTAGGGCTTCTGGTTCTTTTTTAAAAGCCCTTATTATTGTTATTCCCAAACCAAATAAAGATCCTTCCTTCTGTAAGAATTTTTCCCTATTTCTTTATGATTGTAAAATTTTTGCAAAGATTTTAGCCACCAGATTGGAGAATGTTATCCCTACTCTTATTAAACCGGATCAATCTGCTTTTGTCACAGGTCGTTTAGCCTAGGGTAATGCCAGAATGTTTTCTAATATTCTCACTCTAAGCAGAAAATACCCTTCCCCCTTAGCAGCACTATTATTAGATGCTGAAAAAGCTTTTGACCGTATTAATTGGGACTTTATGATACATACTTTGCAATGGTTTGGTTTTGGTCCTAAGTTTATTTCATATGGTAAATTGCTATATACAGGCCCGAAAGCATGTGTATTTGTTAATGGTCTCTTCTCCCCTTATTTTTGCTTGCAAAGAGGTATCCGCCAGGGTTGCCCCCTTTCCCCTTCACTCTTTTTGTTATGTCTAGAAACTTTTCTTCAACTAATCAGCAATAACTCTCAGATTTCTGGTTTTAAGCTAAAATCACATCACATTAAATGATCTGCTTATGCAGATGATATTCCTATTTACATGTCTGACCCTGTATCCTCTTTACTACATTTTCTACAAGAAATTTCATCATTTTTTCAAGTTTCCAGATACAAATTAAATTTCTCCAAAACTGTGATTTTGCCATTACATGATTCATGTTATCAACATATGTTTGATTCTACTTACTTTACATGGTGTCCCCTAAAAATGTAATATTTAGGGATTTGATTTTCCTCTAATATTTGTGATACATTAGCCTATAACTTCACTGCCCTGAAACTCAAAGTTACCAATTCGCTATCCTCTTGGTCTCCCTTATGTTTATCTTGGTGGGGTACACTTGATACAAATAAAATGATGATTGTCCCTAAGGTATTATTTATTTTGTCAATGTTACCTTTTAAATTTTTTTTATTTTTTATTTCAAAAGATTTTATCAGAAGAATCTTTACACAACAGTACAGAGTAAGCCGAAACGAAGGCAATACTGGTTTGCTGTAGTTTCACACATGGATAATGATACATACTGGCTTGCTGAGGCGCTTGAGTGCTGGTTATACATAAACAGATTGAAACCTCGGCATTACATACAGGTTCATATGCGTTGCCCCCGTTGGGCGGAAGAGATAGTGTATAGGGTAAGTAGGACGAAAGACGAGAAGAAGAAAAGGAGAAACGGACACAAGTGTGGTGTGTTGTGGGTTGCATGACTACAGAGTTTGCTGACGGGTGGCGCCAGACTAAGTTCCTTTGGAACAATAAACATGCTCGTATTGCACTATCCAAATTGTCCCGTCCCAAATCTGAAGGGGTTGTCAGATTTCCTGATTTTAGATTGTATCGCAATGCTTTTTTGATTGGCCAATGTTATGCTTTGTCTAACGATTATCAGGATGTACACTGAAAGTTCACTGCTAAATGATTTTTCTTTTAAGGATGTGATATTTATGGGTAATTGTACTTTTATTTCTCAATTTCCAATTTTGAAATATTCTCATCACCTATTACACACACTTTTCTTTAAACCTTTTGCCTAGCTTCCTCCTTAAGGTTTAATAGACACATTAAATTTTGCCACAAATCATTTTACTACAAACATTGGAAAGAAAAGGGTATTTTTATGTTTATCAACTGTTTACCAATGATTTAATTTTGCATTTACATAAATTGCAAGAGAATTTTAATCTACCTGATTCGTGTATTCAACAATATAATGTTCTTGTTACAAATTTTCAAAATTCTCTACAGAAGTTCAACTCTCAATCCTTCCCACTCTCATTTACACCTGACACTCCTCTATATGATGTTTCTTCTAACATTATACCCAGTGCCTCATTCATATATAAAACCTTATCTAATGTGTCATGTCCTTGCACTAAGTCTAAAGTTGAACTTGAATGGGAACATGATTTATCCCACACATTGTCTATTCCTCAATAGGACAAATGATGGCAGAAATTATTTAAAACCTCCAAGGCTGCGCACATAGCACAATCTCTATATTTTATCTATACTAGAGTTGTTATTACTCCTTCTCTTCATCATAAATTCATTCACTCAGTTTCATCCTCTTGTTGGTCATGCCTTACTGCTGAAGGTTCATTAATACATTTACTTTACCACTGTCCTAAGGTTAATTATTTTTGCTAAAATATTTGGTCAAAATGTTTATTGATTTTTTCTAATAATGTCCCTTTCAATATCCATAATGTATTTTTAGGCCCTATGTCTCCAGATTTTGATCAGGTTCTCTCCAAATCTATTTTATTTGACTTGTTTATTGCTGTCACTTTTAAGGTGATATTATCTTGTTTGAAAGAAAATTCTAAATTATGCTTCTTGCATTGGTGGAATCTCTTTTGTAATGAACACAGAATTGCTTCAGTTTCTTATGTCTCAACACACTTACAGATCAAATCTGATTTGTTATGGTTACCGTTTACTACTTATTTATCTTCGAACGTGCCTCTTCCATATTCTCCTCTTTCCTATTCATTTCTTTTTTCTTCTCCTCCTTTTCTTATCCTTTTTTATCTCTTCTCTTACTTTTCTTTCTCCTTCCCATCTTTCTCTTTCCCCTCTCCCTTTTTTATAATAAAAATCTTTTAATATAGTTTTCTTATACTCTAGTTTTTTCACAGATATGCTCTATTTAATCTTCTTACTGTTCAATTTTCCTTAACATTAGCTGTTTTATTATGACTATTTTGCACAAGTTCATGTATTCTTCTGTTATATTATTCCTATTTCCACTGTTGTTCATATGTATTTATTGTAAGTTATTTATTTACTTTACTGCTTGAACATACTAGTTATTTGCATTTTCTGTGGTTTCTTCCGATAATAAAAATCATTTAATAAAATAAAACATAATTACTTAATGTTCCTTGCATGTATGGAAAAAGGCAATGGTGGGGCTGTGTATATGCAAAACTTCCATGATGGGCTAGAGCAGCAAAGAACTCACTGACCAACAAAGTAATCCTCTAGTTTTGCAATGTGTGTAAATGTCTTTCTATAGTTCCCTCAGCCATTGTGATTGTGACTCGCCACCAGGCGCGAGGCGATAGTTATGATTACAATGAAACAACATTAGAATCTCAGAGATGGATGGAGGACTAAATAGTCTGGAAGCTTTGATCCTCATGTATGGCTCCCACGTATGTCAATCTAAAGTATAATTCTCCTGTGACATAGACGGCCCCACATTTTATGGCCGCAGACTGAAAACAATACAGAGTGACTTAAGGAGGATATCTATGTCTAAAATGCCACCATACACTCTCTGACCCCTATTGATTTTATTTTTTTATTTTATTTTATTTTTAAAGTATTATATAGCGCTAGCTCGACCTGTAGGTATCATAGCGCTTTACATACACACAGTACACAGCAGGAGGACATTAAAATTACATAGTAGGCCTACAGTAAGGAAGTAAACCATAGATCCAAATAAAACAAGGGTATGAATGAATATGCAGTACAGCGGAGGGGGAGAGAGCAAAAGAAAGGGCGAGAACGAAATCGTCCGGTCACCCACTATCCATGAGAGTCCAGGGAGAGGGGAGACAACTTGGATAAGGAAGACTGGGTTAGTTGACGTTGGTCATGAAAGTATTTGTTTAGGAGAAGGAGTTTCAGGTCCCTTTTGAAACAGGAGAAGGAGGGTTTGCATCTGAGGTCTCCAGGGAGAGCGTTCCATATCCTGGGAGCGTTGCCAGAGAACGATCGGTATTGGGTACTTTTCTTTTTCACTTTTGGAGGAATAAGAAGGAGTGAGTTAGTGCTTCTAAGTGTTCTGGACTGACCTGCTCTAATCAGTTTGTTGTTTAAGTAGTTGGGGGTGGGAGAGTGAAGGGGTTTGTGTGTGATGCAGGCCAATTTGTAGATACATCTCCCTTCCATGGGAAGCCAAATGAGGTAGATGAGAGCTGGAGTGATGTGTTCAAATCTTTTAACTCCAGAAACTAGTTGAGCTTACATGTTCAGCACTGCTCTTAGAGGGGCTAGGTGTGCTTTAGGGGTCCCTGTAAGGATGGCGTTTCCGTAGTCGATTTTGGAAAGAACTAGGGATTGGACCACTGTCTTGAGGTCATCATGAGGTAGAAAAGGTTTCAGTTTCTTGAGATGTTTTAGAGCGAAAAGAGCACTTTTTGCAGAGTTTTTGATGCGGGCCTCCATTGATAAGTTCTTGTGAAGGGTGATGCCTAGAATCTTGATTGAGTCGCATAGGGTAAGGGAGCAGTTTAGGGTAACCAGATTCTTGAGCCACTTTTGGATTGGGCGATGGTTACTTTTTGGAGAGAATAGGATTAGGTCTGTTTTGTCAGGGTTGAGCTTTAAGTGGTTAATGTAGAACGAAGTTTGGATCTCGGTTATGGTAGTATTAAGGAGTAGAATGTCGCTGGGAGACTTGATCCTGAAATAGATTTGAGTGTCATCCGCGTAAAGGTGGTAATACTCTCCGGCTTTTTCAATATGATTGTGAGGGGTTCCATGAAGAGATTGAAGAGGGACCGGAAAGGATCGAGCCTTGCCGAACCCCCAGGGTAACTTTAGTTGGTTTTGAGAGACAGGAGTTAGTTTTAATTTGTTGCGAGCGGTGTTGAAGGAAGGAGGTGAACCATTTTAGCACTTTTCCATTGTTGCTGGACCATTTCGACAGGGTGTCCAAGAGGGCTGGGTGGTTTACAGTGTTGAATGCCGCAGAAAGGTCGACAAGGATGAGTAGGCAGGCATCCCATTTGTCTAGGGCCTTGTGAATGTCGTCGGTGACGTTGAGCATAGCTGTTTCCGTGCTACAGCCTATTCTGAAACCAGACTGGAAGGCTTCAAGAAGGTTGAACTCATTAATGTGATTATTGAGTTGGAGGAGAACACATTTCTCTAAAGTTTTTGCAAGGAATGGGAGGTTAGAGATAGGTCTGAGGTTATTAAGATCATTAGAGTCAGCCCCAGGTTTCTTGCGAATGGATGTGATTTGTCCTAGTTGAAGGGAGTCTGGGACACAGCCTGAGGTGAGAGAGGCATTGATGATTTTTGTCCAGAAAGGAGAGATGGTGTGGTTGAGTTCTTTTATGATTGCGGAAGGAAGGCGGTTCATGGTGTGGGAGGAAGGTTTTAGATTGGAAATTATATTGAACACCTCGTTTTCCGACATTAGCTCAAAGTCGGATCAGTGAGCATTGTTTTTGAGCTGGAGGTAGGTTTGATTGTCCTTGTAAAGAGCTCTTTCTGAATGGTCCAGGGAGGTAGTAGGGGGGCCGTTTAATGTGGAAGGGGGGTTAGCAGTTGGTAAGAAGGAATGATCAATTTTAGAGACTTTATTTGTGAAGAAGGTGGAAATTTCTTCACATCGCTTATTGGTGGCTTCGATTTCTTGAGAGGGAGTGCAATTAGTTTGGCTTTTAACAATGTTAAATAGTTCTTTTGGTCTGTTGTTTGTTAGATCTAGTTGGCTGCGGGAAAAAGATGCCTTTTCATCGAAGATGTGTTTTTGTAAGACCGTAGAGCAGATCTAAGATGTGTTAGGTTCAGGGATGAGGGGTTTTGTCTCCAAGACCTTTCTGTTTGTCTGAGTTGGCGCCGTTCATCATTCAGCTCCACGTTAAACCAGGGTTTTGAGTTTGTTCTCCTCGGTTGTTTGGGTTTGAGAGGAGCTACTTGGTCTGAGACCTCTGCCATTCTTGAGTTGAAGTGAGAAGTGAGGTCATTAGCCGTCCATGATGAGGGATGAAGTTGAAGATGTGGAAGAATCTTGGCTTCAAGTTCAGATAGAGGTATTTCTTTGATGTTTCTGGTTAAGAGTTTTGGTTTGACAACATGGGTAGGTTGGAGGTTGGCAGGTGTGTCAATCTTAAACCGAATGAGGTGGTGGTCGGACCAGTCAATGGGAGAAATCTTTCTCAAGGAGATCTGATTGTTGTTTGTTATGATTGCATCTAGAGTTGCACCTTTGATGTGGGTTGGTTTGTTGCAGATTTGCTTGTGGTTATATATTTCCAGAAGGTTGGAAAGGTTCAGGACAGTGGAGTCTTCAGGGTCATTCCAGTGTATATTTATGTCACCCAACAACATGTCTTTGGTGTCTGTCAAGGAGAATCTTGTTATGAGGTCTGTTAGTTCTTCTGAGAAGAGGGTACGCTCTCCTGGAGGATGGTAGATAGTGTGGAATTTGATTGGTGGGGTGGCCTTTGTAATGAGTTTGACACCTAGGTATTCAAACAAAAGGTATATTGCAGGTTTGAGTTTGGTAATCTGTATTCTATCTGTGTGCATGATGGCTAGAGCCGCCCCAGTTTTGATCGGCCTGTCTTGTCTGATAAGGTTGTACCCTGGAGGGGTGAGAATGTCAAGAATGGGGGTGGAGTGGGCATTTTGCCAGGATTCAGCGAGGAAGGCGATGTCAATTTATTCCACGAGAAGATCTTCAGCAATATCCGTAGCATGTTGTACTGCTCATCTGCAGTTTAGGAGCATGCAAGAGAGAGGACGGTGAGCCACTATGATGGGGGGAGTTAGGTGGATAGGGGTGTACTAAGCATGGGGTCTAGGCGAGTGGACAGTATTCGCTATTCTGTTCGTGCCGATAATAACAGGGATGTGGATAGGGGCTGACTTCTGGTCCAGCGCTAGGTGCGGGTCGAAGAATTCAACAGGTTTCGTACTGAAAAAGGTTGGCTATCCCTGTTGGGATTGAGGGCCTAGCTCGATGATGGGTTGGAGGGACGAGGGGTGCGCTGTGGGGCTATGTGAGATGAATTGAGTGAAGTAGGAGCACAGCAATTCGGGGGGAGGGAGCACGGTGGCTTGGCCCTGTTGAGAAGATCTTGTTTTAGGTGAAGGAACTCAGCAACAAGGGAGTCAATTTTCTGCTTCATTCTTTCCAATTGCTGTGCTATAGAGCTGAGGGAGTTTTAAGGCTTTAGGCAGGGGTCGAGGGTGACTTGGGTCAATGGAGGGAGGTTGAGCTGGGGTGAGTGGTTTGAAGCGGTCCATGGAATTAGGGGAGAAGTAATGTTGTAGGTGGGGAGTCTGTATAGTCATGATCCTATTCAAGGAGTTCGGTGTCGGAGAGGAGGGACTGGTGTTCAGGTGAGGAGCGGGGGGATTTCTGGTATGGACGACAGGGTTCTGGGAATTGTCAGCGAGATTGGCGGTGGAGGCAGGTTGTGAATGTGGGAGTGCGACATCGGAGGGGGAGAAAGCAGTAGTAGGATAGGGGAGAGAGACTACACGATTGGAAAAGACGTTTGATAGGGGTGAAGTAAGGGTCGGGGAATAGGGACAGTGTAGGTGGTGGGGGAAGATTTGGGGGAGTTCCGATTCTCAGGGGTAGAAAGGGGAGAGTCAGTGAGGTCCTTAGGATTAGGAGAGGGTAGAGGTTGGACACAGGGTGCCGGATTAGTAATGTTCCCAATCGAGGCGATCAGAGGAGGAGAAGAGGGACTAGAGTCCGCGTGAGGAGGAGGAAAAATTAAATAAAGGCTGTTAGAGTTCTGGGGCGTGTCTGAGAGGATAGAGGGGGGTTGTGTATGGGGGAGAGACAGTGTGACAGTTGAGGGAGTGGTGCAACTGTAGGAGGGAGGATAGAGACCACTGGATTGGAAATGACGTTAGAACAGGGGGAAGTAAGGGTCGTGGTAACAGGTTCTGTGTAGGTGGTAGGGGAAGGGTGTGAGAGAGGGGGCATATTCTCAGGGGTAGACAGGGGAGCGTCTGTGGGGATAACAGTCATAGACGGGTTGAGGTTAGAGACCAAGCTGTTAAGATTGGCTTTGGGGGGATTGTTAGAAGTGAGTTTGTTACTCCTGGAGGGATCAGTAGATGTGAGAATGGTGGGTGTAAGGCGACGGAGAGTGAGAATAGGGGTAGAGTGATTGTAACGGGTGATGGTGGAAGTCCATGAGTTGAGGAGAGGGACGTCAGGGCAGGGAGATAGGATTGGTTCCCTGATATTAGTGAGGGAAGTGGGGGATAGGGGAAAGAGGTTTGACAGCTCAGTTGGTTTAGCGAGGAGAGAAGTGTGTGGTAGTGGCGGTCAAAAGTGGTTAGGTGAGAGTCAGTGGCTTGTATGAGGATGGTTCCAGTTCTGTAAATGGAAATGGTGAGATCCCCTTTGAAGGTCAGGGAGATGGTAGTGGAGATTTTTTCACCATAGGGAATGGTTACTGACTTGGAGACTTGTAGGTAAAGAGAGAAGCTGATTTTCCATTGAGCCGGGCGATTAGTGTAGAAAATGAAGTTTGTTTTGTGCTGTCGTTTGTCCCTGAGTGATAGTTATCTACAGTGAGTGTTTCCGGGTGTTGTTTAAGAATGTTGTGCTTGAAGTTCTTTTTTGCATTACTGGACATTCTGTTAGGTTAATTAATGTACCAGGAGTTTGGACCGTAACGAGCGAGATAAGAGCCCCGGGTGGGGTTAGATGGGTGCATGATTGAATGATTAGAATGTTGAGACGCAGTTAGCAATCAAGCAGTAGGCTGGCGGTACTCTTGCGGAGCCACGGAGGTAGGGTCGAGGAGAGCACTCTAGGGATTAAGAAATTTACACAGACTAGAGAGTACCAGTATGCACAGTAGAGGGTCCGCAAAAAGCTTGCACATTAACCATAACAAAATCACAAATAAATAAAATTAAAAATAGAATTAAAAATATAAAAATACAAATGTGAAATATACATACACTATGGGTCTTTTGCATTTCAGATCAGGAATGTCAGTTTGTGAAATATCCACAGTGGGAGGACCGATAGAAAGCATTACATCAAATAGTAAAGGCAATTAAAAAAAATAATACCATAGAAATACGCCACACTATGTCATTAAAAGATTCAGTAAGTGATCAAGAATGACTGATTGTTCACTATCCCAGCACATCCTCAGTCAGGCACTGCACTGCAATTGACTCAGACTGGCTCCCATTTTAAAGCCCGTCGGTGTGAATGTAGTCCCTTTTCTCTGTTGATTACCAGTGTCTTGAACAGGCTCCATTTTAAAGGCAGCCAGGGTGAGAAGTAGTCCTGCTTTAATTTATTTACATTGTTTATTTACATTGTGGAGGAGAGGCACAGCTCTAAATCCCAAGCAAGCGCCATTTTAAAGTCAGGCGGAGAGCCAAAGAGTATTGGGTGCTGGCTCTTTGCAGGATGCAAGCAAATGCCCCAAGTTAAACCCCCTCACCTTGTGTGGCAGCAACTAAAGGCGGATCAGCCCAAGAGCACCAAGACGTGTGCGGCGCCCCCGCCTCAACACTACAGCCAGAGCGGGGGCCACAATGTTCTTCCTTGGGGCAGGACCGTCACAGAGCGGTCAGATCGGATGGCAGGACAGGTTCACTGGAGCGGGGGCGGGGTAAGGAGACTGCGGTCTTCACCACTCACCCGGAGCAGAGCCCGGACGATCAGCTGACAGGTTTCGCTCCAAAGGCCGGGCGCTTCACGACGAGCCCAAGTCCAGGGGCTATGGAGGCAAAGCCGCAGGAAGGATCAACACAGCAGCGGGAGAGGGAGGGGTGTGCGCTCTCGAATCTAGCCATTGATCCTCATCGCTCCCACAAGGACCCATGGATTCTTGAAATGCACGAAGGAAGACAGCAGACTCCAGCAGGAGAGAGACGCAAGACCTTAAAGGCTTCGCTCCTCTCCTCTCTCCAGGCAGGCAGTCTCAAGTAGCATCCTCGTCGTGGACCGGACTCCAGGCAGACTGAAAACCTGATTCACTTTCCTTTCAAACACATTTCCCTGTTCCCGGTAGGTTACCTGAAAGAGGGATGTCGAGTATAGGGGTGGAAAGGGGGTATAGCCGGGGATATTTACCGAAAGAAGCTCACTCTAAGAGACGCCTTGGCCCTCTCTCCTGGAATGTTGCCAGATTAAAATCCAAACCCTGATTGGGATTCCTTTGTTGACTTTTTAGATATTTGCATTTTTCAAGGAAGTTGGTGTGTTGATCCAGTTTTCAGGTCTAGTTTTATGCACTAATACTAAGAGGTAATTTATTTGGGCACGTGGCGTTGTGCTGGAGGTCTCAAAGTTTGGGCAAAAGCGACACTCAATTGTAGTATCAAAGGCTTTATTTAAATTCACTTAATATTCTTGGGTTGTTGATTTTTGCTGCTAATGGAATGTCTCTCTCTATTTTAATGTGTACAACAGGCATTTGATTCAAACCGAGAGTCAGGTACTCTCGTTAGACCTGAGGAATTTGCCAATGGTATTCTGCCCAGGGGTTTGACTATTATTGCCGTAAACGTTAGTGTCAGATTTGAACCATTGGACAAATCCGATTTGGGCATTACCAAAGAGGAAGATAATGCCTGGGGCATACCACAATTAGATCTGGCTCCATTGAAGAGTTGGTTTGTCCAAGCTACCCAACATTTTGGGCTTATTTTGAATCTTGGCCGTAGAGCTTGTAATGACAGAACCCCTATGACTTGGATGGTGCGCATACATTTAAGCAATACAATCAATCCAGTAGAATTGATTATATTTAGCTTTCCTTGCATTTATGGCCATACATAGTAGATATGAAAATAATCCCTAGAAGCAATAGTGACCATAATGAACTCCAATTGACAATGAAAGGACACTTGTGAAAGTAATTTATAGTAGCTGGATACTAGAGGGAACATTGCTTTGCTAACAATAATTAGTCTATAAAGGGGCTCCTTGTTTCTGGTGATCTCAATAGTCGGGCCCACATATATAGCAAAGTTGCAGGCTCAATTGGGTGTAGAACCGAACTAGATTGGGATGCTGTAGTGCGATGTTTTAAACCGCATGATGATTTATTTGTCTAGATAGGTGAATTTTTTTTAATGAATGTAACAAACCACACAAAGAAAAATCTAAACATGCTTTGTTCAACAAGCAGTGCAGATCCGCTAACACATGCAAAAACAACAGTGATAGACAGAATGCAGAACAATGTCAAACCTTCACCCCAGTACAGAGATCTGGGCCTAAATCCATGGTTTTTTGCACTCCACACCACCTCAGTTCAGACATGGCCATGTGCAAATCAGCCTTGACCCTGTGGTAGTGTGGCTCACTGGTTAGAGGTGGCAGACCCGAGAGCAGAGGACGGCCCGGGACCAGGGTTCGATTCCCGGCGCGGCAGGTTTCTGGACCAGGGTCAGCGGACTCGAGAATTCTCTCGCCTCGGTGCCCACTCTGATCAGCGATCACATTCGGCAACTCTGGGCATTAGCTTGCCTCATCTTCACTAACGGCCCCACCAGCCCGCTGGGGATGCCTGGTCTCACCCTGGAGATACCCATTAAGGGACCATCTCTCAGGGAAGCCAGGAAGGGTTTCGCAGCGGTCGAAGCGCCTTGGGACCCTCCGGGTAAGTAGTGCGCTATATAAATGCCTATACTACTACTACTACTACTACTACTACTGTTCCTCATGGGTACAGTCCAGCCCGAAATGCCAAGCCATGTCTTTCCTGGACCGGAATCAAGCATCCTAGGGCCGGTTTCTGGCTATCAGCCGTCTTCAGCCAGGATAGCTTGACTCCAGTGGTGTGGAGAGCACGGGACTCACGTCTGAGCATACCCATCCCACTCAGGGTAACAAATGCAAAAACAAAAGTTGATGGACAGAATGCAAAACAATGTCATACATTCACCCCAGTACAGAGATCTGGGCCTAAATCCATTGTTTTTTTGCACTACACACCACCCCAGTTCAGACATGGCCATATGCAAATCAGCCTTGACCCTGTGCCTCATGGGAACAGCCCAGCCCGAACTGCCAAGCCATGTCTTTCCTAGACGGGAATCAAGCAATCAAGCATCCTAGGACCGGTTTTTGGCTATCAGCCGTCTTTAGCCAGGATAGCTTGACTCCAGTGGTGTGGAGAGCATGGGACTCGCGTCTGAGCATACCCATCCCACTCGGGGTAACAAATGCAAAAACAAAAGTTGATGGACAGAATGCAAAACTATGTCATACATTCACCCCAGTACAGAGATCTGGGCCTAAATCCATCATTTTTTTGCACTACACACCACCCCAGTTCAGACATGGCCATATGCACATCAGCCGTGACCCTGTGCCTCATGGGAACAGTCCAGCCCGAACTGCCAAGCCATGTCTTTTCCTGGACCGGAATCAAGCATCCTAGGACCAGTTTCTGGCTATCAGACGTTTTCAGCCAGGATAGCTTGACTCCAGTGGTGTGGAGAGCATGGGACTTACGTCTGTGCATACCCATCCCACTCGGGGTAACAAATGCAAAAACAAAAGTTGATGGACAGAATGCAAAACAATGTCATACATTCACCCCAGTACAGAGATCTGGGCCTAAATCCATTGTTTTTTTGCACTACATACCACCCCAGTTCAGACATGGCCATATGCAAATCAGCCTTGACCCTGTGCCTCATGGGAACAGCCCAGCCCGAACTGCCAAGCCATGTCTTTCCTAGACGGGAATCAAGCAATCAAGCATCCTAGGACCGGTTTTTGGCTATCAGCCATCTTTAGCCAGGATAGCTTGACTCCAGTGGTGTGGAGAGAATGGGACTCGCGTCTGAGCATACCCATCCCACTAGGGGTAACAAATGCAAAAACAAAAGTTGATGGACAGAATGCAGAACAATGTCATACATTCACCCCAGTACAGAGATCTGGGCCTAAATCCATCGTTTTTTTGCACTACACACCACCCCAGTTCAGACATGGCCATATGCACATCAGCCGTGACCCTGTGCCTCATGGGAACAGTCCACCCCGAACCGCCAAGCCTTGTCTTTCCTGGACCGGAATCAAGCATCCTAGGACCGGTTTCTGGCTATCAGCCGTCTTCAGCCAGGATAGCTTGACTCCAGTGGTGTGGAGAGCATGGGACTCACGTCTGAGCATACCCATCCCACTCGAGGTAACAAATGCAAAAACAATAGTTGATGGACAGAATGCAGAACAATGTCATACATTCACCCCAGTACAGAGATCTGGGCCTAAATCCATCGTTTTTTTGCACTCCACACCACCCCAGTTCAGACATGGCCATATGCAAATCAGCCTTGACTATGTGCCTCATGGGAACAGTCCAGCCCGAACTGCCAAGCCATGTCTTTCCTGGACCGGAATCAAACATCCTAGGACCGGTTTCACCGCTAACACAACCATACTCTAATAAATTGAATAATCAGGAGAAAATTGTATAAGCCAGAACAGGGAGTATAAGAGCCAGCTTAGGTGTGCTAGATCAATTGGGAAACAGATGTGTCAGAAGAGATTTGGGGACAACAAGCCTTCTTGGAATAGTCTTGCAAATCGGCTCTAACCCATGTTGACTTCTTTCTCCAGCCTCATATCTGGGTCAAGTATTTCGAAGTGCTTTATACTAACTTTACTATGACTTATGGTAATACACCTAATCTAGGGCTATGCATCCCAAGGAATTGGTCTGTCCTCTTGAAATGTCACTTTCAAAGTCCCTTGATACCCTGGCAGACATGGTATACCATGTGACTTGTTTGCTGAGAACCCACTATTTTGGGTCTTTACTTAAATCTACTTACAAAGTCAATTCTTCTGGGTGGATCTCTCCCCAAATCATGGCACCAAGCTGAAATAGTTCCCATATGGAATAGAGGGAGTCAAGAAAACAGACACATTGATAGGATCAGTTTGATTGATGGGATGCAAAAAAAATTTTTTCAAAATTTTGGGGAAACTTGGCCCACAAGAATATTTTATCTGATCTTCAAGCCGGTTTCTGCAAAAAAATTCAGTACAATAGACCAGATATTTTGCTTTTGATACATATATAGGAAAAAATATTAGTGGAGAAGGGCCATCTGTATGTGGTCTTTATTTGATGACATGGGGGTCCGTGATGCAATGTTATCAATTTTGATTAGGCTGCATGGACATAATTTTTCTCGGGTCATGTGTTGCAGGAAGGGCGATTTGACCGAAAGCTTTAGAACCCAGCAAGGAGTGCACGAAGACTGTGTGTTTGCCACTATTATATATAAATGACTTAATGAGTTATCCGGACTTTGCTGAAAATGATGCTCCAAACATTGAGGGAGTTAAATTTCTGACAATATTGTTTGCAGATGATGCCTTGCTGATATCTAAAACCCCAACTAGATTCCAGGCCCTAATGGACCATGTATTATTGTTTTGTGGACTGGAATTTTGAATATAAAAAAGAAAACATGTACGATCTTTATTTTATACACATTTAGAAGGTGCACTATTCTGGCACATAATCAATTCCTTGAGCAAGTAAACGATTTTAACTATTTTGGAGTTAGACTGTCTAATAAGCTCTCCTGATCTTTGCAATTAGAGAACAGTGCACTAAAGTTACAAAAGGAAAGTAGGACAAAATTATCGATGATAAAGAAGACTAGGACCAGATCACTGTCTCCAGCGACCGAGATATACAATGCTAAGGCCAAAGTACCTGCCCTTTCTGGTGCAGAGCTTTGGGGCCATGCTACAATCCAGAGCCATTTTGTAATTGAAAACAAATGTTAGGTCTCTTTATTTATTTATTTTATTTATTTTTAAGATTTGTAGAGCGCAACAAATACCACGTGTGGTGTCTCGGCGCTGAGTTAGCAGAAAAAAGAAAAGAAAAAAAGGCGGCACTCCCTGTAAGTTATTGAGTAAATAGCCATGTCTTCAGTTTCTTTCTGAAAATCATCAAAGATGGGCTGCTTTTTATGTGGGTAGGCAAAGAGTTCCAGAGTTTAGATGCGACCACAAGGAAGCGTCTGTCTCCCCATGTGACCGTTCTCACACGTTGAATACATAGAGCCGCAGAAGAGGCTGATCTTAAGACTCTTTTAGGGACATATCTACACAGGGATTCCCTGAAAAACTCAGGTCCCAGGCTGTTTAATGCTTTGTAGGTTATGCATAAAGCTTTAAATGTAGTTCTCTTTCTGATCGGGAGCCAATGAAGTTGGTGTATAATAGGGGAAATGGAAGCAAACCTTGGGGTTTTGGTCAGAATTCGTGCGGCTGCGTTCTGTACCATTTGTAGTTTGTTGAAAACCTGCTCCTGGGCATTCAACAGAAGCTCATTACAGTAGTCCACCTTGGACAACACCAAGGAGGACATGAGGGTTTTTCCAGCCGACAGAGGAAGGAATGGTAAAAACTTTTTTACCTTACGAAGCGTAAAAAAGGATGAAGATACCACCGCGTTGGCGTGACTGGTAAAGTTTAACTTGTTATCAAACAACACTCCCAGATTTCTGACCTTCGGAACCGGGATAGGTGGATTACCCATCTCCGAAGGCCACCAAGTTGGAGACCAAGATGGCTGTAGATCTCCAAACACCATTACCTCAGTCTTATCAGTGTTTAGTTTTAGGCAGTTCCTATCCATCCATTGACTAATTGCTCTCATGCCTGACTGGAAGTTAGCTGCGACCTCACTCCCGTTTTTTTTCACTGCCAGCACCAGTTGAGTGTCATCTGCATACGAAGTCACTCCTATCCCAAAGGTTTTGATGACCCTCGCCAAGTTCGACACATAGATGTTAAAGAGTGTCGGACTTAGCGAGGATCCCTGGGGGACTCCGCAGGGCAACATAAAGGTCGGAGAATAGAAACTTCCCTTCTTTACCGAATGCTCCCTGTTCGACAGAAAAGAAGCCAGGAGTTCGACAGCTTTGCCCTGTATGCCCATGGCGGTGACACGGTCGATCAGAGTGTTATGATCGACCGTGTCAAAGGCCGCTGAGAGATCCAGCAGAATCAGGACTGCCGTGCCACCCTGGTCCATGATCTGTCTGATCTCCTCAGAGGCCTTTATAAGCGCTGTCTCCGTGCCATGGCCTCCTCTGAACCCAAACTGGGTGTTGTCAAGCATGTTGTTCTGGTCAATGTAGCTCGCTAGCTGTTTATTTATTACCTTTTCAAGTATTTTAGCAGGGAAAGGCAACTCTGCTATCGGACGATAGCTTTTTAGTTCTGAGGTATCAAGAGTAGGTTTCTTCAAAAGTGGCTTTATTATAGCTGATTTCCAGCTTTGAGGGTAGTTCCCTGATTTACAGGTAGTATTGAAAATATTTTCCAATATTGGGGCCACCACGTCGGTGGATGATTTTATAATGGCCGGTGGACAGGGGTCCAGAGGAGAACCCGACATGGTGGCTTTGATGAGATCCTTTATTTCTAGCAGGGATGGAGGGTTAAATTCAACCAAAGAGGGAGTAGTGGGTGATATGTTGTTCAGTGAGCTCGAGGGATCCACTTCTGTAATGTTATTGAATTTGTCAAAGATTTCTGTGACCTTGGTCCTAAAAAAATCAGCCATTTTGTTACAGAATTCTTGATTCGTATCTATGGTTGTGGGAGTTGGAGTGTTTGATAGTGTTGCCACTACCTGGTATAGTTGTTTGCTGGAGTTCTGGGCCAACTCTATTTGTTCGCAGAAGTATCTGCTTTTTTCCGTTCTTAATGTCTTTCGATAGCCTGACCATGCTAGTTTATATCTTTCTTTATCATTGTTGTCATAGCTGACTCGCCAGCGTCTTTCAAGGTTGCAGCATTTCTGCCTCTCCAGTCTTAGAGATTCTGAGAACCAAGGGGCCGATGGTGTTACGCGATTCAGGCGCAGTTTCTTTAAGGGCGCTACTTGGTTAATAGAGTCGGTGAGCCATTGATTGTAGTTATTGACTGCTAGATGAGAATCTGATACTATAGGTGCTACGATCGGAAGCGCAGCGGACGAGCGCAGCGGGCGCGCCGATTGCGCGCCGAAGGCGCGCATAAGGCAAGCTCGTCTGCGCTCGTCCGCGCCGAGGACGGGCCAGGGGCCACCCCCTTTGCAACACCAACACCACGTCCACCGTCGAACACGGTGAGATTACAATATTCATCTTCTGAGTTACTAGAACTCAAGCATACTGCTGCAATACCCCATGCTCCTCCTCACATAGAATACTCTAATCCCACTCTAGGTCCAATCCTATGTCCAACTTGTATTAAAAGACCCGCGACATCCAATAAAGCTGCCCCGTCAGTGGTTCAAGCTGCATTAATAAATGCCAGATCCCTCCCCAAACATAAACTAGAAATCGCCGACTTGATCGACGCATACAAGCTGGATCTCCTGTTTATCACGGAGACCTGGGGCGATGAAGCCTCTGGACCCGACTTTAGAGCAGCCACTCCTGCCAATTACAACGTAACCAGATTGGACAGGCCAATAAAGAAGGGTGGTGGTATTGCCATAATTTATAAAGATCAGTTCAAAATTACTACGAAACACTCAACTTGTCCAGAATATGAATCCCTTCTCTTTTCGCTATGTCTCTCCACCAAATCTTCCTTCAAAGGCATACTAATTTATCGCCCGCCCGGCCCAAGAGCCAAGTTTTTAGCAAATTTAGGCAACTTAACTGAAGCAGCTGCAGATTCCACACATTTTACGCTATTAGGTGATTTTAATTTTCACCTCGAAGCACTTGATAACCATGATACCTAACAGTTACTAACAGATCTTGCAGCAGTCGGCATGACTCAAATAATAGCTTCTCCCACGCACCAAGCCGGCCATACTCTAGATGGTCTATTTACTAATAGCCCCTTAGTAAAGATCACTCGAACCATTCCTCTCGTCTGGACAGACCATGCAGCGATCTTCTTTACTGTAGAAACGAATCCTCCAAAACATACTCTCACAGCCTCCACCCAATCTTCATACAGAGACTGGAAAAACATCAATCTACCGCATTTAGCGGAGATGATGCAAGAAAACTTTACTCCTGATGAGCATGACCCCATCATAGCGTCCTCTACCTACTTGAGGAACCTAAATATGGCCTGTGATAAGCTAGCACCAACCAAATCCTCCTATCGAAATAGGAAAACACCATCAGCACCATGGTTTAATGAAACTCTTCGGTTGCAGAAACAACACTGCAGAAATCTTGAAAGGCACTGGCGACACAACTACAACCCTGCAGATAAAATAACCTACAAAAACGCCTTAGTCATCTATAAGGGACTTATAGTTGCTGAAAAAAGCCGCTATTACACTTCGCAAATTGAGCAAGCAAAAAACTCAGCGGGAGAACTTTATAGGGTGGTCAACACTTTGTCCAACCCCCCGGCACCTCGCTTAGAAGGATCTCAGTCATTAGTGGATGCCTTGGCCACCTACTTTGAGGAAAAAGTCAGATCCATCTTCATCACCTTTACGAATTCTGCCCCCCCTCCTCTTTCCGAGGCACCCCCTACTAATACCCTGCCATACCTATCTTCCTTTGATGCTGTTGATCAGATACATATTCATCGCTTGGTATCCAGCATCAAATCTGGCTCCCCTCTTGACCCTTGCCCGCCAGCTATCTTAAACCTCATCCCTGATGCAATCTCTCGTGCTTTGACCACTATCTGCAACGCCATGTTTGCAACGGGCGTATATCCTTCAGTCTGGAAGGAAGCCATTATCAAGCCTCTCCTAAAAAAGCCCACACTGGACCCTCAGCTTCCAGCCAGTTACAGACCCATCGCCTGTCTCCCCTTCCCAGCCAAAATATTTGAAAAGTCTATTAACATCCAGCTTTCCAAATTCATCAACGATAACAACCTTCTTGATGATACCCAGTTTGGTTTCAGACAGGGTCATGGGACCGAGACGGCACTCTTAAAGGCCACAGATGAAATTAGAACTACCATGGACATGGGAGGAGCAGCAGTCCTAATACTTCTGGACCTTTCGGCGGCTTTTGACACGGTTGATCATGTCACTCTGATCGACCGTGTCTCAGCGCTAGGAATAAAAGGCAAAGCTAAAGAACTGATTGCCTCATTCCTAGCTAACCGCCCTCAGACCATCAAGATGGGCAATTTCACCTCCCACACCTTCTCCCTCCCGTGCGGTGTTCCCCAGGGCTCTTCGCTAAGTCCGACGCTGTTTAATATCTATGCGTCGGACTTGGCGAGGGTGATAAAATCTTATGGAATTGCCCTCACTACTTACGCCGACGACACCCAACTAGTGTTATCGGTGTATAATAATGGAACATCTGTTGCAGCCAACTTCCAGGAGGGAATGAAGGCAATAAACTCCTGGATGTCATCAAACTGTCTCAAGCTTAACTCCGACAAAACGGAGGTGATGACATTCGGGAGCTTGCGCCCAGCATGGTCTCCTCAGTGGTGGCCACCTCAGTTAGGACCCCCACCACAGCCGGTGGAAAAAGTTCGCAACTTGGGAGTCATTTTTGACAACAAGCTGACGTTTCACCACCATGCCAACGCCGTCGTTTCATCGGCTTTCTATACCCTCAAAAAAATAAAAAAACTCCTTCCTTACCTTCCTCAATCAGCAGGAAAGACTCTCATCAGTACATTAGTGTTCTCGAGAACCGATTATTGCAATTCACTTTTTTTGAATGCGCAGGAAGGAGTTCTCAACAAATTACAATCAGTACAAAATGCTGCAGCCAGAACGCTACTGTCTATCCCTAAATTCTCATCTGTTTCCCCGTTCATTAGAAAACTCCATTGGCTCCCCATTAGGAGCCGAATTAAATTTAAAGCTATGTGTATAGCGTACAAAACCCTGAATAATACTGGACCACAGTTTTTAAAAGAAGCCCTTCGTCCAGTTGAACAACTTAGAATTCTACGGTCCTCTTCAGCTTTTCTGCTAAAAGTCCATCGAACCAAAAAGGTCAACTGGGGAGACAGACGATTTACCATTGCCACGGCCAAATTGTGGAACACTCTACCTTTCCACATCAAAACTGCTCCCACTATTCTAAAATTTCGTAAAAGCCTCAAAACATGGCTATTCTCTTCCTCTTACCCCACAGTCTAGATTCCCCTGACACCCTCTAGTGAGTTCTGTGAACTAGCGCCGAGACACCCTAACGGGTATTTGTTTGCGCTTTAAAAATTGCTAAAAATAAATAAATAAATAGGTGGTTTATTGTTTTCAAGCTTCTCAGCTAAAGCTTTGGTATTTATGTTTTTCCAGTCCCTACATAGCCTATGATTACTTTTAGCCGTCTGTAATTTTTTTTGTTGTTTAACGGGATGTAGAAGACCACTACTGCATGGTCTGACCACACAACTGGGACAACCGTGGGGGGGTGATATCTGGATTGCTCGTAAATAGGCCATCAAGAATGTGGCCTGCTGTATGCGTGGCTGAGGTGACTAGCTGATTTAGCCCAGCTGCCTTAAAATCATCAATGAGAATTGATGTATCTTTATCTGCTGTGTTTTCCAAATGAAAATTAAAATCTCAGAGTACTGTAAAATCTGGGGCTACTAATGCCAATTCCTGTAGCGTGCTTATCGATTGGAGAAAAGGCGCTCTGGCTGCCGGGGGGCGGTATAGCAGAATACCGTTAAACGTTTGAATAGGGGATAGAGTGATAGCAAAGCCTAATACTTCTGCAGAAATGTTGTCTGGTATTACTGTTTTCAATGCTAGCTCTAGCCGTAGGATTATAGCGAGGCCACCCCCCTTTTTTCCCTGCGGTCTATCCTGACTTACAATATAGTAGCCCTCTGGAATGGCTGCTACCAGGTCTGGGCCAGATGCCAGATCGGCCCATGTCTCTGTAATGAAGAGGATGTCAAGTTTGTGAGCCGAAATATATTCGGACACGTCCTCTCTGTGTTTGCACAATGATCTCGCATTCACAAGTGCACATTTGATGTTTTTTGCCTCTTTAGCAGGACTTTCAGGGGCGGATGGGTTTTGTGTGTTTGTACGCATAAATGTATACTTGCAGAAGGAGCAGATAGCATGGGATAAGTTGGAGCGTGCATCTAAACTAAAATGTGGGCAATTTTTCAGTCCCAGTGTATTTTTTATATCTAACAGATCCAATTTGGTATATTTTAAAAACTTACTGGTTAAGAATGATGTCGGGCCAGTATTCAGGGCACTTGGCACGCCCTGGGCGTGGACTGGTGCAGACTGGCACCCTTTGGCACGGCTTCGGCGCGCTGGAGGCGCGCCCGCTGCGCTCGACCGCTGCGCTTGGTGAAGTTCATTATATTGACGGAGCAAAGCCCCGCCTCCAACTCGAACGCTAACTCGTTCGGTTGAAGCGGGAGCCTGCAAGCTGAGTATCCGCCCTTGCCCGCCACTCAAACGGCACACGCCGCGGTGGATCGGTGCAAGGTAACACAGAGAAAATTACACAGTGATAAAAACGATGCTTCGTGATTTTTAAAATATTTCTAAAAAGATCTCTCTGTTAGGTACAATTCTCAGTAAAGTCAGGCAAATATTATTTATATGCTGAATATCCAAGGCAGAGGAGGAGCCCCTCGCAATCTGCCGTTCACCAAGCGTTTACAATGGAGCTGCCACCACCCTGCTAATGCTCTACTGAATCTTCCACATAGCACCCGCTGCTCACTGCAGTTCGAGCCATGGGTGCCTTTCCTATTGCTCTTTTAAGCAAATTTAGCCCCTTCCTGTACTGGTACAGACTGTGGACTAACGACGGGCTGGCCCCATATAGACTTCCTCTTATGGAATTATTGAGTCCCAATGCCTGTGTGAAAATTCCTTGACTAAAAGCTGTCAAGGATATGATCTTGAAGCTTGATCTAGCTCCCCCATGGGACTCCCCTGCCAACGCTGTTGTTTTCTTCAAACCTGTGGCAAAAGATAGACTTAAGGTGTATTTGCAGGATGAGGATTAAGCAAATGTAAACCAAGAAGAAGGTCAGATCGTTTTCTAGATTTTAAACTGATTTAATCTATTAAGCCTTTTTTGGGCAAGATTACTTGACCTTTGGCCAAGCAGTTGTTCGTGAGATTTAGATATGGAACTAGCTACTGTAACAGCCCCTTATGCCCTTCTTGCAAACTGGAGGCTGAAACTTTACATCACTTCTTTTTTTCTTTAACACTTATTTAACCCCTCGCAAGATGTGGATTAAACCTATGTGTCTCTTTTTATGTGTTAGGCAAATTGAACACGCTTTGAGGATAATAAGATCCGATACGTGTGAGTAGTTGGCCTGGCATATGCTGTCCACTATTCTAGTGGGCACCTTGCATCAGTCCAAAGGACCCTTATTGATGGTAGGTTTAAAGACAATCTATATGTTAAGCTATCCAAGTGGTAGCTGTGGAGAGCAGCCTTCAGGCTAACTCTTGAAGGAATGTAAAGCAGCTTGTTTTAACAGTCTATAATCTTGTGAATGACCAAATGAAAGGAGAACCACACCAGGTATATATATATATATATATATATATATATATATATATATATATATATATATATATATATATATATATATATATATATATATATATATATATATATATATATATATATATATATATATATATATATATATATATATATATATATATATATAAAAAATATGCATTTATTCTACACACATCCCTCTAGTCTCTTTATCAGGCTAGAGGCAAAAGTACATTCAGTAAACTTATTTAGCACACAGTAAATTAGCACAAAATACGTTGAGCCCTAGCGGCATACCAAACCATATGTTAAGAGAGTGGTATAAGAGCCAGGACAGAGTCTGGGTCACTTGCCAGTGACCAAGGAGGCGATGAGAAGATGCCCATCAATATTGGGTGATTTCAGGTGCAGGAGGTGAAGCTTGACTCGTCCCACGAGGACCAGGATGTGTGGACGATGTCCAGGAGCTGGATTCGAGCTGCCGACAAAGGATGTCGAGTGCTTCGGTGCCGGTATCCGGATTGGACCCAACAAGCCTTGGCAACTGCAACCCATGCAGAAAAAAAAGATTGGCTTTGGTGCAGACCAGCAAGGTATGAGGTACTCACCCTTTGGAGCGGAGTCAGGAAACATCTGGAGCAACCAGGAAAGCCCTAGAAACAGAAGAGTTACCTTTGTGTGGGCCCACCAGTCAACGGACTTGTGATCGTGAAGGAGCCTCAAGTGGAAACTCTAGAAACAGGCCCATGGAACACTCACGGATTGTAGGCCCACAACCTTCGATGCAGCTGATGCTCAGGGCTTGGACTACAAGTAGCCCAAAGCACAACTTTGGAAAAGCTTGGGAAGTCAATGCACTAGCAAATGTGCACGGTGTCCAGGAGTTCCAGTCCCACGTCTCTCGTGATGGCTGCCGGTCTCAGCTTTGCTGGGATCTCGTGTCGGCCTCTGAGAAATCTGGAAGTCCATGTCCTGAGTCGCAAATACTTCGGGGTCTGGCGGGAGCCTCAGAAATGCAGACCAGCAAGATGCTTCTTTGGTGCCCGTTTTAACAGGGAAGTCACTCCTTGACCCCAAGGGAGGTCCTTCCCCCTTCTAGTCGATGTAGAATGTCGTAGTTCCAGGATATAGGTTGCAGAGTTTCGTCCAGGTGTAATCTGAAGTCCTAAGGACTGGGATCCCATAATTAAACTAAGTTAGAAGGTTGGACATACTCTAGGGACCCACCTATGGGAGGTTCCAGGGAGGGGGGTGGTTACACACCTTTCCCTTTGTCTAGTTTCACACCAGAGCAGGGACTGAGTGCCCCTGCAACCTGTTTTAACTGGGGAAAGCACAGGGACACCAAGTGTGCCCCCAGCATTGTCTGGAAAGCATTCTATGAATGCACCCAACCAGCCCCAATACACTAAAGCCTGTCTGGGAGGTGGTTACACCTCCCTGTGACAGGAAACCTATTGTCCAGGCCTCCCCTGCCGGAGTTTTTGTCCACCAGCAGGAGGTCAGACTTGTGTCTGTGGCTGCAGCATCCATTTTGTGATGCTGGGGCTCTTTTAAACTATTACCAGTCAGGAAGTGTGACCATGTCTTCTCCCACTATAAAGGTGGAATTTTACCTGCGTCGCCAGAACTGGCGGGTGGGGGGGTGGTAGGATTCCAAAGTGTTTGACACCAAACACAACATGTTTCCATGCAGCCATTCCAAAGGTAGCTTTTACCACAAGGTTATAATGAACTTAAGAGTATATGGTCTGGCTGCATCACGGACAAGCCTCAGAGAATAGATTCAGAAAGCTGCAGAGGTGTCCTGCTCATGCATGGGCACCCTCTCACACAAAACCAAGCACTCTGCCTTCAGGATTGATAAGGCCTGCCATAGGAGTGACTTATAGGTTTATATGTGTCAGTGATTAAGGTAGCTATAGGTTACCTATATCTTAGTAAGGGGTGCTTATACCACCATACCCAGGCTGCAGTAGCAGACCTGTGGAGCCATTTTGGAAAGCTTCCCAGGCGTGGCATAATACATGCTTCACCCCCTAGTAGGTCTCTAGGGTACCTATGCCCTTGATATCTAAGGCACCATATACTAGAGACTCACAGGGGTAACCCAGTAACCAACCTGGAGTGCACCTAAAGTACATGCAATCAATTTAGAGAGGTAGCAGCTAGGCTAGGGTCCTGAATAGCAGGGCCCCAGCCAGACTAAAGTCAAAGAACAGTGAAACACCAGCAAAAAGTGGGGGTAACCATATTAAGCAGATCCAACTCTCCTACAATACAAATGAAAAGTTGTTTTGTTTACATTTCTTAAATTAGTTTTACAAATGTTCATGTATTACAGCAGTTACAGACGACTTAAATTGCATATATGCATCTTTTATGAACGCTACTTGTCACAACCGTTTAAAATTTGTACTGCAAGTCACGTACCTGGTACAGAAAAAGCATACAGGCCAGCACTTGCTATAATAACATAGTGTTTCATCGACAAACATTTGTCTAGAATGAACACAATTTTCCTTGTAATAACTCGTTAGTTCATAGTACGAATGAAAGGATTTTTACAAGAGTTTCTACGTTTTTATTTTCAAAATGGATCATTCACAATAACAAGATAAGTGCCCACATTTGTTCTTTCTTTTACTGTGACTAAATAACACTTTTTGGACTTTTGGAATTTATGCTTGTTTTGCAACTTTTACACTAAGTCCTATGTGCTTTACTACTATTGACTGATGATGCTCAAACCCTGATTATGTTATACTATTCTATTGTTCGCTAATCAACTTTGTGTGTTGCTTTAACATGGCTGATCCTCTCGATTATTATGCGTGTTTTGCACTTATTGTACCCTGGCACTTTACATTATTCCGGTACAATACTATCGATGACCAGGGTTGTTTGCAACTCAATTATTTTGCTGTACTTGTACTTTATGATGCTTAAGTGCAGTACCTCTAGGTGATTTTCATAATTGCTAACTGGGAATATATTGATGTCTTGTCATACCTGTGTAAACTGCGTTCACCTTTTATTTTAACTTAGACTTAGTGTCCTCTGATTTGTGTGCATATGAAAGAGTGTTATGTGCTTTTTTATTGTAATGCAATTTTATTGTGATTGTAGTGCTGTACAGTTGAATGTTCTAACACAACTGATGTGTTTTTAAGGATCTTGAATCCAAAATAAATTATAGTGATGATGATGACTTCCGCTGCAAATGAGAGTTACTCTGACAGGGTTGTCTGACTCTTAATACTCCTCAACTATAGGACCATAACTCAGACGATATCTGCACCCTCCTCGACAGAGGAGAGACGGTGGCCCTCTTCCTCCTAGACCTCTCCGCAGCCTTCGACACGGATCCTCACCGCACCCAGACCCACAGACTCCACGACGGAGGAATCCGGAGCAAGGCCCTCGACTGGCCCCTCTCTTTCCTCTTCGGCAGAACATAACGAGTCAGACACCCCCATTCCTCTCAGAACCAACTCCATCTTGCTATGGAGTCCCACAAGGATACTCCATCAGCCCGACCCTGTTCAACATCTACATGGACCATTCGCATCCATCGTCAGAGCACACAGACTCAACATCACATCGTACGCAGATGACACCAAACTCATCCTCTCCCTACCCATTGATGGAAAAGAAGCTGTCGCCAGATGGATGCAGAACAGCTGCATACAACTCAACACGGACAAAACCGAGGTACTCATCACGGGCCCTCAACCTGATGCCTGGAACGACGCCTGGTTGCCCCCCGCCCTCGGAGACCCCCTGCCACCACGGACCATGCATGCATCCTCATAATCATCCTGGACTCCGCACTGGAAATGGACAGCCAGGTAGACGCCATCCCCTTCTCCTGCTACCACATCCTGCGTCTGCTCCGAAAGACCTTCAACTGCATCCCCCTGAACACAGGAAAACGGCCACACACACCCTCATCAGTAGCAGAATTGACTACGGCAAAGCACTCTACGCCGGGATCAACAAGAACCATCACCAGCAATCTCCAGTACTTCTAGAACGCTGCCACCAGACTAGTCCTCAACCTGCTGCATCACTGCCACATCAGCCAACACTTACAGACCCTACACTGGCTCCCCTTCGTGAAGAGAATCACCTTCAAGCTTCTCACCCACGCACACAAGGCCCTCCATAACACCGGACCAGCCAACCTGAACCACCTCCTCACATTGCACACTCCGCAGCATTCTCTATTCTAGGCCCAGCTCTCTGTCGCAATGGTACCTCGGATCAAGTAAACCAGAGCAGGAGGGTGCTCCTTCTCCCTCCTCGTGGCCAAGGCATGGAGCTCCCTTCCTCTCCACCTCCGACAGACTACATCGCTCCCTAAGCTCCTAAAGGACCTCAAGACCTGGCTCTCTACAGAACTCAGTGACCCTCCAGGATCTGCAGACCCCCCCAGCCACCTTCCCTCAGAGCCTTGAAACCGTTCCCGGGTGAGTAGGTTGCGCTTTACAAACCCATGATTGATTGATTGGTTGATGATGAGAAGTGAGAGACATCAGCCCATTCTCCTTTTCTCAGAAGAGGGTATACTGCTAATCATTTTGGGCTTAGGAGATCTATCTGGGTATAATGCATGTAGGTATAATGTATGTATATGGTATTTGCATAGAGCAAAACTAGCCATGTGCAATGGAGCTCTATACAGGGTCAACAGCAAAGATACAGTGAACAAGTGATTTGAGAGTTAAAGCAAGCATCATGATGTAATGTTTGTTAAAAAGGTGCATCTTCAACCTTTTCCTGCCATAGAACAGGGTCTGTTCAGGATCTTATGGGTATACATGCAAATGCTTGTTTTGTTGTTTTTCCTATATTATATTTTTATACAGTCTTATGGTGCCTTGGCTGTGCTTAGAGCCACCAGAGATGGGAAGCTTTCCTGCAGATAAGCGGGGATGCAGGTCATGATGACTTTGTCATTGATGCAACTAGTTTTTAAGATGATGTGGTCTGACAAGGGGAGCCAGTGGAGTTCCTTCTGAATGTGGGTGATGTAATTGTATTTCTTCAGACCGTGGAAGAGAAGTACTGCAGCATTTTGGATGTCCTTAGTGGTCTGGAGTCTGGAAGGACAAGGAGAAGGACGTTTTCACCATGTATATATGATGGCTCGAACAACAGTTTTGCTTTCTGTGAGGAATATTTGTATTGCTTTCAGAAGAGAGAGCTGGTCCTAGGCCTCCTTTGTTTTCCTTTGTTTTCCTGGTGATGTGTTCCATGAGGGTGAGGTTGGGGTCTAGGGGGAATCCAAATCCAAATGGGATTGTTAAAAATACATTGATACATTGATCATACTTGAATGCGTCTGCTCTGTATTTCACTTAAGTCACAAATGGACATACCCACATACGTACCATAGGTTTTCCTGAAGACGAAAACACAGGTTTTTAGAGTAATAAAACTTTCAAGTCAATATTTGCTCAATTGAGTAAACTAATTTGAAATGGAAACAGTTTTGATGACATGAGTAGCAGTCTTCTTCTGCACAATCGCTGCAGTCGGTAACAGAACACAAGATTAATCCACAACCTTGAAAGTGAAACACACTGTTGTCAAAGGATTGACACCATGTACCATGATAGTTTTGGGGAACATCGTTTACGACGCGGTTTTTACACTGCAGTGCCTTTTACCCCGCAGCTATTACAACGCAAGTCGTTACTACGACTTGCGCTGGATGGCGCTGTGGGATAAGGAATCTTGCAATTTTATATTCCAACACCTTCCCTACTGTTACAGGGACTGGAGTTGGAATATATAATTATAAGATTCCTAAATCCACGCCCTACAATGCAAGTCGTTGTAACGACTTGCGTTGTAAGACTTGCGTGGTAAAGGCATGCGTTGTTACAACATGCGTTGTAACAACGTACATCCGATAGTTTTTAATTGATGGTGTTGGGAATAAGATTGGGATATAGCTGGCTGCTCCAGAGAAAATTACTTTTACATTAAGGCAATAAAAATTAACCACTGTATTGAAGCACTCTATGGCACGTAGGTGAATATGTATTTCCACTAGTTCCTTTTTCTCTATCCACTGGGGACGTTCAGGGCTTATAAGTGGGACCTTGAACAATGTCAGGCATTTAGACATGAAACTGACAATTTTATCTCTCCGCAATATCCACCAGGGAGAGAGGGAAAATAAGAGCCTACTTACTGCCCCACCGGTCACCTACAGTTGAGTGCCAGGGCAGCAGTTGACTAGAAGAATGCTCGGACTCTGGAGCCTGCCTGGCAACATTTCCAAAAGGGAATATCTTTTGAGCCAGGGGCTATAGGTGTTCCCCTTTAGTCTTGCAGCGGGCTAAAATATGTCGCCTATTTATGTAAAGGTCTATGTGTTGTATTTCGGAGGTTGCCAGGAGAAGATCAGTATCCCACTACAGCTCTCACATTGTTTTTGAGATTTTTACCTCATTATGTCTATTGGGCCTTTTGATAGTCAACCCAGTAGAAGCTTTGTCCTCTTTTAAGCTCTCTTGGAGTTGGTCTTTTGATGTGCAATTGAAATGCATTGACCCATTAGGTTTCTGGGTTTTTCATCACTTCTATCTTACCTGACTGTATCTTTCTCAAATAATCCATCTCAAATGCATCTTTTCAAGAAGACAGAAGTCAGATTCCCCTGTCAAAAGGTCCCAGCCCCATCTCACTGATCCAGCACTATGAAAATGGGAAACTATTTCCTTTGCCTGATATGGGAATAGGTGTCCCTCAGACAGTGGACAAAGATGAATTTCTGACAGATTCCCGGGAAAAAAGGCATCTGTCACTTGAGTCCCCTTGTGGAATCTTAACGTCAAATAGCAGGCATCTCCTCTTGTCCTGTGTGAATCATCTTTTCCAACCCTCTCCTAAATTGCAAATCCCAAACAAGTGGTCAGTGATTACCCCACTCTGGTCTTATTGTTAATTATGCCACTGGAGGGAAGGAAAACCTACAAGAGTTGTGAAGGAGCCGAGTTTCCACGTTCTAGATTCTACATCTGCTCTAGAAATTCAATGGTACTTTATCTCAGCAAGAAAGCATTTGGGGGAGAGAGTTTGTTAGAGGGTCAATCATTTCAATTTTAAAATTCCTACGACTCTTAAAAATCAAAGACTACCAAATGAAGTTAGTTGATTTATTACAAAGCCAAAAATAACTGAACATACAGGTACCTCAAGATGAGGGTGTAGAAATACATTGGGACTAATACAAAGCCAAACCTACGAATGAAATTAAGTTTTTGAAATGAAAGAACCTTATTATTTGTCACCATACTTAACCCAGAGGGAGATCTCCACCACAGTGGAGGTGATCTCCACATACAGGTGAAAAGTTAGTGGTAGTAACTTTGCACTCGTAAATTCAGTTTACTATGTCTCCACTCCCTGGACTGAGGGAGTTGAGGCATGTAAGTATACACATAGGTGTACTTCTGGAGTCAGAAATGGTGATTAGCTCAAAGTGTAGACTTAGACTAGGGTGTAAAAGTAGAGTTGCATGTGAGTAAGCCTACATTTGTCAATTTACCTTTCTAAATTGGGCCCTGAATATCAAGTCTATTCATGCATATGCTACTTAGTTTTACAGTCTATACTCTGTCCGGGACAGACCAACCATTATTGCTTTTATAGGTTACTGTACATTGCTACTTCTATAAAGAATACTACATCAATTTGTGCTTTAAGAACCCAATTATTTCTCCAATCTCTCTTTGACGACATCTTTGTATTTGACCCCATACAGAACTCCACCACCTTTCAGCTGGGCATACACTATACATTTGTATGTGAAAACTGGTAAAGTTTTTCAAAAACAGAAGAGAACCACTGCCTGACAATAGGAACATGTTCTGACTGTCGCTTAGGGCTAGGAACAGTGGCTCTATGGCTGCACAATGCATTCACCTGCCAGCATAAGTCTCACTTCTAAGGGCTGGGACTGCCTGGGGGATGAGGGATTTTGTTGCATAAATGCTGTGCAGCAACTATTCACCTGCTGACACCGAGGCCATAGACCTTTCGAGTAGCAGGCGAGTTGCCCTGCACCGTGCCACTATAGAAGTGCATACAAATAATTAATGCAGCCGGATTTATGGCTCATACTTGGCCCAAAAAAAGTTGCTGGAAGTCCTCATTTAGGCCATTTCGGCTACCATAAACATCGTTTTGGGGAAGTTGGCCGAAGGGATTTAACATTGCCAGCCTTCATAAAATTTGACGTTTTCCATCTTTGCCTGACTTCAATTTTAAAGCTTTACTCGCAGCTAAATAAATACTGAGAGTGCTAGGAAAGGTGCCACGTGAAAGCAGAATGTGGGAAGATAATGTGGATGTGTAATATCTATTGTGAATTGACGAGAATTGTTATTCCCTAGAGCAAATGTCAAGCACATGCACATTCCAGAAGGTGATAGGAACCTAAATTTGATTCACATGGTAATCAAAAGTAAGCAAAGTTAAAAGTAATGCCTGGTTAAGACTGCTGTTCCCTGGAGAGGGTGTCCCAATTATTAGAAGCTCCCAGACTAACACAATTCTATTTGTTTATTTTTATTATTACTTTGAAACTATATGGGAATTATTAACACTGCCCGAAGTAACAAACACACTAATAACACAAATCATTTCAGAAAGTGGAGCTGTTTATAAAGATGTACTACTTGCTTTAATTAGTCAATTGTAGGATCTTCAAATTGTAAAAAAGTGGAATATTATTTGGGGTAGGCAGTCACCCACCTCACAGAATATTAACACTATCTTATCAAGGTGTACCCCCAAAATTCACAAAATTAACCTGAGCACCACCTCGTGGTAGCTCCGGCACAGAGTAGACAGGCATAACTTATGGCAATGTGTAAAGTATTTCTGCAGTGTCAAATAGTAATAAAGTCAAAATGCCAAACAATAAAAATCCCAAAATAAATTATAAAAATAGAGTATATGTTAATTTAAACAATTGCATCAAAACAACAAAAATCTAATAAGGGTAATCTGGAGATAGAAATTTAAAAATTTTAAGTAAACATTGCACCAAAAAGCACTAAGCGTCAATGATAGTTTACAGAAGCAAGAGATCTTGACCCAGGTCTGATTTCAGACTAACCACACAAATCAGATATTACAAAACGGTTTGTCCTGGTCAAAGAATATACCTTCTGATTTTGTCTTTTTATGGCACCTGAGACTGTACGTGATGATGTTGCATCGAAATCAGAGACCTTTGCTGCAGGATCCCGCTGGTGATCAGGAGGTCTTGGAAGTCCTAACATTCCAGGGTTTCTGAAGCAGCACCTCTGGGTCACTTCTAATGCTACCATGATGTCAGGGACAGCACTTAGGGGACATGACTCACTTCAGCTGAAGCCACTGGCAGGATCCAGTCCAAGTTCAGTTGCTACTGGTCTTGTGGTCACTTCAGGAAAAAGACCTGTTGCAGCTCATTGAAGCTCTTTGTGTTCCTTTAGACGCACATCTAGGATTAGCATACTGACTCTTGGAATCCACTTCTCAGTCTCCTGGGTTCACAGGAGAAGATCATCATAATTCCACACAGGTCACTGGTTGCGAGTCAAGTCCTCTTCTAATCTTCTGTAGGTCCAGAAAGTGTTCTGATTTTTTCTTTGTGTTAGCCCTGGCATTCTTGGTGTGGTTTTCCCCCTAATGTTTTGCCTTCAGACTTCCTGTTTCTGCTGACTTCCTATTTTTTGGCCTTAGGACTTTGTGCACCATACCACTGCCATCCAGTGCTTAAGTGCTAGGTACTTAAAATATATTAGATTGCATTGTACCCAATTGGCACGTTTAGCTTCCTTGTAGGACCCTAATAAAGTGGCACTACCTGTGCCCAGAGCCTGTAAATTAAATGCTACTAGTTGGCCTGCAGCACAGATTGTGTCACCCACTTATGTAGCACTTTAGGCATGTCTCAGACCCACCATTGCAGCCCTTGTGTGTGCAGTTTTAAACTGCCATTTCGACCTGGCAAAGTAAACCTTTTGTCAGGACCAAACTTTCCTTTCTACTACATATATATCCCATAGGGTAGTTCCTGGACAGGCCAGAGGGCAGGGTGCAATGTATTTAAAAAGTAGGGATGCATTGTTATTTTTTTACATGGCCTGGTAGTGACTAACTCTAAGATTCATTTTTCACTACTGCAAAGCCTACCTCTAGCATAGGGAAACAGTGATGTTACCTTATTACATTTTATAAGGGTCATTTCGAAATGGGAACAGGTACTCAGTTCATGTTTGATGTCTCTGGAATTGTAATGAAAAATCCTAGCTTGCGGTGAAGTTAAATTTTAAACTACAATTTGTAAAGTGCCACTTTTAGAAAGGGGGCATTTTCTTGCCTTAGCTGTTAGGTACCTGCAGCATCTCTCTAGGACACATAACCAGGTGTTAGTGACTGTGGGCTTTGTGTAGGCCTCCTAGTTAGTCACACACAATGGGGAACTTATGTATGACTGGATGGGCCATCAGGGGCAGGATGGGAGGTGGCAGCTGGCCCCAACCTCACTTATACTTGAATAGGCTGTGTTGTGTCCCCACACAAAGTGCTGCACACCTCCTCCAATTAGTCTGTAGTGAGGGCAAGGAAGGCAGGGTACCTGTGCACTTCAATCACTTGCCCCTAGAAGCTTCTCCCCACTTCAGAGGCATACCTGGGTATAAATACAAAACCTCAGATACCAACTCTTCAGTACACTTCACTTCAGTACAAGTGGAGAAGTGTGGCTCACTGGTTAGAAGCGGCAGACCCTGAAACAGAGGTCAGGCCCGGTACCAGGGTTCACTTCCCGACGCGGCAGGTTCTTGGGCTCAATGTCGGCGGACTCGATAATTCTCGCCTCGGTGCCTACTCTAATCATGGGTCCCACTCTGCAACTCTGGGCAATAGCTTGCTTAATCTCCTCAACGGCCCCAACAGTGCTGGGATGCCTGACTTCACCTTGGGGGTGCCCAGGAGGGGGCATCTCACAGGGAAAGCCAGGAAGTGTTCCACAGCGGTATACAGCACCAGGATGCCCTGAGATGGGGCGGCAGTGCGCTTTACAAGTATACACACATTTACATTTACATTTACATTTACTTCTGGAAATGTTAGTGCTCTGCTAGGAAGAAGGACTGCTGTGCTCCTGAATGGACTGCAACTTTGCTGACCTGCTGCCCTGGTGTGCTGACCTACTGCCTGCTGCCAGCCTGCCTGGATGAGACGATAACTGGACCTGCATCTTCACCCCTGAACTGAGGACACCACAGTGATTCCAAGGGATAGTTGGCTGGCCTTCTGGTCCAAGCCTTGGGGACATAAAAATCTCCCAACATACTGCACCAGCCCCTGGACCCAGTTGAAGTGAGCTCCTGACCCCCAAGTGGTGCCCCTTAAGTCCTGGACCCTTGATGAGGTTTAGAGAGCTGTATTCAAGCTCTTTGTGACTGTGAACAGGCCCGTTCACACTGAGACCTCGCCACTCACACCATCTCTTTATGCTACTGCATCAACTTCTGGCAGGGGACCGCCTATGCAAAACTCTAGCAATGTCCAACTGCGACACCTGACCTGCTCCTTGCCACTACTCCATCTGCTTCCTGCAACACTCTTCCTGCTCCTTGTGGCCCCTCCATCATGGAAGGGACTCTTACCATAGGTTTGAGAAGGTAAACTTCAGTGGGCACCACCTGGTGACTGTAGCCAACCTGTTCTCCATCACAGTCAGTCAGAATTGTGACTTTGACACAGTCTAGTGTGATCAGATAGCCATGGTTGGAGCATTATGCTTTTTGGGGTTATTTTACACTAAAATCAGTAAAAATTCATAACCCAGGCTCTACTAATTGGATTTTTGCCATTTTGGTATTGGTGTGCAATTCTGTTCTGTTTTTACAAATACTTTACACATTGCCTCAGAGTAAAGCCTGATAGCGCTGTGCCAAACTGTGTGATGGTTGAGCACAGGTTAATTTACAGTTGCATGTGAGTTCACCCTGCAAAGAATTGTGGCTCCTTTCCACCACATCTCATGCCCTAGTCAACCAAGAACACCATTTCTTACCCTTGGGGTGCCTCATTTATGATTTGCGCTGGTCAATTAGTGGGGAACTTCTTGTCCCTCCCTCACCATTGAGGTTAAATTTCAGAGAGATAACTCGACCCACTTTCCAGCAGGTCACTTTTCAGCAGTTGCTCTTTGCCCTACCATAAAATACTGCCTGTTGTCTTGAGTTTTTGAAATAGCAGATGACAGCTCTCGATAATGAAGTTTCAATTGTATTCATTCAATTAGTTTTGACTTTCCACTAATATAGTGTGGTGGAGGTAGCTAGGATTGTTCTTTCCTGTGTTATTGACTTCGAGGGGGGAGAAAATGGCTGGCTTGGACGATGGAGTAATGGTTGTTCTTCTCTTTCTCTCATTCACTCTAGGCGGCTTTCCCCTCCGAAGCCCTCGGAAAAAAGAAAAGCACAGGTAAGTGCTCTATTCTTTAAAAAAATGCAGCTTTCTGCCTCTCTCTTTTATTGATGTGCTCTAAAGCTTTTCTTCTCTCTGCTTCTTCCCTCATTCTTGTACTTTTGCTCATTTTCCCCTCTCTTTACTTCTGAGAGGAGATTTCTCTCCTTCCTGTTCTCTTTTTGCTATTGGCTTACAGATATTCTGCCTACTAATATGGGTCTTAGTCAGGAGATCGATTCCCTTATAGCTGTCACACTGGTCAGGACTTAGCAGCTGGTGTATTTCCTCAAACAGCACGTTTCAGTCTAATATAACAAGTGTATTACAGTTATGCAGACACACATAAGGATCTTTCCCTTAATTCTAGGTAACTCTGCTAACACTTAAAGGAACAAACAAATAAAAAAGCACAAAACTAATTTCCCCAGAGAGTTACTTTCACTTCTCCCCCTCCTCATGCCAGCTACCACCTCCACTCTTGTACCCTCATACACTCCTATGCAAGCCACGCTCTTCCCGGATCATGGATGGACCAAGGGCCAATCGTTAGTTACCGCCACAAAATTTGCTTTCCTTCTCTGTTTTGTCGGGCTCAGCCTCCTTTACTCATTACTCCAATCCAGCTGGTGTTCCAACACTCGTCATGACATTTGGCGTCCTCCTCGTTTCTTCCTCGCTTTCTGGAAGTCTCAGTTATCTTGCATTTTCTCACTCCACCCTCGTCAACACCTGCTTTGTTCTCTCCTCTTGCCCTTATTCGCTTTTTTTTTTCAATGGTTCCTTCCTGAAAAAGTCCTTTCTTTGTCTCTGTCTTTAATTCCTCTGGGTATTGTCCTTTTTCTCATTCAATCATTGTTTTACTTTATTTTTCTGGTTCCGATGTCGACGTGGACCAGAAGGGAAGTTCTGGTAAGGGGGTGGTGGAGTTTGTTGAATGAACTGAAAGGCACTCTCTCTGGTAATATTTGTTTAATTTGAAAATGCTAATCGTTAAAGTGTACTTGACTTCAGTAACATTTTGTCATTAAATTATGTTTTATTTAAATTTGAATATTCATGTAGCTTTTTGAGCAGTTTACTGCCACACACATTAGTAGGAAAGGCGAACACAATTTCACTTCCCCATCCAAATTCACTTTGCTGCATTCTCTGGAGATCCTGTTCCAATACCTTTTTAGAAGCACAAAGGTATAAACTTCAGAGTCCAACTCAACTCTTCGATGAAAGTTAAGCTCTGAGGTTCTGTTTTCGGTTCTCTGACTGAGGCAAAGATAGCCATGTTTATGTTTATATTTTGTAAAGTGCATGGCTATCCGAAGCCTTCTCTGCGCTGGTGAGTATTGTGCTGAGAGTAGGGTGTTGTATGGCGTTTCAGGATCCGAGCAAATTTTCCCAATCCATGCCCTTATATAGGTACAATTCATATTGCCTAATATAGGCATATACATCATTCCCTTATTTAGGCATAGCCCATGCAGTCCAAATACAGGCATGGCTACTTCCCCCGTACCAAAACATCACAACGATTTCTAGGAAAATTGGCTTAAGCAGTCAGGGACTTCCCCTTGCTTGAATATTGATTTGTCCAAGAACTCATGTACTTTACAAAGAACTACTATTCCCTTGGGGTTCTTTACTGACATTATTATGCTCAACTTTACGTCAAACTAGTCACTTTCAAGGTATAAATAAGCCTTCACTTGCTCTAGCAAGACACTGTGTTTCGGAGCAGTTAGACTATCTACTTGCCCGACGCAGCTTGCTACAGCAAGTGTCGAAGGAAGTCGGCCCTCCAGCTGATGCACTGATGGAGAAGCTGTCCTTTCTCTCACTGAGAATCCAGCTCCAGGGTTTCCAAGCTCCCCTTGCTGGGTGTTGGGAAATTGAGTCCTGAGACACAGATAGCAGACCTCCTTCATTCTAAACTAAGGTATGGAGCTGATTAGAACCTAAGAGAAATCTTGGATAGATTCTTGGCAAAGAAAACCAAACCTATGCTACACAATACTTACTCCTTCCCACGTACTAGACTTAGGTTAGGTACATTGGGGTAGGCACATTTTAGAAGCACCAGTTGAGCATTTTTTAGTCATTGTTATTTATGAATGTATTTGTATATGGCTTAGAAACCATACAATGCTCTTACAGTATTATTTTATAACATTGTTCTCCCTGTACGCATTATACTTTGCAGCCTGCATTACAATTGTAGCAGTTCACTTTACTTGCATTAGAAAGAAGACTGTTCAATAAAACCTTTTATTGAAAACGCCCATCTCTCTATTTCTCTGCACCTCTGTAGAAACGAAGCATGCACGATTGACTGAGTGAAATACTTATCTATTGTTTCCGCGACTCTAGAGATACATTTCTTATTTTTGGGAAACAAAGTTGTCATGTTTATACGGTTGTCAGAAACAAATCCCTTCTTGTGTATTCGAGAAAGTTTCTAGTGACCTCTGAGCTAGCTGGCACTCACTATTAAGTTTATTACATTCGATAGAGGCCTAGTTGAGCTCAGTCCTATGTCTAAATTATAGGATATATTATTCCAATGCGCAGAGCCTACTGGAAATATAGGAACTACGCTACATGGCACCCAACGTTTTATAAGGCACTAATTTAAGGCTAGATACTAAAGTAACTCAGTCGTGCTTTTCTCAGAGGCCCCTTTTTCCGGTAAAATACTCCAATAGACGTCTTGAATGGGTAAAAGGATAAAATATCCGCCATAACTGAGTAGGACGAAAAACCTATGTATTAGTTTTTGATTTGTTCAATGTTGAAGGATACAGTGTTCCAAAATATTGTGCACCTTATCTTTGTTTACTTGAAATTTGCTCTGCAAACTTTCATTAAACAATGTCGCTCAACAGCGAAAACAAAGCAACCGGTGGAGCTGCAGCAGCTGCAGCCAAACCAGGCTTGGACGTTACAGGCTTTAATGAAGATGACCCGGATGCTATAATCATCCCGGAAAAACTTATAACAACTGGCCTATCATTAAGAGGTGGTAGGGTGATTTTTGTCATAGAGGCACATGAATATCAGCAGACAGAGGTATTCCATTCATGGATTATCTTCCCTGAAGCAAACCCAGTAACACATGTTCCACTTCTACAAAGAAGAGGAACCTCCAATGGAATACACTCCTTTCGAGGATGTTGAAATTCCACTAACATACCAAGAGCATGCGCTCTGGTTTAAAGGCACCGTACAACATTAAAATCACATTACCAGGTTCGGTCCACTAGGTAGACCAGGAGCAACATTGCCGGTATTAGCCAGCTATACACCACATCCTGCCATTGAAAAAATGTCAGATGCGGAACTATTAGTTCAACTAAAACAACTATTCAAAATCCATAGACAATTGGTTCAATATGTCATGCGAACACTAACAGTCCATGCTCCTATAAGTATTCCACAACACACCCCTTACCAGGAGAACACAAATAAAATCACACCACACACTATACAATCAGTCATTAGTAAAACAAATTCCATTCTGGATAGCTCAAAAAATTACTCCTATCGAGGCAGTATTTCCCGATACTACCCGTCATGAGAAAAACAGAATTCTAACAATCTGTTTACCAATGGGGATCGCACCACACCTGGAGGACTATGACACTTGGGGTTCAGTCTTTGCTGCAATCTACACAAAAACAGATGGTGTTCCGTCAATGGCGTTCATACCAGACGTCTTGAAACAGATTCAAAATGAATACGGGGCAGAGCCTGCTTTAAATCGGAGTATGAAACTACTGAATGATTTCAAACAGGTCTCAACAATACCATTAGCTAATATTAAAGGTGAGGCAGCATCTGTGGCGATCCTGCAAAAATTAAGAGAATTTCATGTACCTGAGCAACCATATGAACTGACCAGAATAATTGAAAAATCCTATGAAGAACTAGGTAGAGATAGAGACTGAAAGTCCTGAAAAGGTCTTTATTAAAAAAAACTCTCACTGTTCCTAAAAAGAAGTGGGAGAACACTAAGCAAACTTCTAAAGAGAAGCGTTCTCAATCCCGATGTAGGTCTCCTTAATGGAGCCCTCTGAAAAGAGGTATAACCTCAGGAACAGGGATAATTTGAGAAAACCTGATAGATATTAAGATACTGATACACATTCCTCTCGTACCTTTCAGATTTTGTCACAGAAATCCAAAAGAAGAGGACGGTCAGAGCAAAAGGACGAACGTGTGAAGTCCAAAGACGATCAACACATTCAGAAAAATAAGAAAACTCAATTCACCAAAAAGAAGGTAGCAGGTCTAAAAATCAGACATGCCGAGGATCTTGAGGATGCAACTCAAGAATGGGGAGTGCGCTCAGACAATGCTGGACAGCGCAGCAGAAGTAACCGTAGCTCGCAAGCTCTTGAAGGATCATCTGGAGACAGTGGACTTGAATGAGGACATCCAGGTTGAAACTGCTGATACCAGGGTTAGTGTGCCACACAAGTAATAGGAAGTAACACTCCGGATGAAGGGGGATATAACTAGGCAAATAGGAGCACTCTTTTGGGAGAAGCTCTTTAAGGGTTATGACATTCTTCTAGCTGAAAAAGACTGGCCACCTGAATTTGTCTGTGAGTGCCCACATGGCCAAGACATCATTATGCCAGCCTTCTCCAACCATATTCCAATTCATAAAAAATATACATATGCCAGAAAGCCCAGGCTCCGACATTATACAAAAATCATGAAGGATGTGATTCTCCTCACCATAAAATCCAATTGAAAACACAACCAACTTCTCTACGGCAGTATCCAGTTAAGCAAGAAGCTAAAAAACATGTCAGGGAGATATTAGATCAACTTGAATACCAAGGGGTGATTGAAACATGCACCTCGTCAATGAACAATCCTTTGTTTCCTGTCTCCAAACCAGACAATACATATTGTCTAGTTTTGGATTACAGACATTTAAACTCTTGCTGCAAAACCTTTGCAGTACAAAATGCACACAGTACAGCACTAATGAATAACATGTGCGTAAAAAATATAAAATCACTTTAGATATTTCTAACGGTTTCTTCTGTCAAAACATTGCACCAGAACGTAGGTAATTGACCGCTTTCTCAATTATGGGGACACAGCGTCAATTCTGTCATCTCCCACAGAGATTCAAGAATAGTCCGGTTTTATTTTCAGCTAGAGTAACAGAGTTACTACAGACGTATGATGATGAAGCATTATCATATGTCAGTGACATCTATCTAACAGACGATGACTTGGACAGGCACTTGAACAGGGTGAACACCTTATACTTGGATTCGGCTCTGAAGGGTATAAATTCAATTTTAAGAAATCGATTATTGCCCACCTCAGCGTCCTTTTTTCTGGGATATGAGTTATCAAGTGAAGGCAAAAGCCCGGCCGCCAACTTTTTAGAAAAGTGTGTGCTGCTCCAACCTCCAAAAATGCTAAAAAACTTAAGGTCATTTCTAGGTTTCCTAAATTTCGTAAGAACTTACATTTTAAATTACGCAGAAAGGGTTAAACCTCTCCAGGAATTAATCAAACCGGATTTCAAATAAATCAATTGGACTCAAAAACACACAAATTTTGCGTTCAGTGCAAACAGACATGTTAGCAACCACACATTTACAAACATGCAGAAATATACGCAATTTAGTAATCCGAATAATTCCGGTAAGATGCAGATTCACGTACTTAAACTTTAATGAAGGGGAAAAAGTACCAATTGCTTATAAATCACACTTGTACACACAAGCAGAAATGAAATTCACTTCTACAGAAAAAATTCTGACAGCGGTTCAAACTGTAGTAGCAAAAGAGAGATCCCTCGCACAGAGAAAACGCATAATGGTCTTTACTCCTGTACCTGCCTTAGAGGCAGTGACAAAAGCGAGCATTGTGAATGCAAAGCCTTTACATCCGAGATGGATACAATGGGTTAACTCTCTTGCTGCGACAGACGTTCAATAGTTTTTTGACCCATACTTGAAAACACAAGAATTTCTACAATAAGAACAAGAATGTCCTCTGCCAACTGAGATTCTGCCTCTTGAACAGTATGGATGTACAACTTATATGGAAGGATCAGCACAGCCCACAATTGGGGGTAAACAATCTTATAGTGCTGCGTGCGCGATCGTTAAAGGTCGCTGGCGCAATGGTAAATTCTGACCTATGGTCACAAACACGCAATCTCTCGGAGATTGTACAGCTCAGCGAGTTGAACTTCAAACATTCAAGATGGCACTTGAAAATACCGATCGCGAAATCCCCACACTCATAGTGTGCAATTCTTATTATTGCGTTCAATCTTACAATGAATACTTGCAGAACTGGATTCAAAACAGTTTCAAAGATGCAAAAGGTGGCACAATCAAGCATAAGTTGCTTTGGAAACAAGTAGTTCAGTTACAAGAAGGACTATAAAAAACTCACGTGATCCATACACTGAGTCATCAACGTGATGGCGTTCACGTTGCAGGGAATGCATTGGCTGATGAAGCAGCGAAGGCAGTTGTGCAAATGGCTTCCATAGCTGCAATCACTCTTTAAAAACGAAAATAGATGGCACAATAATGCAAGCTTTCAATGCTTCAAGCAAAGACGGTGGTAAAACACTTCCAAAAGGCTTTCCACTCAAATACTCATACATAACTGATGCAAATAACGTTCTGTTTACTCGAATCCCTGGAGTGGGGATAGAGTAATTCCAAACATGGAACATAGATTAGGACTAATTTTAGCAGCACATGAAGGGCTCACCTCTGCACACGCAGATGTTCCCATTATAGTGTTGTTATTAAAGCAGATATACTGGTGGCCGTGCATGAGGAAACAGACCAGAAACTATGTTTTAGAATGTGAAATCTGCCAAAATATGAAAATTTCTACAGTGAAACGTCCTGCGCCGGGCCCCAGTTAATTTCAGATAAACCATTAGCGTGCATTTACCTGGACCACTGCGGTCCCTTACAGAGGGATGGTAACTACAAATATATCATGGTCGCAGTGGATTCATGCTCATGATTCATTTGGATGTGGCCTCAGCGCTCGGCTGACGCCCGAACTGTTATAAAAGATTTGCGCGTCTTTATCTGCACATAAGCAGTTGGTATGCTACATTCTGACCAGGGTCCTGCGTTTAGCTCAAAGGCTTACAAGGAGGCCATGGAGAATCTGGGTGCTCCATTGCGGTCTTCTAGTCCATTCCATCGTGAGAGAAAATAGGTTGTGGAGCAAGGGTATTAGGCTTGGGTGACAGGTGGGTAAAACATCTAATAAGTGTCCAATGTAGTCTTAACAATCTGCCAAGAAGTTCTCTGGGTGGAATCACTCCATATAAAATCCTTTTTGGAACTAGAATGATTGTCCAGGACCTTGATCGTCACATTTCAGTGATAGAACAAAAACCTTTTGATAACAAAGACCGTTTGGTTGTTTTGCAGGACTTAAATGAAACAAGGAGAAGTCAAAGTAAAACATTGCTGAAGCCAATGAACACTGAACGGGAACCACCCACCCCGGCAAAGCCTGCCTGGATTGCAAAGATTGGGGATCTAGTCAGAGAAAAGATCATGTACATGAAGGAATTTGGGTCTTCTTACAGACAACCAGTACCTGTGCTAGCAATCCACGGATAAAGAACAGTGTTACTGTAGCACCTTGCTGGAAGAAAGGAGAACAGGTTTGTATCTATCGACCTGGTAAAACAACATCATGTGGCCAATCATAAGTAGTGGGCCAACTGGACTCCAAAGATGTAGCAGACAACCAAATCTGGCTAATATTCAAGAGGTTCAAACTGAGAGACTCATCACCATTGAAGACTCTGCAGTGCGAAAAACAGGACTAAGCAACAATGCCATGGAACATGTGCCTCGTGAGACCCAACTATCAGTTTGTCAAGAAACACCTGTCTACAATGAAATAGCAACCAACTACACTAATATGACAAGTGATCAAATAGCTCCAGCGATTTCAAATAATTCTGATGCTATACCTACAATTGACAGAACAGCCTCTGGCTATTTCATTAAGTTTCATACGTTTTCCGAGGATCCCAGTGAACCTGAAACAACGCGAGCAAAAAGAACTTTCAAAGAACAAGCAGCAGAACTTTTTTATCAACTGGAAAAGACTTATCTGGTTTCACCATGGATTGAAATTTAGATTGTGTTGGGTGTACTTTTTCTTCTACTTTGGTTGACTCTTGTATTAACTTTAGGAATGCTGATAAAAGGAAGATATAGTAAAAAGGACACAGCAAGTAAGAACATTGAGTTACTCCTCAAGCCACACAAATCATCTAATCGTGAACAAAGAGACTTGTCATCAGTGAACATCACAGCCGCTCCTGTACCTGGTGGTATAGCTTGGGACAGAACTGATTATGACATATTTGGTCCTGCAGAGCTGCTAAGGATTCTACACCTATTCAAGGTTTCCTTGAGTGACTTTGTTTTATCTAATACCTTTTCTGATGATTGGGACTTTGAGACTGTTAATAATATGATGTCAGACTTAGAAATGTCGGCAAAATGTACAAATCATGAATATTTAGAAGGTTCATCAAATTAAGAACACATGTACTGTCATAATCACTATGGTCATCATTTCTTGCACAAATCTGCAAATCCTAGAAATGTTTATAGTTTTAATCAATAGGGACATTGTGCAACGCCACCAAAGGGTAGCTCAAGAACATTTAATGAAAAATGTCCATGCTTCTCATGTTTTAATGTCTCAAATCAATCAATCAATCAATCAAAGCCTTTATATAGTGCACTACTCACCCAGAGGGTCTTAAGGCGCTAGGGGAGGGGGGTCCGCTACTGCTCGAACAGCCAGGTCTTGAGTTGCTTCCTGAAGGCGAGGTGGTCCCGGGTCAGGCGGAGGTGGCTCGGGAGGGAGTTCCATGTCTTGGCGGCGAGGTAGGAGAAGGACCGTCCCACTGTGGTGGCTCTTCGGATGCGGGGGACGGCGGCGAGGGCGTGGCCGGTCGATCAAAGCTGGCGTTTGGGAGCGTAGAAGTTGAGGCGGCTGTTGAGGTATCCTGGTCCTTGGTTGTGTAGGGCTTTTTGTGCTTGGGTGAGGAAACGGAAGGTGATTCTCTTGTTGACCGGGAGCCAGTGCAGGTCTTTCAGGTGTCCGGAGATGTGGCTGCGACGGGGGATGTCCAGGATGAGTTGTGCTGAGGTGTTCTGGAGCCGCTGGAGTCTCTTCTGGAGTTTAGCGGTGGTTCCGGCGTAGAGGGAGTTGCCGTAGTCCAGACGGCTGGTGACGAGGGCCCGGGGGACCGTCTTCCTGGTCTCGGTGGGGATCCACCGGAAGATCTTACGTAGCATGCGCAGGATGTTGAAGCACGATGAGGAGACGGCGTTGACTTGTCTGGTCATGGAGAGGGAGGAGTCCAGGATGAAGCCCAGGTTGCGTGCGTGGTCTGTTGGTTTGGGTGTGCTGCCTAGGGCAGGGGGCCACCAGGAGTCGTCCCAGGCGGAGGGTGAGGATCCCAGGATGAGGACTTCTGTCTTGTCCGAGTTCAGTTTCAGGCGGCTATTCTTCATCCATTCGGCTACCTCTTTCATCCCTTCATGGAGGTTGGCTCTGGCGGTGGCGGGGTCGTTGTGAGGGAGAGGATCAGCTGGGTGTCGTCGGCGTCCAGAAACATTTTATTTAAAAATGTTAATAAGACAGGAATGAAAAGTATGTTGACTAATACTAAGTAATTGTATTCTGCGACCTTTTATGCTCAGCTGTCCATATTAGGTTTTGACTTGTGGGAAGACAACGTTGAGACAAAAACTGTCTGGGGCACAAAAGACTGGCAGGTGCAGGAATTGGAAGCATTATTTAGAGCCTGCATCATCCCTGAACAAATAATGTTTTTGAATGACACTGTTCAACAGACATCTTGTATTGACCTAGCTAAGATAAAAGATTTAAGCAAAACGTCCATACCTACACCTACACCTGATAGTAAGAACACTACAGAGAGGATGGTCGACGTCAAAAACTATTTTATTTACAAACAGAACAGTTCCTGATTGGAAAAAATGGTTAATCTGGTCCACAGACAGAAACAACTGTCATGATAGATTCCTGAATAAAACACAGGGGTTTACATTCACTAGGCCATATCCAGGATCTGTCCAGAGACAACATCCAGGGATAGTAACAACATACAGCGTAGGAAAACTGTGCCTTGAGTGGCTACAAAAGTCCACACTAACAGAGGTAAAACAACACTTATCTTTACTTAAAGATGGAATTGATTTAAGGGACTTCTTACAAGGACCCATGAAACCGCATCATAAACGTTTTATATACACTGGTATATATGCCATTTATAATGAAGTTCAGAAGGGAACACAAGCAGAGACTGCAGAACGAATACGAGAAATTGATCGTATTCATTTAGAGAAAACTCTCTCTGTAGTTGACAATGGGTTAACAACTCTGTCATCCAGAATTTATTCTTTGAAAAGCTTAGTATCCTCTGCCATAGACATAATAGAACAGGACTTGGTCATGTTACAGCATGGACAGTCACAATTGCGTTCTATAATGCTTTTAGGCTGGACGTTACAAAATCTTTGTTCTGGCTATGTGCCATGGCATCTAATCAACACCACGTCATTGTTTTCTGAACCTAACCTTACAGATAAACAAATCACTTTTGTACAAAGAGGAGCAGACTATACGGTGCTGAGCATTGAAAAACTGGAAAGATTACTATTAACAGTTTCTGAGAAGCCAGCAACAGAATGGATAATAAACGGAACAATCACTCTGCCTGTCACAATTTTCCATTTTCAGTATTGTTTGAAACATATACCAGCAGGCGTATATATGAAAGGTTGGGTAAAGAATAAATCAAGACATCCTGGGATTTACCATATACACACAGATGTTGGAGTGGGGGAAAAGAAGTGTTTCTTAGTGGTACAAAATGCAAAAACGCACTAAGAGGTACACTTTTATGTCAGGGTATTAACTTACACGGGGCCTGCGATGAATCTTCAACCAACTTATCCTGCCATCTGCAAGGTTCTCCAGCTGCAGTGATAGATCCAATTTTTAGGCAGCTTTCTAATGGAAACTATATTATGTTAAATGATCACAACTGCTGTTGCATGTTGCCAGGAATAGCCTATCTCGTAAATGTGTCAGCCAGGGTCACTTGCTATATGAAAGAATTGTTTCCTAAAACCAAGACAGACGGGGAGTTGCCATTATGGCCTTCATCTCGTCTATACGAATTGATACTTTAAGCAGAATAAAAGCCATACTTTAAAAAAAAACGCTGCCACTGACCTCGTCCAAAGAGACGTATGATCTGCAAGTTGCAAGGACTTCTGCAGAGATACATGCCCTTTAATCCACAAACTGCCCTATACATTTCTCAGAAATGTTAGGTCGTATCATAAACATGTCTGATACCAGTGGTACTGTACATGTATTTAAGACAGTTTTTTGGGACTGTTAGCACCCTTGAAGCACTCCTCAGCATATTTCCAAACTTCGTGCACTCTGTGTTCGGCAGCCTGCCTCTCATTTTGAGACTCGTAGCAGGGGTACTTTTTTTATTCCTTCTACTCCAATATGGCAAGTCAAGTCACCATCAACACCCAGATTACCTTAGAGAACACTCTTGCTTGAATATTGATTTGTCCAAGAACTCATGTACTTTACAAAGAACTACTATTCCCTTGGGGGTTCTTTACTGACGTTATTATGCCCCACTTTACGTCAAACTAGACACCTTCATGGTATAAATATGCCTTCACTTGCTCTAGCAAGACTTGGGGGTTTGGAGCAGTTAGACTATCTACTTGCCCGACGCAGCTCACTACAGCAAGTGCCGACGGAACCCGACCCTCCAGCTGACGCACTGATCGAGAAGATGTGCATTCTCTAGCTCAGAATCCAGCTCCAGTGTTTTCAAGCTCCCCTTGCGGGGTGTTGGGAAATCGATCCCGAGACAGAGATACCAGAACTCCTTCATTCTAAACCAAGGTATGGAGCTGATTAGAACCTAAGAGAAATCTTAGATAGATTCTTGGCAAAGAAAACCAAACCTATGCTACACAATTCTTACTCCCTCCTGCGTACTAGACTTAGGTTAGGTACATTGGGGTATGGGTATTTTAGAAGCACCAGTTGAGTACATTTTAGTCATTGTTATTTATGTATTAATTTTTATATGGCTTAGAAACCATACAATGCTCTTACAGTATTATTTTATAATATTGTTCTCACTGTACACATTATACTTCACAGCCTGCATCACGATTGTAGTAGTTCACTTTACTTGCATGAGAAAGAAGACTGTTCAATAAAACCTTTTATTAAAAACGCCCGTCTCTCTATTTCTCTGCACCTCTGTAGAAACGAAGCATGCACAATTGACTGAGTGAAATACTTATCTTGTGTTTCCGCAACTCTAGAGATGCATTTCCTATTCTTGTGAAACAAAGTTGGCATGTTTATGCGGTTTTCAGAAACTAATCCCTTCTTGTGTATTCGAGAAAGTTTCTAATGACCTCTGAGCTAGCTGGCACTCACTATTAAGTTTAATACATTCGATAGAGACCAAGTAGACCTCAGGCCTACGTCTAAACTATAGGATATATTATTCCAATGGGAAGAGCCTATTGGGAATATAGGAACTACACTACAAGGGAATGTGGTAAATTAACGGGGAAACAGCCATGTCTTAAGTTTCTTCCTGAAGGAAAGTTCATTCTCCAGTGCTCTGAGACTAGATGGAAGATCATTCCAGAACTTTGGTGCTAGGTATGCAAACGATCTTCCATGGGAATCGAACACTGTGGAGGGGTCGAGCCATTGAAAGGCACACATGACACTTCACTGGCCTGTCCCTTCGGCAGCGAAGTGGGGAGTGAATCTAGTATCCCAAAAAACGTCCCTCTTGTGTTTGAGGGCAGCTTGATCGCAATGCACTTGTGGGGACGACATCCGGTGTACTGGGGATTTACACTGACCGCAAGGGATTTCCTGAGTGGACTGTGGGCTACACTAATACCTCCACAGCATTATGAACAGTACTTGAGATCCCTTTGACAATTACATGCAGGAGGTGGAGAGGGTTCCACTTACTCTTGGCCTTGCTGAGGTGCAGGGAATGATCTGAAACTGGAACTCAAGTGGCCTCTCCTCAGTACACTTGACCCATGGAATAGAGGTGGCATTCCTCATCTGCCCGGTTCATCCTGGTTTGCAGAGGTTTCCCCTCTTCAGCCATGACACAGCAGACCTACAGCAGTAGGCAGAGGACGATAGCAGGTTCAGCTACTGTACAATTTCTGCATGCTTTCATAATGCAAGACTGGATTCCTGTCCCTCCTTTTGCAATCTTTCAGCATAACTGAGGAAGTGGGAGTAGACTTTTTCCATGAGCTCCAGGGACCGGACATCCAACACCCGGATGTAGACCGTTTTTCCAACACAATCTGTGCCAACATAGAGTCCAGCTCCACTCACAGGACGCACCCGTCCCAGGCCAGGCCAGTGATTCGTTTTTACTCTTACCCACACCCGCAGCGAGGATCCGCTCCTGCGGGGTTGCTCTTGAGCCACAATTTTCACCTACGCTGGCGCACTCCTACACGTAACAGCCCCCCAGTACAGCCCTGATGAGTCACCACCCGTACACGGTGTGAAGAAACACATGTCGGCTTTTGTGCTCTTGTGTGTACTAATTTTGTATGCAGAACAATTAAAACCTTTTCTTCTAAAAAACCACTCTGTGGAAGTACTTTACTCCTCTCAAAGAAACAACTCTTCCCAGTTCTCACCTGAAAACTACGTACCTCTTTTCGTGGTACAGGATACTTGCTAGACTGGACTGAAGCAGGCAATCCCTGACAGGGTGGTTGATGTAGCCTTAATCTAACTTGCTGATTCATTCTGCTGGTGTGGCAGGGTGGTGAAATTTATTAGTAATTTTGTGTTACAAGAGTAACAGAGATTTACTAAATTCCTCCAATTCTGCTGGCAGAATACAAATTTCAGCCCACCCCTACCCAATACCAATGTCAGAAGTGCCTGTTTAAAGTATAAGGGGCAGATTTACAAGCCCCTTGCGCCACTCGTATGTCATTTTTCCCATGTAAAAAATGACAGAAAAGTGGCGCAAGGGGCTTGTAAATAAGCCCCAAAGTGTTTAGGTAAAATCAAAAGATTTAAGTACTGGTTTGAATGTGATTATTTGTTTTATGCTGATTGAAAGCATTAAGAGACTCTAAGGTAGGGAGTTTAAACTCCTATTTGTTGCCCTCTTCTTAAGGAGGTTAGTTAAACGGGCTGATATTCTTGGGTATTGTGGAATAAACCTTCTATAATATCATGAGAGACCTAAAAAAGCCCTAATCCCTCTTATATTCCTGGGAAGTGGGGTCTCAGTCATGGCCTTGATGTTTTCTGTCTGTGACTTGATTGTTCCACCTTCTAACATATAGCCCAAATATCTGACTTTGCTAAATGCTAGTCTGGACTTCCTCACATTAATATGGAACCCAGCGACCTGTAATTCTGTGACCACTGCCTTCATGTGCTTAAGGTAGGTTTCCCAGTTATTGCTGAATAGTACAAAGTTGTCTAAGTATGCTGAGGTATACTGCAGATGAGAGTTTAGAAAGTGGTTCATTAAATGCTGTAAAGTGGAGGGAGCCCCATGCAGCTCAAACAGTGAGTTGGAAAAGCCCATTAAGATGTTAAGAAGGCCTTTTTTGCTTGTCTTCAGGTCTCAGGGGGACTAGCCAATATCTCTCAGTGAAGTCCATATCTATCCTAGGCAAATGGTAGTTGTCAAATTTTGAGATACTATTTATGGCCTTGAAGTCAGTACAGAACCAGATAGTTCCATCAGGTTTTGTTGCTAGACAATGGGAAAGCACAAATCATTAGTCAAGGGTTCAATAACACCTAGACTTAGCATCTGTTCGATCTCGGCTTTGATGGCCTTCCTTCTGGCCTCTGGAATTTGATAGGGGTGCTGTTTTGCCACGGATTTTTCTTTCATATGAATGGCGTGAGATGTGTTTTCCGAGTAATATTCAAGAAGATTTGGGCAAAGAGCAATAGACTTTGAAAGAGTTCATCCTTTTGACAATCAGTAAGTGTATCATTCACAGAGACTTTATCAAGGGTGTACTCTGTTGACTTCAGAGGAATAGTGGATTGTACTGCTATCAGTGGTGGTGCAAGCCATTTCTTTAGTAAGTTTTATGCTATATATTGTGTTCGACCTCAGACAGCAGGAGTTTATAGGTAACTTGTCCGATTTTCTATAGGATTTTAAAGAGACCCTGCCACTCCCGTCTCATATTATTTTCGGTAGTGGGCAGCAATACTAGTGCCCATTCGCCTACTGCCAGGTCCTCCATTTTTGTAGAGTTGTCTTTGTTGTGCCTTTTCTAAATTAGTGTGAGCTAACTCCCCAAGCTTTCTCAATTACGTTCTCAATTGGGTTGTATATTCTAATAGATTCGCTGCTTCTCCTGAGTCATCTTTTTTCCATGCCTCTTCGGAAAATTTCCAACAATATACGAAGATCACCCAAAGAGCAATGAGATTGGGGAGCCACCCAGAGCACTTTGAGTCTGACTTCTTATCATTAACAAGGCTAAAGGAAGTAGCTGATTCCAATTTCTCCTTTCTTCTATTAGTATCTTTTTAGTGTGAGCTATAGGGTCCCATTATATCTCTCAACCAACCCATCAGTTTGAGGATGGTTCATGGAGGTTCTCAAGTAACTAATATTTAGTTGCTTACAGATTTGATTCATTGAGTGTGACACAAAAGAAGTTCCCGGGTCAGTCAAAATCTTCTTTAGAGAAAGATTTCAATGAAAATTTGGGCTATCATTTTAGGAGTGGTTTCCCAAATCAAAGAGACTATTTCAGGATTTCAGGATTAAGCGTGTGCATAGAACTGGCTCGGGCAACCCTCTCAAAATTACAAAGAAAAGCCTCAGGATCTTACCCAGGTATAAATTTCTGCAAATATTTAGTGGGCCCCACTGAAATCTGTCATTTATTTTGTTAACTCCAGTGGCTATTTGAAGATGACTTTCTGACATCTTATGAAATTGTTCAGCTTGGTCTCTCAGGGTGTCGCTAGACATGTAATGTTCCAGAGCCCATTCCAAATTGTTCTGCCCTTCAGCTAATTGTTGGAGGATGGTTTCCATCTTTTATCAGATGAAGAAGAATTATCCCACTTCTGACACCATGTGTCATCTTGAGTTTTTGGAATAACAGATGATGCCTCTCAAAAATCAGGGTCCACATGTATTTATTTGATTAGTTACAGACTTCCACTGTTAATATAGTATAATGCACAAAACTAACATTCTTCTTTCCTATGTTACTGGCTTCGGGGGATAATATTGCAGGCTTGCATGATGGAGTACGAGTTGTTCTTCTCTTCCTCTCATTCACAGCCTCATTCTGGCGTTCCTCCAAGTTGGTTGGCATTCCGCTGCTCTCCACAATCTTTGTCAACCCTCCTTGTTTCTTCTCTGGGAGTTTCTATTGCCTTCCTTTTGCTCTCTCTACCCACTTCAATGCCTCCTTTACATCCTCTTCTCATCCTTTTTTGCTGTCTTTTTCAATGGTACCTTCCTAAAAAATAATTTTTTTTGTCTCTGTCTTTTTTCCATCTGGGTCTTGAACTTTTTCTCTTTTAATAATTTCTTTACTTTTGTTTTTCAGGTTCGGATGTAGGAATGGACCAGGAGGGAAAGTCTGGTAAGTGTTCTGCCTCTTTTCTGTCGTCTTAGGGATCCCCTTGTGACACTACTATTCACCTTACTCCTAAAATCCCCAAAAAACTGGAATCCTTCCTCCATTGCGCAAAGCCCTGTGTCCACACAGATGTGTAGCTGTTGAAAATGAGCAATCCCCTCCTCCGTTGTTCCTTCCCTTTTGACCCCTCCTTCTGGAGCTCTGCACCCTCCTCCTAGGAGGATAGGTACTCCAATAAGGCAAAACTGTAGTGACGCTTGTAGCAGCAGCCCCTTCCCTTTTCCCTGGCTAAGGCCCTTTCAGGCTCCACCATCCTCTCTTTGCTGAAACTCTTTCAGCCTCTATCCTTCTCCCCTCTACTACCAGCTGCACTAGCTGCAACTACAGGCCCCTCTCAGCCTATCTATCCTTGAGCTCTTCAGGGGACATGGTGTGGGAGGTGGCACTGCTGCTGGCACTACACCAAGTAAGGGACTCACAATCCATGAGGTCCTCACTCACTACTGGTGTCTCTGCCTGGTCATTTTCTCCGCCCTCCTCAAAAAAAACTCTTCCTAAAAACTACCACCCTTTTGGTACTCTGTTAGAGAAGTACTTCAGTGTGCCAACTCAAAATAATAGAGGATTTTCTGAAGGTCCCTCTTGTCAGCTTCCCCACTCATAGCTAGGCCCATCTCCCTGCAGAACCCCCAACAACTCTTTTAAGACAACAGGTTGTTCATGTCAAAGGTAGGTTCCATTTTGGCAGGGTAAGAACACTTGTATAAACTACAAGAGTGCCAAGTGCAAGAGAATGAGGAAGGGCTAAACAATAAATTGACCAAATGTGATAAAATGTAAATGTAAATGTGGGTGTACTTGTAAAGCGCGCTGCGACTCCATGGAGTATCCTGGCGCTGAAGACCGCTGAGGAACCCGTCCTGGTTTTCCCTGTGAGATGGCCCCTTTTTGGGTATCTCCAAGGTGACACCAGGCATCCCCGGCGTCTGTGGGGGGGCCGTTGTAGAGATGAGGCAAGCTTAATGCCCAGAGTTGCCGAGTGTGTTCCCTGGTTAGAGTAGGCACCGAGGCGAGAATCATCGAGTCCGTTTTGACCCTGGTCCACGACCCTGCCGCGTCGGGAATTTAACCCTGGTCCCGGGCCGTTCTCTGCTTACGGGTCTGCCGCCTCTAACCAGTGAGCCACACCACTCCAGGAGGAGGACCACAAAACACTTACTGTAGGTGGAAAGTTTGTAGTACAACAATGATTCACTGTGGTATCATGCAAAAGTAAGTCCTATCCTGACCGCTCACCACCAAAGTTAGAAATGGTGTTTCTGGTCAGCTAGGATTTGTCAATAATACACAATAAGACCCAGTCCAATGGCGAGCTCATATATCAGTGACTCAAGGGGGATCAACTAAGTCCTACTCCCCACTACTCTCTTATCCACCATATAATGAGGTAATGCACTGTGCTCTGCCCTGTTTAAAATATCTGTTCTCCAAGACAACACAACAGAACGAAGCACTCAGAGTGACCCAGAACGTAGTGGTTCACAATAGTCCACACCACACATTGGACCTTACTCTGAATAGAGGAAAAAATGTGCGAGAAGCAAGTGACCCCTCACGGAAACACCACCAAACGGGGTAACTGGTATGCAATTTCCAGACAGGCCCCTGTCTCATCATCGGTGGTCACCCGCTTCTCCAAGGAAAATAAGATGAAAGGAAAGAAGAAGTGTCCAAAACAAACAACATATAAAGTGCTAATGGCAGACGTTCTCGCCCAGGTTGACCCGCAGCAGAGGCAGGACTCAGAAGTAAGCGGCAACATTGTAGTCAACCTCTCTGATCATGTCCTGTCAGACAATGAGAAAAGAGTACTGAATAAAGGTTTGGGTTTCATTCCTACTCCTATTCATGACGCATTTAAATGTAGGATTGAATTCCAGGAAACAATGAGGAAAATTAAGCTGAAAAAGTTTTTTAAAGACAAGCAACAACCAGAGAACATCACCTATACTTCCAACTTGAGAAAACCTTCCACTTTCTGCCCCCCCTCTTCTGCGGTGGGTCCTGAAATAGTGGTCTTTGAGTCTCTTGTCCTACAGGACATAGAAAAAATAGAACACACTCAGAGACAGTTTCATCATAAAAACATGACGAAAGAAGACTGGGAAGCAGTCAAAAGTCTCCAAAACAACCACATTCTGACTATAAAATCGGCGGACAAGGGTGGTGCCATTGTCCCTCTCAATACTACTGATTATGAGGCCGAAGTACTACGCCTCCTGAGTGTCAGGACCAACTATGTACCGCTCAACAAAGATCCGGTGGAAGAATTGTCAAAAACCATCCGCGACATGGTCGGAGTAGCTAAGGAAAGAAAGTGGATTTCGGTTAAAGAGGCGGAGTTCCTTGTAAATACCAGCCCTAGGACTCCGTCGTTTTACATCCTCCCAAAAAGCCACAAGCCCACTCGTCCACCTCCTGGGCGCCCAATTGTGGCGGGTATTCAATCTATTCTGGAACCGCTATCTCAATACGCAGATTACTTCCTTAGAGAGTCTGTGGTCAACCAAAAGTCATTTGTCAAAGACACGACTGACATCTTAAATGTACTTGAAGACATCCAGTATGACCCTGCAAATGAGTTCTTTGTCACCATTGACATCGAATCTTTGTACACCTGCATCCCCCAGGACGCGGCGCTGGTGGCAGCGGCCCGCGCCCTGGGCGACCAGGAATGGTTCTATGACACAACTCAGACATTCGTACTGCAGTGTATTGAGGTAGCCCTTACTAAGAACTATTTTTGCTATAAAGACCAGCTTTATCTCCAGGTGTCTGGTACATATATGGGGGCTACAATGGCACCCAGCATAGCTTGTATCTATGTTGGACAGTTCGAGGAGCACGTCATCTATCATAACAACAACCCCTTCCAGAGCCAGATCCGGCTCTGGAAGAGATATATAGATGACGTGCTATGCATCTGGTCAGGAACGGAGGAACTCCTGTTGGAATTCCTTAACTGGCTGAATGCACAAGATGAGAACCTCAGGTTCACTTGGACATATGACAGACACAAGGCAGTGTACCTTGACCTCGACATTGAATACAGCATGGGCACCATTAACACCTGTGTACATCAAAAGCCCACAGATAGGAATTCCTTGCTCTCCTACGATTCCTTTCATCCTAGAGCCTTGAGGGACAACTTGCCCGTAGGGCAGTTCCTGAGATATAGACGCAACTGTTCCAACACCAGTACTTTCCTAGAACAATCTGAAGGACTGGCATCTAAGTTGACTAATAGGAACTACCCTATGAAGATAGTAAAACAAGCTAAAAAGAGAGCGCTCAACACACCTAGGAGTGCTCTTTTAGAAAAGGTAGCCAAGAAGAAGGATGACTGCATACCTGTGGTCATGACGTATGATCCTATGGCCACCAAAATCCGTCAGTCCATCCGCAAGCACTGGTCCATTCTGTCTTATAGCGAGTTTCGTATGCCACCACCGAGATTTGCATTCAAGAGGGCGACTAATTTGAAGGATAAACTTGTACATTCGAAGGCCCCCCAGGCACTAACTGATCACAATTCCACCGTACCCAAAGGCCACTTTCCATGTGGGACATGCTCGGTATGTCCACTCACTAAGAAGAGCAAAAGTGTGAGTCTCACATCAGGGAAGGAATGGTTTCAAAATCAGTTTAGTAACTGTAACTCCACACAAGTTGTATACAGGTTAACGTGCCAGTGTGGGTTACAGTACATAGGTCTGACTTCGCGCAAGATCAAAGTGCGTATACAGGAACATCTGAGCACAATCAGGGCAGGCAAATTAACAACTAAGCTTGTCCAGCACTGCTCTACTGAAAAATACACCTTCCAGTGGACAGTGCTCGAGAAGATCATAGGCTCCCCCCAGAATATTGATGAGATCTTGTTAGCCAAAGAATCACGCTGGATTTATAATGAGAAAACGGATAGAGTTGGGCTCAACGAAATCATAGAATGGAACAGGATTAAATTGTGAATCAGGGTCTTACCCAGAAATAAAATTCCATTTCATCTGTCTTAGCTTGAAAAGGAACCCCTCTAATTCCATGGACCAGCTCCTGGGTTCCACATGAGTCTACTAACTCCCATGCTATGTGAGGGAGTGTTTGCCTTTGCCCTAGCTGGGCCCATTGTCCGGACTCTATAGATGCAACAGTAGATGCCCCCTGTGGTACGGGTCCCTACATGGCACAACATCCCCTTCCTATGTGTCACACTAGAGTAACCTGGGATCTCATTACACTGTTTTCATAATGCCTATAAGGTGGATTACAGGCAACTATTAGTATCATGGCCCTGTCTCCCGAACCTTTTTCCATTATTTAGGACCCTTGTTATGGCATTGTTGCAGTGGTATAGCACCGGGTTCCCCATGTGAGGTCAAGTCATTGAATACTCCCATAGTTCGACTTAAAGGTCTAGTCCTTTGACTAGGCTAAGATGGCCGCCACGCACGGAGGCGCGATCACGTGGTGTTACGCTATGGGCGTGGCCCCGCCGGCGCTCCGATTTACACAGCTCCGGGACCAGGCTACCGGCACGGCTGAGGAAAGGCGTCTTCCGAGCCTGTCACGGTGAGACGGTGTTCCTTAACCACGCGCCAGAGAAGTATAATGCTGACTTCTGTTGTTGGGCTAAATATAATATGTTTGAGTCCGGTGGCTCCATGCAGTTTTACATCCTCGGAGCAGAGTTTGGCACGATCGAGACTAGGGACGGTTGACCGCTTTGGCTACACTGTCTAGGATCTGTGTGGGGTCAATGTGTTAGGTGCGCTGCACAGCGGTATTTACAACTAGCGCTGAAATGGTTTACCTTTCCTAGGGGGCAGCAACCCCAGACATTGATTTGTGGGGTTAGCGTTGATTGTTTATGTCAGTTTGTGCTTCACTTGGAGCACCGGTGTATTGTATATGAGGTGCGACGGGGCACGTTGAAAATCAGCAGCACAATGCATATTACAATAGCTTATATGTTTCCTCCATCTGCAGATAAAATGTTTTTATCAAAAACCAAGGGGCACACTTACGTCAGAAGTACCTAGGGGCCCTGGTTGATACCGGAGTGGCTGGTATACAAAGCTTTGCTGCTCCCGGGTAAATATTCCTCACATTACCACTCTGTGTATCCCTTCAGAGTATGCCTTTGGCCATCCTTGAGTCTACATGTTTTTAATTACGTACCTGTTCTCCCTTGACAGCACGTTACAGAACTGAGTGTCCAAAAAGAGTGAAGTGGCAGCACTTGAGTGCAGCCCTGATGAAACTGCTCTACGCAATACAGCAGCGAAACATGTCGGCACTGTAGGTAATGGTACGCATGACTAGCTACCAGCCTTTTTAATAATCAACAGCACGCGAGCACCACCCTACGAATAAAAGTGGCTAAGGGATTGGTGGACTGTGTGTGGTTTTAGGCACTCTATCTTTATTTTTGTGTGTGTTTGTCACTAGCAGATTTCTCTGCACTTCACTTTAGCACTTTATATGTTGTTTGTTTTGGACACTTCTTCTTTCCTTTCATCTTATTTTCCTTCGAGAAGCGGGTGACCACCGATGATGAGACAGGGGCCTGTCTGGAAATTGCATACCAGTTACCCCGTTTGGTGGTGTTTCCGTGAGGGGTCACTTGCTTCTCGCACATTTTTTCCTCTATTCAGAGTAAGGTCCAATGTGTGGTGTGGACTATTGTGAACCACTACGTTCTGGGTCACTATGAGTGCTTCGTTCTTTTGTGTTGTCTTGGAGAACAGATATTTTAAACAGGGCAGAGCACAGTGCATTACCTCATTATAAGGTGGATAAGAGAGTAGTGGGGAGTAGGACTTAGTTGACCCCCCTTGAGTCACTGATATATGAGCTCGCCATTGGACTGGGTCTTATTGTGTATTATTGACTGTAAGTGGAGGGCGACCCTTTCCGTATTCCCTCTGAGCTCCATTATTGTTTGACAGCTAGGATTTGTACCTAAGCGATCCAGACCCCACAACTCTAGTCAGGGCAAGTAAGTTGCACACACAAGATAACCTGTGCTCGCCGTCTGGTAGCTTGGCGCAGAGTAGGCAGCCTTATCATTAAAGGCAATGTGTAAAGCGTTTGTCGAACACACTCACACCAATAACAATAAATTCACCACAAACGAGACTCCACACAGGGTTATATAAAAATATGTTTCTTATATTTTAAATAAATAAATCTCAAAAACTAAAAATTACATAATTCAGAAATATTGCGCATGTCATGGAATTACTGACATGGTTCTCATTATCCTGACAGTGAATGTATCAAAAACGGCATGCATCCTCACATCAGGCATGAGATGCAGTAGCCAGGTTAGATGCAGAGCACATATGTCATTAAAGATCACCATAAGCATATTAGTAACCGTAGTGAATAATTAGGTCATATAATGCCAATCAGATTATGAAGGAAATACAGGGTCCATCAAATATTACCATAAACATGTAGATCACCCAATATTCCTATAATACAATAGGGTGCAGCCCACCTGCACTCCTATTGGGTGGTGTACTGTAACTTATGTGGACCCCATGGTATTCAACCACAAAACATAGGGCACCAGAACACCTGCATTACTTTTACACAATATGAGGTAATGGAGAGTTCCAGGTCGGGGGCCTCTATTGAGGACTAACACATCATGCAAAAAAAGAAAATGGGGCCGGTAGGGCGAGCCCCCAGGTGTGTTTCCCACACTGGGGTGAAAGCAGGCTTCTTGGCAGTACAGACGTGGGAGGAAGTGACCACCGTTACTAAATCAGCGGGGGAGCAATAGAGTTAGCCCTTCCACGGTTACGTCATTTTCTGAAGCTGTTTCGGAACGTGAACCGAGGAGAATCCGACAACGACTAAGGCTGCCCTTGTGAGGTTATATTTAAAACGGACTGACACGCCCTGTGTTGAGTGGATAAATAGTGGATTTTGGCCAGCTTTGACCCTCAGAAGTGTGGAATTGACTTAAACTTTCCAGGACTTACGAGTACTGATACCTCATATATTCCCCCTTCAACTATAACCTGATTTAATAGGACGATTGTTCAGAGCGTGACTCTGACTTCAGATTGTACCCCCCGAGACCATTAAATTGGATGGAAACAGTATATCATAAAGTCAAGATAAAGAATCTCAGACAGGAATATAGGTAACTAATGCGCCCTGACGAAGGAATCCAGGACCAAGAGTTCCTTTCCGAAATGCTCGTCGGCGCTTCTCTTTGTTATTGAAAAGTTTGTGTTTATGTATATATTGTATGTTGTTTTTTCGTCTTTATAGTTTTTTGACCTGCCCATGTTGTTGAGTTTGACAAGACTGGTGAGACTGTTGGTCCGTATGAGCTGTGTGAATGGGCTGAGTGTACTGGTATGTGTGAACGGTATGCTTTTTGGGGGTATATGTATACTGTATTAATTTGTACATAGAGAACATTTATTGAATATATGTATAAGGATTTTTTTTGATTGTGTTATAATGCTTTAATTTACCAGAAAATTGTATAAATAAAGAAAATGATATTTTTCTAATAATTATGTTTGTGGGACAATGTCATTATTTGAATCAATGTAGGATATATTACCAGAGTTTAAGAAATTGTAGTGAGAGGTTTTATTCTTGTGAAAGGAGGCACACACCATAGCATCTGCCTGTAAGGTCCCTCTCGGTACTCTGCATTCAGGACCATGCCTGTGAGCATGTGGTGCAAGGTAGCTCCTCTCTGCCCGCAGCCCCAATCTCTCGAAATCCCTCAGGGAGGACGAGGCCAACAACGCTGGTGTCCCAAAAATTTCCCCTATTGCTCTGGTCATGTGACATCAGAGAAATGTGGCCCATGCCGCCTTAGCACCTCGTGGAGAGATGGACAGTCTTCTGTCTTCTTCTTAGAACCCTGCAAGGTTTCTTCCAGCTCGAGTGAGGGTGGTTACTCTGAGGCAAATGGCACGCTGGCACCAGCCGCAGCCCATGGAGGGAGGTTTGCAAAATGCGATGCAGGGCGCGCTAAGAAATTTGTTTTATTAATTTAATTGTTTACTTACCTGCAATCATCCATATTCCGGTGTTTACCACCCCCAACCCTGCCCCTCCCCCGCCCCGCCAGTCTGCCCCACAGAACTCCCTCCACGGGCCGCGGCTGGCTGGCACCCCCGAGAAAATGTGCAGCACTGATCTTGTGACAGAGAAGTGGAAAATAAAGCACTCACCACATGCTGGCCTTGTGGTAAAAGACAAATTAAAATTAGGGGCTCTCCCCATGTACTCTGAAAACACTTGCTGTTTTAGCACTATTCTGCGCAGAGTCCTAAATCCAACAAAAGGAGGGTCCGAAAAATAGCAGGAAGAAGGCAAAAAGTTTGGTGATAAGATAATTTACATTACGTGGGTTACAAACGTAGAGAGTACTCTGTTTCTCATTGATGTCTAAGTGAGTGAGTCCCTCAACCTGAGCCACCAACAAATTGTATGCATCTGTGATACCAGTAGCACATGGAATCTTATTTATTTGTACGTAGAATTGGCATGTCGTTCAGATTTAACCATCTCTAAAAGAGGATGTGTTTCTTACCTTTCTGATGCTTACAAACTCTAAATGTGCGTTTTTTACCCATACAAATTGCACCAGGTATTACAGAGAGAAAAACATTCAGGCAAAAGCCTCTGGGGTGGCAGTTTGTGCCAGGCGTGTAGTCCTAAAAAGCTGGCAAGTAAGGGGCATATTATCAAAGAAGAGCCATAAACATCGCTAAGCGCACTTAGCTTGTTTCCGTTTATCGCCCTCTGTCGCTGAATTACATCGCCGTGTTAGCGGCATATTAGCAACGCTTTGCGAACTGGTGATGTAATTCTAGCAATAGACGTCGAGAAACAGAAATATCGCTTTAAATCCAGCGATGACTATGCAGAAGCTTGCTGAAAGGGAGGTGTGGTCGTAACATTGCGATCCACCTCCCATTATCAGCATAGCTAAATAAAAGAAAAAGTAAACGTTAACTTAATGCGATAACCGCGGTTAGCGCAGTATGTTTTATCGCTGGGGCCGCATTGTTAATAGTGCGAAGTTGTGTTTGCCACGTTAATCATGCAGACATTGTGAGGAACACCAACTTTGCATGTCATTAGCCATAATAATCACTGACATGCAAAATGGAGAAAAAACGGCTACTAAATCAAGGAAACACGCGTTAGCGTGTCCTTGATAATAGTGCTATATTTAAATCGCTGCGTTGTAGCCGAAATTGGCCGCTAAAGCGGCAAAAATGGGCTTGAGAATATCCCCCTAAGTGCTTACACCTTCGTCGAGGTTTCTGCCCACATTCCAATAGTTTGCATGTGCTAGATTACACTGTGGTTTATATTAAGTGTGCACTTTGCTATGACAAAAATGAGGGAAGTACTCAGGGATAAGACAACACTACCTGAGCTGTTAGGAGTCAAAGTTAGATTTGAAGTGCAGCTATTCTGTAGAGAAGGTAGCCCATTATTTCTCAGAAATGTGTACATGGATTTATGTATTTATGTACTTATTTATTTATTTGTTCTACAAATTTACATAGCGTGGGCCAGGCACATCAAGGGGTCAGATCACTGAACATAAGGAATAGCTATTGGAACTTATCTGCACTAAATAGAACACAGCTAGTGGTTCATCTTTTGTTTTGTGGATTATACAATTTTCTATCTAAGAGCAAATAGTTTGCAAGAACGAGCCAGGGAAGATGTCGCTATTATAATAGAGATATTTGATTTTGCTTGGAAAATCCCCTGTTTTTATAGTTTCTGTGGACACAAAAACTGAGCCTGCTCTACATTTTTTCTGCTGTCTGTTTTAACTGCGCCAGATCTGACACTGAAAACATGTTAGACGCTATAGAGAAAGTGGCCGATTTCCAAAAACATACGCAAGTATGGGAAAGAGTCCTACATGTACTCTTTGACTTGCTATAACATGCCTTTATGAATCGGGGCAACGTTGAACTCCCTGATTATTGCCAGGGCAGACAGAGGTCACAGTCCTTTCTATTTCTACTAATTTTATATGACTATTTCCAAAGTATTTCCATTTAAGAGATTTTGGAGCCATGTGAAAAAGGCATATACATGAGCCTACATGTTTTTGTATGTAAAAAACACTAAGTTACTGGAAATACTGCTTCAGTTTCATTGGACTTTACAGGTGGCTTTAGGGACGTAAATAAGCAATGGCATTTTCCTGCTTAAACATTAAACTACGTTCGCTTAAAATCGTATGTCCTTAATTAGTCCCAACAGGATAGTAAATCGTATTTTCATCAGCACGCCAACCTTATTTAAAGGGCATTGCCGTTCACTTTTGAACGTTTTGTCGCTACAGATCTAATTAAATGTACTTTCCTAAACACTCTACTGCAAATTACAAGTTGATTTAAAAGTCGGAGTATCGGGTTCTAGTCTCATTAGCACAATTCTTCCTAAACATGTGAACTTAAAGTAGTGGTGGTGCTTAGAAAGGAAGCGTAGGCAGCCAACAGCTAAAGCGCGCTGCTGGATATGAGCAATTGCATTTTATTTATGTATTTCTATATTCACCTGATGTAACGTCTCATCTGTATACCAATCAGAATAAACATCTATATTTAGGATACCGATAGCTGTAAGCAACACTAATCCATCAATCGATCACGAGTTTGTAAAGCGCTAGCTACTCACCCGCAACAGGTCTCAAGGCGCTGAGGGAGGAGGGTCAGGGGAGGGTGGGGCGAGGGAGGGGGGTGAGGGGAGGTGAATTACTGAATCAATGCACTTCGAAAAGGTTGGTTAATCTGCAGTAACCCAGAGTGATAGATGGTCCCATGCCACAGGATGCTCAGAAATATAATCATTTGAATTAACATTTAAGACCCCGAATTGGAAGTGGCTCAAAAATGTGAGGTAAGAATTACATACATTTTGAGAAGGAAATAGACATTAATGTATTACTTGCCTTTATATTCTTTTTAACATAATTAGAAAGGGGATTTAGTTTCACGTGCGTCTGCATGCAAAAATACAAACCTTGATTGAAAGCAACGATAAATTGTAAAGAAACACACCATAGCAAAGGTCGTCAAGCAGGAACCTGAGTTTAATCCTATTGTTCATCCATAATATTGGGAAACAATATGGTGCGTGATAATGTGTGTCTGCCGAATGTTGTAATAGCCTGCTCAATGGATACACTAGGGTTGCACGATTATTGAAAATTCTGCATCTAAATTGAGAGGATAATCTATTAGTGAATTTCCCTCCACTGTGGGATTTCCTCCAGAAGGTTCTCCCTCAGATTGTTTCCAGAAATGCCTAAACTGAGGCTATTCTAGAGGTTTGTTGGTTGGACTTCTTTCGGAGCACATTCTCTGCCTCACTGGTGGTGAAAATTCCACCATGTTTTTACTGGTATGGCACGGATTGGACGTTTCTGCCTCAAAGTGTCTTTATAACTAAAAGGAGGAGTCACTTTGGAAGAGGAGACACTGGAGGAAATTCTCCCTATGCCCGTGTTAGATTGTAAACTTATCCCACTGTCTTGGCCACTGAGAAAACTGAGAGAGCGCAAACTGAACAAAATGTATGAGTGCATCATAAGTGCTAGTAGTATGCACAAACCATAATAGAAATACTATAAGTGCTGAAAATATATTCACCTATACTTAGAATTGTGTATTTAATCTAGAGATTTCATATAGAAGTGGAATTAATGCAGAAATGTGTGGAGAATGTACAACCTTATTAGATGTGATTAATCCTGATCCATGTTATGTAGCTGCTAATGGAAGAACGTCATGCTGCAAAGCACAGAACGGAATAGGCCCCATGGCCAGAGCTGAAAGGGTTGGGAAAGGTATTCATTTGCATAACATGGATTGCACTAATGTTATTTAGTAATTCTGATTTCGATAGGTTTATATTCTATAGATGTGTTTTATATAATCATAGAACAAAGTATTAGCATGCTATTTTGATTTACGAAAGAATTTGAAGAGAATAAACCTCTGCGAGAAATGTTGTAAGCCTGAAGTGATCAAAAGGTTTCTGATTTGCACATACTGGTACAGGCCGAGCTGCGTCGAGAAATAAGTTGCAAACTTCTGTTAGAAGTTTATAAGAATTGGGATCCTAGATGCGGATGTCTGTCTGCAGGTGCGAGGGGGTTTTGATTAAAAGTTTAATGAATAGAGCTTTGTTCGAGTAGACTGGTACAGACATGGAGGAGGATTCAGGAATGTTTTAGGGGGTATCAGCGGGCCGGAGAAGAGCCTGAGAAGCAAGGTCAACGCGAAGCACGAGGCCCAGAGGAAGATCATCATGGAAAAAGCCAGAATCGACACCACGTGAGGGGCGTCTCTCGAGGGGCGTCTCAAAGGATTAATGTGTTTTTGTATTAGGGACAGCACCCCTGGGTGGGGTTAGAGCAGATGCCTGAGGACCCTTCAGAGAGCGGATGGGTAGGCAGAGAGGGGTCATGGCTGGAGATCATAGGTTTTCACCTAGAGACTAAGAGTGGGTGATCTTCTTAGGAAGACATTCACAGCTGACACCTTCGATAGGTTGAGATTCTGTTAAGTAGGGATACCATCCAGAGCAGGGTAGGGACAGCCTAACCTGAACCTTCCCTCCTGCTGTAAATGACGGAGAGATCACAATTCGTGTCAATGCTTGCAGCCCTTTTGATTTTGGAACTAGTCCTAGTAGTGTTCTTTGCTCGCCTGAGGGCTTTTAGAGAGCACATGTATGTAGTGGTACCCGTATATCTTTTGAATCTCATTTTGAGATGTCTGTACTTGCAGTTATCATTGACTCTGTAATAAACCTCTAAAACTTAGAAGTAGTCTGTGGTTTTTCCGAGTCGAGCCCATTATTGATTGAACTAACCTGGTAAGAGATGCACCTTCTTTCCTCAATGACAGGCAATAAAGATTCAGTCGACCAGAACGGGGTTTAGATCTAGAGTGATAAGATAGAGATCAAAATCCCGCCCCCGCAGTTGGTAGCAGAGGATGGTTGCCTTCTTGAGGAAGGTGATCTAGGCCAGGTTAGATTACCCCAAGGCCCCTAGAGATCGATGATCGGAAGAACCGCCCGCCGAAGAAGGCCCGGATGACGTGAGACAGAAAAGCAGCAGTATCGGTCGAGAGTGAGTATAAAGGGTCATGCGTGTTAGATTGCGGTGCTTTTGTGTTGTATCTATGTTGTAATGTCTGGCGGAGTTGAATGCCTGTAGAGTGACTGTGGAACAGGTTGTGAGCGCGCGCAACTGGTGCAAATCTTAAGTTCAAAGAGAGCTTAAGTGGTTCGGGTGTATCGAACATCCAGAGTAATTGTCAACCAGTGTGAAGGGGGTCATGAGGTACCATTGATCGCCCGCAGGACCGAGATAGGGGGAACGTAAGAGTGAGTGCGTGAGTAACGGACGCTGGTCGGAAGTTACTGTGTGTGTAAGCAACCTATCAGAGAGACGATAGACATTTCGTCAGTTGTGGTGACAATTACAGATAGACTGACGTACAGTCGAGAGAAGTGACCGCTTGGTCGGAAGTAGTCATTTTTCGGTGTATGAATGGGACGCATGCGTGACTGGGAGACGAGCTGAGAAAGGAGGGGAGCTGCTGCGAAGGGGAGATGAGTGACGTCAGAAAGTGCCGCGCTGGGATTGGCCGGCCGGAGTGAGACCGCGCTGTGATAGGCCAGCTAGCAAAGCCGCGCTGGGATTGGCGGATCGTCATCGGGAAGTAAACAGAATAGCAAGGCTGGAAATTGTACGTTTAATCATGAAATGTTTTAAATGGTTAAGAGCGGCGTTTAAGAGAGAGAGGTGGAGATCTGTTGATGGGGAAGAAGCCCCACCGGAGGGTACGCCGGCTAATTATATGGGGACAAATGTTGGGTTGCACACTATATTGTGGATTTCAGAGTGGAGTAAGATTACAGAAGGAAATGAGGAACTGACGTTTCCAAAGTACGGGACGTTCAGATTAGAGGTGTTACACCGATTAAAAGCAGTTATGACCTCAATGAGACCCATGCCTAGACCGACCCAGTTTGAAGCTCTCAATGCATGGATTAGGGCGGCGCACGATAGGAACCAGCATAGGCGTCAAGAAAGGGTGAAACGATCGGTAAGAGCAGTGCAGGATGCCAAATGGGATGCGGATGCTAAAAGATGGAGAGTGCATAACCTTGAAGTAAACAAACTGTATCCAGTAATAGAGGTGGCAGGAAACAAAAGCCCATTAGAAGAAGATGAGGAGAGCGAGACAGAGGACAGCCTGATAAATAGGTTACTGACAGATAGGCCACCCCCGTACAACAAAGAGACAGGAAATGTTGAGCCCAGCAGAGAAGGGGGGCCTGGCATAGGGGAGTATGGACCGCTTCCCATTACAGATTGGGATCCCACTGCAAGCAAAGAATTGTCTCAACCTAGTTCGGTGCAGCAGGTAGTCGGAAGGTTTGTGGTACAAAGGGTGCCGGAAACGGAGCGTGCCACCTCCTACGCACTGCCAGATGCCCTGCAAGTACCTGTTACTATAGGCCCTATAGTATCGATTTATGACCCGGAGAGAGCTCGAGGGGAGGAACAGGTACAGATAGACAGAGAGAGAGCAGAAATGGCAAGGAGGAATGATACAAGCAATTCCCCAAGTCAGTTGCCAAGACCAAGAGATTGGAGCACCCCAGTACATACAGCAGCAGATCCAACAGGAGATCCGGGAGGCCCTAGATGGCCGATGGATCTGAGGGGATCAGGATGGAAATCCTTCTATGAGTTAAGCGAGTACATGAAGAAATGGGATGAGGCAGTGGAGGCTCACAAGAGCATCATAGCAGCGGAAGCTGGAAGGGAAAGCCAGGATAGCAGAACCCGGACTCACTGCGGGGCTGATGAAAGCAGTCCGGAGTGGGACGGGAAGGGTCAGGACGGCAGCGGAGACACTCGCCATGCCAGGAGTGGAGGTAGGGCAGACCTGGAAAACAGGAGCCCTGATTGTGGGGGGGTGTCGTGCCCAACTCACAGCGAAGGAGATAGGAGAACGCAAGAGTACAGAAACAGTTTTAAGTGCACCCACTATGCGTCTGGCAATAGTGGACAGAACGAGAGTTGCGAGAGGTCTTGCCATAACCCCTGTGATTACGGACAAGAACGCAGTCCTGGGGAGATGGGGAGTAGAGAGGGAACTTACTGAATACTGAGTGACACTAGACAACGAGAGAATAGCGACAGGAGGGAGAACAGCAGGGAATCCTACCATGGAGCGAGGGAGGACAGAGAGAATGGACAAAATGAGAGTGGGGGAAACAGGCCCGTGTTTCATCACCTTCCAAGGCAGGATGGTCGAGCATTGGACTTAGAGAGATGGGAACAAGGGAGGACTCTCCTTAACTCCCCGGAGCCTAAGCGTAGGACTCGGAGCTGGGACGGGATAGAGACCAGTGAACACCCTAACAAAGACATACTGCGAGCCGAGATAAAAGCCAAGAGACTTGATGTCGCCAGCTTAAAATCAGATCTGGATGACATGATAGATGGTACCTTGCCTCTAGAGAGAATGGGCATGTACGAGCAGGATGAAATACTGTTCATGGCAAAGGACATCACTCGAAAGGCGAGAGCAGTACATGAGAAATTAGTCGAACTGGCGGGAAAATATATGGTAGACCTGTCGAGGACCAAAGCATTACAGGGTAACCATAGGCTACATTATTCAGACCGGGACCTAGATGAGAGAAGAACAATAGGATTGAAAACACACATAAGGGAACTGATCACTGGAATAAGGACATGGAGGGCGCTGGATAAATGGGAAGAAAGGTGGTCCAAGAAGGGGACCGTTAGGAGAAGCATGCTTGGGATGTCCCCAGAGGGAGGACTGCAGAGAATAGAGGCATACCCTTTGCGTGAGGTTGCAAACGGGAACTATGTACATGTGCCATGGAGTAGGGGGGACTTAGCAGCCTTTACCAACTCCTTCCCTAAATTGAGGGAGAATCCAGTAGAATGGTACAAACAGGTGGAGAGGTTTGTCAAAATATCCAAAGTACTATGGATAGACCTGAACACTCTGTTTGACATTGTGGTACCAGGAGACTTGTGGACAGCATGTAAGGTTAGTGCTGAGTGGCCCACATCAGAACCAGAGAGAGATGCACGGACTAATGGGCCGTCCGAGACAGTAATGGCCAAATATGAGAGAGTGATGACTTGGCTGAAAGAAAAGGTGCCAATGCAGGACATAGATTGGGTCAAAATAGATCGAACTAGACAGGAACCCAAAGAGACAGTTCATGAATATTATGAGAGATTGCTGAAGGCGTTTAAACAGTATAGCGGATTGGATGTAATGGATCCTAAAGACATAGGACAGTTTGTGTCTAAATTTGTTTTGGGCTTGAGACCGGATATTAGTTTAATGATTCAGCAACACTTGATTTGTTGGCAAAATAAACCTTTGGATGAAATTCTGAGATATGCTAGGTACTGCTGTGATGAGATAGACTCAAAGGCAAAGAAGCTAAAAGAAAAACTGATGGTGGTGCAGATGCAGTCAGCCGGTAAGGGTGGACAACAGCAACAGCAACAGGGAACAGGGACCGGGGGCAGGAAACAGAATAACCAGAGCAAGGGCAACGAGGAGAACTCCAACTTTAGACCTAGGGTAGACATAGCAGCATTGAAAAAGACGACTCGGTGCCACCAGTGTAACGAGGTGGGGCATTGGAAACGCGAGTGTCCCTACAACGTGGAAATCGGAGAACAAGAGGTAGAGGAGGAAGAGGTTCAAAGCACTCCAGGAAGAGGGGTAACGCCATACCAAGGAAAGGTGGTCAAAGGGGGGACCCCAGCTCCACGAGCCCAGTTCCCTCAGCCACCCAGAATAGGGACAACGGGAAAAACCTATAGACAGATGCCTCTTTTTGTAGGAGGAGAGGAGTGTTACTATGTTGATCCCCTAACAGGACAGAGAGTGGAGAGAGAAGACTGTACCCTCGGGGCAGCCTTAGCTGTGGATCAAAGGGGACCCTACGTTGAGGCAGAAGTGGCAGGGTGTCCCACGACATTCCTAGTAGACACAGGAGCCACTCGATCCACGATAAGATCAGCTGCAGTTCCAGGCCTGCCAATGTCAGGGGAGACAATTCAAGTGGTGGGGGTCGCAAACAGGAGAATAACCAGCCCATTGACAGAACCCGTGCAAGTGAAAATAGGGAAATACAGCGATGAGCATCAGTTTGTGGTTTGCGATTCTAGTCCTGTATGTCTATTGGGAAGAGACCTTTTGTGCAAGTTAAATTGTACAATATACTGCACCCCGCAGAGAGTGGAGGTATTGACTAATGATGATGACGCTGACTTCAAAGTCGCAAACTCGAGAATATGTGTGGAGCTGTATCCAACTTTGACAGTGGATGAGCTCCCATGGGATCTAAGAGAGACCGTGGCACCGGAAGTGTGGGATTTCACTGGGGAAGAGATTGGACTAGTCAAGGGAGTGGACCCAGTGAAAATCATAGTGAAACCGCATGCTGAGTATCCAAGAACACCCCAATATAAATTGACTCCGGAAACGATTGCAGGTATAAAACCCGTGATAGAGTCCATGATCAAGCAGGGAATACTGAAAGAAATCATGGGTAGTCCGTGTAACTCCCCGATTATGGGTTTGCAGAAACCAAATGGGAAATTCAGAATAGTGCAGGACCTTCGAAAAATTAATAACATAGTTGTCTCATGTTGTCCAGTGGTACCGAATCCATCAGTGATATTGTTTCAGATACCGTTCCAAGCTGAATGGTTCACTGTGATAGACCTTTGCCAGGCTTTCTTTTCGATCCCTTTGGACGAGGAGAGCCATTTTCTTTTCGCATTTAAGCTGGAAGGTCGCGTATTAACATGATGTCGTATCCCACAAGGGTATACAGAGAGCCCATCGATCTTTAATCAGCTGCTGAAGAAAAATCTTGAAAGTCTAGTGCTGCCCCAGAAGTCAGTTCTGGTCCAGTACATAGACGACCTACTTGTGGCGTCAGAAACTGAGGAAGCTTGCAGGGAGGACTCCATTGCTTTGCTAAATCACTTAGCTGCAAATGGGCACAAGGTGTCCCAGGGCAAATTGCAGTACTGCCTGACAGAAGTACAGTACTTGGGGCACAGAATTGAAAAAGGGAAACGGAAGGTGTCACCAGACAGAATAGAGGCGATCATGAAGATGAATGCGCCCAAGACACAGAGAGAGGTCAGGATGTTCCTAGGGATGGTGGGTTATTGCCGACAATGGATAGCGAACTTTTCACTGAAAGCAAAACCCTTGCAAAAACTGACGCACAAGGAGGTGAGTGATCCGGTACCATGGGACAAAGACTGTATGATGGCGTTCCTGCAGCTGAGAGAGGACCTGTGTCGTGCTCCTGCTCTGGGAATGCCAGATTACGATAAAATATTCTTGCTTTACTGTTGTGAAAGAGAGGGTTCTGCATTGTCTGTCTTGGTCCAAATACATGGGAATGCCCGTAGACCAGTCGCCTACTTTTCGGCTACCTTAGACCCAGTAGCCGCAGCGTTGCCCGGATGTCTCAAATCCGTTGCTGCAACGGGTGTCAGCATCGAACGTTGTGAAAATATAGTTATGGGGCACCAGTTAGAGGTATATGTGCCACATTCTGTTGAACTGTTAATGACCAGGACCAAAACACAGCATCTGACCAATAGCAGGCTCACGCGCTATGAACAAGTCATCCTTGCTGCAGAGAACGTGACCCTCAAGAGATGCTCTGTTTTGAACCCTGCTACCTTGATGCCACTCCCAGGTGACATTGATGATGATGTATGTACAGATCATGATTGCCTTGATGTGACTGAACTATGCACCAAACCGAGACCCGACATCGTGGATGAGCCACTGACTGACCCCGATGAAGTTTTCTTTGTCGATGGCTCATGTGTAAGAGACGAAGTTGGGCAGTTGAGAGCAGCTTACGCTGTTTGTACAATTACTGGAGTCGTGGAAGCCGCATGCCTGGAAGGAGTACACTCCGCTCAGGTAGCTGAAATTATTGCATTGACGCGTGCCTGCCTGGCAAGCAACCAAATTCGAGTCACCATATACACCGACAGCCAATACGGTTACGGGGTAGTTCATGATTACGGGCAATTATGGTCTCAAAGAGGTTACATGACTTCTTCAGGTTCACCCATTCGTAATGGAGAGTTTGTTCATCTACTGTTAGAAGCTTTGCAATGTCCGGCAGGTATTGCCGTTGTAAAATGTACCGCCCACACAAGGAACATGGACTTCGTGTCACAAGGCAATAGATATGCCGACGAAGTCGCAAGATATTGTGCAGAACAAGGGTACTCTTTCACCGAGGTGGAAGTGGGTGGAATAAATATCAGGACTGAATTAGCTATGATATTGGAAACTGTAGACACTTGGGACGAGTTAAAATGCATGCAAGAAAATGCACCCGATTGCGAAAAGCAAACATGGGAAACTGCAGGATGTGTGATAGGCGAGGCGCATTTCTGGGTTTCAGCAGATGGAAGGGCAGTGTTACCAAATGAGATGGTGAGCCCAATGGCTAGACAAATCCATGGTCCAGTACACCTAGGCAGAGATGCTATGCTGAGAGTATTCCGACAAACCTGGTACAACCCTAAGTTCAGAGTAGCAGCAGAAGCCGTGTGCCAGCGTTGCGTGACCTGTCAGCAGCTGAACATAGGAAAAAGAACACCAGTTGCATTGAGTCACATGAGGTAATATAAATTTTATGGCCATGTTGTGTTCCCTAGCGCGTACCCCACCGACTCCATGTACGAGTTAAAGTGCATGTAACTTCCCTCCTGTACCAGCTATGAAGACGCAAATACATTTGCGTCCAACGTTAACTTGTCCTCTTCCAGACCCACCATGAATGGGTTTGATGGTCCGTTCCTAAGTATGCTATGCCAACGTCTTTTTGAAGTGTACTCCTACGTTTTTCCGCCTGGCTGAGAGTAGGCCCTGAATCTCTGCCACCGAGCCTCTTTTCTGGCTTCTGACTGCGAGGGCCCCTGCCCAAGCAGCCCCCGTACCCGTGAACTCTGACTTACTTCTAGCGCGGCCCTCCGTGCTCAGCTCAGCCTGCTGCCTGCCAAGATTGACTATAACCTTCGAGTTATCTGTTTTCCTCCCCGAAGATGCATTCCAGCCTGCTAGTTTCAGTAAACATCCTTCTTCAGCTACAGGGCTAAAGGGCCGACCTGTCTTTACGCAAGTAATTCATAGCCTCTGTTGCCATGCTTCCATGGAAGGCCCCATGCCCCACGCTTCTCATACAGACACTCAGGCGCTTATACACGCACTCACAGCAAGTACAGAATAGCTTCTGCTCTAGAGACCTTTCTGCCCAGATAGCTTAGTTCCTAAACATCAGATATCAGATATGATAGAAGCACAAGTTGATCTGACATGCCAGACTTCTGTCTCTTTCCGTCAGTGTAAATGTCAAGTCCCCTGCACCCCGTCTATCACACGTCATGCAGCTGCGCGCGCATCCAAGCTTCCGATTTCTGCTGACATTGCAACATTCTGTTAGCACCACCCCTTGGTGCCACCCACTTGCGTCACCTATCAGTGACGTTTCTAGCACACACCCCTAGTTCACGCCTAGTTTACGCCTCTTGATGATGTACTAGCACCACGTGTATACTGTTATCTTGTCTTCTCTCAGCTGTTACGCCTCTTACATTGAACATTATGATGTAAATCAAGTATATAAGCTATGTATTGTCAATAAACGAGAGCGCGCTCATCTATCCCTTCTGACACCCTGTGTGGTGGTCAGAACATGATATCCTGATTCCTTTATGAGGAATAAAACCCTTAGAAACTCTTACACCACGGACTCTGTTTTCCTTCATTCTGATTGAGTTATTATTAATTAAGTACTTACCTGCATAGAAATTAAGAGAGTAAATTAATTATTTACGTCATTTGGCGCCCGAACAGGGACCCCTCCCCCACCTCACGCGCCGGAAGGTGCGTTGCAATCCGTGTCCCCTGCCATCAGTTAGACGGACTACACGTGTACTGGCAGGATTTCCTGCATCCCCCTCTGACACACGGAGGTGACGAAGACTGCGATCAGTGCCCAGACGAGGCGGTGAGGAGTGCGGAGGATCCCGACCAGAGCCCAGCCGAAAGAAGCAAGGTCCGAGGTGTGAAGAGGCCCACCAGTTTTCCGAAGTTTTCCGAAGTTTTCCGAAGTTTTCCGAAGTTCCGAGTCGAGTCCAGTCGAGTTTTCCGAGGCCTTCTGTTTTCCGTGCTTCCCGGTGAGTACCATTGCTGGGTCGTATCTAGACGGGTTTGGGTACGCAAGTCCGGTCTGCACTGTTTTTTAGGCAGTGTATCTGTACTGTTTAGCAGTATATAAAGTATTCCGAATTTCTGCACTGTTACAGCAGTGTATCCGTATCGTTGAGCGGTACATTCAGTGTAGGGGGTAGTTAACTATGTCTTCATGTTTTCATGTAGTTAATGTTGTGGTATGAATGTGATTGTTTTGTGCATTATTGTGTTTTTCTTGTTTAAATAGTTACAGGCGAAATTAAGTATTAAGGATCAAGCATTTCAGTATCAAGTAGGCACAATGCCGTTTTTCAACAAATTAAAGCAGATAGGAACTAGGAAAGGGATGTTAGAGGAAGAGATTCCAATTCCCCCTAGGGACACTCCAGGTAATTTCATGTATAATAAGCATGGCATAGACGCCATCTTGTATCTAGAGTTATGGACAGATTATACCAAGCACCTAGAGGAAAGATACCGATGGCCAGTTAACGGAACATGGGATGCCGAGTGCATCATAAAGGTAGAAGAAATATTACGGAAAAAGAAAGCTAGACAATCTCAGAAAGACGCCATAGAATTTTGGCGTAAGGAATCACGTAAGCGTGCTGATAGAGCACTCCGTAGAGAAGACAGGCTTAAAGAATCAGAAAAGGCCCAAGAAAACGAATTAGTTACTGAGGGAATTCGAGTAAAAGTAGAACAAATAGATCGTATCCAAAATGGCAAAGTGAACAACATGTATCTTTTGGCCGATGGTACCCCTGACGCCATTTCAGAAATACCGAAAAATTTGCCGTCACCATTAGTTCCAACTAAAGTAATGCATAAGACTACTAAAGACATATTCCTAAATTCATACCTCGAAGATGTAGCGCCAGCTTACACCAATCTGCCTGTTCGTGCCCTGCCTACTGACAGGGCCGGGGGTGGTACTGCTCCCCAAGATCACGCTCAGCCGACACCGAAAAAGACTAGTTCCGTTCCGCCAGCTCCGCCACTTCCCTCACCTAAAACTGATTTGCCGAAACCACTTCAATCAGATCCTACTAAAAGACAAATTCAGATACTGACTACACACAGAGATAATGCCCAAGCTTCCGCTTCAGGAGGTGCGACCGCGGGTCTCCAGACCCCGCCACCGACTCACAGATTAAATCTCAGAGGTATGCAGAGTCCTCTTACGCACAGATCCCCCCGTTCTTCTAATTCATCCCGCCTTGACGCATTAAAAGAAAATATGTCAGTTTGTAGATATGATCCAGAACCCGGACAGGACGACTTAATGATATTAGCGTCATTACGGTTAAGATCTGCTACTGATAGTTTGTTATGTTATGCAGGAATGAAGGAGCGCCTAGATAGAATATATGAGTTCGTTCAAACGGGAAAGGACCCCGACAGTATTAAGGATGCCCTGGAGAAACAGAAAGTTAACATGCAAGCACTGATACTACGATTTTTCATAAATTGTCTAATAAGAGAACGAGACAGGCCCGGAACAGATCAGAGTGAATTAGATGCATTGAACAAGTGGGGCCAAAATATAGCTGATGGAAAACATGACAGACAAAATTGCATAGAGGCTATGTATAAAAAGATTAAGAAAGCAGTGATAGCAGTACACGAGAAAGAGAAAGAAAAGGCTCCCTCCGAGGAGGAAGAAGAATCTGAAGAATCAGAACAGACTACAAGCACTATAGCATATGTAGGTAAGGGAACTTATCTAAGGAAGGGTATCCGTCCAGAAAGCAAGAGAGTTTTCTTCTCTGCCTTAACGAATCCGAATTCTGCTGAGCATCAGTTCCAGGAAACTGATAAACGGCTTCGAGATCGAGTTGGGTACCATGTACTCAATTCTATGGATGAACAAGAACTAGCCCGATCCGCGGTATCATGGGCCGAAAATGCAGATATATATAATGATGACACCGTAGCACAGACATTTCTGAACCTCTCCCCCGACGAACAGAAATTAGCAGGGGTATATATGATTCAGCACCTTCTCATTAAGTACAGAAAACATTATTCCGATCCAGGTCCCTTACACGAGACACTAGAAGCACTATTGATGGATAGATGGAGAGGTCTAAGCACTAAATTAATTCAAATAATTCTAGAACAACGGCACAGATACGATACCTTTGTAAGCTCTGAATATGTCCCCGCCCCACCTCCAGAAAGAAAAATGTACCATATGCAGTGCGGGGGTATTGAAAGTCAGAACCCCTTGCGAGAGGTGCACCCTGTTATGGGTGAGGATAAAACTTTGAAACGCGTGTATGTGCACACGCCTCTGACTAAATTAGAACTGTTAGAAATGAAGAAATTAGTACCATGCCATGATAAAGACCCTGCGGGTTTTCATAGAGAGCTCAAAGACATGTTACTAATGGGGGACTACACATATGATGATATTATGAAAATGTTGAAGGTATTATTGCCCACGGGTATATTCGAGAAATTAAAGGAAAAGGAATGGGAGGTGGGAAACACAAAGATTGCCTGGGCAGAAATAGAGGATGAAGAAAAGAAACGGGTTCCAGGGTTAGGCCTTGGGGACAAAACGAAAGCATTACCAGGTTTAATAGTACAGGTCCTGCCCAGATTATTGACAACTAGAAAGGAGGATTGGGATGCCATCTCGTCCTGTAAACAGAAACATGATGAAGATACTAGCGACTTCTATTCAAGATTCGAGAAATGTTTTATTATCAATAGTGGCCTCCAGCCGAGTAGCGAGTCGTACCCACATCTTTTTGTATCAAAATTAGTCGAGAATTCCCTACCGTTAGTTAAAAATAGAGTGTATAAGGTCGAGAGTACATGGCAAGCAAATACGCCATCCCAGATGTTACAAATGTTACAATATCACCAGAATAGAATTAGGGAAGAACAAGATCAGGAACAGAAGCGTATGAAAGACACGAAAATGAAAATGTTAGTAGCCCAGACGGTCCCATCCGACAGTCACAGGAAAGGTACGACCCAGACAAGTCACACTGCAGCTCCTGTTAAAGGGACATGCAATTATTGCAAGCAGCCAGGTCACTACGTACACGAATGTTCAGTTCTGAAACATAACATAGCGACAGGTAAAACTAAAGAAAGACCGCATCCGCCTAGACAAGACCATAACCAGCATCAGTCTACACAGAATACACAGCCTATGCATGCATCTGCACAGACAGCACAGACCGTAGCAGTACCACAGCCACAGCCCATTGCTGCAACTCAGCAAGTCTCACAACAGATGTACCAGTATGCCCAGTCTGCTTACCCCGAATATTCCCGATATACATGAAACAGCCTAGAGAGGGAAGGTGGCTTGCCTCTTATCGAGATTCCTGTAGATCAAGAAGGTCCTTATGTACACAGTCAAGTATTGGGGAAAGATAGAAAGTTTTTAATTGACACAGGGGCAAGTCGCACTACAATAAGTCATGACGAAGTTCCAGGGGCACCCCTCTCAGGCTCACAAAATGTTTCCCTTGGTTTTTCAGGACAGCCTATCGTAAATGAAGTATCAGAACCAGTTCCCCTGGCTGTGGGTCCATTATCACGCGTTACAGACCTGTTACTAACAAAATCATGTCCGGAAAATCTATTAGGAATTAAAACATTGAAGGCTCTAGGAGCTATAATATGCTGCTCCCCGGAGGGAGTTAGACTCTTTCTGCGGGATTTCAAGGGTCATTACGTTCTTCGTGAGTTTGACGTCAGATTGAAAAATGTACCTGATTACTTGTGGGCAAAAGGCCCAACTGATGTAGGATGTATGCACATTACACCATACCGCGTTACACTCAAGGCAGGTGTTGTATTACCCAGAATCAGACAATACAAGTTACCACCCGATGCTGTAGCGGCTTTACTGAAAATAATTGAAGAGCTCATTGCCCAAGGAGTGGTCGTCGAAACCGACTCCAATATCTGTAATTCACCCATCATTCCGATTCTTAAACGTACTGATCCCAATGCACCGCCAGTATATCGGCTGGTGATTGATCTTCGAGAATTGAATAAATGCATTATCCCACAGTATCCTGTGGTCCCCGATATATCCTCTCTCTTGACTGCTATTGATTCAGAAGCGACGTTCTTTACTGTAATTGATCTTAAGAACGCCTTCTTCAGCGTGCCTATTGATCCAGAGAGCCAATATCTCTTCGGATTCTGTTTAAATGGACGCAGTTTCAAATTTTCACGCGCACCTCAAGGATTCACAGAAAGCCCTAGCATCTATAGTCAAGCACTGAAAAGACAACTAGATTGTATTCAAATGCCAGTTAACACCGCTTTACTACAATACGTCGATGATCTGCTGATCACCGCACGAAGTGAGCCCGAATGTGAAAAAGCATCACTGACAGTTTTACATTTCCTGGCTGACAAGGGACACAAGGTGTCTCCTTCGAAGCTACAATTCTGTGTTCAGCAAGTTGTGTACTTGGGTCACTTGCTGTCCAAAGTGGGGAGACAGCTCACTCCCGATCGCATTCAGTTAATTGTGAACATGCCGCAACCCAAGACACAAAAGGAAGTGCGGGCCTTCATAGGCCTCACCTCGTACTGCAGACAATGGATTCCCCAGTATGCATTTCTAGCTAAACCACTCATCCAGTTAACGACACAGGAGGCAGCGACTTCGACTGCCCTCCCTTGGACTCAGGAACACATACAAGCTTTTGAAGAATTAAAGAAAGTTTTATGCCAAGCACCAGTTTTAGCGACACCATGTTACAGCAAACCGTTTACACTTTTTGTTACAGAACGTGATGGCACAGCGTTGTCTGTCCTCACTCAAGATCAAGCAGGTTCACATAAGCCTTGTGCTTATTTTTCTAGTACATTGGATTCAGTAGCTCAAGCACTCCCTGCGTGCTTAAAGTCAGTAGCAGCAACAGCGTTAGCAATAAGACAAAGTGATTCGATTGTTTTAGGTCATCAGTTAACAGTTCAAGTACCACATTCTGTAGAGGTTTTGTTAAACAGAACCCAGACTCAACACTTAACTATAGCACGACTGACAGGTTATGAATTAACACTATTCCAGCCACACATAGAAATCAGACGTTGCAGCATCCTGAACCCAGCAACACTGTTACCTACAGTTATGACAGATCCAGCTCCGCATGATTGTATAGAAATAATTAATGCAGTAACTAAGCCTAGACGAGACTTAACAGATGTCCCATTGACAAATCCAGACCTGACACTTTATGTGGATGGTTCATGCATGAGAACAAGTACAGGAGAATTAGTGGCCGCGTACGCCGTGACCACTGAAACTGAAATTAAAGAAACACATCGTATTGACACACTGTCTGCTCAAGCAGCAGAGCTCATCGCTCTGACCCGAGCCTGTATTCTAGCCAAGAACAGAAATGTTAACATATACACAGATTCCCGCTATGCCTTCGGAGTTGTACACGACTTCGGAGTCCTCTGGCAAGAACGAGGTTTTCTGACTTCCCATGGGGCCAAGATACAACATGGCCCCCTCATTCAAGCACTGTTAGAAGCAATACATTTGCCCTCGGGCATATCAGTCATGAAGTGTAAGGCACATACTAAAGTCACAGATTCCGTTTCCCAGGGTAACGACCTGGCAGACCAGACAGCAAAACATACAGCACTGACTCACACCCAGACTACTGATGTGACAAAGACAATAGTACAGACACAGTGTATGGCAGTTAGAGATCCCGCCCTAGATGTAATTGATATCCAGACACATGCTACTCCAGAGGAGATAAAGAAATGGACTGAACTAGGAGGGATTCAGACAGATCAAGGTTGGGTGACGAAGGGAAAATCTATATGGTTTCTCCCCGACTCAATGGTTCAAGTCATGATAAATACAGCACATAGTCCTGCCCATCTTGGAGAGAAAGCCATGTTAGACAGTTTACAGAATCTCTGGTACAACAAACACTTACGAGCAGCAGCAAAACAGAAAGTGCGTACTTGCATGATCTGTTGTCAGTTCAATCCAGGTAAAAGTGTCCCTGTTGAGCAAGGTGGATTCCATCCTCCCGATCACCCTTTTGAAGTCCTCCAGATGGATTATATCCAGATGAATAGCTGTAGAGGATTTAAGTATGTCCTTGTAATTGTTTGTGCTCTGTCCCGCTGGACCGAAGCATACCCAGTCCCAGACTACACTGCTCCGACCACTGCCAGACAGTTGGTTCGTGAATTCTTCCCACGGTACGGTTTGCCCCGTGTCGTGTATTCAGATAACGGACAGCCGTTCTCGTCCGAGTTGATGAGACAAGTTTCCCTCTTGCTAGGATATCAGTGGAGGTTCCACTGTGTCCGACATCCCGAAGCAGCTGGCCTTGTAGAAAGGCACAATCAGACACTAAAAATCCGTCTTGCCAAGATCTGTCAGGAAAAAGGGGTCGACTGGATAGTCGCCCTGCCCGTGGCACTATTCTACATGAGAATGGTCGCCCACTCAAGATCAGGGCTATCCCCGTACGAAGTGGTCTTTGGCAGACCACCGAATATGTGGGGGACGCCCGTTCCGAAAAAGATCACTGATGTTGATTGTAACATGTTGACAGATTACCTTGCCTCCTTGATGTCTGCACTCCAATCATGTCGTTCACAGGTTGCCGCAGCCTTCCCTGACAACACCGATGTAAAGGCGCATGAGGTCCGTCCAGGGGACCTGGTACTCGTCCGGAATTTCGACCGGAAAAGTCCGCTGGAGCCCCGCTGGAAGTCTCCAAAGACCGTTCTGCTTACCACCAGGACCGCTGTGAAAATCGAGGGGAGAAAGGGGTGGGTCCACACGAGTCACATCAAACTATGCAATGAACTAAAAAACGGACTGAAACAGGACTCTGACTCGTCCACCCCCACCAAAGACTGTGTTGAAGCACAAGACGTTACTGTGCCTAAAAGAGAAAAGACTCCTCAAGAACTTTACCGTATGAAGCTTCGATCTAGCAAGTCAGACAGTTTAATTGTTTAAGTCCTCCCCTAGGTGAATCGGTTAAATAGTTTCTGACATGTATCCCCTAGATCGAGTTAGAGAGAGAGAGGAAAAGAAAAGAACATATTGCAAATCACTTCGTAGTCACTGCATAGTGACACTAATAATCCTGTTTATTCTCAGTATACTACTCATTATTGCCAGCATTCTGTTACCAATTTACTGGCCTATTTTCAGGCGTGAACAATCTGCTTACAATGTTTCTGCCGAACACACTTTTAGTGAACTTCCTGCACATGAACTCTCTTACAGACTTGCGCTGCGCAACAATACATTCATTAGTATGTTACACCATTCTCATCAGACAAATAATGCTACCGACTGCTGGATATGTGGTCGACTCCCTCCCTACCAGAATTATAAGGGAGCTCTGCCTCTCTTTCCGTACCCATTCACTCACAATGGCTCCTGTGGAGCATGGTTTAAAATAATCAATTCCTTAGATCCTGATATTGCTGTTTTCGATGGGGGCTGGGTTTGGGGAAACTTGAACTTAGTCCTGCTCAACGTCTGTTACCCTGATAAAGAGGGGCTTCCCACTCGAATAGGAACTGATCTAGAAAATGAAGTATATGGATTAGGTAATTACAGAATTAGCCTTATGATCCTTACTGTTGAATCTGAAACTGCTCCAGTTTTGCCCCATATGTTAGTATTACCAGTCACAGGTGAATTATGTGTTAGCAAGAAAGGTTCAGTACACGTAGGTCATAGTAAATGCACTACTGTGGTCGAGTTCAGTGACCATGGTAAATCGTCCTTTAAAGCTACCAGTCATTCCTACTTTGTTTGTGGTCATACCGCATACATACGTTTGCCTCCAGATTGGGATGGTACCTGTTACATTGCATTCCTTCTGCCACCTGTTTTTCTAGCCCCCCCTGATTACCATAGAAATACGAATCTAACACCGAATAGACCCAAAAGAGATATTCCCCTTGTCGACTACACAGAAACGGCATGGGAACAGTACACTGATTTTAATAAAGGATTCTTTTTCTTCCTAGGACCTGTCCAAAACAGTAAATTAATACGCAGATTAACGAGAACACTTGAAGCAGTAGTGAATGAAACTGCCTCCGCTCTAGGTAACTTAACAGAGGAGCAGTCTGCTATACGGACTGTTGTCCTTCAAAATCGTCTTGTAATTGACGTCATCTTGGCAGATAGAGGTGGAGCCTGTAAGGTCATCGGGTCAAGTTGCTGTGTTTTCATCCCACAAAATGCACCATCTGTCTATCAAGCTATTACCCGCCTACATAAAATTGCAAATCAGATACATCAGAATCCAGGCACCTGGACTTGGTCCGGTTGGTTCTGGACTACGTTAACAGCTTGGGGATGGAAGATCTTATCCTTCCTAGGCATTGGCCTTGTTATAGTATTCAGTTGTTGCCTGTGCCTGCAGTGTGGGCCAGCGATATGTGGACTGTGTGCCACATCCTGCATTGAGCATTCCAGTTGCCTCTCAAACAGTCAAAGAAAGAAAGACGAACATATAATGTTACAAGAACAAACCGATCGATTTATGAGGATCGATATATCATGAAGGGTCCGTAGGGAACAAGGAGGGAATGAGGTAATATAAATTTTATGGCCATGTTGTGTTCCCTAGCGCGTACCCCACCGACTCCATGTACGAGTTAAAGTGCATGTAACTTCCCTCCTGTACCAGCTATGAAGACGCAAATACATTTGCGTCCAACGTTAACTTGTCCTCTTCCAGACCCACCATGAATGGGTTTGATGGTCCGTTCCTAAGTATGCTATGCCAACGTCTTTTTGAAGTGTACTCCTACGTTTTTCCGCCTGGCTGAGAGTAGGCCCTGAATCTCTGCCACCGAGCCTCTTTTCTGGCTTCTGACTGCGTGGGCCCCTGCCCAAGCAGCCCCCGTACCCGTGAACTCTGACTTACTTCTAGCGCGGCCCTCCGTGCTCAGCTCAGCCTGCTGCCTGCCAAGATTGACTATAACCTTCGAGTTATCTGTTTTCCTCCCCGAAGATGCATTCCAGCCTGCTAGTTTCAGTAAACATCCTTCTTCAGCTACAGGGCTAAAGGGCCGACCTGTCTTTACGCAAGTAATTCATAGCCTCTGTTGCCATGCTTCCATGGAAGGCCCCATGCCCCACGCTTCTCATACAGACACTCAGGCGCTTATACACGCACTCACAGCAAGTACAGAATAGCTTCTGCTCTAGAGACCTTTCTGCCCAGATAGCTTAGTTCCTAAACATCAGATATCAGATATGATAGAAGCACAAGTTGATCTGACATGCCAGACTTCTGTCTCTTTCCGTCAGTGTAAATGTCAAGTCCCCTGCACCCCGTCTATCACACGTCATGCAGCTGCGCGCGCATCCAAGCTTCCGATTTCTGCTGACATTGCAACATTCTGTTAGCACCACCCCTTGGTGCCACCCACTTGCGTCACCTATCAGTGACGTTTCTAGCACACACCCCTAGTTCACGCCTAGTTTACGCCTCTTGATGATGTACTAGCACCACGTGTATACTGTTATCTTGTCTTCTCTCAGCTGTTACGCCTCTTACATTGAACATTATGATGTAAATCAAGTATATAAGCTATGTATTGTCAATAAACGAGAGCGCGCTCATCTATCCCTTCTGACACCCTGTGTGGTGGTCAGAACATGATATCCTGATTCCTTTATGAGGAATAAAACCCTTAGAAACTCTTACACCACGGACTCTGTTTTCCTTCATTCTGATTGAGTTATTATTAATTAAGTACTTACCTGCATAGAAATTAAGAGAGTAAATTAATTATTTACGTCACACATAGGGAGGTCCGGAGGTCCATTCAATAGAATGCAAATTGATTTCATCGAAATGCCAAGATGCAACCGCCTTCGTTATGTCCTGGTGGTTGTTTGCATATTTTCCAGATGGGTCGAGGCATACCCTACACGCAGGTGTGACACCCTCACAGTAGCCAAGTTATTGCTTAGGGAACTCATTCCGCGCTTCGGGGTACCGGCCTCTTTGGAATCAGACAGGGGAACACATTTCAACAGCGAGCTTGTGAAGATGATTTGTGCGGCCCGGAACATAGACCAGAAATTGCATTGTAGTTACCGACCAGAAGCTTCGGGAATTGTAGAGCAGATAAACAGCACCATCAAATCTCGAATTGCCAAAATGTGTTCATCAACGTCTCTGAGTTGGCCTGATGCTCTGCCATTGGTCCTTATGAGCATCCGTAGTACCCCAGACAGAAGAACGGGACTATCACCACACGAGGTGTTAATGGGGAGGGCAATGAGATTGCCGTCGGTACCAACTGCTGCACTGTTGAATATCACCGATGATATGATCCTGGACTATTGTAAGGGTCTGTCTGATGCCATTCATTCTGTGTCCCTTCAGGTGCAGGCTGCCGAGGTCCCGTTGTGCCAGGACTTGTGTCATGACCTGTGCCCTGGTGATTGGGTGCTTGTCAAGAAGCACGTAAGAAGAAGCTGCCTAGATGTCCGTTGGCGTGGGCCCTACCAGATTATTCTGATCACGAACACCGCTGTGAAAGTGAGAGGCCTGCCCAACTGGATCCACGCGTCTCATACGCGGAGAGTTCCAGCACCTCTGGAAGAAACAGCTCCTCTCTCGGATGTAAGTCCAGCTGCGGACAGAGAAGCCATAGAGGGGGCCAGCCAAGCTGTAGAGGTGCCAGAAGAAGCTGGGAACGTGTCTGACCAGGCTGAGGATGGTCAGTACAACAGCGAAACGGACGACGCTACAGAAGGAGGAAGTAGCTGGGAGTACGAATCAGACACTGACCAAGCTGAAAGAGAGCGAGAGCAAAGCAGAAGGACAAGGAGCAGAAGGGTAAGGCGTGGAGAAGCCAGTTGGCCGCAAAGAAGGAGTTCAAGTCTGAGGTCAACTCCAGAGAGAACCCTTGCTCCAATATCTGAAGACTCAGACCCGGAAGAAGGTGCTCAGGGCTCTGAAGCACCAGATCTAAGAAGGTCAAGAAGAGTACGTGTGCCTAGCAGAAGATACGCCACTCCTGAGTGGACATATCTGGGGACAGATGTCTTGGGAACAAACGACAGGGAGAATAAGGGCGGTGCTAGTGATTGAGGTTGAACCCGTCATCACAGTAGAAGTACAACTGTTGGTGCCTGGAGTCGAAACAGAAGTGTCACTAACGTTCAAAGTCCCCAACCCTCCCTACCTGAGCAAGTTAAAGCACATGTTCTTCACCGAATTGCAATTCCTCGACTTTGGAACGACGATAACTAGTCATGAAGACTACATTCTTCGTTTGGAGCTATTGAACTATGCTATCCAAGCCGCAGGCCCAAGCCTCATTGTAGATGCTTAAAAGACTTTGTAAATAAACAAGAATAAAGAAGATTACCTAGCGCCTAGGAAGCAGAGAAACTTAGGGACCTTTCCTATAAGTTGACGGAGAAGGGCTAGGGTTGTCTGTGTTAAAGCTCAAAAGACTTTGCAAAAGGAGATTGCCAGCTTCCAATTGTGTGGTTCTAAAGACTTAAGGATCAAGAGAGACTGTAGAGGAACAAAGAGGAAAGAACTTTGTGTTGAAATAGAAGGAAAGAATCATACTGTCTGAAGAAATGGAGGCCGGTAGTCCGAATCGTAGAGCCAAATGTATAATAGGCACACTAATAGTAGGAGTGATACTTCTTATAGCTTTAGTAGTTACTGTATCATATGTAATGGGACATGAGAGTGAGGCAAGGGTACCAGATGAAAAATCTGTAGTGACACCAAAACCCACTGTTGCTGGTAAGAAGGGGGAAACCATGCAGGAGAAAGCGTTATTAGCAGCAGAAGCCCGTAGGTTACACATGAATGAGTCCTAAGGCGACTATAGGTCAAATGCTTATGCCAAACTTTTGTATGAATACGTGGATGCCATGGAGGTTAAGGATTGCTACGTGTGCATGCAACTGCCAGCGTCCGTAGATGAAGGCATTAGATATCATCACCTCCCGCTGACTTATGGCATTACATGTAGCTTATTGCTTAGCATATTTTATGGAAGCGATAGTTTTGAGTATTACTTCTCTAATTACGACTCAGTGTTACCAGAAGTCCCAAATTATAAGCAGATGAATAAGTGGGACTATTGGAAGAGTGAAGACAGATTGGCAAAGTTCTTCATTCCTTGGGATACTTTAGATACTTCACATGCCCGCAGAAATAACCTGACATGCAAAGTGTCAGAAGTCGAGAAGAAGTTTATAGGGCAAGTGGATGATCGATACAGAAGGCAAAAGATTTTGAAAAAATCAGGACAGTGGAAAACAGATTGGACCGAGGAAGAGAAGGCACACAAGAGGAAGGGTAGTAGTGGTCCAATAGCTTTGGATCGCACACAGAGAGGGAAGTTATGCCTTCACAGAAGCAAAACGTACTACGAAAATGTATTCGTAGGGGAAGTCAGTTGTGAACATGCTTTTAGATTAGAATATTACACTAAGGATTTCTTGAAAGGAATGCAAGTGATCCCAAATGTATATTTTGTATGTGGAAGAAATGCCTACGTGAGGCTACCTGACAACTGGTATGGATCATGTTACTTGGCAATTGTCTTCCCCAAAATATACCATGCCCAAGACTTAGATATCATAGAGGGCAAGGCCTCAGCAAGAGGGAGAAGAGACCTAGGAGATGCAGAAATAGTTGGAGATGTTTTTGGAGCTGCATTTCCTCTTTTAGGACTGATCCTCAATGATGTCAAAATTAGGAGACTGGCAACAGTCGTAGATAGGTTGTCTGCCAGCACTGCTAGATCCTTAATGCTGGTGGAAGGAGAGATGCAATCGATAAGGGCCATGGTGCTTCAGAACCGTCTTGCATTAGACGTCCTGCTAGCAAAGGAGGGCGGAGTCTGTAAGGCTTTGAAGGTCCAGGAATGTTGCACTTACATTCCAGACAATTCAAAACCTCTTGAGAAAGTTATCATGAACATAACTAACATTCACAAAGAGATCGAAGACCTGACTAAAGTAAATGTTTGGGAAAAAGTGGGCCATGGAATGGGCGAAGTTGGAGGTTGGTTCGCCAACTTAGGGAGGAGCATTGTATGGTATTTGCTGAAACCTATCATCATAATAGTGATCTGTGTGATCATGTTGTGGGGATTGGTGAGGTTATACCAATGGTACAGATCAAATAGGTTGGAGAGATCCAGGAGAGAACAGCTACAGAGATTAGCTGCAATACAGGACAACCAGTACAGGAGCCTGAGGGCTCTAGAAACGCAGAAGCGAGGGGCGATCGCAATTAGTTCAGTTTAAATCCTAGTGATGACCCCGAGAGGTCATCAAAGGGGGGAACTGAGAGAGCGCAAACTGAACAAAATGTATGAGTGCATCATAAGTGCTAATAGTATGCACAAACCATAATAGAAATACTATAAGTGCTGAAAATATATTCACCTATACTTAGAATTGTGTGTTTAATCTAGAGATTTCATATAGAAGTGGAATTAATGCAGAAATGTGTGGAGAATGTACGACCTTATTAGATGTGATTAATCCTGATCCATGTTATGTAGCTGCTAATGGAAGAACGTCATGCTGCAAAGCACAGAACGGAATAGGCCCCATGGCCAGAGCTGAAAGGGTTGGGAAAGGTATTCATTTGCATAACATGGATTGCACTAATGTTATTTAGTAATTCTGATTTCAATAGGTTTATATTCTATAGATGTGTTTTATATAATCATAGAACAAAGTATTAGCATGCTATTTTGATTTACGAAAGAATTTGAAGAGAATAAACCTCTGCAAGAAATGTTGTAGGCCTGAAGTGATCAAAAGGTTTCTGATTTGCACATACTGGTACAGGCCGAGCTGCGTCGAGAAATAAGTTGCAAACTTCTGTTAGAAGTTTATAAGAATTGGGATCCTAGATGCGGATGTCTGTCTGCAGGTGCGAGGGGGTTTTGATTAAAAGTTTAATGAATAGAGCTTTGTTCGAGTAGACTGGTACAGACATGGAGGAGGATTCAGGAATGTTTTAGGGGATATCAGCGGGCTGGAGAAGAGCCTGAGAAGCAAGGTCAACGCGAAGCACGAGGCCCAGAGGAAGATCATCATGGAAAAAGCCAGAATCGACACCACGTGAGGGGCGTCTCTCGAGGGGCGTCTCAAAGGATTACTGTGTTTTTGTATTAGGGACAGCACCCCTGGGTGGAGTTAGAGCAGATGCCTGAGGACCCTTCAGAGAGCGGATGGGTAGGCAGAGAGGGGTCATGGCTGGAGATCATAGGTTTTCACCTAGAGACTAAGAGTGGGTGATCTTCTTAGGAAGACATTCACAGCTGACACCTT